>NC_141873.1:32986476-33608199 GCF_056163025.1 Triticum urartu | reverse complement strand
TCCTCGGCAAAATCGCTAACAAGTAGATAATCTGCCTAGATTCATGAAATGACAAGAGTAGAGCTCGATTGACTCAAGCTAGGGTGCTCCATAAATTCAAACAAAGACATGGATGGATAGAGCACTACAAGATTAACAAAACATCCTTACTGATCATCCTCAAAAGAGGAACGGATCACTAGGAAACAACATGAACATATGGCATCATGAGATAAACAGGTCAAGGACTTAGTGGAGATGCTAAGTCCCTGAAATCAGCATTACCAAGTGCCTCACTTTGCAAGCTTGTGCTAGTCACCACACACATCACAAAAATACATGGGTTGCACCTCTGGAAAGATGGCAAAACCCTTAACAAAACATATGTAGAGCTCATGGGCATATCATTCACAAAATAATCATGGCAAAAATGACAATTATCTAAATGGAGCAGCAGATCTGACAATTATCTGAAGTAGCACTCTTCTAACAGCATTTTGGGCATCAAGATGAGCTCAAATGAAAATGATGCAATGAGATGAAATGATGTGCTCACTGAGGCGAACACTTTGATATGCTATATGCTCAAATCGGAGTTACGGATGCGGATACGACATGATGAATATGGGCATATGAAACATGGAAATCTCTGGGGACTGGGGTGGATATCATGCGAAAAAGTCAACGCGGGATGAGGATATCCGGGATGGGGTGGATCCGGTTCGGGATGGCGCTGTTTGGTTCATCTCCCGGTGGATCTCATCCACCGGGGCGGATCTAGATCTGCACGCTTCTCGAGGTGGCGCCGGACTCGCCGGAGAATCGCCGGAACAGGGCGCCGGAGTTTGGGGAGGAAGACGGTGCGGTGGAGATCGCCGGAGGTGGCGGGCGAGACCGGAGGGTGCGGCGACCGGCGCGGGTGGCGGTGTGGCCGGCGGCGAGCGCAGCGGCGAGGGGCGAGGGGCGGCGAGGTGCCTCGGGTGGCGCGCGGCGCGAAGGAAGGCGGCGGCGAAGCAAGCTGGCGGCGGCGTCGTGCGTATTCCGCCAGCGGCCGGTGGAAGGAGCCGTGGCTCGGGCGGGAGGAGAGCCGGGCATGGGCGGCGACACAGAGATGGGCTGGGCGTGCCGGCCTCGGGCCCGCAGGGCCGCGGTTGCGCGGGGAAGAGAGAGGAGGGCGTGGGCGACACATGGCGGCAGCGGATTCGCTGGAGTCGGCAGCGGAGCTGAGGTGGCGTCCTTTGATTGGTGGAGGTGAGGTGGCCGGCGGAGCGGACATGTCCGGGCGGCGCGTGGACGCGTCCGGCGGCGCGAGGGGAAGGATTAGGGTTTCGTCTGCGCGAGAATATCGGAGGGAGACACATATTTATAGGTAGAGGGAGTTAGGAGAGTCCAAATGAGGTGCAGTTTGCGGCCACGCGATCGTGATCGAACGACCGAGATGATGGAGCAGGTTTTGGTGGGTTTTGGGCCAACATGGAGGGGTGTTGGGCTGCAACACACACGAGGCCTTTTCGGTCCCTCGGTTAACCGTTGGAGTACCAAACGAAGTCCAAATGGTATGAAACTTGACATGCGGTCTACCAGTAGTAAACCAAGGCCGCTTGGCAAGTCTCGGTCCAATCCGGAAGTGTTTAATCCCCACACACGAAAGAATGGTAGAAATGACCACCGGAGGAGAACGGAGCACCGGAATGCAAAACGGACAACGGGGAAAAGGCTCGGATGCATGAGACCAACACGTATGAAAATGAAATGCACATGATGACATGATATGCAATGCATGACACGCAAGAAATGACAAGGCAACAACAGCGAATAACTGGACGACACCTGGCACATCGGTCTCGGGGCGTTACAGGTGCTTCGTACTATTGCTGGTTCAATGGGACATAATAGTAATAGGACGATTTCCATCATACGCTACTGATGTTTGATTGCGGCGGAACCACTTCTACTGATCTCAGCAATTTAAAGCGAAACTGGTGGGAAAGCCACGGCTTTGACGGAGGTGAACAGCTATGGCCGTCCTGGTGACGGATTTGGGTCCGGATTAATAGTATGTAGAAACGGAGTACGACCATGGTAACAACAAAGTCGCTCGGTGACTTGTAGACAGCCGCAGCAGACACAGCAAGCCGGTTTGGATGTGAAAGCAAACCACTGCATGGCCGTGACTCGAGGGCGGATACGAGGCTGCAAGCCGGATCAAGCACGGCTATATCCTTGCGGCGGCAGCTCAGGCGGATCTTGTTCCGGGTCATAGTGTGACTTTGGTCATTTGAACAACTAGAACTCGGCAGTTTACCGCAGCCTGGGTGATTTACGTGTGTCTGTAAAAATATCCCTTATACGTAGTAATACCACAGATGAGCCAGCCCGTGCAGCTCTCCCTATCTCGGACTTGTCGTTGCATAGACGATGGAAATCCCACCAGTGGCAACTTCTTTGCGGCGGCGGCAGAGCAGACCATAACTCTAATTGCTCTTCTTTGACTTAAATCTCATAGATCGTAAAATCTGAAGCGATGAACCCCAAGCTAATGCAGATCCTTTCAGTCCGGCTCCTTTTCATCTAGACCATTGTCAACTCCTTGATCCTTGAGAGAGATCCCTCCAAGACCTCAACACCACCGTGCGCCTGGCCCCACGGTGGGCGCCAACTGTCGTGGAATTGTCACGGCAGATGTCCTAGGGTGAGGACTTAGTCGTGAGGCCAACGCATCTATGTGGTAGCTTGAGAGGGGTTGAGCGGAATCGAGAGACGCAACACAAGACAGGGATTTAGATAGCTTCGGGCCCCGGGAAACATCATTCGGTAACAACCCTACATGTTGTTTGAGGCTAGGTCTCATTATCATCACGAGGGAGTCGCCGTAAACCGGCTTTCCTCTTTGTGTCTAGCCCTAAGATTGTTTCTTCTTACTTGTCCCTCTTTGGGGAGCCCTACCCCTCCTTATATATGTTGAAGAGGCGGGTTACATGTAGAGTCCAACTCGGACTTAAGACTTAACTATTCTAACTTATCTTCATGGGCTTCTTAACATCTTGGGCTTCATAACATCTCGGGCTTCATAACCCCTGACAACCCAGTTATCACTGTTTGACGGTTTAACATTGTCTGCCGGTTTAACATTGTCCGCCGGTTTAACATTGTCCGCCGGTTTACCACCAGCCTGTTTACCGTCTGTCTTAGCCATCTGTCTTGACTCCCTGTCTTAACTCTCCGCCGGTTTACCAAGTCCCAGCCGGGTTACGACTCCGACCGGGTCGTACCGTGGGGTATATCCCCGACACCGGTCCTTCTCCATAATAAAGAATGGACATAAACCTATCTCCAACTTGTGGCTTGCGCACATTCATTTTGTCTCCAATTATTTGCGTGTGTGCATTCATCACTTTGTTCCATTCTTTGATTTTGAGCCTTCCATCGTTTGAAGAAATCGAGTATGCAGTATGGTAAGCCTCTGAAGGAGTTGGTCGTAAGCTAACCATATGCATATCACCTTCGGTAAATAGCATGTCAGGCACAACCTGCCTCGGGAGCTTCTGTTCAAAAACGAAATAGTAACATATATAGTTAGCAATGGTTTACTTAAGAATAATGTATGCAATGAAGTTACCATCATTAACAAAATCTTACCAAGTTTTTAGCAATGAAGTTATCATCAAGCAATGTATGGACTAGTGGCATGTATCTAGTATAATTTTGGCTGATAGAGTGACTGGTTTTGAAGGCCTCAACATCTTCTATGAATGAGACATGATAACCTTTCTCCTCACAATTAAACTTGGAGTCATAGCTGTAGTATGTGTTGTCTACTACCTTCCGAGTATTTCTTGAAGATAAGAAATAAGCTGAAAATTATAAGTAAATAAGTTTAGTATGGACGAACACCAAATATTTTTAAATTAACAATATAAATTACTGAACTTAACAAATTAGTTTGACAAACTCATATCTAGGCAAAACTGGAGGCATATCCACATCCACCCAGATGTCGATATTATCATCATCATCATAATCTTCGGGACGAATATCAAATCCTATTCGCATTCCCTCCTCAAATCCATATGCCTTGCAGAGAGCTTCCCAATTAGAGCAACCGAAATGGGAGCGATCGACCGCATTGTAGAACTTAACCACAAACTCGTAACCATGTTTAGTTCTTAAGTGATCCCTCCTTGTCTCCACATTCTCAAAGTCATCTAAACCAAAACCAAGCTTCTCCAATACATATGGTCTAGCATGGCACGGGATGTACTAATCGAATTGAAAAAAATCCATAAATTACAGGTTGAACAAAAGAAGCACAAGTGATGATATTAATTATGATGAAATGCTTGTCGTTGCATACCGTACAAACATCGAAGGTCTCTTCCAGCTTCACGGTGAAAAACCTATCATTTTGCAGGTGAGGAAAGCTGTCGCACACACCCCGGTCATCATAGCAATACCCGCACTCCGGGATCCCATCGTCATCAGACATCTCCTGTGTTCGAAATTCAGAGATTATAACTCACAGCAAAACCCAAAAAATCCGGCATGACCTTTGCTAAAAAAGGACACATCGAGCGCCTGAAATTTGCCGGAACGGAAATTAATCAACACTCCGGCAAAACATAGGCCACTTATCGATGGTCATTGCATTTCAATGGTTCAAAATATGAAAAAAAATATTCGAAAATATCTTATATATAATCCTAACACTAATTAAACTAGTTTTATTAACTACTTACTAAATAAACTAGTTTTCTTAACTACTTACTAAATAAACTAGTTCTATTAAGCACTTACTAAATAAACTAGGTTCATTAATCACTTAATATAAATAAGCTAGTTATATTAATCACTTGCTAAATAAACTAGTTACCTACGATTTGCAAATACAGAGACAAGGGAGGGAGGGAGGAGAGAGGAGGGGGAGGGGCGGTCGGAGGAGGAGGGGGAGGGGCCGACCGGAGGAGGAGGGAGGGGCGGTGGGAGGAGGGCTGCCGGCGGAGGAAGGAGGAGGGGGCGGCCGCAGGCAGAGGGAGGAGGGCGCGGTGGGAGGAGGAGGGTGGAGGGCGCGGTGGGAGGAGGAGGGATGGAAGGAGGGAGTACCTCGGTGGCGGACGGACGCGGCGGCGGCGGCGACGACGAACGACAATGGTTATCAGCACGGGCGAGAGTGACTGAGAGGGAGAGTGAGTGAGAGAGAGGGTCGGCCGCGTTGTGATAAGGTAGGGTTAGTAGTAGCGCGGGTATGAAAAAGCGCTACAGGTAAGGAGAATAGCGGTAGCGCGGTACGGTGTAAGGCGCTACTGCTATAACTAGCTGGATGGCGAGGTCATGGCAATTAGAGCAGTAGCACGGTTTAGAGATGACGCGCTACTGCTATTTTTCTTTCAGTAGTGCGTTTTTCCGGCACGCGTTGTTGCTAAATAGCATTAGCGTCGTATTTTGAAGAGCGCTGCTGTTAATATTCTGTGTATAAGGTTTTCCCTAGTAGTGTATGGTGGAGGGGGCATTAATGAGGAGAGAAAAGAGGTAGGAGAAAGAGAGAGATGAGAGAGGCCATTTATGAATGAGAGTTAGCAAAATCAAAATTCATATAGAATCCTATATACTTAAGAAGTTCACCCCCACTACTTGATTTATCTTAACATGCAGCATAGACACATCAGTATCCAATCACATACTGCCACGTCACCCCTCATGCAGTCCCAAGGCCTCCTCCAGTCTGACCAAATATGTTCGCTGAAAGAAAAAAATCCTAATCATTCCCTACTGCCTGGTCAGACCCGAAGCCCCCTCGTGATTGTTCCACTGCGGCTCCTCCTCCTGCCGCCGGCCTCCCTCGTCGATGGTCGGAGCCACTTCCTCATCCCGCTCCTCGGCTCCGGATCCTCCTCGCGGCGGCGATGGCGGCACCAAACGCGGCCATCCCAATTGCACGCCCCGGTTCCCGCGGGATCTAGCAGGATGACTCTGTGGATGCGACCGCCGATCACCCCAATACGTGCGGACGACATCGGGAAGGAGCAGGCCGCCGATCTACCACCGCCCCTCCCCCCGCCTCCTCGCTCCTCCATGTCCTGAAGCAGGCATCCCCGAGCAGCGCCTCCCCTCTGGTCCCTCTTCACGCCGCCGGCCTCGGATCGGACGAGGCCGTCCCCGCCGCGGCAGGCCTCGGTTCCAGTGGGATTAGCTCGAACCTATCAATGCTTGCAAGCTGGTGAGCATGTCTCCTTACTGTGATTCGGTTGGTCTGTTCTTCCCATCTGATGCGTATTATTTTTGGTGCTTGCGTTTGCTTCCTAGGTGGTTTTTCATGTGATGTTTTCTTCATGTTTGCTGGTGGCTCCGAGTTGCTTCGCACCTTACCTTCAATCATTGGGTCAACGCATCAGCAGTTCAAGGTAATATCATCCTGTTTTTCTTAGTTTTTCCTTTGCTCACACCAACCTAGACAGCCCACTACTTCAAATCATGTGCAGCCCAATGCTTAAAATGGACCATACTAAAAGTAAGAAAAAACCGTTCTCCTCCAGGTAATTGATGATTGACGCTCCACTTCCTCTCTCCAAGATCTCCACAAGAAACTGAAGAATTCCCCTTTAAAGTCTGCCCCACCTCAGCTCCTTTTCCCATCATCTTCCGGCATGGGTGGACGTCTGCCATAGGGTGTTCATACTGCTTCCGCTGGTGACATACTCTATCCCCTCTCCTTGCTATTCCCTCTTGACATATTGTTGATTCAGTCACAAATCCGGACTTTACAGGTGCTGATCAGTTCAATTCCCAGTCAGTTATCTTCGTTGCCCACGCGCCTCGGCTCCTACTGGTATACAATGTTCCCATCCAGTGCTACTTCTAAATTTTTGTTTCTTTGGTTAATATATGTAGACTGCTTGATTGAATGCATAACTATTTGACTTGATTCAATACATAGCCTTGCATTTTAATTCCTTGCCTATTATAGATTCTGGTTTGCTTCATCCAAATCTGAATTGTATCCCTCTGATCAAGCTTACATTACATCTATTATGTCAATTAAAATCAGGGTCGAAGCAAAAAGAAGAATTGATTTTAGCGAGGTTGATGCCGACAAATCTAACAGGTATGACAACACTCACAAACTCTTAGTGCACCATGGTTCTCCAATTACTAGATAAGGTACACATATACAAACTTCTTGGTAGCAGTTAGGAGCAACAACAACCAAAGTACACAGTAATATAAATCACCTAAATCTTTTGGCAGTACCTCAAGCATCATATTTCCTCAACCGGTGTTAAGCTTCAGTTAACTAGCTAGCATTTTCATGTCACACTAATGTTTTTTTTCAGTGTGGAAGATTACCAAGCTTTTAACAAGTAAATCTTAATTTCACAAAATCAGTACCGAGTCGCGATTATTTGCAGTATCTTTACAAAATCATTACTGGTCATGCAAGTGAATGCTAACTTATACATTCTATGTGCTGTTCGATATTGGGAATATAATATATTCAGGATAACATCTCATCCATGCTATGTTCGGCCAAATGCCAACTTATTTGATGTACAGGGAGGTTCTTGGGTTACATTTATATTCTCTTGCCCTGTTTATTTTCTAATGTGATTCTTGCTTTTATTACTTCCAATATCTGATATAACAAATGGAACCAATTTTCTGAATGTTAGCTTAGAGGAACTGGAAAAAAGTACTATGGAAAAGCACAGGCAAGAGTATGTACTGTTTCTCACACCCTATATACAAATTTAGCCAACAATATGAGTTTCTTCCTACATATATTTACTGTTCCAACAAATCTCCATCAATAGCAATGCAGACAATTAAACTGTCGCAAGCAACTATGCACAGCCAGAGTAACACAACATTTTGGACGATATAAGTACTGTTCGTTAACTATATAAACTTCCATTCTCTGATTTAAAGCTCCAGTAATTTATTGCATTATTTACTTTTTTTTCAGTGATGTATTTTCCAATACATCCAGGAGAACTTGCAATCTTCTACAAATGAGGAATAAAGCCCATCGCCTACAACCAGAAATAACACAGTGCTTCTGTTCATACCACTTTGCTCAGCTTCTGTTGTAACCAAGGAACATTTAAACTTTTGTGTTCAATGGAAAGCTGTATCTATTAAATCAAGTACCAACTCATGAATGGATCCAGTTTATGTTCTTTGGTGCACTTACGATCTCAATAGAAACCTATAGTGTGTATTAAAATAAATTCATGAATGGATCAGTTCATATTCTTTGTTGCAATTAGGATCTCGATGGAAACCTACACTCTTATTAGGATACATTAGTTGCTAACTTGATTTTGCATTAACCATTTATTAAACACCGTTCGGTTAGACATTCTTTCCCCTGTAAGACACCTATATAAGACCACCCGATAACATTGTAGTCGCTACAACTTCATCTCTGGGATCAGATTTTTTTTACTACAGGCACAACCATGGACAACCAACAAGAAGGCTACAAATAGGGCTACTTCATATACAATGTTGTTTTCTACATCCCTTTGTCTGCTGCAAATAACAATACACATGAATCTTTCTGCAGGATACAATATGATGGACCAAATAATGTTCTGCCCCAGTCAACAACTCATCCATCAAGGGAGGCTCACAAGAAGTACATGGAAGCAATTGCAAAGATGAAAACTACTACGAAACCACCAATATGCATCACTTTCAGAGAAACCATTGCATGTGAAGACAAGACAAAACTATCTGAGGATCCTCCATTCAAGTCAGCAAATACATCTTCGAGTACATTAAGAAAGGAATGCCACATGTCCAAATAGTTCTCGACGAAGAAAACCCCAACTACAAAGAAAATTAAGCATGTATTATGTTCTTTTTATGATCAATAATAATTATGAATATACATATGTATTTTGCAATTTTCAATAAGTATTTATGATTATGCATATGTATTTCCCAATTTTCAATTATCATATTATTGATCCAAACATTCAAACATATTATTTTTGAATTTTCAATTATCATATTGTCCATCCAAACATTCGTCTTCTATAGAACCAAATACCATCCAAATGTATTGCATCCAATTCCCGCCCCAACGCGCGGGGTATTATCTGGTTCATATAGTACACGAGGAAACCGGAAAAAAAATAGAGAGAGAAAAGATGATGCGCGCTCGTCCTCCACGCCACGCCTCACCCGTGCGTCCGGGGCCCCGCCACGCGTGGCGCAGCGCAGCCAGGCTGACGTGCCTCGGCCGATAGCCCAACAGACACGCAGGGCCGGCCCATAGGCCGGGCAAAAGGGGCGACCGCCCCGGGCCCCAAGAGGGGAGGGGCCCAACTAAAACTTACACTAGTAAGATTTTTGGTAAGCACAAAACTGCAGCGAGAGGAGTGGCTAGAGGGCAGATCGGGATCATCTGCAGCCAGGAGGAAGGAAAAGCCTGGTCGGCACTTTGGAATATACCTATACTCTCGAAGATCAAACTATTCATCTGGCGTTTGGCACGGCATTTGCTGCATACCACGGATGTGTTACACCACAGGAATATGGCAACCCAGGGCACATGTCCTTTGTGTGGATGCCAAGACTCGTGGCGGCACGCTTTGATCTCCTGTACGATGTCGAGGTGTGTGTGGGCACTATCGGATGCAGATGTACTGCTAGCGATGGCAGAACTAGAAGAACCAAGTGCAAAGAGATGGCTGTTTGAATTATACAGCAGGATGGATCACTCCAAGTTTACAACAATGGTTGTCACACTTTGAGCGATTTGGTATGCTCGGCGAAAAGCTGTGTACGAGGCAATTTTTCAAGCGCCGCACCAAACTATTTCTTTTGTGAACAACTTCCTTGCGGACTTGCAACATATTCCTAAGGTGAACATGACGGTGAGCATGTCAGCACGGGCGGCCAGGACTCAACGCTGGCTCGCTTCGGGAACCGACACTGTCAAAGTGAACGTTGATGGAGCAGTAGCTCGGAGCAGAAGGGCGAAGCTGTGGCTGCACTATGTCGAGATGAGAATGGCAACTACCTGGGGTCTTCGGCAGTGTTCTACGAAGGTGTCATTGATCCAATGGTCTTAGAAACCTTTTCTTGCAGAGAGGGACTAGCTTTGGCAGAAGATCTGGATGTTCATGATGTGGTTCTGGCTTCCGATTGCGAAGGAGTAGTTAATGACATCAACTGGGGAACAAGTGGACCGAACGCAGCAATCACACATGAAATAATAGTTTGTAGTTCTGGTTTTTCTTCTTGCAAGTTTATTTTTTAGTGTAGAAACTTCAATTTGGAGGCTCACAATCTCGCAAAGTATGCATATAATCTAGGCATAGGTAGAGATGTGTGGTTGGGCAATCCTCATAACCTAACTATTATACCTATGAACATGTCTCTAAATCAATAAAGCTTGTGAGATCTCTCCAAAAAAAGAGTATACATTACATCTGGAATATTATTCAATGGATAAAATAGAGCCTCAGTTAGCATAAGCATAAGTTCACACCACATACTGATAAGTTATACCACGCTTAGGCAAACCAATCCGACTGCGGAGTTGAGTTCAAATACATTAGTCCCTCTTTTACAATGCATGTCTTAGTATCATAATGAAAATTATGATATATCGATTTCAATGTTTAAACCAATGCACAATTTTTAATTTGATAAACGTCTAGGCATCTCATTTGCACCAAACTAAACCAAGTGAATCTGGACGAGCACATTAGGTAATCGAATCATGCGTAAAAGTATAATCAACAACATTTTTGGTTCTTCGAATTACTGAACCTATCATGCAGGCCACATTTTCTATGCCCTAGAAGTTTCCATGAATATGACCACCTAATATACACTAGAAATTGCTATAAAAATATTTGTTGGTATGTCTATAATTTATAAATCTCTATCATAATATTCAATATAACATGAAAAGATATATGAACACACACATGTATATGCAAATGTGTATACACTACACCGTTTATGCAATATTAGAAAAGTAAATATGAAAGATTGTCTTAACAATAAAGAAAAGTTTGGTACATCATAAATTTTTCATTTTGTAAAATTAAAATTTTCAATTATATACATTACAGATGCATACCAAATAATAATATAAATGTTATTTGAAAACATTTTATGTGGCTAAGTAATAAAAAACATTAATTACAATTGTAATATGATACACTTAGTTTAAAATAAGTATAAAAGTTTAATATGAAAAACAATTATTTTACATCGCCCCGGGCCCAAAAATATATTGGACCAGCCCTACAGACACGTCCAAAACAAGTTTCTATTTGGTCGGAACAAGTGCTGCACCAAATCAACCAAAACAAGAAGCCAAGAACCACCTCCAGGCTTCCAGCGATCCAGATGATTATAAGTAATAAAGCTACAAGCATCCTAATAAAAGGATTCAGTTGAGTGGCAAGCATTATCCTGTTCTGGTGTCTGCACCCGGATAAACCACAGACAAACAGGTCATAAAGTCTCCTCAATGGTCCTGCATCACATGTTTGCAAAGGACAGAAACATCTAAGCGTGTTTTAGAGCACTAGCAAGCAGAAACATCTGCATGTATCATCATTTATGCAATAGGGGGCAGCCCTGCACCTCATCGATCAGAAGCTCTGCACAACCATCACTTTAAGGAGGTAAAGCAAACTACCCAAACAGCAGAGATGCCACACAATCCATTGAACATTCAGATGGGCATATAGGAAGTATCAGCTTTGTCGCCAGGAATTGGGGAAGGGGGCACAAATCACAAGGAGACTGCAGACAAATATATGCAGGAAAAAGTTATCTTGAGTTGTGCATTTAATATACTATACCAACTGTAATTGGGCAATGGGAAACTATATTAATACCAGAACAATAAGAATTGGTTGTAATTCAATACTAGAAGAAACATAATGTATACAGAACCAAACAAAAATATTAGAACCAAGTGAATTAGATATCATGTAAACTAGAGTCCAGCATTAAAACTCTGAAACCACAAGTACCTTTTTGGAGAATCATGGAAGCAAAAGCATATCAAAATACAAGCCTAATATGAATGTTTCTAACACATGCTTGCACAATTTATTGTCATCAACAGAGTACTCTTAGAACCCCCCCAAAAAAAAACTCCTGTTTAAAAGGACAGAGGAACGAAAAAGAACAATCATTAATTTCTGTCAGATCAGTCTAGAATACAAATCTTGAGCTAATTCTCACTGATTTCCATCGGATGCAATAATGCTATAAGAATGCACACTTATATAATGGAGGGCGGGAGCTCTGCCTATACTTAATGTACGGGAGCAGTGTTAACAAGGTTTTTACAATTTGTGGTACTGTATGAAGACGTCACTGATAAACGTTTAATATCCAGACCTCATTGATAAACATTTGCGATTACTCTAATTCTACGCTACTCCTACTGCCCTATCACACAACCTAATATCATCGAGTATTGTGTAAGCCGTACCCGCAGTAGTATGACAAGTGGATTCGAATTCACTCATTTTTCACATTTGAAAGACCAGAATATGAACACTAATTCAGGAATTTTCCACACAAAAATCTAAAGCGCCAGACGTTCGGTAAATATAAAACAAACCTGCCCATGCTCACGCCATACGGGCTTTGTATAGGCATATGTAAGCCATCTGAAAATTCCCTGTTAGAGGAACAAATTGCTTTAACTATCGAGATTTCAAATCACCAATCTTGTGTTTAAGAAAACAATTACTCACCTCCGCCGGTAAATTTCAAAACTTCATCATTATCCAGTATGGTTTTGATTTCATCATTAAACTGGATCCACTCGTTATCATCTTCCTTAACCAAGGCAACATAATGTCCAGCATTGGCACTTATTCCCGTGTGAGTCACCAAAGCCATCAAATCATACATGCTAGTCAAATGTTCCTTTGGTACAGGAACATCAACTGCATATATAAAATCAGAAATGCATCATCAAAGTTGAACACAATTCGAACTAAAGGACAAACAAGTTGGTTATAATATTTCTTTTTTCAAGAAGCATAAAAACTTTGCATCTCAAATATTGATAGAGATAAAATAATTAAAAGCGGTCGATACCCAATGTTCATGAAGAAATTGTTGTGAATCATAATATCGAGAAATGCTTGGAGATGGCTCCCTCCGCGCACCACTGTCGAGCCCTCCCCAACACAGCCTTGTGGCCATTGAATCCCCGACGACAGCCCTCCTCCCAACCCTCCCTGCGCCATGGCTCCCTCCTGCTCCAGCGTCATGAGCTCCTCCTCCGATGAGCATCGTTGGCGGCAGGTCTCCGACGGCAGCCGCTCCCCCATGCACTCCTATGGCGAGGTGGCTGCCTTCCCACGCCCCTCGGTGGAGGAGCCGCGCCAGCCAATCGCGGCGCCGCCCCGTGCTGCCCTAGCCCCCTCCCCTGCGGCTGGTGCAGCCGGGCTTGCCTCGGCCCTTGCTCCGAGGTGCGTCGCGTAGAGCGCACGAACGTCGTGGTTGACTAGGACGACTTCTAGTCCCGGCAGCGCAAGAACTGTCACTATCGTGCCCATCATGCTGCAGTGCCCAACCCAACCCCTCGCAGCTGGAGTCCTTCCCTGAGGAGGCGGCTAGCCTCTGCTTCCACTGCCTCAACCCTGGCCACCAGGTTCGCGACCGCACCAACCAGGTTCGCTGCCGGCGCCGCCTCCTCCCTGGCCACGATTCCTGGGAATGCCTAGATCGCCGCCACTCCAGCGCGCACGACCATTCTCGCGTGCCCCCTCAGGCCGCGCCCATCCCCGCCCTTGCCCCGACACTTGCTGCTGACCTGCACAAGCCAGTGCGGGTCATCATCCCGTGCTCCGTCATCATCCTGAACTCTGCGTTAACTTTGCCAAGAGCTCATTCACCCTCCTAAATTGTGATCTCGACGTGGCCGCACCTGCGGTAAACCTCCTAGGCTGCCCGATCGTCGACCTACCCCTCACCTACCTGGGAATCCCCTTCATGGTGAGACGTCCTACTGTCGCGCAACTGCAGCCGCTTGTTGACAAGGTCTGTCAACAGCTACCACTATGCAAGGCAGGGCTCATGAACAAGGTTGGACGCCTCGCGACGGCCAAATACGTCCTATGTGCAATCCTAATTCACCAACTCTTGGTTTTGCTCCACCCAAGAGGGCCATTAAGCAACTTGAGAAGATCGAGAGAGGATTCCTCTGGGTTGGGCACGAGGCTGCCAACGGTGGCAACTACCATGTTAAATGGTGCCGGACTTGTCGCCCGATCAAGTTGGGAGGTCTCGGCATCCCTGACTTCGACAGGACTGGACATTCCCCGCGCCTACGTTGGATTTGGTTCAACCGCACTGACACAAACCGGGCTTGGAGCAACCTAGACCTACAGAGGAGCGCGGCCTATTCTTCGTTTCATCCTCCACCATGTCCCTGGGCGATGGGCGCACCGCCCTTTTCTGGGAGAACAAATGGATCAACGGCTTCTCCGTCCGTGAGAGTGCCGCAGCTATACGCCTGCATCCCGAGGTGACGCAGGAAACTACGGACTGTCCCAGGTGGGCTGCAGGGGAACACTTGGGCACATGACACCCAGGGCACGATGGGCATCCATGAGAGTGGGCACTACATTCAGTTATGGCACGCCGTCGAGCGCTTCACCCTGACCATAGAGCCCGGCCGACTGCTCTGGAAGTGGCCACGGACGGCTCATACTCTGCCAAATCCTACCACCAGGCCACCTTCCAAGGTTTGATAGACAACTCCTCCACCCTGACCATAGAGCCCGGCCGACTGCTCTGGAAGTGGCCACGGACGGCTCATACTCTGCCAAATCCTACCACCAGGCCACCTTCCAAGGTTTGATAGACAACTCCTCCACCCTGACCATAGAGCCCGGCCGACTGCTCTGGAAGTGGCCACGGACGGCTCATACTCTGCCAAATCCTACCACCAGGCCACCTTCCAAGGTTTGATAGACAACTCTTCCACCCTGACCATAGAGCCCGGCCGACTGCTCTGGAAGTGGCCACGGACGGCTCATACTCTGCCAAATCCTACCACCAGGCCACCTTCCAAGGTTTGATAGACAACTCCTCTTGGAAATTCATCTCGAAGAACTGGGCTCCTTGTGTTCGCTGCTTCCACTGGCTTGCCAACGTGGACAGGTGCTGGACTGCCTGGCACACCGAGGGTTCTAACACCACGCCTCTTGCGTCCTTTGCTGCCAGTGCCCGAAGACGCTGAACCACCTGCTATTGCGCTGCCCCTTCTCTAGGCAGATTTGGCATGAGGTCCTGGCCTGGCTGCGCATGCCTTGTACACCCCCCCCCCCCCCCCCGACCACGGCTCTTCCTTCCTGGACTCGTGGCATTTTGCGCTGCCCCTTCTCTAGGCAGGTTTGGCATGAGGTCCTGGCCTAGCTGCGCATGCCTTGTACACCCCCCGACCACGGCTCTTCCCTCCTGGACTCGTGGCATGCTGCTAATCAGAGCACCCCACTGCCCATGTGCAAAGGCCTTGCCTCCATGGCCCTTCTCACCCCATGGATGGTCTGCAAGCACCGCAATGCTTGTGTCTTCAAGGGCGCCCAGCCATCTCTCAGCACCCTCGTGGCGATGATCAAGGAGGAGGTGGCGCTCTGGCCAAAGCGGGCGCCTCAGGGCTTAGTGACACCATACCACAAAATTGGGATGCACATTAGTTCACTGTTGTTTTGTTCACCTGTTTGTTCCTCTTAGGAGGGTTATAACTCAAACTCTGCCTTTTCAATGAAAAGAAATGCAAATGTCTCTTTGCATTTTCTCGAAAAATAAAGAAATTGTTTAAATTTATACAGAGCATATATTGCTTGCCTTTGTCAATATCCGAACTGAGAGAATCCTCGAGATTTGAACCTGAGACCTACAATTAAAGGCAAAATGCTATAATTTCATTGACATATATTTCGCGGGCTGAAAACTAAAAGCAACTCTTAGATGACACGTATAAGAAATTAAGAACTAACAAAAAGATGTTACTGAATTGAGTATCAATATTGAAATCTAAAATTTGAAATAGTCATAATCAAAATATCAAAAGGCATGCATGCACGAGAGTTACCTTTATATTTTCTTGGAGTTTGTGCTTTAATTCATCAGAGCAAAGCTGGTAGACATTAAGCTGATGGGGGTAATGTAGTTTCTGGTGGATATTTTTAGTACACAAAATTATTAGAAAATGTAGAATGAAGAATATCATATTCCAAAAATACACATATAATGTAAATAGAAATAAACACAACATACACCAAAGTTCTTGGCTGATTGACAGGTCATCTCATCTAGCTTCACACGCTCCAAATTTATGATCAGATACCTAAAGGTAGAATATATAATACAATATTGTGAAGAGCCATTAAACTATCATATGTGCAAAATTTCAAATTTTACATCGCCTAGTCTAGAGCCACTTTTCTCATAGTCTAGAGCCTTGACACCACGTAGAGAGCTCGACACTTCCCCTCAAGACCTAGTTCATCTCATCGAGTTGTCCTAACTCTTTGAGTGCCCCACGATATTGTATCCTTTGTACTCCATATATATAAGAGAAAAAGTGCAAGACAGGAAGTAGGAATTTTATTCACTTCAGGGGCCTAAACTTGGGTAAATCGTATGTCCCCCTTAATATATGTTTAGATCCACTAGTAACCTGATGTGAGGTTCCTGTGACTAGAAATCCACGTACTCATTGTATTAACCCCTGTTATGATCCGATAAAAAAGCCCTCAACAAAAAATATTAAATAAAATCTTACCGAGGCAACTTATTTATGCTTGAATCCCGGTCCTGCAAATCCTGTGTAAAGAAAAATTACAACCTTTTGTAAAAAATTCTAGTGGAGCATAAAACGATGCAAAGATATGCATATAAGAAACCCTTCATGAGATACTTACAAGCGCAAGCCCTTCTAGGAGACCATTCACTTCAGGAGTTATTTTGCAGTTCAGATGATTCACCGACAATGTCTCCGACCTACAAAACATATAATGAAGCAATCATAAACTGAGATATGAAAGAACAAGGTAACACTTCCGGTATGATTCTTTTTGTGTGTCATTGTTTCCCTGCTGCAGATTTAATTTTTAATTACATCGCTAACTGGTTTGGTTGTTTGTCTAGCAGGGCTATCTGCTGCTTCTTTTGGTGCTAATGCTTCAATACTTCCCATTCCCTCCCAGTTCAAAAGGGTAAGGAGCCATTTCATTTCCAAGGAATTAGCAGTACTGCATTTCATTTGTACCGAAATATACTTACTTGCATGGATAGTTCAAGCTATAACTAATTCTGCCTCCTCTAGCGTTGAAAACCCAAAACAAGTCTTATACATTGATAGTTTCGAAAGGCTAGATGGGGCAGTGGTAGAAATACAAATTAAGTGCATGCACCTTCAGTTATGATAAAAGCATCCCGTAACCTTGGCCCTTGAGGCCCAGGCGCACTACACCCAAGTGACCTAGAAGGGGGGCACGAATGAGTCTGCCCAAACTAGAGCCGCCAGAGCTATCAAGGAGATGTTAGTCTCTCCATGTCTATATGATATCAGAGGGTAGGGCGTGAGGAGACGATGGCAGCCATGACCGGCAAGGCGGCGTTGGCCGGTGAGGCAGCAGATCCAGTGAGGATGCCATGGGGTGGCGGTGCTGATTGCAAGATCACGGCGCGGCAAAGCAGCATGGACGGCGGTGGGACATGAACGGCGACGGCGGGGCTGGTCCATCGGGAGATTCTTCCTCTTACCTCCTTGCTGCTCCTCTGCTCCCAGTTGCTGTTCTTGACATCCCACATCGATTGGGTGAGCTCGGGCACTGTGAGAGCAAGGTATGGCTGGCTGCTGAGGTTGGAAAGTAAGGAGGTGGTGCTGGAGATGGCAATGAGCTGCTGGTGCTGCGCCAAGGGGAGGTGTGGCTCGGGTGTATGCTTTTCACATTTTTAGAGAAGTTGACACTATTACTAATTTTGAGAAAGTTATGCTAACAGTTTGAATTTTTCTAGATAAAAATGTGGGATATAACAAGATGTTAACATTATTAAACGGACTAAACTTGTTTGTGTTTTTACTGTAGCTTTTTTAATCTTTATTTTCTGAGAGTGAAAGAGAGCGGATACCTGCTGAACAGATGAACTCCGAAAATACTGTTGATAAGATTATCCCTATAAAGAAAAAGGAAAACTAGTATCAGAAGGAAGTATTTTTATATTGAAAGCAAACGACGACCATTAATTGCGCAGAATGAAATATTTACCCATTTTTAGTTATAAGAGTTTCAGTAAGGGTTCCCATCAATAGCAGTAGGAATTCTCCAGCATCCTGCTGCCTACGATGACCCCATTCTTTTTCTTCATACATTGTATGTTTCTCTTCAAGTTTCTGCAAATTAGATAATATTAAAGATAAGAAAATGAACTCGCTTTTTGGTAAACACATTGATTACTGACCTTTAAGAAATTGTCAGGAGAGATTGGTTCTGCACTATGATCAAGAAGTCCAAAGACATCACGAACAGCCTTAGTTAGGTTCTTAGAAGCTTGGTCAACTAATTCATCATCCATGCCTTCTTCTAAATGCCTAGAGGAAAATTAAATGTGTGATGAACAGAAAGAACATTGACATACAAATTACAGTGTTTCTTAAATCAAACCTTAGTAAGGCTGCCTTCAGCTCTGGTATGCAATGAAGGTATTGCAAAACAGAATTTGCAAAACATGTATTCCCGGGATTAAAGAGACCAGCACAACCATGGTTTACTTCAGCTTTTTTATTCTTTGGTAACATGACATCAGCTGAAACATTGCAACCGTATGTGAACTGTTGGGGATCCAGGATATCACTGAGCTTGTCAACCTCTTTGGTCATATTTGTCTTGGCATTGTGATTCTCAAAGGAAGATTCTGTATTTTCTTCATCCATGTTTGCATTGCCCTTGTTGTTATCTGATTTTGTATTGTCATGGACTGCTCTCTGAAACTTCAAAAAAGGCTCAATGAGGACATGTGTAAAATCTTGCGAACCAAGTTTTAGAAGGCCATCGAGTTTGTTGTTGACCGGGCCCTGAGGACCAAGATCTACAGGCAGATCTTTTAAATTAAATCTGCATATCTTGGGTTCTTCCCTGTAGTACAATCTCAAATCCTCGATAATTCGTAGTTGATCCTCCACCTCAGGGCCAAACGATTTTTCTTCGACCTTTTTTATTTTATGTCCTGCTGACTTCTCTTGTTTTTTCAGAGCCCATCTGTCGGGACTAGCGTCCAACATTATCCCAGAGGCCTGCGCTGTACGACCAGACCAATTTTGGGCATCTGTTAGAAGTGCTTTGCCCATCCTGTTAAAACCATCTAGGAAACTGGTGTCAATATTTTGAAACAGCACATCGGATCTACCGTCTTCAGCAATATGGATTATGAAATGTTCCCCGGCTTTTGTAACAACCTCCTTATCAAATATTTGAATGCCTTCCAGATGTTGATACATAGTTGTAAAGGAATTTTGCAAGCCCATGTGCCCAAGGAGGCATGTGTCAGCATGGACATAAGCTCCTTTCCATGGGAGCATATCGGCACATTCAATGTACTTCGGCAACTGTCTTCTGATTTCTTTCTTTTTTTCCTTGGACAGCCCTACAGGAATCTCTGTTTTGTTTTCCTGGATCCTCTTGTCCTTCCCCAAACTTTTTGTAATGAACCCGGTCAGATAACCTGTTGGACAGTCAATAACCGTGCACATCCAGTTCCCGTGAAAATGGAAGTAAGTCAAGAAGTTCCCTGCTTCTGGCAGTATGCAGCTATGCCGGTCTTCATGCCCAAAACGAAATCGCTCATCGGTGGTATTAAAACACCAGAGACGATACTTGAAAATCGTCATGCGCCAAGTACGGTGTGCGGTGGCAGGGTCATCTAAGTTGATCACCGAGTAATTCTGTTGACAATAAATCGGATCTAATCAGGCAAATGAGTAAGACATAAATAAAAGATGCAAACATAGATAATCATATGCAAGTGCTAATGTCCGAGAGCCATCTCATCTACTACTACTTATGAAAGTACGAGTTGGATGAATCCTAATGACCTAAGCCGTTCAACCACATGTATCCGAGCGTCCCGCACCGTTTCAATGATGTATCCATCACATCTACCATCTACTTCTACTACTATTATAAAAGTACGAGTTGGATGAATCCAAATGATCTAAGCCTTGGAAAGAATGCTCTATTTGCATCATGGGTTTGTCAGGGCTGAAGTTGAGTTGCAGTCCAATTAGTTTGTTGGGTTGATCTTGGGCCCCAACCATAATTCTTGCATCTGGTGCAAGCTTTGCATTACGGCCCAGTTTAATAGATCATACACTTGAGTGCAATGCATTCTATATTTTGAACTAACCCATGCGCCGATGCTCTGCTTAGCAAGGAATAAAACGGCAACTAACCCAAATACCCAATGCCGTAAAATGTGTATGCTCGACTGCTGAGTGATCTAAGCCGTTCAACCACGCCGCTCTTATGATGTATCCATCACAAACGATAATTATATTAATTGCAAACGCATAATTAATTAATCTTGGAAACATCACTACTACTAATTGTATTAATTGTAGTTAGTATGGGAAACAACATTAATTCTACAAGTGATTTTTGTAGTAAAAACATTCCAAGAGTCACGAGAACCGGAGACGGCGAGGTAAAACTTGTCAAGATGATTAATACTGTAGTCATTAATAAGGCGATCACCACCATAAACAAGCCAGGTAACCAATCATAACAAGTAAACTAGCCCGTGGCCACAATATGCCAGATGCACAATCAAAAAAGGGATTGCTTGGCCCTGATCAGAATCCACAGTGTATGCAACGATGATGACAGATCGGGAAGCACTATAAGACGAACAAAGTGTAGTTACCATTGCCGGTGGTCCAGTGAACGGCGGCGGCCTCTCGAAGGTGACCGCATTCTCGGTGGAGGCCTCGGCGCCCAGGGCCGGCCCATAGGCCGGGCAAAAGGGGCGACCGCCCCGGGCCCCAAGAGGGGAGGGGCCCAACTAAAACTTACACTAGTAAGATTTTTGGTAAGCACAAAACTGCAGCGAGAGGAGTGGCTAGAGGGCAGATCGGGATCATCTGCAGCCAGGAGGAAGGAAAAGCCTGGTCGGCACTTTGGAATATACCTATACTCTCGAAGATCAAACTATTCATCTGGCGTTTGGCACGGCATTTGCTGCATACCACGGATGTGTTACACCACAGGAATATGGCAACCCAGGGCACATGTCCTTTGTGTGGATGCCAAGACTCGTGGCGGCACGCTTTGATCTCCTGTACGATGTCGAGGTGTGTGTGGGCACTATCGGATGTAGATGTACTGCTAGCGATGGCAGAACTAGAAGAACCAAGTGCAAAGAGATGGCTGTTTGAATTATACAGCAGGATGGATCACTCCAAGTTTACAACAATGGTTGTCACACTTTGAGCGATTTGGTATGCTCGGCGAAAAGCTGTGTACGAGGCAATCTTTCAAGCGCCGCACCAAACTATTTCTTTTGTGAACAACTTCCTTGCGGACTTGCAACATATTCCTAAGGTGAACATGACGGTGAGCATGTCAGCACGGGCGGCCAGGACTCAACGCTGGCTCGCTTCGGGAACCGACACTGTCAAAGTGAACGTTGATGGAGCAGTAGCTCGGAGCAGAAGGGCGAAGCTGTGGCTGCACTATGTCGAGATGAGAATGGCAACTACCTGGGGTCTTCGGCAGTGTTCTACGAAGGTGTCATTGATCCAATGGTCTTAGAAACCTTTTCTTACAGAGAGGGACTAGCTTTGGCAGAAGATCTGGATGTTCATGATGTGGTTCTGGCTTCCGATTGCGAAGGAGTAGTTAATGACATCAACTGGGGAACAAGTGGACCGAACGCAGCAATCACACATGAAATAATAGCTTGTAGTTCTGGTTTTTCTTCTTGCAAGTTTATTTTTTAGTGTAGAAACTTCAATTTGGAGGCTCACAATCTCGCAAAGTATGCATATAATCTAGGCATAGGTAGAGATGTGTGGTTGGGCAATCCTCATAACCTAACTATTATACCTATGAACATGTCTCTAAATCAATAAAGCTTGCGAGATCTCTCCAAAAAAAGAGTATACATTACATCTGGAATATTATTCAATGGATAAAATAGAGTCTCAAGTAGCATAAGCATAAGTTCACACCACATACTGATAAGTTATACCACGCTTAGGCAAACCAATCCGACTGCGGAGTTGAGTTCAAATACATTAGTCTCTCTTTTACAATGCATGTCTTAGTATCATAATGAAAATTATGATATATCGATTTTCAATGTTTAAACCAATGCACAATTTTTAATTTGATAAACGTCTAGGCATCTCATTTGCACCAAACTAAACCAAGTGAATCTGGACGAGCACATTAGGTAATCGAATCATGCGTAAAAGTATAATCAACAACATTTTTGGTTCTTCGAATTACTGAACCTATCATGCAGGCCACATTTTCTATGCCCTAGAAGTTTCCATGAATATGACCACCTAATATACACTAGAAATTGCTATAAAAATATTTTTTGGTATGTCTATAATTTATAAATCTCTATCATAATATTCAATATAACATGAAAAGATATATGAACACACACATGTATATGCAAATGTGTATACACTACACCGTTTATGCAATATTAGAAAAATAAATATGAAAGATTGTCTTAACAATAAAGAAAAGTTTGGTACATCATAAATTTTTCATTTTGTAAAATTAAAATTTTCAATTATATACATTACAGATGCATACCAAATAATAATATAAATGTTATTTGAAAACATTTTATGTGGCTAAGTAATAAAAAACATTAATTACAATTGTAATATGATACACTTAGTTTAAAATAAGTATAAAAGTTTAATATGAAAAACAATTATTTTACATCGCCCCGGGCCCAAAAATATATTGGACCAGCCCTGTCGGCGCCGGCTTGGGAACCCCTGTTCTCCCCCCTCCCATCTGTCGTCCCTCTGCCACCTCTCCTCCCTTTCTCGTCGCCCCCCTCCCCGGCCCCTGTGCTCTCTTGCTTCCTCTTGGACCGGCCATGTCCGAGCCCGAGATGAGTAGTTGATAGCTGGAACGTAGGATGGCCGCGCGCGACAGAGGTGTCGTTGGCGGCGCGCGGTGGTGGCGGCGGAGGCCCGCTACGGGGGCAACGTTGGTGGAGCTTGATTGGGGCAGCATGGTGGGAGCAGACGAGGAGGTCGGGAGGAGTCGCCGGCGGAGGGAGCGACTCGGTCGATGCGGTCGGGCTCGTCGCACCCCGACCCCGGTCTCTGTGTGTGTGTGTGTGGCCTCCATCCATGGAAGCACGAGCACCGGACGGCGGCACCGGGTTGGCGGCAGACTATCTCTCTCTGTCGTTCGGTCCCACAGACGGCAATATCGGGTCGGTGTCACGTACTCTCTCCATTTTCACATGATAACAAAGCGACCTATGCTGGAGAACGGCATTTTGGAGCTCGGCCCCCATCCATGGAAGCTGGATTTTTTGAAAAATTCAAAATTCATACTTTTTTATTAAAAAAATCTGAAAAATAATTATACAAGTACACATGTATATATGTATAAAGTTTCAGAATAAAATAACTTGAGATGCCATCTGTGCAAAAAGAAGAAATTCACGTCTGTTGAAAAGCCACATATTTGTCTTTTTTGCACAACTCTCATTTCAACGTATTTCATCCTGAAAATTTACACACATGTGTGTTATGTCTCCATGTATGTCTGTATTTTTTCCAATATTTTTGAAATACAAAAATATGAATTTTGTTGAATTTTGATTTTTTTTCTTCCAAAATGGAGGCCGAGCTCCAAAAGCAATTTTCGCCTATGCTGCAAATATCTACATCGTAGAAGTGGGTCAATACAAAAAAAAGAAGTGGGTCAATACAAAACAGTTTTTTCAGTAACCATTTCTTAAAACCCGGCTATTAGCTCTATCTAACAAAAAAGTATCTGATTATATTAGTTCCCCTCTAATTCAACGTATAAACGGCATCCCAAATCCATTTTTACGCAATCAAAATTCGAGCTAGTGTGTTTTAGTTGCACACAATTCAACAACATTATGAATCCCTAAAATTTGAAATTCAATTTAAACCAAATACGCAGAAGAAATGGACTAGAACACCCCCCCCCCCTTCCCTTATCATCCCAAATGGTTCACTACCATCTCACATCCACCGCTTTCCGAGGGCTCTCCCGAGGCTTCTCCCACCGCTATCCTCTGGTGACTCTTTCGATGATTGCCTCCCCAGTGGGTACTGAGTATCTTGCTCCTGATTATTTCCAATAATTTCCAGTTCTTGATCAGTTCATTCTCTCCCCATCTCCATCTTCTGGATCTGTTGTGAGCCTCCCCCTTCCCAAATCCACTTCTTATCCTCCTCCTTCGGCTGAGCCATGGGGGTCTAATTTGTTGCATCAGCGAGATCCCGTCCTTCTTCCTCGTCGTCCCGCTGCCTTCTCTTACCGATTCCGTCTCCTCCTTCTTTCCCTTTTGTTCCCTAGCCAATCCCACTGAGTCGCTTGCATTCTTCCCTTCCTTTCTAGTCAAGTCGGCGTCCTTCCCTACCAGGAGCAGTGGCCTCCCCATATCCGTCCTATCTGTTGGACCCGGCACCAGAGACTTTTTTAACCCACATGTGCTCTCCCTCTATGCCACCTTGCCGTTGCCACCCGTGCAACCCCCGGCGGTTTCCCTCTCCATTTTCAGCCTCCCCTTTGTTCGATTCTTCTCGTCCAGCCCAGCCCTGTCAAAATTCATCTAATCTTCTTTGGTCCATAACTAGCCACCACACTTCTCCTTCACATACAATGACATCTCATCGGTTAAGGCTTTTCTTCCATACTCCACCGGCATTCTCCCATGTTGCAGTCCAAATCTAAGTTGTGGTCGATGAATCCAAGAGGTCGTTGCAATAGGAGTAGGGATCGGCTATCTTGGGCGCCATGGGACCCAGGCATGTGTCCTCCGTTGAAAGACCCAAATTTGGTTCCTCCTACAACCATGAGCCGCAGACAGACAAGGGAGCTTGGATATTACTTTGCCGCTAGCGTTGACGCTAGTCAAGGAGCAGCCGGGGCCATGAACTTAATTTGTTGGAATTAAGAGGGGTGTGAAGATCTCTCTATAGCAATAAAATGCAATACCTTGCCAACTGGATGTCATTGACCAACGCTAATGTAACCTTTATCTCAGAAAAACTTTCATCAAAGATTAATTCTCGGGACTTTGGCAATCGATTTCCAAGTTTTGATTTTTTTTGTGGTTCCCGCGGAAGGCTGAGCTGGAGGCCTTTGGGTCATGTTGGTGGGGAACATCAAGTTAGCTAGACATCAAATACTCTAGTCAGAATATAGTGTTAGCTTTGATTGTTAATCTTTAGCTTCGCATTAGTTTATGTCTACATTGATCCTTATCATCCTAAGACTAAGGAAATATGGAAGCTTATCGATGATTTAGTGTCCTCTTCTCCAGGAAACTAGTGTACTATATGGGTGATTTTAATGATATTCTTGATCCCCTGGAGAAGAATACTAATGTTGTTTCGAACAATCATTGTATGGCTAGCTTTTCTAATCATGTTAAACGATGTGGCTTAATAGATATGGGTTATAATGGTGCTACTTTTACTTGGTGCAATAAACACTTAACTTCCATGCCCATCTATAAATGTTTTGATCATTGTTTTGTAATGTTGAATGGTGTAGCGCTTTTCCTAATACTTCTGTTTATAATTTGCCTATCATGTATAGTGAACATGCTCCTATCTTGACTATTTCTAAGCCTATTGTTGTTAAAACTAAGAAAACTTTTAAGTTTGAAAACTGGTGGCTTTTTGAAAATGATTATCAAGAGATGGCAAAAAATAATTGGACTGACACTAATGACAAACCATCATGCAGGGTCATATGTTGGAAACAAGATGAACATCACAACAAATAAAACTACACATGAATAAAAGAGTATATGAGATGGCCTAATGACATACATATGTGGATACGTAAATATTCACCTAACAGAGGTCAACATGTCCCAACACTACATCATTCATACAAGAATAAGGCACGGATTCGAGTACGGACAAGAAGCAAATATGCCTAAGAGGCAAGAGAAATAAGCAATGTCCACCCTGCTAATCCCAGGCTGCCAACCGGGATCCCATCCTAATGATCGTCCATGAAGAAGATCTCCAAATAGAATGTACATCGCTTTCATATTAGAGCATCATGATACGTCTCCAACGTATCTGTAATTTTTTATTGTTCCATGCTATTATATTATTTGTTTTGGATGTTTCATAGGCATTTTTGTGCTATTTTATATTATTTTTTGGACTAACATATTAACCGAGAGCCCAGTGTCAGTTTCTGTTTTTTTTCTATTTTAGAGTTTCGCATAAAAGGAATACCAAACGGAGTCCGTGCAATAGGATCTTCTTGGGTGATAATTGTTTGATCTTGCTGAAAAAGACAGAAACTTTGCGCTAACGAATATAATTGTTTAAACTCACCAGAACATGATAAAATACAAATTCTTTTTGCAGTAGATCAGTACGCAAATTTTCCAGGTTTTCCTAGTTTTTCAGGATTTTTGGAGTTCTAGAAGTTGTCGAACAAATCTGATTACTACAGACTATTCTGTTTTTGACAGATTCTGTTTTTCGTGTGTTGTTTGCTTATTTTAATGAATCTATGGCTAGTAATTGAGTTTATGAACCATAGAGAAGTTGGAATAAAGTAGGTTTAATACCAATATAAATAAAGAATGAGTTCATTCAAGTACCTTGAAGTGGTATTTTGTTTTCTTTCGCTAACGGAGCTCATGAGATTTTCTGTTAAGTTTTGTGTTGTGAAGTTTTCAAGTTTTGGGTAAAGATTTGATGGACTATGGAATAAGGAGTGGCAAGAGCCTAAGCTTGGGGATGCCCCGGAAGGCATCCCCTCTTTCGTCTTCGTCTATCAGTAACTTTACTTGAGGCTATATTTTTATTCACAACATGATATGTGTTTTGCTTGGAGCGTCTTGTATGATTTGAGTCTTTGCTTTTTTAGTTTACCACAATCATCCTTGATGTACACACATTTTTGGAGAGACACGCATGAATCGTGATTTATTAGAATACTCTATGCGCTTCACTTATATATCTTTTGAGCTAGGCAATATTGCTCTAGTACTTCACTCATATCTTTCTAGAGCATGACAGTGGCTTTATTTTAAAGAAATTGTTGAACTCTCGTGCTTCACTTATATTATTTTGAGAGTCTTTTAGAAAAGCATGATAATTTTCTTTGGTTATAAAACTAGTCTTAATATGATGGGCATCCAAGAGGGATATAATAAAAACTTTCATATAAAGTGCATTGAATACTATAAGAAATTTGATTCTTTATGATTGTTTTGAGATATGAAGATGGTGATATTAGAGTCATGCTAGTAGAGTAGTTGTGAATTTGAGAGGTACTTGTGTTAAAGTTTGTGATTCCCGTAGCATGCACGTATGGTGAACCGTTATGTGATGAAGTTGGAGCATGATTTATTTATTGGTTGTCTTCCTTATGAGTGGCGGTCTGGGACGAGCGATGGTCTTTGACAACCAATCTATCCCCCTAAGAGCATGCGCGTAGTACTTCGTTTCAATAACTAATAGATTTTTGCAATAAGTATGTGAGTTTTTTATGACTAATGTTGAGTCCACGGATTATACGCACTCTCACTCTTCCACCATTGCTAGCCTCTCTAGTACCACGCAACTTTCGCCGGTACCATACACCCACCATATACCTTCCTCTAAACAGCCACCATACCTACCTATTGTGGCATTTTCATAGCCATTCTGAGATATATTGCCATGCAACTTTTCACCATTCCGTTTATTATGATACGCTCCATCATTGTCATATTGCTTTGCATGATCATGTAGTTGACATCATATTTGTGGCGAAGCCACCGTTCATAATTTTTTCATACATGTCACTCTTGAGTCATTGCACATTCCGGTACACCGCCGGAGGCATTCACATAGAGTCATATTTTGTTCTAAGTATTGAGTTATAAGTAAATAAAAGTGTGATGATCTTCATTATTAAAGCATTGTCCCATGTGAGGAAAGAATGATGGAGACTATGATTCCCCCACAAGTCGATGAGACTCCAGACGAAAAATATAAAAAAAGAGAAAAGAAAAAAAAGAGGCCATAAAATAGAGAAGGTCCAAATAAAAAAATAAGAGAAAAAGAGAGAAGGGGCAATGTTGCTATCCTTTTTCCACACTTGTGCTTCAAAGTAGCACCATGATCTTCATGATAGAGAGTCTCCTATTTTGTCACTTTTATATACTAGTGAGAATTTTTCATTATAGAACTTGGCTTGTAGATTCCAATGATGGGCTTCCTCAAAATGCCCTAGGTCTTCGTGAGCAAGCAAGTTGGATGCACACCCACTTGGTTTCTTTTGAGCTTTCATACACTTATAGCTCTAGTGCATCCGCTGCATGACAATCCCTACTCACTCACATTGATATCTATTGATGGGAATCTCCATAGCCCATTGATACGCCTAGTTGATGTGAGACTATCTTCTCCCTTTTTGTCTTCTCCACAACCACCATATTCTATTCCACCTTAGTGCTATATCCATGGCTCACGCTCATGTATTGCGTGAAGATTGAAAAAGTTTGAGAACATCAAAAGTATAAAACAATTGCTTGGCTTGTCATCGGGGTTGTGCATGATTTAAATATTTTGTGTGATGAAGATAGAGCATAGCTAGACTATATGATTTTGTAGGGATAGCTTTCTTTGGCCATGTTATTTTGAGAAGACATTATTATTTTTATGTCAATATTAAACTTTTGTTTTGAATCTTTCGGATCTGAACATTCATGCCACAATAAAGAAAAATTACATTGATAAATATGTTAGGTAGCATTCACATCAAAAATTCTATTTTTATCATTTACCTACTCGAAGACGAGCAGGAATTAAGCTTGGGGATGCTTGATATGTCTCCAAAGTATCTATATTTTTTTATTGTTCCATTCTACTCCCTCCGTTCCAAATTACTCGTCGCTGAAATGGATGTATCTAGAACTAAACTACATCTAGATACATCCATATGTGCGACAAGTAATTCGGAACGAGGGAGTATTATATTATATGTTTTTGATGTTTAATAGGAATTTTTACGCTATTTTATATTATTTTTGGGACTAACCTATTAACCAAGAGCCTAGTGCCTGTTTCTTTTTTTTTTGCCTATTTTAGAGATTCGTAGAAAAGGAATACCAAACAGAGTCCAAACGGAATGAAACTTTTGCAATGGTCTTTCTTGGACCGAAAGGAAACCAGAAGACTTGGAGATGAAATCGGAGACACAATAAGGCGGCCATGAGGCAGGAGGGCGCGCCTAGGGGGTAGGGCGCGCGCCCCTACCTCGTGGGCCCCTCGTAGCTCCCCTGACCTAGTTCCTTCGCCTATATATACTCTTATACACTGAAAACATCTAGGAGAGCCACGAAACCACTTTTCCACCGCCGCAACCTTCTGTACCCGTGAGATCCCATCTAGGGGCCTTTTCCGGCGTCCTGGCGGAGGGGGATTCGATCACGGAGGGCTTCTTCATCAACACCATTGCCTCTCCGATGATGCGTGAGTAGTTTACCACAGACCTTCAGGTCCATAGCTAGTAGCTAGATGGCTTCTTCTCTCTCTTTGATTCTCAATACCATGTTCTCCTTGATGTTCTTAGAGATCTATTCGATGTAATATTCTTTTGCGGTGTGTTTGCCGAGATCCGATGAATTGTGGATTTATGATCAAATTATCTATGAATATTATTTGGTTCTTCTTTTAATTCTTATATGCATGATTTGATATCTTTGCAAGTCTCTTCAAATTATCGGTTTAGTTTGCCTACTAGATTGATCTTTCTTGCAATGGGAGAAGTGCTTAGCTTTGGGTTCAATCTTGTGGTGTCCTTTCCCATTGACGATAGGGGCAGCAACGCACGTATTGTATTGTTACCATCGAGGATAAAAAGATGGGGTTTTCATCATATTGCTTGAGTTAATTCCTCTACATCATGTCATCTTACTTAATGCGTTACTCTGTTCTTTATGAACTTAATACTCTAGATGCATGCTGGATAGCGGTCGATGTGTGGAGTAATAGTAGTAGATGCAGAATCGTTTCGGTCTACTTCACACAGACGTGATGCCTATGTTCATGATCATTGCCTTAGATATCATCATAACTTTGCGCTTTTCTATCAATTGCTCGGTAGTAATTTGTTCCCCCACCGTAATATTTGCTATCTTGAGAAAAGCCACTAGTGAAACCTATGGCCCCCGGGTTTTTTATATTATTAAATCTCGTTTACATCTTGCTAGTTTCCGATCTACTATTTTGCAACCTTTTACTTTCCGATCTATAAACCAAAAATACCAAAAATATTTACTTTACCGTTTATCTATCTCTATCAGGTCTCACTTTTGCAAGTGACCATGAAGGGATTGACAACTCCTTTATCGCGTTGGGTGCAAGTTGTTAATTGTTTGTGCAGGTATTCGGTGACTTGTGTGTTGTCTCCTATTGGATTGATACCTTGGTTCTCAAAACTGAGGGAAATACTTACTCTACATTGTTGCATCACCCTTTCCTCTTCAAGGGAAAACCAAAAGCTTAAGAGGTAGCACATCACTTAACCTTTAGGACTCTGGATGTATCATTACCAAGGGTGTCAAAACTAACAATACTTAATGAGTTGGATATGGTTAAGTGACGAGGTTGCAGCAAGCACTAAGCATTTGTAAATTAACCATCTATTTCTATGAATACGAAAACAAGAAGAGTAAATCCTATGCATAAGGGGGGTCACAACTAGAAGATCAATAAGTGATCTTGAACACCTACTTACAAGTAATTTATAACCCCACCATGTCCACTTCTTGCTTGCATTCCTACAAGTGACCATCATGGTACGCACACGGTTGGCAAGTTTTAGTCATTAGTTGAAGTTCACTACAACCGGATGTCATAAATTTCCAAGTCATCTGTAACCGCGGACTCGGCTTTCCAAAGATTAAACCCTCAAGGGTGCTTCCAACTCTCCATAAGGATTCCGCATGCATACCCGTTCCTTCCAGTTCAGAGGCCCAAAAGAACCCCCATGGGTAGCCACGTGTGTCCCAAGAGTTCGGAGTGACAAACCCCCGATCTCTGACTCTGAGATGCGCGCACTCTATCCCCGGACCCTTCCGGATGAGTGAAGCATACAACTAGCCAAAACCTGAGTTTCCTCAGGTGGCGTTGCAAGGTACTCTATCTTCGACCGACACTTTTCTGGGCAATGACCCCAATTATTTGTTAAGAGACCTCGGGTTGATCACTCCCTATGCATGTTTTACGTGGAAAAATTTTAGTACCGATGTTGGGCCTTGCTGGAAAAGTCCAATGCGAGGGAAGGTGACACAAGGGGGCCCACAAACCCTACACATGCAAGGAGCTGAAAGCACACTTGCTCCCTTGGTGGTTTTTGTAATTCATGTCAACATACATATTGTTGGACTAACACCTTTATCAAGCATGTTTCAGATAAGTTCAACAGTGGCATGGCAAAGACATGAGGATGTGGATCCCCTCAAAAAACTAAGGACATGGAATTGGCGAAGCTTCAAGACTCTACACGTTTGGTTAAGTGATCCAAGATCACATTGAGTCCATAGGAAAGCCAATACTATTAAAAGTGGGTGAGGTTTTGATCATGACTCAAGTGCTTAGTGATATTGCTCTAAAAATCCCCAAACACTTCCTCCATTTCATATATGTCCAAACCCTGAAGTTCCATCTCAGTCCCACCGAGAACATCTATGCCGGATCCACCGAGATGATCATATACACTGCCAAGCCAAACCCTAGAATTATGGTCTCACCGAGATTGCGATCGGTCTCACCGAGTTGCTGTGACCAAGTTTCTGTAAGCCAATTCGTTCATTTTGGAATCACCAAGATGAACTGATTCAGAACTACCGAAACGATGTCTTGCCTAGATATTGCATATCGGTCTGTCCAAGATTTCCACTTCGGTCCCACCGAACAGCACAGTGTTCATATCTTTTACACATATCTGCCTCACCGAGATTTCTGATCGGTGTCATCGAGTTGAGTCAAAAGTGTGTAACGGTTGGATTTTGGGTGAAGGCTACAAATACCCCTCCATCGCCACCTACCCTCTAAGAGAGCCATCAGAATGACTCTACACTTCCATCATTCATTTTCTAAGAGAGAACCACACCTAATCATGTGTTGAGATCAAGAGATTCCAATCTAAAAGTTTGAACCATGATTTCTAGCCTCCTCAAGTTGCTTTACACTCCAATCCTTCTCCTACCCAAGCCAAAGGTGTGAGAAAATGATTGAGTGTTCAGGAGACTATCATTTGAAGAACAAGAGCAAGGAGTTCATCATCAACACATCGTCTATTACCTTTTGGAGAGTGGTGTATCCTAGATTGGTTAGGCATCACTTGGGAGCCTCCGAGATATTGTGGAGTTGAACCAAGGAGTTTGTAAGGGCAAGGAGATCACCTACTTCGTGAAGATCTACCCTAAGTGAGGCTAGTCCTTCATTGACGTAAGCCGTGATGGAATAGACAAGGTTGCTTATTCGTGGACTCTTCGTGGGTGGAACCCTCCATGGACTCGCGCAACCGTTACCCTTTGTGGTTGAAGTCTCCATCGACGTGGACGTACAGTAGCACCACCTATCGAAACCACACTAAAAATCTCTGTATCTTCATTGTGTTTGATCTTCCAAACTCTACCCCTTTTACTTTCCACACAATTGAATCTTCAATTATTTTCGCTGCCCTATCTCTAGATATGCATGTGTAGAAAGTCTTGGTCACATCTTAACTAATGCCAAAATCTACCTAAATTCCAGGAAAACTAAAAACTGCACCTTTGGTTGGTTAAGAGTCTATTCACCCCCCCCCCCCTCTAGACCTATCTTCTCATATCCTATAATTGGTACCAGAGCTTTGGTCTACATTGCTTTGGTTTAATCACCATTGGAGAGAGGGAGATAAAGAGATGGGAGATTAGAGAAGAGAGAGAGAGAGAGAGAGAGAGGTGGCACAGTGCAGGGTGTAGGCCTGGATGGCGTGCTTGCAGGGGGAGCTCACTGGAGCTCGGGTAAGAATAGAGTTGCTACATATAGCTTTACCATCGATAAATTTAAATCTAGATTAAATAGCTACAAGTCTAATAGGCTCTCACATGGTCACAAACTCACTCTAATTAAATCTGTTTTTGCATCTTTGCGTGTTTATTACATGTCTACTATTCTTTTGAATAAAGGCACTATATCAAGGCTTGCCTCTATTGTTACAAAATTTTGGTGGACATGGATCCAGAAAGATATAATTCGAAGCCTGTTTTCTTTAGAGCTTGGGAAGACATCTGCAAAATTATGCATGAAGGTGGGTTAGGCATTAGACATATATCCATTGTGAGTAAACCTTTAGTGGCTACGACTGTTTGGAGAATTAATTATAACACTTCCTCTTTAATTACCCAAATTTTAAAAGCTAAATACTTCCATAATTCCTCTATTTGAAGACCTAATGCTTCTTGTCCCAAGTTTTTCTTTTGGACTTCTGTTATCAAAGTTCTTCCCATGATGCCCAGCTCTTGTTAATTACAAATTGCCGAGGGAAAATCTTGCATCTGGACTACTCCTTGGTGTAAAGATTGGGATAATATCCATGACCACCTTAAATCAAATTTGGAGAGGCCTTATCCTAGCATCATAGTGACCTTTGGAAACCCAATTCTAAATGTTGGGATGAAGATAAGATTAGTGCTTATTTTGACGATAATTTCAAGAACAAAATTTTAGATATTCATGCCATCAATGCTGATTGCAGAGATATGATTTGTTGGACTCATACTCCTAATGTTGCGTGCACTACAAAAAGTTCATATAAAACATTTTTGTAGGAATCCCAAGTTACCTCTACATGTCAAAGATCTCCTATTACAGATCAAGAAGTAACATTCTGTCACGCCCAATATGCGACCCTATCCTCGAGGAACTCGAAGGTCCCACCAAGGATAGAAGCGCATATTGAATATGCTTTGCAAGTTGGTATCAGAGCCTCGACCGACCATATGAGCCCCCTTGATTGATCGTAGTTTGGTCGTTGTTGAGTCTAGAAGAAAAACTATTTCAAAGTCTAGTTATATCGGAGAGTAAAAATTCTTTTTACTCCTTATCCCCTTCGTTGCTCTGGTGAGGAATCGTGACGTAGGTGTTTTGATTCTTCTAGTCTTCCCATTCAAACTTTCTTTAGGGTCACGCAGGTGTTTTCGTTCGTTAGCTATCCTTTGTTCAATCGGTGCACTTCTCTTCGAGTTATTCGATCCTCTTCATCTTTTGTAAGATTGATTCTCAGTTTTCTTCTGGAGTTTGTTTCGACATTAAGTTGTTTTTATTTTCCCACCCTCCCACCGTTTTCTTCACAGAGTCTTAAATCGCGAGTCAAGTATTCATTCTATTCGTATGAAGTCTCTTTGTTCTTTTGCTTCAAGTTTTATCCAGAGAATTCTCCGTGAAGATACTCAAAGGTTCTAGTTCATCATTCTCCGTCTCTTCTTCTACGGTGGATCCAATTCTAGTTTTTTGGGTTGATCATATTCCTTTCCTTGGCTCAGGTGTTTCCCCTTTCTCGTTCGCCTCTCGCCATTTAATCATTCCGAAGTGCTGAAGACATCTTAGAAGATTCGTGTTTGCATTCAGTTAATTCAAGGTTGTCACCTCATTCAAGTCTTTTCAATCGTTCCGGTGCATTATCTCTCTTTCAAGCAATCCTTTTCAACGGTGTTTTCTTTTCAGTGGGCCCTAACCCACAGGTTTATACCCAAGATCTTACCTGGCTCTTCTAATTATTCCAGAGTTATTCTCAAATTCTTTTCAAAGTGTGACGTAAGAATGAATTTCATCAGCCAGATGCCTCCAAGATCGCTTTCAAATTATTTTATTTGCTAGCTCAACATTTCTTTTTCTTCATTGTTCCGGAGTGTCTCAATAATTTTGGTGGTGTTTCTCGTCGTCATTCTCAACACTTGAAGACCGAAGAAGAGTTTTACTCTAATTCTTGCTCCGTTCTCTTGAAGATTCATGGTTCTAGTTTCATGTCATCCTCACAATTGTCCCGATCATGAGAAAGTCTTTTCATACCCATCCGAAGCATTTGAGGAGTGTTTTCATTTGGATTCTCTGGAGGCCATCGTCTTAGAATATTACTTGTTCTCAGTGTTCAACTCTCATTCACCAATTCTCCTAAATTGTTGTTTCTTCTTTCATCTCCAAATTATTATGGTGGATCGTTCAAGTATTCTCTAGTCAGCTCATGATCTCTTTGTTCTCCTGTATCTAAATTCCCTCAAGTATATTCATTCATTTTCTAATTCTTCACGTTGATTCGTTCCCTTTTCTTCATTTGTTTTCAATTCTTATGGTGGTTTGTTCAAGATTCCTCTTCCTTTGTTATCGTTTTAATTCATTTGTTCTTTCCAATCCTACCGGTGGTTCAGGAAGACCTTCCCAAGTTTTTCACTATATCTCCCCTTAATCTTTTCCAACGCGAATAAGTAGTATGCAAATCCATTCCTTCTCATCAATTTAACTGGTGGAGGATAAGAATAACATAATTATTATTATTCTTTTATCAAGTTGATTAATCTCTTCTTTTCGGAGTTTCTTCATCATATCACATTCTCGGTTCGAAGAGTTTTCATCTTTTCTTTTCCGGAGTTCAAAGTTTCCTCGGCCATCTCCTCGGAACCTCCATCTAAATCATCGCAAGGCTTCATCTTGCTCTTTTCAACCTTCGTTTCTTTAATCCTTTTGTTTACTGGAGTTCTTCATGGTGGTTCATAAAGGATTTAACTCATTATCGTCAAGGATTAAATTCATTCTTCAAGTCCGTCAAGATTCTTGTTGGAGCTCAAGTATACCTCTTCTTGCATACCGAAGTGCAAATAATTCTTCCTTGTCTTTCAGACATGTTGTGTCTCATCTTTTCTTTCGTCTCAAGCAAACAATAATTTTCGTTTGTGGCCGGTTATCACCTCATAATTTTGAGATGTTTTCCATAAGCCCACAACAAGCTTATTCTTTTCGTTGTTTAATTTCCAACAACTCGATTCAATCCTTCCTTGTAAGTACGCTCCTCAATTCAATTAAGGTGGAAGTTTTCTTTTGTTTTTCCCTTTCTTTTCCTTCCAATGATTTACTTTCTATTATTTCGTTCTTATTCCTTTTCTGTCTTTGTTCTAACTGGAGTGGTTTCAGTGTCTATCTTATTCCTTAAGCTTTTGATTCTTGTCATATTCGCCATTCCTCTTTCTACCCGAGTGCTCTCGACTTTGTTCATCTTCTCTCTTGCGCTCTTATTTCACCCCATCCTCTTCCTATTTCGTATCGTTCCTAAGATCTCGGAACAAGATCTTCTGTTAGTGGAGGAGAGTTGAACGCCCCGAGACCGATGCGCCAGATGTCTTCCAGTTATTCACCGCCGTTGCCATGTCATCATGTGCATTTCATCTGCATGTTTTTCAAAACTTGCATCCGCCCGGGTCTCCCAGTTCTCTCCGTTGTCCATTCTGAGTTTAACCTCACTCGTACGCCCCCGTGCCACCTCCGAAATATTATTTTATAAGTGGGATAAAAAATTTCTTGGAATGGGATGAAAGTTGGCATTGCGGTCTTGTTATATTGTAGGTAGACCGCTTGCCAAATTTTGGCGCATTTGGAGTCCGTTTGATAGCCCAACCATTAAACATATAACGGCAATATAGCCGGCCAAACGTCGAACGTTTTCAGTCTCCGGAAACCCTTGCCGGGCTGCACTTCTCCTCTCTCCACTCAGCCCAGGCCCTCCTACACAGCCCACCTACAGCCCACCTAGGCCTTCCTAACCTCTCCCCCTCGATCGGATCCGTCGGATCGCGATCGTAGGGCTTCAAACGCTCCAAAAAACCCCCAACCCTAGCCCCTCTTGCTATATATGGACACCCCTCTCCATTTTGGGTAGCCTAGCCCCTCCACCTACCTCTAGCCGCCTCCCTCCTCCATTTCCGTGCCGGCCAAACCCACCGACGCCACTTGTCGCGCCCCATCGGCCGCGCCGCCACCTGTGCCGCTGTAGCCGCCACCCGCTGCCAATCAGGAGGCACCATGCGTCCCCGCACCGTCCCCATCCACCTCCCACTGCCGCGTCCTGTGTGGCCCAGATTGGGGCCTGCCCGAGCCCATCTGGGCCCAGACGAGCCCGCAATACCACCCGCACTCCGCAGGACCGCCTCGCGCCTGCAGCTCCTCCGCCGCCTCCGCGCCCGACCTCACCGCCCCGGTCGCCGCTCGTCCCCACCGCCTGCATCGCCGCCGACCGCCGCCTGTCCAGGTCGTCATCGCCCCTGCCTTCCCTTCCTCATCTGCTCTCCCTCTCCCTCACGAGCTCTCTCTCTCTCTCTCTCTCTCGCAGCAAGCCGCCGCCGAGCTCGCAGTCGCCGTCGTTGCCGCGCCGTCGACCCCCGCCGTCGCCGGATCTGGGGACCCCACACCCGGATCCACCCATCCCCGACCTCCTCCGCCCGTTCCGGCCTCCCCGACGCTCGCCGGAGCCCGTGCGCCACCGTGACGACGACCTCGTCCACCTCCCCCTGGACGCCCCGAGCCCTCCAACCAAACGCCCGGGCCGCGCTGTACAGCTCCATTCCGGATCCCTTCGTCCCGTTTCGCTAAGGTATATTTTCGCCTGTCCCCAGTTTTCCTCGTCATATAGGCATTTTGATCATGATGTAACTTCGTGCATGTTTCCTGATGATGATGATCTTTATATGGAAATGTTGTACTCTCTGTGCTCTATATGATGGTGGTTGCTGCATTCATGATAGGGTTCATATTCATGTCATAATATTCGTTGCTGAAGTGCATGTTGCTGTTAACTGCTAAAAACTGGTAAAACTTGCCATTTTGTCCTTTTCATATCTTTTTGTGTGATTTTATTTTGAGCAACATGTCTACATGTTTTAGGAGCACAATCATGTCATCTTTGTATTGGTATAACTTTCATGCCATGATATACCCTGTGATGACTAGCACAAGCTTGTAAAGTACTCCCTCTGTTCGGAATTACTTGTCGGAGAAATGGATGTATCTAGACGTATTTTAGTTCTAGATACATCCATTTTCGAGACAAGTAATTCCGAACGGAGGGAGTAGCATACTTGTTGTTACTATTCTGCCAAGTCTGAAACGGTTATATTATAATGCGATGTTTACTTGATGCTACCATCAAATATATGCATATTTTGGAGATGTTTAGCAATCATGTTTTGAAGATCATGTTATTCTCTACCCATCCACACCCTTTTTGCAATTATAGCCTATTATAGCTTGTTCTTTTCATGCTCTCAAATTGCTTAAAAATATAATTGTCAGTCTGTTAACAGCAAGTTCCATTTTGCATAGCTCATTGTAATTAATCTATGCATCTTATAAATTGTGCCAATGATTTAATTGGAAGTATGTCATACCTACTACATGCTCATAACCTTTTCATATTTATTAAAATTTCTATGATTGTTGTTATGTGCCTCCAAAGTAAGCATCTGTCACTGTTTTGCATTCTCAGATTTTCACAAAGTCTAAGAATCTGCTATTTCATGTTGCTCCTATGTATATGCCATGTTCTATTATTTCCATGATATGTACTAGCATGCTATACCTTTTATGCCATATTCATGCACTGTAGCATACTTGTTTCATGCCTCCAACTTGCCATCATATTAACTCTGCTCATGTATATGCCCAGTTTCCCACGAAGTCATGAATCTGTAACAGAACTTTGCATTTTGCATTGGTCATAGTAAATAAACCATGATGCTTATGAACCTGATTAGTAAAGATGTTTTGAAGCATGTTATCTCTAATTTAAGTGCATATCAAGTTTGTGCTCATATAGTTCCTGTAGCATGTTGTTTTGATGATTGCAAAGTGCCTAGTTGTTGTTTAGGCAGATTGTGGTTATATCTTGTCTCGTGTGTATGTGTTGAACGGTTGCTCCGTTTTGATCAAGTCCTATACTTGCTTGGTTTTGCATGTAGTTCCATAATATCTTGTTGCATCCATGTTTTGAGTGCTTGTGGTTGATGTTTACATGCATTTTGCATCAATGTCATGTTTAACTTGTTTTGCTCGTATCTTCTAAGTCGTAGCTCCGAATTAAATGAACTTTATGTGTAACTTGACTAGAAAGACGTGTAGATCATCATGGTTCACTTTAACTTTCTGTTTAACAACTTCAACATAATGTATTATTCAGATCTGGACCAATTTCGAAATTTTCATATGGGGAGTTTCCGGAATTGTTATATGTTGTATTCGGCCTCATTTAAACTTGTTTTGATGTGAGGTTCTTGTATGCATCATCTCTTGCCAGGAGTAGCATCATGTAGACTTATCATGCATCATACTTGATTGTGCATCATGCCATGTTTATGTGTTGTGTGTTTACCGTGTTGTCCGCTTCTTTCCGGTTGTGCTTCTTCTCGATAGTTCCCGGTTTCGTTGCGATTGTGAGGATTCGTTCGACTTTGTTGGTTCGTCTACTTCATGGAATCGATCTTCTTTCAAGCGGGATTTCAGACAAGATGACCATCACCTTGGATCTCACTACTATCTTTGCTTTGCTAGTTGTCGCGATGCTATCGCTATGTCGCGCTACCTACCACTTGTTTATCAAGCCTCCCAAATTTCCATGATAAGCCTCTAACCTTTTCCACCATCCCAGCAAACCACTGTTTGGCTAGGTTACCGGCTTACCGCTTTCCTCAGCCCCTCTTATAGTGTTGCTAGTTGCAGGTGCAGTGCAGGTTTTTCCATGTTGGGACATGGATATCATGGGATATCACAATATCTCTTATTTAATTAATCCATCTATATACTAGGTAAAGGGTGGAAGGCTCGGCCTTTTGCCTGGTGTTCTGTTCCACTCTTGTCGCCCTAGTTTCCTTCATACCGGTGTTATGTTCCTTGCATTTTGCGTTCCTAACGTGGTTGGGGTTTATGGGCCCCCCTTGTTTCTTCGTCTAAAGTAAAGCTTTCCAGAGGAGATCCAACATTGGTTTTACCATTTGCCTAATAACAACTAAAACTTGCATAGGGACTTCCCGGGCCTCGAGGATAATTAATCAACAACCCCGGGCCAGTGCTCCTCATGAGTGTTGGTCCACCTACCCAGCAGTCGGCGGTGCCACCTCGGGGCAACTCGAGGTAATTGTCTATCGTCTACTTAGCATAGACGGATGAGTCCATAGATAGAGACTGTGCGGCTCTGGACACGGATCTGACTCACCGGGAGATCTCCTTGGGATAGTTTTCCTTTCTTCTAAGAGATTGTGCATCGGGATTCCGAGGTTACTCGGGGTGTTCCGAGATGGAGGATTGTCTCCGCGGATCGTGAGAGCTTATCATGGGCTAAGTTGGGACACCCCTGCAGGGTTTAATCTTTCGAGAGCCGTGCCCACGGTTATGTAGCAGATGGGAGTTTTTTTAATATCCGGTTGTAGAGAACTTGACACCAGATCTAAATTAAAATACACCAACCGCGTGTGTAACTGTGATCGTCTCTTTTCGATGAAGTTCGGGAAGAGAACATGGTGAGGTTACGTTTGAACATAAGTAGTTCAGAATCACTTCTTGATCATTACTAGTTTGCGATCATTTGCGTAGTTTCTCATCTTATTCTTGTACTCGTAAGTTAGCCACCATACAGATGCTTAGTCGCTTGCTGCAACCTCACCACTTATCCATTCTGTCGGGGATATAACTATTATGTAAGCCGCCCGGGAGGGGCCGGGTTACGCAAAGAGAAGCCCGTCTGAAGCCCAAGACCAAGACATGAAGATGGCGGTTCAGTAAATGGTTTAAAGGCCCACAGGCGACTTAAAGCCCATAGAGATAAACCGCCATGATGGCATGACTTGTATTGTAAGGTAGAAGTAACTAGTCACCGAGCCGGACACTGTTTATGAGCCGGACGGGACTCTGCAAGCCGCAGGGCGTCAACCCGTGTATATAAGGGGGCGACCCGCTGGCGGCTTAGGGCAAGAAACAACTCATCGAGAGCCAGGCATAGCATATCTCGCTCCCTGGTCATCGAAAGCTCAAGCAATACCAACCCAACTAGACGTAGGCCTTCCTTCACCGTAAGGGGCTGAACTAGTATAAACCTCGCGTGTCCTTTGTCCCGATTAACCCCTTTAAGCTTCCTAGTTGCGATGGCTCCACGACTAAGTCCTTGCAAGAGGACATCTGCTGTGACAATTCCACGACAGTTGATGCCCACCGTGGGGCCAGCGCACGATGGATTTGAGTTCTTGAAGGGCAGCTTCGAAGGGCTCAAGGGATACGCGGTTGGACGGATGACCAAGAGTCGTCACGGCAAGATCTACATTGACGACGAAGGCTGGGGCCCCGACGCCGGCTCAATTGAGTACGGGTATTGTGTCCCCTTCGGCGGAATCCACGTCTTCATCGAGCGGATTGGTGAGCCGGGCCCTGAGCCGGACAGCTACGCCGACCTCGTCGAGACGGCTCAACGTGCGAGACCCACCCGAGCTCAACCCGTCATGAAGCGTGCCTTCGTGGGCTGCATCCACGAAGGGGAACTTTCTGAAGGATCTGAAGATGGTGGTGAGACGGCCGTCCTCTCCGATGGTGAATCGTCCGCCGGCTCAACAGATTCGTTGTATCAAGTTCAAGAGGGCGCGCTGGGGGCTGTTGCGATGGTAGCACTATTCCAGACCCCTCTGAGTCGCCAAACTGGGCAGGAGTCTTCATGGCTGGTACTCAACCCGGCCAAAACCCTACGGCATCAGCAGCGATAACGTCCGGGTTAGGAGCAGCCGGGGCAGGAGGCCCTGTGCGCTCACCGGCTCAGGTGCTGATGGATCTCATGGATAAACTCACGGCCCTGTTAACCGCTACGGTCATCCCTGCGAACCAATCTGAGCATGAGGCAGAGGTGGCACGGGTTCGTGAGGAGATCGCCCAGGCCAAGGAAACCTTAGCAGCTGAAGATACTAGATTGGCCACAGAGCAGGCGGCTTTGGACGCACAGGCGCAGCAACTTCAAGCAGAGGCTTTTCAGCTCACGCTGAGCCTGGATACATCTAATGAAGTAATGAGGAGGAGACATCAGAAAACTCAGTCCCGTTTACCTCAGATTTACGATCCTAGGAATCTCTTTGCTACACCCGGAGCCGGCCCGAGTAACCCGCCAGGTGCAAATCAATTTATGACATCCGGAGCGGGAGGCCCGGTCCAGCCTCAGGTGCCGGCGCCTCTTCACGGCAATATGGCACCGCCCCGTTACGTACCAATACCACCGGGTCACTTCTCCAACCCCATGGAGAACTTAATCGCAGCATCAGCATGTTTGGCGGCTCTCCTAGTGGATGGTGATGATCCGACAGCGGTGGAAACCTGGAGGATCAGGGAACTTGTCCAAACAGCTCTGGCTCAGCAAGAGACCTACTCCTACAGCCGGGACAGGATTCACTCAACTCCTCCGCCCTGGTTAGCTCCGCCTCGTCAAAACCGGAGCCCGAGTTACAGCAGACGCATGGAGTCAGAGGCCTTGTCAAGCAGCGCTCAGCGCCGGAACCAGCCTGGCGGGTATAACCCGATGCAGGATCGAATACGTCAGGAGGACGAGCGGGCGGCTCAGCTAGCAGATCAACAGGACTTACCAGCTTATCCAACGACTTCTGTTGAGGCGGGAGTTGGTACTAGAACCGGAGGTGTTCCTTGTCTGGTACCGGCTCTACGTAATGTACGTCTGCCCAAGGATTTTAAGGGGCCTCGAAAGGTGCCAAATTATACGGCCGACTTACAGCCTGGGGCGTGGATTGAAAGTTATGAGATGGCCATGGAGCTGTTGGAGGTTAGTGACGCAGCGATGGCTAAATACTTCACCATGATGTTGGACGGAATGGCCCGTTCTTGGTTAAAGGGCTTACCACCCAATTCTATTAGTTCATGGGCAGAGCTAAAGGCTCGTTTCATCCAGAACTTTAAGGACACTTGCAAGCAGTCTATGTCGATTGTGGACTTGACAAATTGTAAGCAGGAGGAAGGCGAATCCACGACTCATTGGGTGCGCCGGGTCAAAGAGATAATACATTCGTCTGACAAGATGGATGCCGGCTCAGCAGTTCTCATGCTGGAGAAAAATTGCCGTTTTGAGCCTCTAAGGCAGAAGCTGGGGCGACTTAAGAGTGATTGCAATGATATGGGGACGCTGATGGTGGCTTTAGTCAAATATGCCGATTCTGATAGTACCAAGGATCCCGCATCAGATGAGGAAAAGACAGGGAAGGGAAAGAAGAATGGTAATGGAAAGGGTCAGCAGCATAACCCGGCAAATCAAGGAGGCAATAAGCGTAAGGCGGATGGTAACCCGGAATTTGTGGCTAATGCACAGGGTAACAGTCAGAAGCGCAAGGGGAAACCACCCCCTCGGTCCGGCGGATCAGGTCCATCTCTTGAACAGCTACTCAATGAGCCTTGTCCGAAACATGGCACCCGGGAACGGCCAGCGACTCATTTATGGAAGGATTGTGCAATCATGAAAGCTTTCAAGAATTCCAATATGTTTGATGGAAATCAAGGCCCGGGCGGCGGCTCAGGAGGTGGCGGCTTTCATGGCCCAGGCGCAGGTTCAGGGTCCGGTTTCCTGGGAAACCGGGGTGGTTATAACCAACAGCAGTCTGGTCAAGGAGGTCAGCAGCAACAGCAGTCGGGTTATCAGAGCCATCCAAAACAGCTAAATAGTGGACAGTATCACGTGTTCACCACAAGTTTGTGTAAACATGATCAGAAAGTTCATAAGAGGGCTGTGAACTCTGTTGAGCCGGCAGTCCCTCGTTACTTACGGTGGTCGGAACAGCCCATTGTCTGGAGCAGGGAGGATCACCCTCCCCGGGTTGATAATCCGGGTCAACTGGCCCTGGTAGTGGCCCCGCAGGTTGGTGGTTACAAATTTACTAAGGTGCTCATGGATGGAGGTAGCAGCATCAACATCCTCTATTACGAGACCTTTCGGCGCATGGGCTTAACTGACAAGAACTTAAAGACTTCCAACACCGTCTTCCATGGAGTGGTGCCTGGTAAGTCGGCGTATCCTATGGGTAAGATTGAGCTAGAGGTGGTTTTTGGAGACGAGCATGATTCTTGGGCTGAAAATTTAACCTTTGAGGTGGTCAAAATCAAGAGTCCATATCACGCTTTGTTCGGGCGGCCGGCTTATGCCAAGTTCATGGCACGGCCGTGTTATGTTTACTTGCAGCTCAAGATGCCGGGTTACAAGGGAACCATCACTGTGCATGGAAGTCGAAAGGTGGCCCTGGAGTGCGAAGAAGGCGACGTGGCTTATGCCGAGTCTGTCTGTGCAGCAGAGGAGCTCAAGTTTTATCAAGATAATGTTGACCCGGCGGATATGACCTCCCTCAAAAAGCCAACCATGGAACATGACCCGGCCATGAAGTTTAAGTCGGCTGCAGAGACCAAGCTTATTGATTTTACTCCAGGCGATTCGTCTAAGCAGTTCAGCATCAGTGCCAACTTGGATCCTAAATAGGAAAGCGCGCTCATCGAGTTCATCCGTGAGAATCGGGACATCTTTGCATGGAAGCCTTCTGACATGCCGGGTGTACTGAGAGGACTTGCTGAGCACACTCTTAATATTGATCCGAAGTATAAGCCGGTCAGGCAGTTTCTGCGGCGATTCAATGAGGAACGACGAAAAGCTATTGGAGAGGAGGCTGCCCGGCTCTTGGCGGCTGGGTTCATTATTGAAGTTTTTCACACGGAGTGGTTGGCTAACCCGGTGCTCGTGCTCAAGAAAAACGGTACCTGGTGGATGTGTGTGGATTACACGGACTTAAATAAGGCTTGTCCGGCTGATCCTTTTGCTCTCCCCCGTATTGATCAAATCATTGATGCTACGGCGGGTTGTGCGCGTTTGAGCTTTTTGGATGCTTACTCTGGTTATCATCAGATCAAAATGGCAGTTAAGGACCAGGAGAAGACGGCTTTCATCACTCCATTTGGATCCTTCTGCTATGTGTCTATGCCTTTTGGGCTCAAGAGTGCCCAGGCGACTTATCAGCGGTGTGTACAGAATTGTCTCCACAATCAGATTGGGCGCAATGTTCATGCTTATGTGGATGACATAGTGGTGAAGTCCAGAGAGACGGAAACCCTGATATCTGATCTCAGAGAAACCTTTGATAACCTCCGGATTTACAAGATGATGCTTAACCCGGAGAAGTGTGTATTCGGTGTACCTGCTGGCAAGCTTTTGGGATTCTTGGTCTCAAACAGGGGCATTGAAGCTAATCCGGAGAAGATCAAAGCAATCACCTCTTTGGCTAAGCCGGCGTGCATCAATGATGTTCAGCGTCTGGCGGGTCGTGTTGCCGCTTTAAGCAGATTCATAAGCCGGTTAGGTGAGAAGGCCCTGCCGCTGTATCAGATGATGAAGAAGGCAGATACCTTTGTCTGGAGTGATGCTGCTAATGCTTCTTTTGAGGATTTGAAGAGGTAGTTATCTGAGACGCCGGTTCTTGTAGCTCCCATTGACAAAGAGCCTTTGCTGTTATATGTGGCTGCTAATTCATGAGCTGTCAGCGTTGCAATTGTGGTGGAACGCAAGGAGGCTGGTAAGGAGCATCTGGTTCAACGGCCGGTTTATTATGTCAGTGAGGTGCTCATTGAGTCAAAGCAAAGGTATCCTCATTGGCAGAAGTTGGTTTACGGGGAAACTGAAACAGTACTTCCAAGGTCACCCTATCATTGTGGTAAGTTATGCCCCCTTGGGAGACATCATCCAGAACAGAGAGGCCACAGGACGAGTCGCCAAGTGGGCCATTGAGCTCGGGCCTCATGGTTTGAAGTATGTGCCACGTACTGCCATTAAGTCTCAAGGCTTGGTGGATTTTATCAATGACTGGACAGAGCTACAGGCACCTGAGGAGAAGCCCGATAACACATATTGGACTATTCACTTTGATGGGTCCAGGCAGCTGGAAGGCTCGGGGGCTGGAGTCGTATTAACTTCCCCTCGAGGTGACAAATTCTGTTATGTGCTCCAGCTTATGTTTCCTTGTACTAACAATGCAGTTGAGTATGAGGCTTACTCCATGGTCTCCGGATGGACAAAGAGATGAACTTGAGCCGGGTAAGGTGCTTAGGAGACTCAGACCTTGTGGCTCAATAGGTGTCAGGCAAGTGGGACTCCAAAGATCCCCTTATGGCGGCTTACCGTCGTGAAGTTGATGCTGTGGCTGGACACTTCAAAGGTTATGTGGTGGAACACATTGATCGAAGGAAGAATGAGGCGGCTGATGCCTTAAGCCGGCTGGGATCTCAGCGTAAGCCGGTGCCGCCTAACACCTTTCTTGATGTTTTGCATAATCCTTCTGTTAAGTTGCCTACAGAGGAAGATTTGGCAATACCAGACCCGGAGGCACAGCTGGTGGCGGCTCTCCACGTTATCCCGGATTGGACAGTGCCTTATTTGGCTTACATGACCCGGGGAGAGTTGCCTGAAGATGAGACCTTGGCAAGACAAATCGTCCAGCGATCTAAGTCCATGACAATTGTTAATGGCGAACTACATCACTGCAGCATTACTGGAGCGTTTCAACGTTGCGTGTCACCTGCGGAGGGTCAAGAGATACTCCGTGAGATTCATGAAGGCGATTGTGGTCATCACGCAGGCTCAAAATCTCTTGTGGCCAAGGCTTTCCGTCATGGGTTTTATTGGCTGACGGCTCAAGCTGATGCAGAAGATCTGGTCAGTAAATGTGACGGATGTCAGAAGTTCTCACGACGAGCCCATGTGCCGGCTCAAGAATTAAGGATGATTCCAATTACTTGGCCGTTTGCAGTCTGGGGGCTTGACATGGTCGGGCCTTTCAAAAGGTCTAAGGACAAAAAGACGCACCTCTTGGTGGCGGTTGACAAGTTTACAAAATGGGTTGAGGCGGAGCCAGTCAGTAAGTGTGATGCAGCCACGGCGGTCCAGTTTATGAAAAAGGTGATTTTTCGTTTTGGTTTTCCACACAGCATCATAACTCATAATGGCACTAACCTTTCCAAAGGAGCTACGGAAGAGTTCTGTCAACGAGAGCATATCCGGCTTGACGTTTCGGCGGTGGCTCATCCTCAATCCAATGGTCAAGCAGAACGAGCTAACCAAGAAATCTTGAAGGGTATCAAGCCCCGGCTCTTGGTCCCTTTGCAGCGGACGCCGGGTTGTTGGGTGGAGGAGTTACCTTCTGTACTTTGGAGCATCAATACCACACCTAACAGATCTACGGGTTACACGCCTTTCTTTATGGTGTATGGAGCAGAGGCGGTCCTGCCAAGTGACATCCATCATGATTCACCCCGTGTGGCGGCTTATGTTGAGGCGGACAACGAAAAAGCTCGGCAAGACGCACTTGACCTGTTGGATGAAGAGCGAGACTTGGCAATAGCCCGCTCGGCGATTTACCAGCAAGACCTGCGCCGCTACCACAGCCGCCGGGTTAAGTCCAGAACCTTTCAGGAAGGCGACTTAGTGCTCCGGCTCATCCAGGATCAATCTGACATGCACAAGCTATCCCCTCCTTGGGAAGGACCCTTTGTGGTTAGCAAGAATCTTAACAATGGGTCATACTACCTTATCGATGTTCGGGAGCACAGAGACTCACGTAAGTCGGAGGAGGAGACCCGCCGGCCATGGAATATCGCTCATCTTTGGCCTTACTATACTTGAGCCACCGGCTCTAATGTGTATATATTACATAAAGCAATAAAGCAGGACCTCTGTCCTTTTTCCACCCCAAAAAGGTTTATGTGTCTTTTTTGACTTGTGGTGGAGATAACCAATAGGGAGCGGGTCACATCTGAATCCGGCTTTCCTTTGGTCTGGCTTATGATCATATCTGAATCTAGCCATGATCACTTGGGGGCTTCCTGTTCAAACATAGGTCGTATTCGAACCAAAGAGAACATAGCTGTCGATACCCACTTGATCGGCATACTGCCAAACCCACTTGGGGGCTTCTTGATCATATTTGAATCATAGCTTGACCCCATTGGGTCTGACATGGATCGTATTCGAATCAGCGTCATTAAACAACTCTTATGGTCACTTGGGGGCTTCCTGTTCAAACATAGGTCGTATTCGAACCAAAGAGAACATAGTTGTCGATACCCACTTGATCGGCATCGCCACAGCCACTCGGGGCTATATGATCGTATCCGAATCTTAGCTTAACCCCTTTGGAACGGTTCACTGATTGTATTCGAATCAGAGGCCTTTTTAATTTTTGTTCATTATATTTTTTAAAGTGTTAATATTTGACTATCTTGAGAATCTCTTGAAAATACAATGGAGTATACTGCAATCCTTCGGCTTAACATTGGTTATATCAGGTTGATAAATACCAGGTGAACTTTTATGTGCCAATTTTCAGGAGTTAAACTTACCCTCAGGGGTTGGCTTATAGAAGCCATAAAGGTAACCATAAGCATCACAGGTACATCATTATGATTATGTCTATTCAGTTTAATCATAAGTTGGATTTCCTGAAATTATTCGGTGTATATTCCGGGTTATCAGAAGCTTATGTGACCCTCAAAAGTGATAAGTCGCCAAGGGGTTTTCTGTTTGTCTTATGTGTAGGGCAATGCAAGACATTTATGCAAGGACATAACAGATTCATATAAACTACGAAGTGCATAGTGATGGCGGCTTATGCAAGTATTAAGGGCCATAAGCATGCGCGAAGGCATAGCAAAGCTCAAAGTATTTTCTACTCTATTACAAGACTCCCCGAGTCTGAATGATGCGGCATTGTTTTTCTACAACGACATAAGCAGGTGGCGCCTGGCAATTTACTCTTGGGGTTGACCTAAAGCTTTCGGGTTATCCTTCTCCGCCTCTCCGCCGGCTGCTTTGTCCTGGAAGGATGATGAGGCCCAGTCAATGCCACTCAAGGCCTCAAACTCAGCTTCATCATCTATTAAACCGGTTGGGTCGACTTCAGGGGCAAAGGTGTGCTTACGGATTGGAGGGATCAAGCTGACATCATCATAATGCGGCATGGGGATTCTCCGATTCTCTTTATCATAACCCGGCTGATACTTGGTGAGGTCAGTATCGTTTCCAATTTGAGTGGCCACAGGGAGTATATCCCTCATGCAGGTGGTGAAGTCATTTTCATCAAATGGAGCACCATCCTCCTTTAAACTTGGATACCCAAGAGCGATGTCGGTCGGGTCTAGCTCTGGTAACCAGGCTTTGGCCCGGCTCAAAGCGGCTATTGCTCCGGCTCTTGCTTGGGCCCGTCTCAAATCTTGAATCCGCTGAGGAAGTACAGCAAGCCGTTGTAACACATCTTGCAAAAGGTGGGGCACATCATTTGATAAGGCCACAACGGGCAAAGCATGTTGTGACCCGGTGTACAGTTGCTCCACTAGAGTATACACCGCCTTCAATTTGATCAGAGTGTTCTGCTTGAGGTTTGTGCTCCTGGGGCCTGTACAGGCAAGCATAAGGTAAGACACAGGTAACGATTGAAGGAATATTTACCATAATTAATGATTGCTTGAAATAACTTACCAAAGATTGCTGAGACCATCCGAGATATCTAGCGTTGTAAGCCGGTCAGTTCGGCGGTTGTGCTTGCAAGTGGCGCCTCTACTGTCTCGGCCCGGGTCACCAGTCTGGCCTTTTCGTCAGCCCAGATTTTCTTCTCCGACTCAAAATTCTTCTTCAACTTCTCTTGTTCAAAGACGCTGAATTCAAATTTGGAGTTGGCCTTTTGAATTTCAATTTCCTGGGCTGCCAGGCGGTTCTTCAGGTCAGCAATCTCCGACTCAAATTGACTTATGGTGGCCTGCATTGCACCGGATAATAGTCAAGATTATGGTAAATAATGTTAAGTCCCAAGCACTTTGCAAGCAAAGATACTTGGCACTTGGGGGCTAATGTATACCGAAGCTTTCTAAATTATTAAGCCGGTCTTGGATATTAAGTCCCAAATACTTTGCAAACAAAGATACTTGACACTTGGGGGCTAATGTGTGTTTGCAGGTTAAAGGTACTGTGTTACATCCGGTTTAAATATTTTCTCTTTAATCCGGACAAGCAGCTCTAACAATGTTTCTAAGTCTACAGCATATTTACTCATAAGCAATAGACTTGGGGGCTGGTATAGTAAGTATGATTGAAAGTAATGAAGCATAAGTCATACCTCAGATTTTTGCTGTATTTGCTTCACCATGTCAATTTCCAGGTCACGGCTGCTTTGCACCTGGTTGATATAGCCCGAGACGATTTCTCCAATACTCAAATGAGTATAGTCGGTGATATCCATCTTGGCCTTATGGCGTTCTAACAACTCCTCTTTAGCAGAACATTTGGCGAGTACAGTGGGTTGTGCCGGCTCAACAAATTGAGTCTTCAGAAACTCAACTTCCGGGTCGTCTGCCTTGGCGGGGCTAGGAGCCTCCGGGTTAACAGAATCATTGATGACTTGTTCAGCAGGCGGGTCAGAAGAGGTTACAGGAGCATCATGAGATAATGGAGGTGGCGGCTCGTGAACAGAAGTATCAGGTGTGGCCGTTCCAAGCACCGGCTCAATTACAACAAGGTCCTAGGCCGGCTTATCTTTCTTTGCTTTCTTCTTGGCCTTCACTTGCACGCTATGGACAAAACGGAAAAATGAGTGCAGAGACATAAGGAAGAGCATAAGGTAAACAAATTTATATTACCCAGGGGCAGTCTTAAAGGCCGGCATGTTTGACTGCATAGACTCGCCGGATGAAGGAGATGTATCCTGATAATTGGAGTCAGATGAATTGAGAGGTTGACGGATTAGACCCGCCAAAGGTAAAAAAGGGGATAAGTTAGAGATAACCTCAGTCCGACGCTTCCGGGTTGCGTCAGGCAAGCCGGAGGAGAGCTCTGCATCCTTGCTGGTCAGGGTCTGCCTCCGGCTTTCAAATTGCTGTTGCTTCAAAAGAAATTCAGGGTCTTGGTAAGCCAAAGGATGTGAAAATCTTACTTTCTGGGTTACTCTTCGAATTTTCTGACGTGGCAGAGGCTCGGAGTCGGAGGAGATTATAGTTACCTCTTCTTCGACGGGTTGGCTATTTCCCGTGTCTTCCTGAAAGAGAAATCATGTCAGTGAAATGATGATAAAATAGTCAGGGAAGTTTAAAAGTTACCTCTTCCTCATTATCGTCAGAATCATCAAGTTGGAACATCTCAGAAGTGTTTGGCTTCCTTTTCCTCGAAGTGGTAGGCTTGGCGGTTTTTCTTTCGGCTCTCTTGATCGCCCTGGCTTGCTTGGCCGCCTCATGATCATACTGGACTTTCCAGAAGTTGTCATTAGCCTGTAAAGGGTTATAGAGGGTTATGAGTAAGAATAAAATATGACATAGTAAAAGTAATCATTGAGGCTGATGACTTACTGCAGGGGCCGGGTTTTGTTTGCAGAAAGGCAGTAACCCGAAGGCGTTACTGGTCACTGTACCCTCCTTTAATAAAGACTGAGTGGTGGCCTCCACTACGTCATCTGGTAAGTCATCAGGGCTATGACGTTGAGGGTCATCTTTCTCGCCTGAGTAGTTACACATTAAACCGAGGCGACGGCTTAATGGAATTATTCTCCAAGCAACCCAGACTCGGACCAGGTCAATGCCATCCAAGCTGTTCCCCAAGAGAGCTTTAATCTTCTTGATCTTGGGGGTGAGTGGCAGACGTTCAACGGCAGTCAACTTATCCGGCAGCGGGTGAGTAGATTCAAGGCGTAATGCACGGAAGCCGGGCAGCGGGTTTTCACCAGCCGGAGAGGAATCCTGGCAGTAGAACCATGTTTGGTTCCAGTCCTTTGGATGGCTCGGCAATTCAGCATAAGGGAACAGGCAGTCTCTCCGCCTTTGAATTGATATGCCACCAAGTTCCAGACTGGGCCCGTTGGCGCGCTCATTCTTCCGGTTCAGATAGAACAATTCCCTGAACAAAAGTAGGCTGGGCTCTTCTCCAAGGTAAACCTCACAGAAAACTTGGAAGTTGCAGATGTTTGACACGGAATTGGGCCCGATGTCTTGAGGTCTTAAGTCAAAGAAGTGCAAAACGTCTCTAAAGAATTTTGAACCGGGTGGAGCGAAGCCCCGGCTCATATGATCCGTAAAAACTATTACCTCCCCTTCCTTGGGTTGAGGTTTCTCCTCAAACGGGTCAGGAGCACGATAAGACATGACATCCTTCTTGGGCAGATGGCCAGACTTTACAAACTCGGACAGTTTGCTCTCTATAACGGTGGATTTGACCCAGTTGCAGGTCACCGGGGGTTTGACAGCTTTGGGTGCCATTGTGTAATTGAAAGCCTACAACAAGATACAGGAAATTTTCTGATTTATTATAACCCGGAGAATAAGCATTATTGGGTTATTTAAGATGGCGGCTTAAGAAGGGGCCTAATGACATACAGGTAACTATATGATAATGTTTAAACAGCTGCATGTATTAAGATGATTAAGGTTTTCTTAAGTCACCAGAAGCAAGCGGTGCTGACAGCTGGTGTTATCTTAAACCGGTTACACAAACTACTATGGCTGAAACAGAGTCAACAGACGCAGTTTTTGGCTAAGTGTGGAGCAAACAGGTTTCACAAATTGTAAATATTATTTTGGATCAAACGATGCTCTGGAAAGGAAAAATTTCTAGACCTAAAACAGTACAGGGAAGTTCGTACACTCGAAGGAAGCCTCTGAACAAATAAAAGAGATATGTTTGTGTCCGAGATAAGCATGAAACAGTCACCGCAGCAGCTCTATGCTATCCAACGATCTGAACAGGTCATCGGAGGTGAAATACATCAAGGGTTCGCCGTGGGCGGTGATGAACACCGGCGAACTCGATGAACACTATAATGCAGATCTAAGACAGAAAGGAAAAGGGACTTACAGATGCGGAGCTGCGGCAGAGGTTCATCGCGTTTCTCTGGTCAGATCCAGGTCGATGCAGCGGCCTGAGTTGGTGAAGACAAGGAGCTCGACGGCGGCGACGGCGGCGGAGCTCGAGTCGCAGAAAAGGGAGTGCGAGGAAGAAGACGACCGGAGGAAATGAAAAAGACCTAGGTCGCGCCTATTTATAAGGAGGGCCGACTGAGACGGCGCGAGAAAAGAGGAGATCAAGACATCATTATCCAGCGGCCCCGACGCCTCGATTTTCGGGAGGGTCAGTAAAGGCAGAGATCCGTTGAAGATATGATGAATTAAAATATAAGTTTTATTGAAGATGACGTCACGATGATTTAACCCGGATCCAGATGATGACGTCATGGCGGGTTACAATTTTCACACAAGACAGAAGACTAAAGGCCAGTTTATAAGGTTTTCAAAGATTGACATGAACCGGTTCAAATCAATCTGGGGCCTAATGTCGGGGATATAACTATTATGTAAGCCGCCCAGGAGGGGCCGGGTTACGCAAAGAGAAGCCCGTCTGAAGCCCAAGACCAAGACATGAAGATGGCGGTTCAGTAAAGGGTTTAAATGCCCACAGGCGACTTAAAGCCCATAGAGATAAACCGCCATGATGGCATGACTTGTATTGTAAGGTAGAAGTAACTAGTCACCGAGCCGGACACTGTTTATGAGCCGGCCGGGACTCTGCAAGCCGCAGGGCGTCAACCCGTGTATATAAGGGGGCGACCGCCGGCGGCTTAGGGCAAGAAACAACTCATCGAGAGCCAGGCATAGCGTATCTCGCTCCCTGGTCATCGAAACCTCAAGCAATACCAACCCAACTAGACGTAGGCCTTCCTTCACCGTAAGGGGCTGAACTAGTATAAACCTCGCGTGTCCTTTGTCCCGATTAACCCCTTTAAGCTTTCTAGTTGCGATGGCTCCACGACTAAGTCCTTGCAAGAGGACATCTGCCGTGACAATTCCACGACACATTCCATGTCAATTAAGCTTTGCTAGTCTTGATACCCATGGTAATGGGATTGCTGAGTCCTCGTGACTCGCAGATTACTACAACAATAGTTGCAGGTACAGGTTATACGATGATTTGACGAGAGAGCGATGCTTGCTTGTTTGGAGTTCTTCTGCTTCATCTTCTTCGACCAAGGGGTAGGTTCCGGGTCGGGAGCCTGGGGTTAGTAGGTGGATGTCGTTCTTCTTTTTTCGTTTGATTTCATCCGTAGTCGGATCCTGCTCTTCTGTATGATGATTGCTATGTATTGATGTACTGTTGTATTTATGTTGTAGCTTGTGGCGAGTGTAAGCCTTTATCTTGTATTCTCATCTATTCAGTACATGGTATGTTGTAATGATATCCACCTTGCTATGCGCTCAAACTGCGGTTGTGCCCCATTCATCTACATTTCTGATATCTTACTTCATTCAAGTCGCTGAAATTTATGTGCTTCATCTACTCATATAACTTGTGTTCGACTACCAATACATTTGCTTCCTTCATGTTGCAAAAATATTACACTGCTTCATATGCTCATGTTTGTGCTTTCTATATCCTATGACATATCCTATGACATTGCTTCTGTCTGCTATGCGGTATGTTCCCCCACACATGCTTTACATAGAACAATGGCTCGTAAGCACTTAATTCCCATCTTTCGGCGTCATGGAGAGGAAGACACGTTAAGGTCACCGCATTGTATAATTTTGTTTCCATTGACCAGAGAATTTGCTTCTGCAACATCCGAAAGATAGCACAATAACAATTTTGAAGCAATAAGAAATAAGAATGGAAGCATACAGTTACATACACTAGCAAGTGGTATGTTAATCATTCCTAATTTTATTAAGCATGAAAGCATAGGTTACAAGCAGAGATTGAGAGAGCTCCCAAGGAGAGATAGGGGATGAAAATTGAACATGCAAGCGTGACACACGGTGGCATCAATACGTGACCATCAGATTCTAATTGAATCAACGGCATTGGGTTGGTCTGACGTCGGCCTTTCATCAGACTATAGATAGAAAGTATTTCCCTTACTTTTGGGGGGTTTCAAGATTGTGTATGAATCTGTTAAATTGCTCCAGGTTCTTGTACCATGGGTGTAATTAAACTCATGGGTTTCAGTTCTATTTCAACTTCTGCTTTATTACCACATGAAAACAAGAGAAACTTGTGCAAGCTCAAGAAAAAACATATGATGGGTTTTACTTAAATTTGATCAGCAAATACACCTGCTCAATAAGCCGAGTATAATAAACACTTGATTTGAACAAGGATTCATCCAAATTATAAGGAAAATAGTGGCACTGAGAAAATAATAGAGGAAATGGACTTGAACATGTTCAGGTTTCCAGCAGTCATATTACAAAGATGGACCACATAAGTCAACAGTTTCACTTGTTTTCACGGGTTTAAGGCTATAAAAATATAATACTTCTGATGTCTGCCTAAGAGGGCTTAAAAAGATAAATTCAACTGTTACGCAATTACAAGACCAGGAAAAGCAACATCACTTTTTTTGCACGAGCTTCAGGCTTTCAGCCAATGGCGACACTGTCAGAATGTTGGAGCTGAGCTTAACCGACAATCCTTTGGAGCAAACAACACCCTCACGAAGAAATGGCCATAGTCCAAGATTGAGTCATCAGGAGAAACAACAGCTCCAACATGTTCATCTTGAAAAGTCCACTTGAACACTGAATCGTTCACTTCTAAAAAAACATGCAGTTCTTCATTTGCTTTCACCGCGACAACATGCTTGAATAGTTTTTCCTCACCAAATAATTTGTCATCAAACAGCACAACCCCACGAAGAGGATAGTTATCATATTCGGTGCTAAAAGCAGTGAACAACACATGGTGAGGATGGCTGACCTTTGCATATACTTGTATTACAGCCTCAACACTTTCTGAAAGGACTATATATTTCAAGTCCAAATTGCAATTATCACCAGAAATCCGTTCATAAAGCATGAGATCAGCTTCAGTCCGTACATCAATCTCAGCATATGCAGAAAGTAGTTGCTTGTCATCTGATTCATCCCCTTCTTTCTTTACCCAAAGATCAACTTCTACTAAAGCCTTATCCAACAAATACATTCCTCGACAAGGGCTACAAAGTGGTATGACAAAGGAACCCTAGGATTTAACAGCTTGTTAGAACTAATAAGCGATATCCACTTCCACATACATTAGCATGTATCAACACAACAAACTCAGTAAGATATACTTGCACATGTTCAAATTAACTATTGAGTGATACTCCCATCTTGAGGTTGCTTTTTTTTTTACATATCCAAGACATGCAAGTTAATGCAATTGTGTCCGTTTTATCAATTGCTCAACATTTATGACATATCAGATTAGATTACCACTAGGGACCTCACAATAATTACCTAATGCCCCTCTACTATCTAGCTGATTGGGAGTTATAACCATCTTAATTGCACATGTGTAATAAAAAACGACAAAGAAATAGAGTAAGTGTCTATATTGAAGTATATTAACAAGATGACCAGTTTTGTATGTTGGTGGTAAAAGTATAATCATATCCAATTTTGAGAACTGGTCTGATGGCTTGATGTGATCATCTATCTAATGCTTAACAACATAAAAGCAGACCTTTTGAACATGGAGAAACAAATTAACCTGACCTCTCACACATCTTTTAATAGATGCGAGTAATGAAGGAGACAAATCAAAGAACCAAACTGACATAAATATCAGTGTTTTAATAATACATCAATCAACCATTTCCGAAAGAAAAACAAGCATACTATCTTCAGGAGGAAAGGAAGTCTTAATTACCTTCTTTTCAATCGTGACAGCGTCATCCCTGGGACGGTTAAAGACGTAGTTCCGTCACGGGTCCAAGTAATCCCGAATGGCAAATATTCCATACACACTAATGGGATACAAGGGTTCAAAGCTTGATAGATGCATGCAGAATAATTGTAGCATATAACTTGGTGTGCGCTTTCCAAGAGTTGACGGGGCTGCAATTATTTAGTGAGAACAAAAGCAAGTTATTATTTTAGTGAAAACAAAAGCAAGTTGGTAAAAATATACATAGATAATTAGATATATTTCCTACTTATAAAGGTTGGAGTTGTGCACTACCCACATGTGGGACTAGCAACATTCCAAGAGACATAAATAAACAAATGTAACTTTTACTAGGTGTGAGACCTATCCCGAATAAACAAATACACTGCTACCCTAGTGTGAGAATAACACTCTTGTAAAAACAAAAGTTATAAATGCAACTATGCCTCCAATTCAAAATAATGGCCTTGATTTTAGTTTCTCTGCCCAACCAATTCTTCGGTTCTATGTCATAGCAGAAGAGGGCAAACAAATTAGGCGAGAGATGTTGTCCTCCTACCTAATCTACGATCGTGTGCATTCAACTTACTAACGCCCATTATCCTGTGTTCCAAATTCAAAATGTATCTGACTATAAATCTTGCAAAGGACCTACTACGGTCGCTCGAGACTCTCTAGCGACTGCAACATGATTTTTTATTACATTCACACTCTTTTTAATTGTGAACCATGCAACAGCCACAAAACACCAGTAATTCCTCATTTTTAATGGTTTCGTAGCCACAAGTCTTCCGGGTAATCCCAATTGTCCAAGTGGTGGGCGCCGTCATATGACAGGTTCCTCGATTCAAGGAAGACTTGCTCCTCCGTCGATGCCATCAACACGCTAGGGTTCCTTGGCGACGGCGCGGCGGCGGCGGCGGCGGTGGCGAGTTGGGTCGGGACAGGTTAGGGATTTCTTCTCGCGGTTGCGGCTGTGGGGAATTGGGACTTGTTTTTTTTTCTTTTTTCTTTCTTTCGAGGTAGTACATGAAAGGGCCCAAGGCCCGGCCCGGTTGCGTGTGCTTCGCGTCTCCCATTTTTTGTTTTCTCGGAGAGAGAGAGTCTCAACTGTTTCGAGATTTCGAGAAAAGTTCTGATTCCTAGAATCACGGATTCAAAAAACGTTCGCCGAATTCAAAAACATTTCTTGAATTCGGAAAATGTTTGCGATTTCAAAATAATGAATATTTTTTTAATTTTAACGACTTTTTTTGTTTTTGAAAAGGAGGTTAAACCCCCGGCCTCTGCATCAATCGATGCATACGACCATCTTTATTTATTATTCAACAAAGGTCTAACAAGAACATACATCAAGCCACCCGAAGCCATCACTCACATCTACGAAACTTGATAATATGAAGTGCTCTCACTCCCCATATCTAAACCGGTGTCGTCGTCAATCCATCCACATAATGTATCGGAACTAAAGCCGGTGTAGCAGACCTAAAGCGTACACCACATGCACACGTTTTAGAAGCCGCGCCATCATCATCGAACTGCTGACCCATCTTCGGGAGAGAGATCCGAATCATCCTTGCCAGTCCGTCCATCCTTCGACGCCACCATGGCGCCACCGCCCTACGCTCGTCCATCTAGACGCGAAGATTCTGGAGGATCTGTCGTGCGTAGCACCTGCCGAATAGGCATGACACAGCGCAGCACCTGCCGGCCAGGTATGACTTTGACATCTCCACCAAAGCTCCGTGCAAGACGAAGCCGCTCCACCTCTTGCCTCTATCTTCCAGCGCTGCTCCACAAACGATGCTCCCAGGAGAGAAACGACACCGCAGTGCCGTCATCGTCCGATCTGGAAGACCAGATCTTAGAGTTTCCCCCGGAGCAGCACAAGTGGGTCAACAGAAATTACACGACGATGCCTTCATCAAGGTAATGATGCAGAACACCGCCATCGCCTGCCATCGGCTCAGTTTTTACCGGCAACTGAAACGATGCCAAATCTGTTCGATGGTGCATCAACTCTGATGACAACAAAGGGCGATGATTCTGTTAAGTCTGATGACAGCAAAGGGGTCGAGGGCTCCTCAAACGGTTCAATGGCTTCAAACACTCAAGGAGGTTCCCAGGGAGTAGTACTAGTAGTACTGCTGTTGGCCACACCTAAGCGGATCCCTCCAAAGAAGCCGAATCCTAACCGCTCAACTTCAAGATGAGCTCGCATTAATTAATTAATTAATTAATTAATTAATTGTGGAGTGCCGGTGATTGATGTGGCATTCGGCGACGGCGAGCAAAGTGAAGTCGCATTTAAGATGCAAAGCGAGGCAGGAAGAAGCCAAAGGGAGGTAGGACCCACCAAATCTCCCCATAATCGTTCGCATGGTACTATTTACAAATGTGAATGGATTTGTAAATAATTAGATCCGTTTTCAGATTAAGTTTCATATCTTTTCAATCAACAGTTCAAATTCAAATTCGAGTTGCCTGTGATGAGGGCTTCCAAATAAGATCCATTTTAAATATGTTAGGCCGAATTTTTAAAACTTCCACAAGTTTCAACGGATAAAACAATATTTTTGAAATAATTCAACTGACAAAACTTAATAGGGATGAATGACAAATTGGTTAAGTTCCAAAACCGAATCTGTAAGTTTGAGAACTACATTTTAGTAAACGCACAAGGAATCAACGACTTCACGGATCACAAGGCAATCGTGCAGCTATACCGCATTACTCCACCCTAGATCAAATTGCAAAGGAGAGCTGATGCTCGCCGCTGCATGAACATGCCCTGCAAACGATAACATTGCAAACTAGAAGAAAATACGTCATTGAGGCATCTCCGCCGCTGCAGATGACACGATCGAGATTTGGAGACTTCAGGATACATTATTCATTGGTCAGGCACCACACACTAACAATTTCGCATCGCCGGAGAAGTCTTCAATAAGCACCGCCGCCACCGCCGCAGGAATGGCCAAAGCTAGAGACACCCAAAACCTGCCTAAGAAGTAACTACAAATCACGGAAAGCTGCAACTCCATCCATGTGCATGGGACAAATGGATATCGTGTTCCGTATCAGTGTCTTCTCTTTCAAGCTGCAAGTTTCATCAATTGATAAAGTTATCAACCTGATTGACACTATAACTAGATTTGGCATGGAGACAATCTCTAATCTAACATTCCCTTGTGTGACGGTGGTAGTGAAGATTTCTTAGCTTGCACTCATGAAAAAGCCTGGTGTGTACTCTATTAAAATGGTGTGACATGCTTCAGTGACTCAGAAAGAGCGACTAGCTCGAGCGAGAGAGACGGATACGGGACCTCATGGAGAGGAACATATGCGGGCATCCTTTGGGAAATGCAACCTATGCAGGAAGTTTTGTTATTCTGGTGGCGAGTGATTCGTGGGATTTGTCAGATGTATGCACCTTGAAGTGACCGCATATCAAAAAATATTGCAGATGCAATGTTTGTTTGGCTATGGAGGAGTATCTTGAGCATGCCTTGATACATTGTTCACATGCTAGACATTTCTGGCATGGAGGTTTCTTATTTTTATTTTTACTTGTAACAGCTTCTAGCTCTAGTGTTTCTCATGGCAGCGGCTGGATCTCATTATCTAGGAGGAGTGGAGGTGACATCGCCAGGTCTTGGCAAGGGCGGGGGAGAGGAGGGGATGCTTACCAAGATCGGAGAGAAGGCGTCATACACCCAATAGTCTTGAGGAGCAGAGGATGCGTCATACACCCAACAATCATGAGAGCAGAGGCGACATCACGCTGTGCACGTGAGGGGGAGAAGCGAGGATGCTTATCAGGATCGAAGAGAAATGGATGGGTCCCAACGTCCGGGAAGAATGGACACGGCGTTGCCAGAACCATGATGAGCTCGGGGAGAGACGGGGATGCTTCGAAGATCAGAGAGAAGAGGACAAAGTCGGCGGCCAAGAGGAAAGGATGTGTAGTGGATTTGACCCTTGGTCCGAGCTGGTATTGGGCTATATATACCCGGAACGAATTCCCCGTTGAAACCTAGGGGCTCCCGTAAGAATTAAAGCATGATCATTTTATTTAAAATATACGCGAAACACCTTGTGTTTAGTTATACTAACATTAGTTTAGAAAGTGTGTGCACAATTTTTCATAATGTGTGAATATTTTTTAGACCACTTTTATGGTCGTGAGGACATTGGCACGTTTCCAACTAAAAAAAAGGGACATTGGCACGTTAAGTTTTTTTTTTGTTTTTGAGGGATTGGCACGTTAAGTAGGTACACGGGGTAGTGTAATTTGGACGGACGTTGACGTGCGTGATCCGTCTGTGTTGCATGTTGCAGCTACAACTCGTCCGTCCACGGGATTTCTTCCTACAGTATCTCGCTTTTAACCGACTGAAGTAAATAAGTGTAGTACTCCTTTATTTAACCAAGGGAAGGGGGAAGGAGAGTGATTAAGCCGGAGTAATTATCGAGGAGCCCACTTGCCGCAACGGAAATGGGTTCCCTTCTTTCTGGCCACGATGACGCACGCAACCAACTGTTAATTAGTACTTCCTTTGTCATAGTTTAGAAGACACAGTTAAATTTACGTGCGTTTTCACAATAGACAAGGTTTATAACGCATTGCATTTATTTCTAGTAGCTAATCAGTACTTTGATATATTATTTTTACTAGTAGAACGCCCGTGCGTTGCTACGGGCTACAATGCATGCATATAAATGAATCAAACAAATAATAAGGGCAAAGATGAATTTAGTATGTTAGGTGCATGTGCAATGCCATAAGGCATCGCCCGAAGACTCTTGTCTTTGGAAGGTGCCCGTGCGCTGCCATAAAAATCCAAGGGTCTTCAAACTATTCTTTTTGGACGTCGACATAATTCATCTCCATCTCTCTCATACTCTGTGAAAACAAACATATATATATATATATATAACGACACCTTTTGTATTATCATGGGCCAAGGAAGATGATCCCTCCAAACCTCCCATGCCCTCTCAATAAAACAGGTTAAAATGTCTCTTTGTGGTCCATTTCACTTCATGATCAAGCACAAATGTGCAAATCATTAATGTTTTTCAGCAGTCGAAGATTCTTTTTCTTTAAGTTTGACAACTTTGCTTAAACGATTATCATGTCCTTTACAAGACTGGAATCGGGAAATAAGGGGGGTGGTTCCCGTAGACCTCTCAGGACCTCTCAATAAAACAAAATCGACCAAATTCATGAGAATATACATTTGCTTCTCGCCCCCAGTGCATCATCCTCGCCCTTCTAAAGTTTGCCATCAAATTCCAGCAATCATAAGTGACAATTGCCCCTATAGTGCGGTACTCTGACGGGTTCTTCACGGCTTGAATAATTTTCATTGAATATCTCCACCGCAAGGGAGTGGATGTCCAATTTTCTGCTAACTTCAGGCCCATCATTAATGCTTCAACTTCCATCGATGGAATGTCCAACCTTGACCGCTTGTACCTGCATGAAGCAACGTGGTTGCAGCACGCGAGCTCCAGTGCTCTCTATATTTAAACATTTTGAAATTCGTGCTTTGAAGTTCCAAAAAAAGTTGAATTTTTTTTCTGGAGATACATACACACATTTTGAATACCCATGGCAAGTTTTGGTAGAAATCTAGTTTTGTTTTTGGCTATAAAAAAACAAATTTCTGTATACAAGACAAAAGGGGAGTCACTCCTCTTAGAATTCTCTTTTTTGTATTTCCCAAAATATAACATTTTTTTCAGATTTCTACCTGGCCTTACAAATGTGTGTATGTATTCATGTATTTGATTTGAGATTCTTTTTAGCAACCGAAGTGTGTTTTCAAAAAATTCAAATATCAAGAGCAGTGAAGGCCGGTAGCTGCAGGCACTTTTCACAACGAAGCCCCCAAATGAGTCACGAAGAATAGCCATAGGCCCCGTTGCCTCCATCAATGTGAAATGAAGTGTCCCTGTTGAGCTACACACTGCCGAACGTAGATCAAGTCCATTTATGAACTTGGCGTCGGTGCGCGATCCTCCCGAGCAATGGAGTTTGCAACTATCATCCTCATGCTCATCGATGAGTGAGCAAGGGGATCGTATTTTTTCCTCATGAAAATATTTCAACACTCCCACCAGATAAACGAGAAGGAAACCATTAGAAAAAATTAGAAAATTGATTAGAGGCCCTGCTTTTAGCAGCTTCCTCGTGTCAATTATCAAGTCCACCCACACTTATCCAAAGTACCAATAGAAAAAAATGCAATGATATTTGCTTTGTTGGAAATGACATGGGGTTAGGATATAACCATTTTTAAATAAATAAATATGGTAATTTGGATTATTTTTATTAAGATGAACAACTTCTGCTTTTCTCGATGCATAGCTAATTAGTCAGCAGTTTGTTACTTGAGATGATCAAGTGGATTATTAGTAGTTTCCAAACATATAAATGATGGCCATTATTAACACCTAGTCTTTAGCATAGCTTCGACCTAGATTTTGTTTTTGAGAAATTATCAAGAACAAATTTCAAAAGAATCGTATATATATGCGGATAGACAGTTAAGCAAGCACAAACTAAACTATTAAAAAATTGTGAAGCATTAAGTAGAATTCGCAAATAATAGTAACCAACAGTTGTTTCTAAAATTTAATCAAGTACAGATAAAATGTCAGATAATACTATGCCATCATCTCGCAAGCTATATGGATTTGAATCAGACAGCTAAAAACTTAGCAAGAAGCCTTTCATCACATCCTTGGCCTTGAGCGACCAGATGTAGCACACTGCCAAGAGAAAGGGATTAATAAGATGTGATATTTTGGTCATGCTGCACAATATCATATTTAGGATTTAACCATATTCTCATTCCTCTACTAAGATAGAGGAGCAAACATGAAATGTATGATTATCACTTAGAATATATCTCAGCAACAAAGCATCAGCAAAATACACAGTATATTACTTGTAAAAGGGCAACCTTTGAGGCACAACACAAAATTCCGACATGTACAATCTATCAATTTAAAAAGGTAAACTTTGAGATGCCGCAAACACCAGATGCCCATATGTAAAAATGAAAAAAAGGATAAATAGGAACAAACTCTACAAGCAGGATACACAACATTTGGATATATCAGTACGTTTTATTTGTTCATTTATGATTTGTAGATAGGCAGCTGCATGCTATCAAAGATCAAGCGATTGCCATTTTCAACAACATAAGTGGGGGAGAGTACATAGTTCTTTCCTTCACTAATCGCCACAAAATTTTAGCATGTTGTCTCACCTGATTTATAAAGTATTTTCACACCTGACTCCTTGATCATGTCATTCATGAATAAAAAAATACATAAGTAACTCTCCACCTCAGAACTGTACTTGGCAATTTGCCATTTTCAAAAATCATATGCTATTATGATGAACTACAAAAGGTGAAACAAATGTCTGTCCTTATTTTAAGAACCCTACACTTGATAAAGTATAGGAAATATCCACATAATCATAAATTTAACTGAAGTTCAGGGATGCATAAGCAGCAGTAAGAATCAAGTGTGTTAACTTGAGGATCCTCGTGTCTCTAAAGTAGTAAATTTTAAGGAAGCACCCTAGTGGGGAAAAAGATGACAGATCCAAAATGGCTGGCAATTTAGTGGCATTATTCTTTGACAAACTCAAGGTAGCAGTACTATTTTTAGCAAGTTCATATGCAAAATCATTACAGTAGGTACCCTCGACATAGGTTGTAGGGGAAGTGGCATATGTGAAATCATTACTGTACCTCCTTTTTTTGTTCATACATTCATATATGGCAATGTCCTTGCTGTTAGTTAACTATGCTTAAAGCAAAGTGACATGAATCAGATTACCTGAATTAGTACCTGGAAGAACTCTGCCATGTACTATACAGCCTAATGTACCAGGTTGACACCTAAGAAATGGATATTTAGTGTCCATATTTCCCTATCTACAGTAGAACATAAAACTAAATGAAATCAAAGGTCCCCGTGCGTTACAACGTGATGAAAAAATAGACACATGGATCCTTTGCTAAAAGAGAACATCATGCTCTCATCTTCAGACCTGCTACCATGCTTCGCTTTCCTCCGGTGCAGTCTCCCTCTTTTCTCTCAACATCGCATGCTTCGCAATGGAGCAAACGCCAGATTCCGAGTGCCCTCGCCGTGCATCGATGACAGGTGCAATTTGGTTGAGGCTAGTTTCTGCTCGATGACACGGGCTTTGACGGACACACTAAAGCATTTCGCGCCTATGATTCCGCAGTTGCGAGCGTGGTGACGAGCTAATCAGGAAGAGCCGAGCTCGGAATCATGAGCGCCTCTTCAACTATTAGAAAGCCTTCTCAGTTAAGTGCATAAAATGATATATAGAATGATAGAAGTGTCCATTACTAATAGACGTAAAGAGCATCAATTTCACAAAGATGGTACCCTCAAACTTTCTATAGATTAAAATCTGCAAATATTCCTTCAAGTCAAAGAAACTGTTATATTAAATTTTCTCATGGAGAGCTCACCACATTTTCTTCCATACTTGCTTTGAAAAGGCGTTTAATATGTAATCTGCATTAGACTAAATAATTTTCTATGTTGAGCTTCCAAGTCATCTCCTAAATTTATAGCCTAGACAATCTGTGAGATACTAAACGACTGAACTTCCCTGAACCTTGTACTCATACTACAGTCAAAAAAATTGCCCACATGATAAATGCTGACATTTGCTGGTGTGGAAAGGATAACAAAAGCTGCTGCTACATACCTTGACATACAGCATCATCAACATCCAAACACAAACAGCGGGCACCTTCAGTGAGCAGAGCATGCAGCGTCTGGTTAGGGAAAGTGAAGAAGCTTCACCACCATACAACGTGGAAGCAGAAGAACCCTAAAGCAAAACTAAAGCAAAACAACACAGAAGAAACCTACCCATGAGAATAGAAAAATAACTAAAATAATAATAATAGGAAGAGAACGAATGGAGTTACCGTCAGCCATCTAAGGTCTTGATCATTACTTTCCTTTTATTTTTGAGGGATTGATTGTTACTTTCCTACCCAGGCAAACATATAACTGATAATGTATGTGCTGTGAAAGAAAAATAAGATATAGAGTAGCCTTTGTAACAGATTAAATCTAATTGTATGAGTGATGGTGTACGAGCATGAATTAAATCTAATTTTGAGGGGTTGAATACCAGATTGTATTCAATAATTCATATGATAGCAAAAAAAATGCTTCCATCCTGATCTTTCACGCCCAATAATTACTTGTCTTATCCTTTATAACATACTGTATGTCTATTTCCCACATTAATATGCTCGAGTTTCTTTAATCCCCAATCCATAGCACTACATGACCATCAGGTAATATAGGTGCTGAACATTACGACTGATAAGCTTCTTGTCAGCAAAAATGCTTTAAAAGTCAACACTGAAAAGATAGTACATCTACTGGAAGCAGCAAGAATGCAGCACACAATTATATACATATGTCATTTATAAATGTAATCTTCGTTCCTACTTAACAATGAAACTGTCAGCAGGGATGCATAATATAAACCGAGATGCAATAATGGATATCTATACTTTACTGGGTGATGGGAACATGTAGGCTGCATCATACGAATCCAAAAGCAATTGGAATTCTGGAAGGAGGCAAACAAATCGCTATGTGAGAATGACTCTTTCCTCGATAATGGCTGTTTTTATGTTTCGAACAAAACAAGGCAAAGCTTATGAGACCTTGTTTGGTCTGATCCTATGAGAGAATGTAAGCCCTGCCCAAATTGAACAACACTACACATGACTAAAAAACAGAGTGGGAATTCACGAGGACTTAACCATTACATACCCAGTGGTCATTCACATCGACTACCTTAGCCCTGAGCCGTTCTCCAACAGCACATCATCCATGGCCATGGCCTCGCACAAAGTCGTCCAGCACAGCAGCGATGCCTGCTGCACACGTTCTCCCAGTTTACGCTCCCCACATGCAGCAAAAGACCAACAAAACAAATGCGTGCACGAATCATTCAACAAGGGGGACGAAAAATCAGTGGCAATTCAAATGTGTTATATATATGCATGATCTTTCCTTTTGAAATTATCATTATATGCATATATATAGAAGAAACACTAATAGACATGATTTTGAAGAATCCAAGAATCTGGTAAAAGTTAAATGTCAAATGTATAGGGAATATTAGTATTATCTTTCTCATACCTTCTCTTCATTCTGGAAAAGGCAATGATTAGAGATATATATACCATGCAGATAATTGAGATTTTGTTAACACGTGCTATGCACATCAACCTGCATTGTGTTGGTAAATTATTCAGAAAAAAATAAATTGACATAGACCAGAAAGAAATCACATGAAGTCTTGAAATAGAAAAACAGTATACATATTATCCCATCTCAGCAAATATTTGCCACTCAAGACAGTAGTACAATAATCCGTACCACCAAAATAGGGCAGGTCATAACCAAAAACTCAAGACGAGTTTGAGCTCTTTATAGAGAATCAGACCAAGAACCATAGAAAATTTACAAAAGAAGACGGAAGATGAGGCATAGCTTACTGGGTGGTCGGACCCCGATCCAGCCGAAGATGAAGCAATCAGGCATCATGGACCAAAAGAGAAGACCCACAAGGTACCCGCCGCCCTCGTTGCCGCGCATAGAGGATGCCTCCTCACCGTATCGGGTCGGAGCAGCGTCCCGAAAGAGAAGACCCACACGGTACCCGCCCCCTCGATCTACCTCTCCCGGCGCCATCCATCTGGGCGAGATGTGGCCGTGGGCGGATCTGGCCGCCGCCCCGCTGACTTGCACGACTCGATCTGGAGCATCTCCACTCGAGGGCGGGGAAGAGGGCGGCGCCGGCAGGGAAGAGAGCGGCTATGGGTGGGGGAGACCGAAGAGGGCTGATGTGCGCGGGTGTTCAAGGGGATCGAGGTGGACGACGGCGGCGTCTCCTGGAGGGGATCGAGGGGATCGACAGGAGAGGTCTTTCTGCGGGGTGGTTTTTTTTGGGGGGCCTGCGTGGCAGCGTGGGTGGATTGGGGGAACGAAGAAAAACCGGTTGAAAATAAACCGGTTGAAAGCGGGGGGACTATTCAACCAATTCATCCATTAGGAGTAGAGATATGCATGCGTAGTGTGAATGCTATTTTTTAGTCCATCCCACAACCAATAGATAACCACCTAGGTCGCAGAGAATTTCCAAGCGCGCCTTCTAAACCGTTACTTGTTTTCTCTTATTTAAGACAAGACAAGAGATGATCTCTTAGCATAATATGTGTCACCATGTTTTTAGGAATAGCTAATTATTGAAGATAAGGCTAAGACATGTTTTTTTTGTCATCTCTAAATTAAATGCAAGACTTTAGATAAGACTATCTTATCAACCATTGTACATGCCCTACCTGCCTCCTCGCCTCGCCTCGCCTGGGAGGGGCCCACATCCATGCAACGGAAACGCACGCATCCTACGGCGCCACGCCTCCTCTCAGTTCAGCGATCAAGTCTTTTTTTATTTCCTTCCCAAGTTCAAATCCTCTTCCATAGACCTCAACTTGTCAAGAAACAACAACAAGGATGTAAAAACCGATTTTCCGAGCTTTGTCGGTCTGATCCACGCTTTGGGTTCTCGAGATCCACCGGTAAGAGTAGAGTAGAGCATGCTTCATCGGAATTTTAAACTGAGCAAAAGGCTTCTCTAGTCAGTCACAATGAGTTCGCAGGTTCAAAAGATTCATTATCATGCATGTGTCCGTTCCGTCACCTACAAGAGTGCCAGATATCATGTTAACCATTTCCGCATGATCACGGTCTGACAGGCGCTAGTCACAAAATAAGTTTTACGCCCAAGAGTCTCGATGAAGACTTGCGACAGATCACCCGAATCACTCGCCAGAAGAAAACCCCAACTTCCGGCACATCTTCCGACTTCCAAAGGGATGTCCACATCCATTCTTCACTTATCGAGGTATTGGTATCGGTCTCCGTACCTCCCTCTCGGGTTGACTGCTCTTTTTGAGTCACTTGAGAGGAAGGCTTTCTCTAGCTAGATAGTCACATTGAGTTTGTCGAAACAGAACTTTCGTGATCATGTGTCCATCGGCTACGGGAGTGCCAGGTAGCCCACATAACGGTAAACATTTTAGCTTGATCCTGATTCGAGAATCACCGGTAACAAAAGTGTGTCTTTGGCCCAAGTGTCGAGATGAAGCCTTTTGTTAGACGAAAATCAAACCAAGGCGACACCTTACCTCCAAACATTTGCATGCAAAAGTGTTTCAATACATGTTGAAGATCCTCCTCCATAGCTATACAAACATTTCGTCGGCAAAATTACATGATATACAATCGCTTCAAGGTGCATTCACCTGGTAAGATCCCACGAGTGACACGCCGCCGGAAGACCCGAAGTTTGGCACAGCTTGTAGTTTCCAATGGGATGTCCACGTTCATTCCTCACTCCTTGAGGTCCTGCCGCAAAACCCTCAACACCCATGCAAAAAAAAAAACCTTCGACACCGTCAGTGGGTGCCTTGGACAGCGCCATTTGGAGAAGTGCCTCCGGCACCAACCATCACCTGCAGGCACAAAATTTAGCATCTCGTCCCTTCCTAACGTGGATACGTACCTGGTGACATTTCCGGATCACGCTGGACTGCACTTAGATTTATTATTATTTTTTACTGCAAGCTTATGGGACGCAATGAAGGACCGTTGGCCATTGCCAAACAGGTATGATATTGCATGTACGGGTGATGAATGGTTTCTTCACTTGCTTGCTGGTCAGCAGAGCAATGTCCGGGACATGATCATTATGGTGCTCTGGAGGGTTTGGCATTTACGTAATGAAGTCATGCATGCCAAACCTATTCCACCGACGGAGGTGTCTTGTGATTATCTATGCAGCTATCTTAACTCTTTGCTACAATTAGGCTGTATGGGTGTGGAAGAGGTGATCAAAGGTAAAGCTCCAATCTTGATGGAACCAGTGATTGAAAAAACTCGGTCATCATTGCCATGCCTTCCTTGGCCGGCTCCTGCGATTATGGAAGGAGTAAGTCTCGCAATTCAACGGTTGAATCGACCAGTTCAGCTATAATTTGATTGTTTGGCAGATTTGTCAGCACTATCCAATGATTCACTGGACAGATCAGCATATGGTCATCTCTTGGCAGAAATCAAAGGTTTACTGGAGAATAGGGTGTTTGTTCGTGTTAAAGTTTCTCGTGATGAAAACAAAGTTACACATTGCTTAGCAAATTATGGTAGATCTGGGGATAGCACTGCGTGTTGGCTTAACCAACCCCCTCCTTTTATTTCTGAACTTGTTGCTAAGGATTGTAATTCTGTGAGTTTGAAATAAAACACCCTATTTCCATCGCAAAAAAAACGTCCGTGTATGTATACGTTGTACAATACATACTGGGCTGATGGGGCGTACGTGTACGAGGAGTAGTAGAGGAACAATCGATCGGGTCCGGCGATTTAACCCAGCGCCGAGGAGAGGTAAACAAGGAAAGGTGGGACCCACAACGGGATTTGTTAGTTATATATGACGTCGGTCCCATCCAAGCATGGATTGTATCTGGTCATCGGGTGGCCCCGACCAGCTGCCAATGGATCCGCGCGCGCTCATCACGCACGCCGCCTTCGCCCTCCCTCTCTCTCCTCTCTATTGTACTACTTCCTTCCAACGTGACAACGTGTCCGTGTTACGCGGCGGCCGTGTATACAAATTAAATTAAACTGAACGTGCCCATGTACTCTATATTGTATATCGACTCATCCATGCAGCTGAAATAATTGCAGTTCGAAATGGAATGATTCTCGCAGAAAGGATTGGGTGTAATTCACTGATTATTGAATCTGATAGTACGGTTACAGTGGAAGCCTTTAATCAACAAGAAACATACTTTGGTCCTGAGGCGGCTATCATCAGGGAGTGTAAGCAAATGGAGTTGGAATTTGCAAAGACTTCCTTTGTGCATTGTTTTCGTGAAGCGAATGAGGTAGCAGATAGCCTAGCTAGAAATTCTCTTACCAGTAGATCTTCGGGATTTTGGGATAGTTCTATCCCCGACTTTATTTCTCCTCTTTTTGTAAATGACTTGTCTATTTTGTGAGGAATAAAGTCTATTCGCTGTAAAAAAAACTTAGGAGAGAAATACTCTTCTTCTAGTCGAAAACAACAGGTGATTAAACGTACGCAACCACTGCCCAAAGGCAATATAGAGTACCTCCACCATGCATCGCACCCTCCTCCGCACATAGGTCGCCGGCCTCCTTCTCCTCCGAAAGCTCCGCCACTGGAGGTGTGCAAAGAGGTCCCGATCTATCGGTGGAAGTTGTTGTTTTCTCTGTCTTGGGGCATTAGGTACGTCTCCTTTCGTTCGTCATTTCGGCCATTCTAGTGGTGGTGACCATGGTGTTGCATAATGGTTCCTTCGGCTTCTTTTTCGGTCCCGGTGATATGTGCACCATCGGATCAATCGATCAGATCAGGTGGACAAGCAGGTGTTCAGTAAGGTCTCCTTCAGCCTTTTTTCCGACTTTGGTGATGCGTGTGCCGTCTGATCTAGACACGAAATCGGGTGGATGTTCTATGTGTGGAAACAGAGTTAGTCGTGTCTTTGTCGGGCAGGGGCTGCTTCCGCAACAACGGCGTCCATCTTATCATTCCTTTGACTCGGGTTGCACGACCTCTAGGTATGATCGATCCAGCAACATCTTCTCCGGACAGTGGACCATTCGGGATCAACAGAACATAGATACTACTCTTTTGTTCCCATGGTGGCACGAAACTCCAGCGACAACAAGATCAACGCTTCATCGGCAGGTGCCAGATGGATGATTCTCCCATGATTAAATTGTATTTTCCTTTTCTTTTATGTTTTTCTTGTAATGTTAGAGCTTGCTTTTTTTTTGGGGTGTAGGAATGCTAGAACTTGACTAGTACAGATCTTCTGCTCTTTTGAAAAAAGAAAGTACTCCCTATATTCCATAATGTAGTGCCTATAGATTTTTGAAAAAGTCAAACCTTACAAATTTTGACCAAGTTTATGAAGAAAAACATTTACATTTAGAATGGTAAACATATATTATTAGATTCATCGTAAGATGTATTTTCATATTTTATATATTTGACATTGTATATATAAATAGTTTTCTCTATAAACTTGGTCAAAATTTGTAAAGTTTAATTTTATAAAAAACCTACAGGCACTACATTATGGAACAAAGGGAGTAGCTAAATTTGACGTTTCCAGATCACGTTGGACTGCACTAGTACTACTCCAGTTAGTTCGGGGGAGGTGGGCCCGACCAGCTGCCAACGGATCCGCGCGCTGATCACGCACGCCTCCTCCTCCTCCTCTCTCTCCTCTCTCTGTTGGAGTAGTCGTAGGTGTACACTTGTAGTATTTCAGGAAAAGGCCCGTGTGGCCGTGTGGCCGTGTATTCAAATTAAAGTGGATGTGCACATGTACGTATATGGATCCAAACATGCTTTAAATTTAAATTTGGAGAGAAATACTCATGGGGCATACGTGGTGTACGATGAGTGCATACACACATATTTTGGGTGTTTTATACTTCCGACGAAATTCTATACTAGATCTTCATCTTTCCGCGGAAAGAAAATATACCCTTCATTGTTATTAGTCTTAAGTAATTTAGAAAGTCACACAGTGACATGATGTTGAAGTCAAACACACAATGTTTGAAGCCAACCTTCAAATACCGTGTAAAAGAAAGTGGGCCTTACATTCGAATCGTCAAGCTAGAAATAGTAGAGCACGCTTCATCGGGATTTCAAGGAGAGCAAGGGCTTCTCTAGTCAGTCACATTGAGTTCGCTGGATCACAATCTTCATGGCCATGTGTACATTGGCTACATGAGTACCATATTGCCCACATAATGGTAATCATATTACTTAAGTCCATTTCCACCCTCCTTCTTTGATACATGGCCAGCCTTCTTCTCCTCTTTGTCGGCTCCTATGGTGGAGTTGTAGTATTACCCATCTTGGGCCAATATGTACGTCTCCGTTTGTCCTTCATTCAACCCCTCCAATAATGGTGGTGGCCGTGTTCATTAGTGATTCCTTCGGCTTATATTCCGGGCCTGGTGGTACGTGTACCATCATATCCATCGACGAGATCAGGTGGACAAGTAGGTCTTCATTGTCTGCAACTTCGGCCCTTCTGACGGTGGTGCTCAATAAGGTTTCCTTCGGCCTTTTCTCCGGCTTCGGTGGTGCTTGCACCGTCGGATCTAGGGACAAGATCGGGTGGACATGTTTGTCTTTATCTCTATGGAAACATGGGGCGTTGGTTGCGAATTTGTTGGAGGGGCTATTTCGACAACAACAAGTTTAGTCAGATTATTTCGTTGACTTGGATTGACGTCTAGGTAGAATCGACCCAACGTCATCATCTTCTCCGGGCCATGGATCCTTCAAGTCAACGTTGTTGGCACTTCCCAGCTGCATATGTGGGTACTAGTCTTTTGTTTTGGTGACGGCTTAGAGCTCCAACCGCACTAAGAACGATACATCATCGGCATGTGTGGGGTGGAGAGGATGGATGATTCTCCCAGGGTTGAAACATATTTTCCATGTTCTTGTAATGTTAGGGTTTGATGAATACTCCTGTCGTTTCAGCATATAAGGTGCATCAATTTCTGTGAAATTCTAATATACACCCTCCGTTCAGAAATATAAGGTGTTTCGGATATTGTAATATGGTGTACATACGAATTGAAGTTGGTGACAAACACACTAAAATGCTGCCATGTGCATCTGAATCAGAAAAAAGTAAGAACATATTATATTCGTGAACGGAGAGAGTATGTATGTTTGACTAAAATTATAGAATAAAATATCAACGTCCGCAATATAGAATAAATAAAATATATAAATACTTGGAGTAGATAAGAATTAACAATGGCAATTCTAACTTATACACTGTTTTTTCGGGAGAGCTTCTATACCATTTGATTAATCAAATGAAAATATGAAAAGAAAAATACCCGCACAAATCTTCTTGTAAAATCCAATGGTGTAGAGTTAGATGTGAATTAGTTAACTGTCATCCATTTGAGATCAAATCACACTAAGAATATTTTTCATAATGGGTCTAAGGAGACAAGCTTAGTAATACGTTTTTCAAAACCTTGGTCATATGGCACAAGTTTGACTTTTGGAAATAGTACTACACATTATATTTTCTGGAACGGAGGTAAAGTTGAATGAAATTTTGGTATTTGGTAAACTTGCTGAAAATACTTGTGCTATTAAGAAGAAAGATGCATTTATATGGATGCATTAAAGTAGTAGAAACAGGAGGGAAGATTCGGTCGGGCCTACATGGACGGCGTGATTAAATAAGGACGGACGAGTTGCAGCTGGGGCCCGCATCCATGCATGCAACCCAAGCTGATTATCCTCAGGTTTTTCCCCTCAATTTTTCTTTATCCGCAGGTTCTAATCCTCTCCCATAGACCTTGGCTGGCCACGGCTCTTTTCAGCGATGAAATGAGATTTACGTCTCATGCATCTCTTGTCTTTCTTATTTTGTTCCCCAAGTTCAAATCCCCTCCCATAGACCTCAACCTGTCAACAAGATTGTAGCAATTGATATTCAGAGCTTCGTCGGTTCGGTACACACTTCAGGTTCTCGAGATCCACCGGTAACATCGATTGCCCGACTTTCGATTGCTTCACGCAGTTGACTGCACATCCGTGGCCAGCGTTCAGTCAGGTTCCGTGGAAGCTGCGACGGTGTTGTTCAAGCCGGGTGCGCTGACCAAGAGCCCGCTTGAAGCCATGGGATCGCTTGACAAGCCCTCAACCCTTTGTTATCATTAAAGATGATAGCACCATCGCCGCTTTGTTGTCATCAGAGTTGATGGTATCGTCAGTGTTTCTTTTAACCCACTCAGAATTAGGCAGGAGCAAGTCGTGGCCTAGTAGAGTAGAGCATGCTTCATCGTGATTTCAGAGTGAGCAAAAGGCTTCTCCAGTCAGTCACACTGAGTTCGACGGATGAAAAGCTTCATATCATGTGTCTATTCCATTGGTTACAATAGTGACCCATAGCATGGTAATCATTTTTGCATGATCCTGATATGAGAACATCTAGTCACAAAGTTCTTCTTACGCCCAAGTGTCTGGATCATGAAGCCTAGGCAACATCCCCTGAATCACTCACCAACAGAAAACTCAAAATTCCGGCACATCTTTATTCTGACTTCCAAACAGATGTCCACATCAGTTCTTCACTTATTGAGGTCTCGGTATCCGTACCTCCTTCTAGAGTTGATTGCTCTTTCTTGAGTCACCTGAAAGTAAGGCTTTCTGTAGTTAGTCACATTGAGTTCGTCGAATCATAACCTTCATGATCATGTGTCCATCGGCTATAGGAGTGCTAGGTAGCCCACATAACAGTAAGCATTTTAGCTTGATCCTGATCCGAGAATCACCGGTCACAAAATGTAGCGACCCGACCTGAATGGATCAAGTCTACTGTGCTCCGGTGTCATCACTGGATCAGTAATGCTGACACCACACAGTACATCGAAGGATTTATAGTAGAGTGGCAATCACACACTTATTACATCGATGTCTCCGAAGAGAACTTATTACATAAATATGGCTTAAGGCCATCTAAAATCGATAACAGCGGAAGACTTGGAAGATAAATGGGTCCATCAACTCCAACGGCATCACTGAGTATAGAACCACGACCTAAAAGCATCTTAATCGTCGTCTGAAAAGTCTGCAACATTAACGTTGCAGCCCGAAACGGGTCAGCACATGGAATATGCTGGCAAAGTAACACATAGAGAGTAATGGAATGAAACAACTATACTATATGCATATTTGGCTGGTGAAAAGCTCTATGGTTACTGTTTTGCATAAAGCCAATTTTTCCCTACTGCAAAGGAATAAGTTTATTTAACTATCATGGTGGTTGTTAAACATTGAGAATGGTTGACAGCATTCTCAATCCCAATTAAAAGTAGTCATCAATAACCCAACAATATTAATTTAGAAGTAACATGATGAGATTCACATGATATTCAAGTACTAGATACTCAAGATTGTCCATAACCGGGGACACGGCTAATCATGATTAGTTTGTTACACTCTGCAGAGGTTTGCGCACTTTTCCCCACAAGACTCGATCGCCTCCGTTGGATTTCTCGCACTACATGGTGTTTGAGAAACGGATGACCGAGACGTAGTCTTTCAGAAGCGCTAGCACCTTACGATGGAGTAGACCGTACCACCTACATCCCCTACATCTGCTAGTCTACCCCTATAAGAGTTCGCACGACTTAGTCAACTATGCTAGAGCCCATATTGGCTTGTGGCTGCACACGTAAGTATTTAGCATGAAAGATCTTATGATCCCTTTGAGCCTGGGTGGCGGTCCAAAATAAAAACAGACAAGTCCTGATAGACATCAGGTGCCTCAATCCACCCAGATGTGTGTTTAAGTTGCCACCTTAGATAAACCATTAAAATTATCAATCTCACATCTGTCATGGATATCACTCACCCAATCCACGTCTACTAGCATAGCATGGCATAATAAGCAAACGTAGAAGTAACTCCCAAAGGTTTCATAATAAACAGGTAATAGGTACTACCTCATCTACTTCCCAACCCACAATTTAATTAGATCCTAATCATGCAATGTGTGAGGATGGATCTAATGCAATAAAACTAGGTTGTAGAAAAGGTATAATCAAAGTGTTACTTGCCTTGCTGATGATCCGCGAGTCCTAGAGATTCGAAGTAACAAGCGGCTCAATCCGGGTAATCTATCGCAGACAAACAACAAGCATACAATAAGAACTCATCTAATGCACGGGTAAAACTCGAACAAGAGATTGAACCAGATAGTTCAACTTAAGAACTCCGGTTGCAAAGAAAGAACGAACCGAATAAAGCAACGGAAAACAAACGGCGGAAAACAACTCGGTTCTAGCAAGTTGAAACTAGGTCAAATTTTACCGTAGCAAAAACTTGTTTAAGTTGATTAGTCGGAACGGCGGTTTCGAAACGAAACTCCAGGCGCTTGAATCACCTGATTCCGATAAACGAGCGAGAAGATAAACTAGAATGAAGATTGGATCTGAGATCGCGATCGCGGAATAAATCCGACGAAAAGAAAAAGAAGAACGGTTAAACGAACGGACGTTCGTTAACCTAGAAGAATCCGGTGATCACGTTCGTTAGGACGAACGGTCCGGCGAACGGTCTCTAGGCAACTAAATCGGAAAAGAAAACGAATCCGATCTAGGGTTTTGGAAAAGAAAACCGAACGAAAAACCGATCTAGAAAACCGGAACGGTTTATAAAAGAAACGAATCGGAAAGATTTAGAAGAAAACATATCCGAGGAAAAGAAAAGATGCGGCGCAGTACCTCCGGCGAACGGGGCTCCGGCGGCGGCGAGCAAGGGCGGCGGCGGCTAAGGGCGGCGGCGCTAGGGCAAGGCGGCGGCGCGTGACGCAGGGCGCGGGCGGCGGCGGTCTAGGGCGCGGCGGCGCGGGGCAAGGGGCGCGGCGCGGGATGCGGCTTGGGGCTTGGTTTGGTGTGGATTTTAGAAGGGGGGGGGGGTGTTGGGTATTTATATAGGTGAGGGGAGAGGAGACTTGGGGTAGGGGGCAAGAAAAAGAGAAGGAAAAAGAGTAGGAGAGGGAGATTGGAAAAAAAGGCAATCGGAGTCCAGCTAGGACTCCTAGGCGGCGGCCTTGGGGCTGCGCAGGCGCGCTGCGCGCGAGGGGGGGGAGCCGGCCGGCTGGGCCTCTGGCCCAGGGGCACTGCGGGGAATTTTTTTTAACGGTTACGCGTGCAGAAAAAAAACAGAAGAAAAGAGAACTAAACGAACTCCAAAACTTCTAAAGTAAATTTTCCCCGACTCCTAAAAATGAGTCAAAAAAAATGAACTTTTCTTCGGGCCTAAAATGCAAATTTTGAAAACGCGCATTTTTCCCTATCCAAATAAAAAAGGCAAATGAAACTCCGACAAAACCAATGATCCTTTCTTCAAAATTTGAGAAGAACTCAAATATGAAAAAGACGAAATCTTCAACTCTCTCCGAGGGTTCTTGAGTTGCGTAAAGGCAAATGAAACTCCGACAAAACCAATGATCCTTTCTTCAAAATTTGAGAAGAACTCAAATATGAAAAAGACGAAATCTCCAACTCTCTCCGAGGGTCCTTGAGTTGCGTGAAATTTCTAGGATCGACAAAATGCAAGAAAATATGATATGCATGATGATCTAATGTAATTTGGGATGTTACAAACCTACCCCCCTTAAGATGAATCTCGCCCTCGAGATTCGGGTTGGCTAAAAAATAGGTGAGGGTGGTCCTTGAGCAAATCTTCTTCTCTCTCCCAGGTGGCTTCATCCTCTGAGTGGTGGTTCCACTGAATTTTGCAAAACTTGATAACCTTGCTGCGGGTAACTCTGCTGGCATAATCGAGAATTTTGACTGGTTTCTCTTCATACGTTAAGTCGTCCTTCAACTGAATTGCTTCAAGCGGCACTGTATCTTTTAACAGTACCTCCGCCATCTCGGCGTGACACTTCTTCAGCTGAGAAACATGGAATACGTCATGAACTCCTGATAGTCCCTCTGGTAATTCCAACTTATACGCGACTTCTCCCATACGTTGCAAGATCTTATATGGTCCAACGAAACGCGGTGCTAATTTTCCCTTAACTCCAAAGCGCTTAACTCCTCGAAGTGGGGATACTCGGAGATACACTCTGTCTCCGGTTTCGTAAACTGTCTCCTTGCGTTTAGAATCTGCGTAGCTCTTCTGCCTGGACTGGGCTACCTTGAGCCTATCGCGAATCAATTTCACCTTCTGTTCAGACTTCTTAATCAAATCTGGTCCAAACAACTGATGGTCTCCAACTTCGTCCCATGACAACAGTGTCCTGCACCTCCTTCCGTATAAAGCTTCGAAAGGTGCCATCTTCAAACTGGTTTGGTAACTGTTGTTATAAGAAAACTCCGCATACGGCAAGTTATCGTCCCAACTAGATCCATAATCTAGTGCACAAGCTCTCAGCATATCTTTCAAAATCTGATTGACTCTCTCGGTCTGTCCATCTGTCTGCGGATGAAAAGCGGTGCTGAACTCTAGCCTGGTTCCCAAAGTTTCATGCAACTGATTCCAAAACTTTGAGGTAAATTGGGTTCCTCTGTCTGATACAATACTCCTTGGAACTCCATGCAAACAAATGATCCTAGTCATGTATATCTTTGCCAACTTAGCACTGGTGTAAGTGGTCTTAACTGCAATGAAATGTGCTACCTTCGTCAAACGATCAACTACTACCCATATCGAGTCATATCCTGCTTTCGTCCTGGGTAGTCCTGTGATAAAATCTATGCCTATCTTATCCCACTTCCATTCGGGTATCGGCAATGGTTGCAACAATCCGGCTGGCTTCTGATGTTCTGCCTTTACTCTATGACACACATCACAAACTACTACATATGCTGCAATATCCTTCTTCATTCCGGTCCACCAGAATGTTTCCTTCAAATCCAAATACATCTTGGTATTTCCTGGGTGAATCGAATATGGTGAATCATGTGCCTCTTGCAAAATCAACTTCCTGATCTCTGGGTCATTTGGTACATAAACACGGTCCTCAAACCATAGGGTATCGTGCTCATCCTCACGAAATCCCTTTGCTTTTCCTTTGCTTAGTTTCTCCTTTATAGAAGCAATCTCCTTGTCAGATTTCTGAGCTTCTCTGATTTTATCCATCAATGTTGACTGAATCTCCAATGCTGCTACATAGCCTCTCGGAACTATTTCCAAACATAGCTCATGAAGGTTTTCTGCTAACTCCCTTGGTATACTTCCCGTCATTATCGTATTGACATGGCTCTTACGGCTCAATGCGTCAGCTACTACATTAGCTTTACCGGGATGGTATTGCAATCATAATCCTTGATAAGCTCCAACCATCTCCTTTGTCTGAGATTCAATTCCTTCTGCGTGAAAATGTACTTCAAACTCTTGTGATCCGTGTACACCTCACAATGATTTCCAATGAGGAAATGTCTCCATGTCTTCAATGCATGCACTACGGCTGCTAACTCCAAATCATGCGCGGCATAATTCAACTCATGAGGTTTCAGTTGTCGTGAAGCATACGAAACAACTCTCCCTTCCTGCATAAGCACTGCTCCAAGTCCTCGACGTGAAGCGTCGCAATACACCTCATAATCCTTGGTCTGATCTGGCAAAATCAATACCGGTGAGGTAACCAATCGTTTCTTCAACTCCTGGAAACTAGCCTCACACTCCTTAGTCCAATTGAACTTGGTATCCTTCTTCAACAACTCCGTCATAGGCTTCACAATCTTTGAAAAGTTCTCAATGAATCTCCGGTAGTATCCTGCGAGTCCAAGAAAACTCCGGATCTCTCCAACTGTCGTTGGTGCTTCCCATTTGGTTACGGTCTCAACCTTTGTGGGGTCAACTGCTATCCCTTCTCCGGATATAACGTGTCCGAGGAATCCTACTTCCTTCAACCAAAACTCACATTTGCTAAATTTTGCATATAACTGGTGTTCCCTTAGTTTCTCCAAAACCCAACACAAATGTTCCTTATGCTCTTCTTCATTCTTCGAATAAACCAGGATATCATCAATGAACACTACGACGAACTTATCCAAAAACTCCATAAACACTTTGTTCATCAGGTTCATAAAATAGGCAGGTGCGTTAGTCAATCCAAATGACATAACGGTATACTCGTACAATCCATATCTTGTGGTGAATGCTGTCTTAGGTATGTCTTGCTCTCGAATCTTCAACTGGTGGTACCCTGATCGCAAATCGATCTTGGAAAACACTTTAGCTCCTTGCAAACGATCAAACAGATCATTTATCATTGGCAGTGGGTACTTGTTCTTGATGGTTACTTCATTCAATCCTCGATAATCAACAACCATCCTTAATGATCCATCCTTCTTCTCCACTAGAAGTACGGGTGATCCCCAAGGCGAAGAACTTGGGCGTATATAACCTTTCTCCAGTAACTCCTTAATCTGATTCTTGATTTCTACCAAATCCTTTGCTGGCATCCTGTACGGTCTCTTTGATATTGGTCCAGTGCCTGGCAATAACTCAATCAAAAGCTCAATGTCTCTATCCGGTGGCATGCCTGGCAACTCTTCAGGAAATACATCAGGAAAATCCTTTACCACTGGTACTTCCTCCTGCACTACTCCTGCCAGGCAATTCACTTGTGTCCTATTTGGCACATGCCGGGATACATACTTGATCCTTCTTCCTTCTGGCGTGGTAAGCAAAATTGACTTACTAGCGCATTCAATATTCCCTTCATACTTTGATAACCAATCCATGCCTAATATCACATCCAATCCTTGAGATTCCAGTACTATTAGGTCTGAGGGAAAAACATAGTTACCAATCCTTAATGGTAACCGATCACACCATCGTCTAGCCATAAACTCCGCTCCTGGTGAGCTTACTAACATGGGTGACCTAAAGGCTTGGGTTGGCAGGTTATATTTATCCACAAATCCCCTTGATATGTATGAATGCGATGCACCAGTATCGAAAAGAACGAGTGCGGTAAATGACTTAACCAAAAACTTACCGATTACTGCATCCGGCTGATCTTCAACCTCCTCCACGTTAACGTGGTTCACATGTCCCCTATTGAAAGGGTTCGGCTTCTTCCCTGAGCTTCCATTGCCATTTCCATTCTGGCCTTCAGGACATTCATTTGCATAATGTCCGGTCTCGGAACACTTGAAACAGGTGACTTGGCTCAGGTCTCTCTTAGATGGGGTTGATGGGGTGGTCCGGTTCTGGCCGTTGCTTCCTCCATTCCCATTACCATTCTTGTGGCCATTGTGGTTGTGCGAACTACCTCCTCCATGGGTATGCTGAAACTGAAATCCCGATTTAGGGGTAAAATGGGGCTTCTGCTGGGCTCCAGAGTTATACTTCCCCTGTCCATACTTCCTCTTGCGGTTCTCAATCTGTTGCTGCTTCCCTTCAATAATGATGGCACGATCTACCAACTCCTGGTAGTTTCTGAAACTTGCTACCATCAACTGCATACTTAACTCATCATTCAATCCTTCCAGAAACTTCTCCTGCTTGGTTGCATTCGTAGCAACGTCATCCGGGGCATAACGTGCTAGCTTGCTAAAGTCGTCAACGTACAGGCCAACTGTCCTTCCTCCTTGGGGTAAGTTGCGAAACTCACGCTTCTTCATGGCCATAGCTCCTGCTGAAACATGTGCAGTGCGGAAAGCTTGCTGAAACTGATCCCATGTGACGGTGTCAACTGGGAAAGTGGCTGTGAAATTCTCCCACCATGCTGCCGCGGGTCCTTCTAACTGATGTGCGGCAAACTTCACTTTCTCACCATCCGTGCATCCTGCAGTGGTCAACTCCCTTCCTATCTTGCGGAGCCAATCGTCTACTACTATCGGCTCGATGCTACTAGAAAACACCGGCGGATTTAGCCTAAGGAAATGGGCTAAGTGGTTAATAGGGGGTGGTGGTGGTGGTGGGTTGTTGTTGTTGTTGTTTTGCTGGTTCTGAACTAACATCTGCATCAATTGATTCTGCTGCTGGATCAACTGAGTGAGCTCCGGTGGAAATCCATTGTCACGTCTCGGAGGCATCTGAGGGTTTTAGAAAAGAAGAGATATAAGAATAGAATGAGGTCTAAAGAGAAAACACTACCCCAATGCACATGAGCAAATTCACACAAAGTCACTTCATTCAATCAAACAAGGGCTTACAATCGATCTAACTATCGCAAAAGTGCTCGAACTCTAGTGTTTACATGGGGGAAATACTACTAATATTTGGTGGTCATCTAGAAATTTGAACCGGTGGAAGACTCCATGATGTCCGCTCCAGCTTCGTCGTCAAAGTCGGGTTCACTTGGATCCGAATCGGTGTCGTCGATGATGATGTAATTATCCGGACATGCGACGTACTCGTCTTCCTCCTTGGATGCTAACTTCCTCTTGAGTTCTTCAATCTCCTGCTTAAGATCGACGTTGTGCCTTGCTAGAGCTACGATCTCGTCCATGTAGTCCTTGCGTGTAGCCTTCAGTTCTCCTTCTAGCTCGATGATCCTCGCCTTCGCATTCTTCAACTCTATCATATCATTGCACATCTGGTTCTCGTGGCGTCGAATGTGCTGGTTTAACTCCTGGATGAATGCTGCAATGGATCTATCCTTCTTGGTGATGATTAACTCCCATTGTTCATCTCGGCGTCCGCAAATCTGGTAGATAGTGTCCTTGAGGTCTTCTTGATAAACTTCTCCAATGCGTCCTATGGTGATATGGGCTGCCATGCTCCTTCCTAGACTCCAAGTTGGTGCATTGAAAACACTATCTATGGGCTTCGTGATTGGCGCGAATGTCCTCCCCGGAACGTGAGCTTGAATCTTCCAGCGCTCCTCTTCAAGCAAAGTGGCGTTGAAGGTTCCCGTGAAACTTGGTAATCCAATGTTTAGGTACTTGGTGACTTCCTTCAAGTGAAATCCAAAAGGTGTGCCTTCATTTGGTTGGGCGTACTTAATCTTCGCGTCCTTCATCCTAAAGAGTAGAAAAGATGAGGAGTTAGAAAATGAGGAGAGAATAGTGATCCATGGCTTTAACTTAGTGGTCGTGTCCTATAGTCAGTGTGTGCTCTGATACCATCTCTGTAGCGACCCGAACCGAATGGATCAAGTCTACTGTGCTCCGGTGTCATCCCTGGATCAGTAATGCTGACACCACACAGTACATCGAAGGATTTATAGCAGAGTGGCAATCACACACTTATTACATCGATGTCTCTAAAGAGAACTTATTACATAAATATGGCTTAAGGCCATCTAAAATCGATAACAGCGGAAGACTTGGAAGGTAAATGGGTCCATCAACTCCAGCGGCATCACTGAGTATAGAACCACGACCTAAAAGCATCTTAATCGTCGTCTGAGAAGTCTGCAACATTAACGTTGCAGCCCGAAACGGGTCAGCACATGGAATATGCTGGCAAAGTAGCACATAGAGAGTAATGGAATGAAACAGCTATACTATATGCATATTTGGCTGGTGGAAAGCTCTATGGTTACTGTTTTGCGTAAAGCCAATTTTTCCCTACTGCAAAGGAATAAGTTTATTTAACTATTATGGTGGTTGTTAAACATTGAGAATGGTTGACAGCATTCTCAATCCCAATTAAAAGTAGTCATCAATAACCCAACAATATTAATTTAGAAGTAACATGATGAGATTCACATAATATTCAAGTACCAGATACTCAAGATTGTCCATAACCGGGGACACGGCTAATCATGATTAGTTTGTTACATTCTGCAGAGGTTTGCGCACTTTTCCCCACAAGACTCGATCGCCTCCGTTGGATTTCTCGCACTACATGGTGTTTGAGAAACGGATGACCGAGACATAGTCTTTCAGAAGCGCTAGCACCTTACGATGGAGTAGACCGTACCACCTACATCCCCTACATCTGCTAGTCTACCCCTATAAGAGTTCGCACGACTTAGTCAACTATGCCAGAGCCCATATTGGCTTGTGGCTGCACACGTAAGTATTTAGCATGAAAGATCTTATGATCCCTTTGAGCCTGGGTGGCGGTCCAAAATAAAAACAGGCAAGTCCTGATAGACATCAGGTGTCTCAATCCACCCAGATGTGTGTTTAAGTTGCCACCTTAGATAAACCATTAAAATTATCAATCTCACATCTGTCATGGATATCACTCACCCAATCCACGTCTACTAGCATAGCATGGCATAATAAGCAAACGTAGAAGTAACTCCCAAAGGTTTCATAATAAACAGGTAATAGGTACTACCTCATCTACTTCCCAACCCACAATTTAATTAGATCCTAATCATGCAATGTGTGAGGATGGATCTAATGCAATAAAACTGGGTTGTAGAAAAGGTATGATCAAAGTGTTACTTGCCTTGCTGATGATCCGTGAGTCCTAGAGATTCGAAGTAACAAGCGGCGCAATCCGGGTAATCTATCGCAGACAAACAACAAGCATACAATAAGAACTCATCTAATGCATGGGTAAAACTCGAACAAGAGATCGAACCAGATAGTTCAACTTAAGAACTCCGGTTGCAAAGAAAGAACGAACCGAATAAAGCAACGGAAAACAAACGGCGGAAAACAACTCGGTTCTAGCAAGTTGAAACTAGGTCAAATTTTACCGTAGCAAAAACTTGTTTAAGTTGATTAGTCGGAACGGCGGTTTCGAAACGAAACTCCAGGCGCTTGAATCACCTGATTCCGATAAACGAGCGAGAATATAAACTAGAATGAAGATCGGATCTGAGATCGCGATCGCGGAATAAATCCGACGAAAAGAAAAAGAAGAACGGTTAAACGAACGGACGTTCGTTAACCTAGAAGAATCCGGTGATCACGTTCGTTAGGACGAACGGTCCGGCAAACTGTCTCTAGGCAACTAAATCGGAAAAGAAAACGAATCCGATCTAGGGTTTCGGAAAATAAAACCGAACGAAAAACCGATCTAGAAAACCGGAACGGTTTACAAAAGAAACGAATCGGAAAGATTTAGAAAAAAACCGATCCGAGGAAAAGAAAAGATGCGGCGCGGTACCTCCGGCGAACGGGGCTCCGGCGGCGGCGAGCAAGGGCGGCGGCGGCGCGTGACGCAGGGCTCGGGCGGCGGCGGCTCTAGGGCGCGGCGGCGCTAGGGCAAGGCGGCGGCGGCGCGTGACGCAGGGCGGCGACGCGGGGCAAGGGGCGCGGCGCGGGGTGCGGCTTGGGGCTTGGTTTGGTGTGGATTTTAGAGGGGGGGTGTTGGGTATTTATATAGGTGAGGGGAGAGGAGACTTGGGGTAGGGGGCAAGAAAAAGAGAAGGAAAAAGAGTAGGAGAGGGAGATTGAAAAAAAAAAGGCAATCGGAGTCCAGCTAGGACTCCTAGGCGGCGGCGGCCTTGGGGCTGCGCAGGCGCGCTGCGCGCGAGGGGAGGGAGCCGGCCGGCTGGGCCTCTGGCCCAGGGGCGCTGCGGGGAATTTTTTTTTAACGGTTACGCGCGCAGAAAAAAAAAGAAGAAAAGAGAACTAAACGAACTCCAAAACTTCTAAAGTAAATTTTCCTCGACTCCTAAAAATGAGTCGAACAAAATGAACTTTTCTCCGGGCCTAAAATGCAAATTTTGAAAACGCGCATTTTTCCTTATCCAAATAAAAAAGGCAAATGAAACTCCGACAAAACCAATGATCCTTTCTTCAAAATTTGAGAAGAACTCAAATATGAAAAAGACGAAATCTCCAACTCTCTCCGAGGGTCCTTGAGTTGCGTAAAGGCAAATGAAACTCCGACAAAACCAATGATCCTTTCTTAAAAATTTGAGAAGAACTCAAATATGAAAAAGACGAAATCTCCAACTCTCTCCGAGGGTCCTTGAGTTGTGTGAAATTTCTAGGATCGATAAAATGCAAGAAAATATGATATGCATGATGATCTAATGTATAACATTCCAAATTGAAAATTTGGGATGTTACACAAAATATGTCTTTGGCCCAAGTGTCAGGATGAAGGCTTGTTAGACAAAAATCAAACCAAGACGACGCCTCATCCCAAAAACATCTGGCATGTGGAAGTGCATCAAGACATGCTCAAGATCCTCCTCCATAGACATACCAACATTTCATCGGCACTATTCTACTAGGCAAAATTACATGATATGCAATCACTTCAAGGTGCATTCATCTGGTAAGATCCCACGAATCACCTGCCATCAGAAGACCCGAACTTTCGGCACTACTTGTAGTTTCCAGCGGGATGTCCACGTCTATTCGTCACTCCTTGAGGTTCCAAGTATTTGTCCCTCCTCTACGAGCCGCTTGAGCATTGTATATGGTTTTAATAGACTACACGGCAGGGTTTTTCCTCGGCCCAAGCTAAGAAATCTTTGTTGCCACAATTGCACGGGGGAATGTCAGGAACTACCTCTGCATCATCAAAACCAAGCACGAAAATGATCCCGATCGGCTGACTGGCCAGGCGCTTGTATCATCAAAACCAAGTACGAAAATGATTCTAGGTCTGCCACTGCATGTTGTGACCCTTTGATGGTTGAGCTGCAACAGGTGATTAAACGCACACACATGTCCTCACCTTACCTTAGATTACTCTGGTTTTTTTTGAACATCAATACAGACGCAAGCGCTAATACATACGTGCATACATTCACCCCTATGAACGCACACACGCACACCCTACCCCTATGAGCACCTCCGGGAGACCGAGCCGGCATCTCATCTTGAAATTTACAAAGTCACCGTAGGCACCTCGTCGTCGACGGGAACGTCTCCTCCCACTGAAAGCGCATCGCCGAAAATTCTGAAATAAATTCAGAAATAATGCGATCGAGTACCAGGACTTGAAACCCGGTGTTTCATGATCTTCTACTCCATTACTAATTTGAATGAATTTGTGGTGTTTCATGAACTTGCTCAAAATACTACCAGTTCCACTAAGAAGAGAGGAGAGGCTAGTTAGTTTAATCTAATTAATTTAATAACCCACCATGATGAACTGATGATGCATGCATAAAAAAAGAGTTGAAGCGTAGGCGAGGGGAAGGGATTCGAGAATATGTGATCATGTGTCCATCGGCTATAGGAGTGCCAGCTAGCCCATATAACGGTAAGCATTTTAGCTTGATCCGGATTCGAGAATAACTGGTCACAAAGTGTGTCTTTGGCCCAAGTGTCGGGATGAAGCTTTGTTAGACGAAAATCAAGCCAAGGCCACGCGTCACCCCAAAAACATCTGCATGTGGAAGTATTTCAATACATGTTCAAGATCCTCCTCCATGGCCATACAAACATTTCATCGGCAAAAATTACATGATATGCAATCACTTCAAGCTGCATTCCTCTGGTAATATCCCACGAATCACACGCCACCAGTAGACCCGAATTTTCGCACAGCTTGTAGTTTCCAATGGGATGTCCACGTCCATTCCTCACTCCTTGAGGTCCTGCCGTAAAACCGTCGACACCGGGTGCCTTGGAGAAATGCCTCCCGCACCAACCATCACCGGCAGGCACAAGATCTAGCATCTCGTTCCTTCCTAACGTGGGTACCTGGTGACATTTCCGGATCACGTTTGACTGCATTTAGATTTATTATTTTACTGTCGAGTCCGTGTATGTATATGTTGTCCAATACGTACTGCCTCGTCTCATGGGGCCGGCATACATGTACGATGAGTAGATGCACACATACATAGTAGAGGAATGATCGGGTTCCGGCGTTTTAACCCAGAGCCGAGGCGAGGTAAAACAAGGAAACGTGGGACCCACAGCGGGAGTTAGTTCGTTCGTACTTCAGTTATAGTTATATGACGTCAGTCCCAGCCGAGCATGGATTGTATCTGGTCAATCGGTGGGCCCGACCAGCTGCCAACGGATCCGCGCACGCTCATCACGCACGCCGCCTTCCCCCTCCCTCTCTCTCTGTTCTGTCTGTTGTACCCTTCAAACCTGACAACGTGCCCGTGTTACGCGGCGGCCGTGTATACAAATTAAATTGAACGTGCCCATGTACTCTACATTGTGTATCGATCCATTCATGCATTAAATTTGGAGAGAAATACTCTTGTTCTAGTCCAAAACAACAGGTGATTTAACGTACGCAACCACAGCCCAAAGACAATATAGAGTTCCTCCACCATGCATCGCACCCTCCTCCGTAGGTAGGTCGCCGGCCTCCTTCTCCTCCCACAGCTCCGCCACTAGAGGTGTGCTAGGAGGTCCCGATCTACCGGTGGAAGTTGTTGTTTTCTCTGTCTTGGTGCATTAATTAGGTGTGTCTCCTTTTGTCCGTCATTTCGGCCCTTCTGGCGATGGTGGCTGTGGTGTTACATAATGGTTCCTTCGGCTTCGGCTTCTTCTTCGGTCCCGGTGATACGTGCAATATCGGATCAATCGACGAGATCAGGTGGACAAGCCGGTGTTCAGTAAGGTCCCCTTCTGCCTTTTTTCTGGCTTCGGCGATGCGTGTGCCGTCGGATCTAGACACGAAATCAGGTGGATTTTCTATGTGTGGAAACAAAGTTAGTCGTGTCTTTGTCGGGTAGGGGCTGCTTCAGCAACAACGGCGTCGATCTTATCATTCCTTTGACTCAGGTTGCACGACCTCTAGGTATGATCGATCCAGCAACATCTTCTCCGGACCGTGGACCATTCGGGATCAACAAAACATATATAGTACTCTTTTATTCCCATGGTGGCACAAAACTCCAGCGACAACAAGATCGGTGCGTCATCGGCAGGTGCCAGATGGATGATTCTCCCATGATTGAATTGTATTTTCCTTTTCTTTTATGGTTTTCTTGTAATGTTAGAGTTTGCTTCTTTTTTTTCTTGGTGTGGGAATGCTAGAATTTGACTAGTATAGATCTTCTACTCTTTTGAAATTTGAATGAATTTGTGGTATTTCCAAAGCTTGCTCAAAATACTAGCAGTCCTATTAAGAAGAGAAGATGGGCTAGTTAGTTGAAATAATTTGTTTAATAACCCAGCATGATGAATTGATGATGCATGCATCAATTTTTTTTAACACAATACATGCGCAAGTGCTCCTACATACGCGCATACACTCACCCCTATGAAGGCACACACGCACACCCTATCCCTATGAGCACCTCCGAGAGACTGAACCGCCATGTCATCTTGAGATGTTACGAGATCACTGTAGGCGCCTTGTAGTCGATGGGAACGTCTCCTCACACTGAACAAGCATCGTCGGAAATCCTAAAATAAATCCAGAATAAATGCGAGCACCAGGACTTGGATACTGGTGGGCTGGAATACCAATGTCCACCTAACCATCCAACTATAAGTTTATTCGCGATTCAACCCTCCTTCTTTGTGAGTCACTAGAGCATTGTATGTCGTTTTAATAGATTGCACACCAGGTTTTTCATGAGCCAAGCTAAGAAATCTTCATTGCCTCCGGCCTCCGAGTACCCAAGTCCGTGATAGTTCCACACGAGGCAAGTCATTGCTCTGGCGGGACTACTCTGCAACGACTACGCATAAAGAGCCTTTCTCCACAGCTTGTTCAGACCATTCTTTGAGTTCCTCCTACTATATTTTTTTAACTAATTAAGTAGATGGTTTAGTTCCATTCACCCTTTTATTGTTCAAAGTTTCTTGATTCACTCTTGTCATGTTGTACGCTCCTCCTTGAGGAAAAGGCCTCAAACGTGGCAACGTGCCCGTGTGGCCGTGTATGCAAATTAAAGTGGACGTGCACATGTACGTATATGGATCCAATTCCAAACATGCTTATAATTTGGAGAGAAATACTCATGGGGCATACGTTGCTCAAAATACTACGTATCAGTTCCACTAAGAAGAGAGGAGAGGCTAGTTAGTTTATAATCTAATTAATTTAATAACCCACCATGATGAACTGATGATGCATGCATAAAAAAAGAGTTGAAGCGTAGGCGAGGGGAAGGGGCCTACCACAACTAAATTAGGACGGACGAGCTAAATGGTGGGCCCCGCATCCATGCATGCAAGAGAGACGATTCCCACGAGCGTCGATCACGCACGTCAACGTCCCAATGACACCACCCTGTGTACTTCTTTTTGCGAACCACACCACCCCACTCTACTTACCAACGTCAACGTCAACGTGCCAATGACCTAAATAAATACAGTACGTACGTGCAAATTAATTAAATTGGACTAGTCATGTTCAAAAAAATAAATTGGACTAGTATTCTTACTCTCTTTTTTTCACTCGACTAGTCTTTTCTTTTTCTTTCTTATTAAACACAGAAAAATCGCAGATACTCAGGTACACACAAATATACTCACCCCTATGAACGTATCAAGGCATATCCTATCCCTATATATGAAAATATATGGGATACTGAGCAGGCACAACATCTTGAGATTAATGACACCACGGGCGTCCTGTTGTCGCACTGAACGAACATTGTCAAAAGACTGAAATAAATCCTGAAAAAATGAGCAACAATGCCAAGTCTAGAATTTGAGCTCTGGTGGATTGATTTCACCACAAGGAACCCGACAATCTGAGCTATGCTTAGTTCACTTCTTCTTTCCTTTTTAGGGGTAAAATAATACGCGCATACACTCATCCCTACGAACGCACACACGCGCACCCTATCCCTATGTGCACCTTCGAGAGACTGAGCCAACATGTCATATTGAAATTAACGAAGTCGCCGTAGGCGCCTCGTCGTCAACGGGAACGTCTCCTTCCACTGAAAGCGCATCGTCGGAAATCCTGAAATAAATTCAGGAATAATGTGAGCACCAGGATTTGAACCCTGGTGGGCGTGAGAGGGCAAGTCGCATCGATGGTGGAAGAGACATAACTGGTGGGACTAGAAGGGGAGGAAGAGTAGTCGTGAACGGTTCGTGGGCGTTGCACATGTGACGTGTGTATGTGTGGACGGGCCTAGATGCACGTGCTGTTTGGTGGGTGGTTATCCCTGTCGCATGCGTCGGCTGATCGGGATCATTTTCGCACTTGGTCTTGATGATGCAGAGGTACTCAGTGACATTCCCCTATGCAATGGTGACAACGAAGATTTCTTAGCTTGGCTCATGAAAACCTGGTGTGTAGTCTATTAAAACGACATACAGTGCTCTAGTGACTCACAAAGAAGGAGGGAGGAATACTTAGACCTCAAGGAGTGAGGAATGGACGTGGACCTCCCATTGAAAGCTACAAGTTGTGCGAAAATTCGGGTCTTCTGGCGGCGTGTGATTCGTGGGATCTTACCACATGAATGCACCTTGAAGCGATTGCATATCATGTAGTTCTTTTCGAACCGGGCTTCCCCCCTTTCCATTATATATCACAACGGAAATACATCGTCTCAGCTAAAACCGAAATCAGAATTGCTAGGGAAAGAGAAGAAGCGAGTTGGGAGCAACACCAGGAAACCCACAGTCTGCGCCTATCATCAGGAACGACAGACCATGGGGCGAAACCCTGGGTGTCACCCAAACCGCACTACAAGCACAGGAAACTACAGAGTACCGCATGCACAAACCCATAGTAAGTACAGACCCATGAACCAGCCTACATTTTTCAACAAAAAACACCATTACCACTCAGTCCCAAAACACAGAGGCTGAAACTTTTCTCCTTTTTGCCGGACAATCTTCCTCCTGCAACAACACATCCCTGGAGCCAAAAAACATCATCGCTCCTCACCACTTTTTTCTATCAGCTATCCTTGCGTTCGCCCTCATCAAAGGGTGGTGGAGCACACAACAGCAACCAACAATGCTACACCTACAGACCACATCCTACAGAATTAAGTTACGGACTCTGTGTGGTAGTTTTTGGTTGGATGGGAAATCAAAAGTAGGGCCCACTGTGGAACTCAAGGAGAGGAGAGATTGGTCAAAGGGAGGCGTCCGTAAGATGATTCGGTAGCTAGCGCGTAAGTCTAGCATTTTTGCAGCAGCAACATCTGGGATATCATGTAGTTTTGCCGATGAAATGTTTGTATGGCCATGGAGGAGGATCTTGAACATGTATTGAAACACTTCCGCATGCAGATGTTTTTGGGGTGAGGCGTCGCCTTGGTTTGATTTTCATCTAATCAGGCCTGATCCCAACACTTGGGCCAAAGACACACTTTGTGACCGGTGATTCTTGAATCAAGATCAAGCTAAAATGCTTACTATATATTATGTGGGCTACCTGGCACTCGTATAGCCAATGGACACATGATCATGAAGGTTCCGATTGGGCGAACTCTTTGTGACTGACTAGAGAAGCCTTGTTCTCACTTTAAAACCCCGATGAAGCGTGCTCTACTCTTCTCTTACCAGTGGATCTCGAGAACCCAAAGCATGTATCAGACCTGCAAAGCCCTGAATATCAGTTGTTACATCATTGTTGTGGTTTCTTGACAGGTTGAGGTCTATGGGAGAGGATTGGAACTTGGAAGAAGATAAGAAAGACGAGAGGAGGAGGAGACGTGAATGCCACCCATTTTTTTTCATCGCTGAATTGATCGGAGGCGTGGCGCGTGCGTTTCCGTTGCACGGATGTGGGCCCGCCGGATCTCCTTCCAGTCCCAGGCGAAGCGACGAGGTGGGCCCACCGAATCTTCCCCTCCTAACCGGCCGCATGCATACGCGTGCGTCATCAGCGCGATCGCGACAATCCATTTCCGTTGCGGCAAGTGGGCTGGTCAATTATTATGGCTTAATTACTCTCCTACTTTAGTATTACTACCCTTGGGTTAAACTAGTGTATTTACTTCAGTGGGTTAAAAGCGAGGCACGAAGAAATCCCGTGGAGGATGGGAGCTAGTAGGACGGACCCGCATCCCACAAGCGGATCACGCACGTCAAGTGTACCAACTCAACGTGCCAACGTCCTTTTCTTTTGACTAGGAGCTATATACCCCCTTCGGGTGAGGGCGCGCGTGTTCCTCAAGCCATGGCACGGACCGTCCGATTCTGCTCTCGGATGAGGGCGCGCGTGTTCCTCCGCTACCGTTTCTTCACAACGCAGGCGCGGATGGCTTCCTCCTTTGCGGCCGCCTGCGCCCGTGCATCAGCCGCCTCCGCCGCCGCCATTTTCGCCGTGATACGGGCTTCGGCGGCCCTTATCCTCTCCTTCCCACGGCTTGCTGCCGTTTCTTCACAACGCAGGCGCGGATGGCTTCCCCCTTTGCGGTTGCCTGTGCCCGTGCATCAGCCGCCTCCGCCGTCGCCATTTCCGCCGTGATACGGGCTTCGGCGGCCCTTATCCTCTCCTTCGCACGGCTTGCCGCCCGTTTCCGGTGGGACTCATAGTCTGTCGGACCGATGTTGGGGAAGGAGAGGTGTTCCGGCAACGGGACCGCAAGGATCCAGCACCAAAGGACCCGAGCGCCCGGTGAGCCGACGCCATGGCGTCGCGGCGGACGGATCCGTCCGTCGGCCGGGCATGTCCTCCGGTGAGCGGCAGAGTGCAATGCGGACTGCCATTACCTCCTCCAACCCGCACGGGATGACACCCCAGTCGACGGATTCGGAGTGGTCGGAGTCTGATCCGTTGCCTGCCATGCCGGAACTCGCTGGAGGTGAGCTCGGTTGGCGGAGAGGAGTGGAAGGGAGTGGAGTGACATGGCTAGAGTTTGTTCCGGCGAGAGGATGGGGACAAATATATGTTGGGTCGGGTGGACCAGCATGGGCCTGTGCTCGGACGTCCCCATATCCTCCATATTTGGGCTGGAAATGACGGATGCCTATCAACCCGGTCGTTTGAGGTCCGTCTGAGACGTCCGTTTGGATCAAAAAATGTGATCGGTCAGTAACCGGACGGCCGGCGCGTATCAGATGGGTTTGAGGCGCCGACTGTAGATGCTCTAAATAAACAAACAAAAACAGAATAGTCGTACAATTAATTAATACTAGATAGTTTGTACGTACTAGTGTGTTGGTCATTTCCTAGTGTAAAGAGAAGAAGCCAATCCAAGAAGGGAATCCCATCCAGGTATTAGTATTTAATTTGGGCGGGCCCCACCAAATCCTAAGTGCTCTCTTGTCCTCCCATCCATGCATGCACGCATGGATGGATGCATACATTTTCCGTTGCTTCCGAATTAATTACAGCTTAGGGAATCTTTTTTTTGGGAGAGAGCGTGGTGGAGCAGCTCACCACGCACGCCCGCGCGCGAGCCAGCCTGCCACCGTGGCAAATTCTGTTACGGCCCTCCCTCCCTCGCTCTTCTTTACACTTTACATTTCCCCCTAAAAACATTCCTTTCCATTTCAAAATTCGAACATTTGCAGAGAAAATAAGCATCCCATCAATATTCCGAGGCGCCTGCATCAACATTCCGAGGCACCTGCCCGTTTTCTTTTTAAATCGAGGCATCCGTCCGGTCCGGGTTAAATGTAAGGTCCTTCTTCACATAACTCGAGTGTCAGGTTTTGCGGGGCGATGTATCATGTAGAGTGGGAGGATTGGATTGACACCGTCTTGCTGCCATCTTCCCTAGTGCCTACGCTCTGGTAGGCGGCTGATTCGGTGATCTTGCCTCATACTGCTTCAGGTCATTTTTCTGTTAAGTCTCTATATTCCAATTTGATTTCTGGCTCCGTTACTTGCAAGCTGAAGGATATTTGGCGTCCCCATATCCCTATGAAGTTAAAAAAAAGTAAGTGGCATAGAGGCCGATTGTCGGCCACTGACCATTTTCGTAAAAGTAATGGGCTGGCTTTGGAATTCTTCGCCCTTTGTGCTGGCCTTGAGGACTCGAGCCATATTCTCCTCAGTTGTGACAACAAAGGGCGACGGTGCTATTAACTTTGATGATAGCAAAGGGGGCGAGGGCTCCTCAAAAGGTTCCATGGCTTCAAGCAGGTCCCTAGTCTACGCACTCAGCTTGAACGGCGGCATAGCAGCTTCCTCTGAACCCATCCCGCAGATGCCAACAACGCGCGAATGTTGGTATCGCTGGAGTTCCGTTGTAGTGCACTGCTATGGACAACGGGCAGGTGCGGGAGACACTTTTCCGAATGTCGCCGTCCAAGGCACCTTGTGTCGATGGGTTTACAACTGGGATTCTTTCCGAGGCATTGGTAGCTTACGTATGATGATGTCGTATCGACATACTAGGTCTTCTCATTGCGATTTGTCGACTTCGTAGCACTAAGGGGGAAGCACAGCAGGCGGTTCTTCACAAATCCAAATTCACAGTGTACTAGGGTTTAAAAAGGGGAAATATTCTATATACTCGGAGCTCATGCAAGCTAGTTTGCCACAATATACTTTTGCTACCTGTTACCTGTTGGGCAATTGTGGCGGGTCCAAAGGCGTTGGATGTTGGTGTGATCAATTGGGATGGAAATGGCTCCTCCATTTCAGTGTGAATGCGCCTTGAAGTGACCGCATATCAAAGAATATTGCAGATGCAATGTTTGTCTGGCTATGGAGGAGTATCTTGAGCATGCCTTGATACATTGCTCACATGCTAGATGTTTCTGGGATGGAGGTTTCTTATTTTTATTTTTACTTGTAACAGCTCTAGCTCTAGTGTTTCTCATGGCAGCGGCTGGATCTCATTATCTAGGAGGAGTGGAGGTGACATCGCTAGGTCTTTGCAAGGGTGGGGGAGAGGAGGTGTCTGTGCATGCATGCGCTAAACAAACAAACAAACAAACAAATACTGTAAAGCGGAGTAGTGGAAGAGGTGCATGCAGTCCCTTCCACCCATCCATCCATCCTTGAATTAATTAGCATGACAACCGCAAAAAAATATGAATTAATTAGCACAGTTAACCGAATCTATTTCCGTTGCCGCAAGTGGATTGGAGCGTGATCCAGCAGCTCACCTCGCACGCGCGGCAGCTGGCCAGCCTGCCAGCGTGGCATTTCTGTTACGGCCCTGTCCCCTCACTCTCTCTCTCCCACTTTCCGTTTACCCGTTCAGTCACTATGAGATATTTTGATTTTACCCCTCCCTCTCTCTCCGCGCCCCGCACTTTCTGTGACTGTGATATATTTTTTCTCTTTTTAAACCTGCCTGTCCCTGGAAAAAGGTCTAGTCATTTGAAGCATTCTTCTTCACGATCCAATAAAAGCATCCAAATTTGTTTCAAACAGAGATGATAACGGAGTGCAAGGAAAGAATAAAAACATCCAAATTTGTTTCTAGCGCCGCCGCTGACCTGCCTAGTTTCTTGTGGCCTTGGGGCTATGGCCGGAGGCGCGGTGGATCACGATCCTTGCCGGCGGGAGGGCTCATGCTTCATTTTAGGTGCGTGTATTTTTTTTTGGGTCAGCTTAGGGTTTGTGTTCTGCTCAGAAAGATGGAGCGGTGGCGACTCCCTAAAGATGTAATAACCCCTGACCTCCGACTCTGGCACCCCCACCCCTGGACGACGGACTGTATGCCTCCTTCGCGATGTACTACCACCGCCTCAGAGATGGCGAGGGAGCAAGGGCATGGGAAAAAGAGGGGGTTAGCCGCTGTTGTCCGCTGACGTTCCCGCATAGAAGCTCAAATTAGGCAAGTCTCTGTTTTAGACCGTCATTCCAAGCGAGTATTCCTCAATATATACAACAAACAGATTTTTCAACAAAATATATGAGCCCCCGTTAGAATAAAAGCACGCATTATTAAAAAAAAACTGTGAAACATCTTTGTAGTTACATGAACAATCGTTTAGATCTGTGGCGTGTATATAGCGTAGGTTCGGTTTGGCAGCTAGCCGGCGGCGTTGGGGAGTGGGCGGCGCGGCTGGAGTGGCGTTTTGCGACGGAGGTCTTCCTCTCCGGCGGTGGAGGTCCGAGGAGCTCCGCTGCCGATCTTCCGTATTCCGCGTGCTTGGGGCTCGGTGGACCTGCTGGGTGCTCTTTTCCCTCGCTAGTGTCCGCGGGACGGCGGATCCGGGATCTCGAAGATCTGAATCGAGCTGGTGGTGCGGTGCAGGGCGTTGGCTTCGACTGCGCGGGATGGAGGCCTTCCGGGGCCGAGCTTCGTCGACTTCCCGTCCGCAGAGAGTCTGTTCCAAATCCAAGGCTTGTGTGGAGCAGCAGCGGCGGCGCGCCGGCTATACGTCTTCGTCGTCGTCTTCGTCAACGTGGTGCTGGGGCTTCAATGTAATTTTTTCTTGTCTCTGGACCTTTCTGTAAGAACCCTGTGCTAAATATCAGCAGTTCTTTTCCCGCAAAAAAAACAATCGTTTAGAAAGTGTGAACAGTATTTAATAATGCATGCACATTTTTTTTGAAATATATATTACCCACCCCCAATTGCCCCCCCCCCCCCCCAATAGTCACCTAGCCACTGCTGACGACATGGTATATGGGTGGGTCACAAAGGGTCAAATGAATCTCCTCTCCTTTTGTTAACTAAGCTTGAAGAATTTTATAAAATCAATGAACAAATCTGTGAGCATTTATGAAATTTTGCAAAGTTTTGAACATTTTTAAACAGATAAAATTGATAAGTTAAAATCATGGAAAAAAATCAAACCAAGAAAAATGTTAGAACAATAAAAGGGAAAAATTGCAAATCATCTTCTTAAAGCATCTACAACCGGACGTAGCTAAATTTGGCCCCCAAACGTCCGTGGACCCGCCTGGACGCGTCTGCTGTTAGTGACCACTTAACACTCAAATGTTTGATGCCACAACCGGATACCTCGTTGCAAATCATCAAATCCATACAATTACAAACAACGTAAAACCGAGTTTAAATCTCCGCTGGTGCCCATCCTTGTTGTTCCCTCCGTGACCCTATTCAGTGGCCGTGAGTCCCGCGAAGTGAAGGTCTGGTCCTCGGTGAGGTAGAGTAGGACATGAGACACAGACTGGTCCACATGGAACACGAGGCGCCAACGTGTCCCATGCCTTACTCTTCCTCGTTGGAGTCCATGGCCTGGATGTCGCCAGTTGAGGTGAAGTCGATGATAGATGTGGACGGGCGAGAATTGTCCAAAGAGGCGTGTGACTCCTCCTCTGTGTCCTATGCCGCGAGGGCTGCCGCGGCCTCCCTCGTCCTCTGCCTCGCATAGAGGGCATGTCCTCGCGCCTGCCTCTCAATGCCTCGTCTCCGTAGCGGACGGGTCGTGAAGCATGGCGCCTCTGACCTTGATGTGAGCCGGATCCGACGTGATGAACGCATGAAGGAGTGCCTATATCCGTCACTGATACGGGGTGGATATGTGAGGTGCCGGTCAGTCCAGACATTTGAACAGTATTTGCCAAGTTAGGTTATTAGGTGGCATTTTTCTGTGCGGGCAATGCGACCGTCGAGACGTTTAGGGCGGGTATGGGGCTCGGGTTATAGATACTCTTGCTGGTTTGGGAAGTGGCTTGCGCCGCAAGAAGGCGATTTGATGTAATGGGAGAAGAGAACATGAGGCATCAGCTCAAGTCACCCGGCGGGGTCACGCGTGCGAAGCCACACGCGCGGGCGAAGCCAGCGTGGCCGGCGGTTACGCGCGGTGTGCCGTCTGCCATCTGCCTGCCTGTTTTCACCACCCTGCCATCCCCTCCGCAGGTTAATTAAAAGGGTGAAGGTGCACTTTTACCACACCAGGTGCAGTGAAGTGATAGATACACTCGCGCGTACGTAGCAGTAGGTAAAAAAATTGCACGGTGAAATCGATCAAAGGCACCAGAGACGAGCACGCCGCCACCGCCGCACCGGGGTATAAAAGAGGCGGGAGGCTGACTTGCGCGGCCAGCTAACCGAATCACCAGAGAGAGAGAGAGGCGGCGAGAGCGAGAGAGGGGAGGGAGGGAGGGAGCGAGCGACCGATCGAGCGCGGGGCGGGGATGGAGGCGGTTCCTCCCGCCGGTGGTGGTGGCGGCGGCGGCGGCGGTGGTGGTGGAGGCGCCGCCGCCGACGGCGTGGCCCCGCACGTCGCTGCCGGACTTGCTGCCGCTGCGCCGGGCGAGCAGGCACCCGCGCCGCTCGCTGCTGCCGCGGTGGCGGTGGGCGAGCATGACCTCGCCGCCATGGACGTCCTGGAGGAGCACGACGCCGACCAGGTCCGTTTTCTCCTCCTCCTCCTCCTTCTCCTCCCCTCCGCCGCCATGGAGGTCCTGGAGATGCTGTTTCGATTTGGAAGCTCGCGTCGTCGTCGTCCCTGACGAGTTTGTGTGCAGGTAGCGCTCGCCGCGGAGGAGCTCGGCCATGCCGTGGAGGAGGAGGAGGAGGGAGGACAGCTCGACGACGAGGAGGACGACGATGCTGAGGTCGCCGTGGAGGAGCAGGAGGAGGAGGGAGGATAGATCGACGACGACGACCACGACGATGCCGAGGTCGCCGTGGAGGGCGACGACGAGGACGACACTGCGCCACCGGAGGAGCAGGTGAGTTCCCCTAGCGCGCGCTTCTTCTCCTCCTCCTTCCTGCCTTGCTTCGACTCATGGTCTCGTCCAGCCACTGCAGCACGTGGAGGAGCTGCTCGGGGGCCTCGACGGCGGCGACGACGACGACGACCTGGAGCCGCTGGTGCCCGCCGCGGTGAACCAGAACCAGCCCCTCCCGCCCCTGCCCGCGCCGCCTGCTCAGGTGCAGCAGATCCAGGGCGGGCAGCCGCAGGAGGTACGTACCCCTCCTCTTCTCCTCCTCGTTCAAGTGATGGCGGTGCCGCGGTGGTGATGCTGCCGCCGCGCCGCTGCGGAGTGCTCTGCTGCCGCGCTAGATGGTTGGTTGCGATGAAGACTCACTGCTCTGGTTTTGCAGCTTGGCGCGATCAATCAGCAGAACGCCCTCGCGCCAGATGCCATCGTGGAGCAGCTCCAGGTTCACGCGTCCTCCATCTTCTCTTCCTGTTTTTCTTCTTGGTGCGCGGCCGAACATTGCCGGCTGGTTGAGATACATGCATGGCCGCTCCCGTTTGCTGATGCTGCATATCTCTGATCGTCTCTGTGTGCAGGGCCAGCCCGGTGACGACGACGACGATGACGAGGTCAACCAGAACCAGGCCCAGCTCGGCGGTGGCGACGACGACGAGGGCGGCGTGAACCAGAACCAGGGCCAGCAGGTCAACCACAAGGTATAAGCTCACTGCCGGCCGCCCTCCCCCTCTCTCCTTGACATTGATGATATGCTGAACCTGTCGAATGAATGACTGAATGATGGATGAATCATATGCACTGGACGGATGGCTTCATCACCATCCATCCACTAATTTTGTACAGCTAGGATAGGAACCACACTTTCCTTTTCGTTATACATGCAGGTCTGATGGTGTACTAGCTAGATACATATCTGAATTTTTAAATATTTTTTCTAAGTCTCTGAACCATGTGATTCTCCACGCCGAATCACACGCGCTCTAGCTCACCGTATAACTAGCTCTCGCCATGCCAAGTGCGCGCACCCGATGAACTCTGGACGCCAGAGCGTGCATCAGTCTAGTTCTGGTGCAAGATCCGGTCACCCCATGCCTCTGTATTTAGCTGAATTATGAGCATCATTATGAGCTGCCATTATATTTATTCATTTAGTTGCTTGATTACACCCTGCTCTCGTCAAACAGCTTGATTACCTTGGTTTCATCCTCGCCGGAGTTACCATGCTCGTGTTGGGGAGCATGCTGGTAGCGGAGCTCGGCACTGATGTCACAACCTGGATGAGTACAGTTCAAATGATGACGCCCAAGAGATGGACGCTTGGCGTGTTCGTCGCCATGGGCGAGATCAGTTCGTTGGTGCTCACTTACGCCCCGGCGTGAGTAACTCATTTGATTACCTTGTGTTTTCAGTTTGAATTTACAACGACCGTCGATCCAAAGCCAACTCATTTTAATTTGTGGTGCAGGTGGAAGTTTAGGGCCATTTGGAGAAGGGAGGAGGGAGCGGGGGTTGGCGCGGGGCTCGCCACGATGCTGCCCCTCGTTGCCGCCTTCCTCAATGGCGGGGTGTGGGTCTTCTACGGAGCCGTGGTGGCAGGACAGAACTGGTCCGTAATCATCTTGAACGGGGTTGGAACGGTGTTCCAGATGCTCTACATGACAGTCTTCTGTGGACGGTCCGAGGCTCCACGGCGACACAAGCTGCTGGTCCTGATGCTTGGAGCCGGCGCTGGCGTCGTCATCGCCGTCGTCGACTACTTCCTCCTCCACCTCGCCTTGGGCTTCGAGATGGACAGTGTCATCGGCTGGTCGGGTGCGGCGACCAGCATCACCACGTACGCCTTCACCTGTGTGGTCAACCTGGTAAGTTACTTTGTAGCTAGACAGTAGAGTAGAGTAGTTGTCGATCGGTCGTAGGTTGCCATGTACGTACTGATCGCGTGGACCTATGTTGTTCTAGTCTGGTGCAGCGCGCGACAGGGGAGCTTGGGGGGTGCCCACGCAGGCATGGGTCTCTCTGGCCAATGCAAGCATTTGGTCGGTCTGTGGAGCGGTCACACAAGACTGGTGCATGCTGGTACGTATACATCTGGGTTACTTGTTGCTGAAGTGGAACAGCGGTGGCTTCGTTGTGAATGTGATGATGAACCTGATCCTGAGTACGAATTGCTGGTGCACAGACCCCCAACCTCGTGGGCATCTTGAGCTTCATCGTTCAGGCATGCCAGATCGTCTACCTCCGCTGCCACAGGCCACCGCTGGAGGAGGATGAAGATGAGCTGCAGCGACGCCTGCTGGATTCCAATGTGTAGTTAGTTCGTCAGCCATGCATCCATTATCTTGCCAACGTTGTGCTCTCACAAGAGCCTTCTTGCCCATCGTCGCTTCATGGCATGCATGGAAGATTACCTTGACACTCCTTGTAATTACTTTGGTCGGTGGATACTCCTTGTTGCTGTTGCCTGTTACTTTGGTCGGTCGACACTCCTTTTGTTGGTTTTAGACGTTGCATTGCAAATTGTGCCTTACAATGCGCACACCATTCCTTGTGACTTTCCTTCCTGTACCAAAATGAGTAACAGAGGCCTAGCCTAGCCACTACTGCTGCTTCTTCTCGAATTGTCCCCTAGCCTAGCCACAAGAATCGTGTGGCGGGAGCTTAATTACACAAGGCCGTTGACGCTGCTGCATTCTTCGCCGCCGCTTCCCGTTTCTCAAGCCGTACGTGTTTCACGTCCTAACAGTATTTCTTTTAAAGAAAACTTCCAATCTCATTCATCATCATGATAGGACAACGAACATCGATCATAAATAACAAAAAATACATTCATATCTATATACCACCTAGCGACGACATAAGCACTGGAGTGAGCCGAAGACGCGCCGCCGTCAACACCCCTCCCTCGCTGGATCCAGACAAAAATTGTTGTAGTAGATAGTAGGAAGTCGACGTGCCAATGTCCCATTGGACCAGTGCACCAGGATAACAACCGCTGCTAATGAAGAGAAGTGTTGATCGAATGGATCCAACCTAAAGGCACACTCACGTAGAAAAATGAAGACCGGATCCGAGCCGATCCACCAAAGACAACCACCGACCATATCCTGCAATAACCGCTGGAGAGGCACCTCCACAGGCCCTCTGATGATGCTAGACGCACCACCACGATGGAGGCTAGGAGGTGAGAACCATATTCTATCTTCAGGGATCCGCTGCTGTCTTGTCTTCCTGAGCAGGACACAAACCCTAGCAAAACTCAATGAAACATATAAAAACAAAGCCCTGCTGCCGACAAGGACCAGGATCCACCGCACCCTAAGGTCACAGGAGACGGGACAGATTGGCGGCATGCTGACGGAAGGCAAAAACTCTAGCCGCCCCGTTTGCTTGGAGAAGAGGCGAAGGGGTAAGCCGCCCTCACTTCATGCCCTAATAGTTAGGTGCTTCTAGTTTGGGATCGTGTTGTAAGCTGTGTTCCCCAGCACCTTTGTATCTTTTTCTACCGGCGTTGTTTTTTCTTTTCTCCGTCCATGGAGTTTTGATAGGATCAATTTGATGATCCTACAGTTTCGCCCGATCTTTCACCGCAAGACAATTAGATAGCCAACCTTCTACTCACGGGAGCAATCGACGCAACTTGAAGATGAAGAAACGAATCCAGCAAGCAATGATTTAATGATCAACATGCCTCAAACCTTAGCCTGATAATTTTTGATGCACACAAGAACCTTCACGCAATGTTTATTCAATCTGGATAAACGGTGCGGCCGTTCCCAGAGGGATGCTTCACCCCGAGATGCAACTCAATGTCTAAAACCATAAAAATAAATTCCTACCCTAAACCTTAGAAGCTGGGTCCTTTATATAAGAGACCAGAAACCAAGTCGGTTGGTCAGGCCCAAACCGAAACACACAAATAAATATTCTAATTGGCCCATAACATGGCGTAGAATAAAATAAATAACTAAAAATGCAATCGACCGAATTACCATGGTTCGGTGACTCCCTTGGCACGCCTCAACTTGGTGGAGTCCTGAGGTTGGGCTTCACCTCCTTCTTCATGGGAACAACATGAGGTATTGGGATGCCGTCATCAAGTTTGGACACTGTGTTTGTTTGATGTAATTCTGGCCAATCGATGACTTTGTTAATTCGAAGTCGGGCTCACTAAATGCTATGTGCTAAAAAACCTTAATAACACCTAGATCCAAGCTGTCATTCGACAACAATGACTGCCGGGAATTTGGTCGACACAACCATTCTTCAGCAACCACTCTCCCGCAGCCAAGCCACTGCAAGCCGACCACATCCCGAATTCAAGAACCCTAAACCTAACACTAGAAGGAGAATACACAGCAGGAGCCTACCTAGCTAGTCACGGATTCGCCGTCCAAAGAGGAGATCGGCTGGTTGCTCCATGAAACAATGGCGTAAGGCGACCGATGGCGAGACATCGATTGGTGCCGACGGCGGCGGTCGCAGTTTAGAGATAGAACGAGTGCGAGGGAAGAACTGGTCTGGCACGACCAGCTAACCAGTGTAGCCCACTTAAACGGGCCATGATCTAAAAAAATATATTCTTAAACGGACTCGAGAACGTTCATGTGTCGCGCTGTCCACGTCATCCCGACAAGCGGGCCCACCTGTCGGATTCACTGTGTTCACGGCCAAATGCAAGCGTCAGAGCTCCATGTTACACATTTGGCCATAAAATTGGGGGGGCGGGGGGGGGGGGGGGGGGGGTTGTACCATGTTGTTCGTTACCCTAGACCCAAGTGTGATGATTTCGGTAAACACACAAGATGCCATCATGTGAAGGCTATAATGCCATCCATTTCCCTTCAAATAATGTCCCTAGTGATTGCCTCTAGTTTAGTACATGCTACGACCACAATCTCATGGCCCTAGCCACTTGCCAAAGTGTATAACATATATGCATTAACACAGTGTAAACACCTTACTACTAGTTCACTCGATTCATTCGTAGAAAACTGAAAACTGAAGCAAGTTTTCTACTCTTCTTCCTACACCACATTTCTGCACATGATAACAGAGAGGATAAGTTAATGAATGACAAGTTAAAAAATTATAATCGACAATGCATACAAACACTTACTTCTTATTTAGTTTGCATTTCTTGCTGCATCTAGTGTGTCCTAGCAATTTGCAAGTGCCGCACCGGATTTTCACCTCATCGTAAGAAAGTGGTCTACCATGTTTTGAGAAAGGGTGGTTATCATCTACCTTTGTTGCACCTTTTTTTGATATTTTAATTGGATCTTGAACTGCAACCTTGTTGCCTTCACAATCCTCTACATATTCAATTGCACACTTACTGAGGTCAGACGTTTTCTTACTCAAATTTTCCTGTAGCAGATCATACTCATGGCTCTTAGCTATCAGGACCTTCAAACTCTCATGTAACTGATCCCACAAAGCGGGGTGTTTGCATGCCGCATGCATAGCTTCTGACGCTAACACACTAACATGGCTATCTTTTATTCTTTCCCCAGCCCCAGTCCAACCAAATCCTAAAAGATCGCTTGTGCACCTCGCGGGTAGTCCCAAACTTGCTTCTTTCATGAACCGAAGAAGAACTAAACAATCTGGTATTTCAGATATATTCATGTACTTCAATACATGGAATATGTGCTTGCAAGGTAGACCCTTTCGAATCATTCTTCTGCAGCTACACCTTATAGTTTCTGCGAAATTCTCTGGTGTATACTCCACCCAAAAGCGGCTCTTTCGGTTGTTCTTCCAGGCCACAATGAACTGTTGTGATTCGTCTCCGACCATTCTTTCTATAATCTCCATGCCGCCATCTTCTTTAAGACCATCTTGCAACATATAGAAGTTTGCTGGAGTGAAGACGTGAGAAGTAGCTACCTCAAGTTCCCTCGAGCTAGTAACTGGCACCGGTACAGTTTGTGAGGCCATGCAGTCATCTCGCGCCTCATTCTCACGGATACATACAACGGTGTTCTCATAGTGCAAAATCATATCCACCATGGTCATTTCACCGTCTAGGTGGAGGTGAAGGCAGGAGTTCAAACTTTCACTCCTCTGGTTGCTTTTCATGCCAACCTAAAACTCCTCTGTCAGATAAGCTGCAGCCCACAGTCTCCTCTTCTTATACATCCGTCTCAATCAAGTTACTGTTATTTCTGACTGCCATCTTTTGGCAAACGCATGCCTTCTCTCCTCAAACGTGGCCGTGGATGTGGTGTTGTACAGAAGAGTTGGAACTGGTTCCAGGACTTGCGAGTGAGGTGAATCTTCATTTTTTTTTCTATATGCGATGTACATATACAGTGCCGCACATCTAGCAAGACTTGACGAACTGCCTTGATCATCGTAGCGTCGGCGTCCGCGGTTACACTCTTCGTTAGCTTCTGACACATTGACATCAAAAAAGTTTGCTACAAGGCAAGTCCTTTCTCGCCATGAAATACGACCACGGAATCCATCGCAACTTTGGCCAAGTGTCCCAGGGGAACACCAGCCAGCACAGGGAAGGAGGATAAATCCTCGTCATCTAAGGAAGCCGAGCCTGGGGGAGGACGGGAAGACGGACTTGGATCAAGGTTGCGCGCTGCGGCATGGCGAGACACCTTCTCTACAGCGTTCGGAGAAGCCACCGCCGTCCCGCCCGCCAGTCCCAGGCGAGCGCTCTTCTGCGAGACCATGGCCGGAGACGAAGCAGAGCGGGGGCGTCCCTTGCCCTGGGCGGAAGTGTGCGGTCGTCGCGCGCGGGGGGGGGGGGGGGGAGGGGGTGGGGGGGAGGAGCGATGACCGGAGGAACCTTGACTGGACACACAGGACCGTGAGATAATTGTGGACACACAGTGAGGCTAACAATGCCCGAGTCACCATCCATCATGTCCGAGGCCTCCGGCGACACGGGAAACAACATCACCTCCCCCTCCAGCAAGGTAGCAAGCTCGTCCACGACCTCCACCTTAGTCACCGCCCGCTCACCAAGGAGTTCCCCACTGGTCAGCAACATTGAAGCCCATGGGGAGGCGGTTTCCGCGACCCCCTTCCTAGCGCCTTGCCTAACGATGGCGCGGTTGGTGCTGCAGCCGTTCCCAGGACATCATCATCATCAGGCAAGGACGGGGAGCGAGAACAGCTACGTCGCTCCCCGCCCGAATCCCCCGCGGATCCCCATAGCCCGAGAGAGGAGGGCTATCACGATGCCTTAGAGCCATCCACCTGGGTCGGGCCCTCAACCAAGATGCGGAGGTCGTAGCCGATGTCATTGAAGAACACATGCACGGTAGTTTATAGCTTGGAAGGGTCCGGGGATTTGACCTTGGCACGAACAGCCGGGCCCTTAAGCAGTGAAGGCTCATTGATGTCCACGACCTTACCCAACAGGAGAGACATCTAGCGACTGGTTCCCATCTACTTCGCGATGGCGGGAAGGCCGCAGATCTGGATCCACGCCGTCTCAAGTACCGCAGTAGCCAAGGGATCGACCGTAGGCACCGAGATGTGGACAGTGAGCTCGTGGAGAGCCAGGGTTAACTGCACGGTATGAGTGCCATACCAGAGGCTCAACGGGTCAGGGAATATTGCAAAGAACTCGCGATCAGAGATCGGCATCACCACTCAATCCTAGTTGGCGAGAAAGAGATGTCGCAATTCCTCCGTGATGATGGCTGGAGACGCCGTCTTGCCGCCCAACACTGAGATCAGTGCTGAGAGCGAAGGCGGGGCCTCCGAAACTGAGATCGTCATCTGGTAGTAGCCAAAATCCTCCAGCACGTGGCCATAGAGCAGCAACTCCCACTCGAGGTGGTCTTCCTTGCAAAGAAGAGCCGGATGGTCGGCGCTCTTGCACTTGTAGCAGGCAGGCGACATCTTGCAATCAACCAGGTAATGGCCTTCCAGGCCACAGTTGAAACAAACTGTGGCAACAACCCGCGGACCCCTCTGGTCAGGGGCGACCGCCGGCGGGGCGGGATGGGACACAGAGGAGGCCGGACCGGCCGCACCGAAGGTAGGTAGGCCGCCCTTGTTCTTCTTGTTGTTGGCGAACTGCCCGTATGGATGGTTGCAAGCGCCGATACCGGCCATCAGGTGTTGGGGCTGACGTTGGGGAGGGTTGTGCCGGCACAGAGGAGATCCCTCCTGGCGGTTAGACTGCACTGATGAACGGGACCTACGGTCCTGCCGACCCGACCAAGCCGGGGAGCACGAATGCTGCTCACGGTGGGAGGTGTGGCGGTCTCGGACACACCAATGATCAGGAGAGCGGAAGCGCGACCGGTCGCTTGAGCGATCCTCCCGGTCGACCGTCGTAGCCTTCCCTTTAAGGGCCACCGCTCGCATGTCGGCCACTCGCCGGGCCGCCGCGGGAGAGGGTCGACGGGACGAGGAGTCACGGGCGTCATGCCGGTCGGCCGAGCGGCGCTTGGGGCGCGATGCCCCGTCATCGACCTCACACGCCATAAGAAGGGGCGAAAGGGGCCGCGAGCCACCGAGGAGGGGGAGGCCATGGGGGGGGGGGAGCCGCAGCGGAATCGCGGGAGGCGACGCGGAGGGAGAAGCAAGGGGGAAGAGTCTACTGAGCGAATGCCATAAACCACCCGCAAGGCCGGGCCAAGAGGAGTTAAGGAAAGCTGCCGATGCGTCCGGGCCAGATAGGCAGGAGGATGGGCCAGGCCCATTGGGGCCAGCAATTCCAACCAGGCCAATCCTTGCGGCCCACGAACCCATGAGCCTAGCAGACCTCCATAGCCCAACCGCATCGGAGGGCCCAGGCCCAGCACGCACGACCGCATGGGGAGCTGCTAGGGTTTCCCCCTGTACGAACGTGACGCGGCGATCGTAGCTCCGGCAGGCAAGCAGGCGGGGGGTGGGGGGGGGCATCACCGCCCTTGCTGCCCAGCCGGAACTGGCGGAAACGGCCTTCATAGATCGTCGGAGGGGAGTCCCCAGGTGAGCGGGACAGACAGTCAGGTCGGCGCAGCACCACCGCCCGGCGCAACAAGCTCGCCGCCGCGCCCACATTAGCTCGGCCCCAAATGCCCCACATATATGGCCGAGCACGACGACGGGTCCGCTGTGCAGCCAAAGAGGGGGTAGGAGGAAGGGGAGGTGGGGAGCGTACCTGTGCAACAGCCGGCGTGAGGGCGTGTTCCGGAGAGACCGCTACCGGAAGACGGTCACCGAAGCGCCAGTCCTCCCGAAGGGTGCCCGAAGCCACCGCGCAACCGACCTCCCGGTCCTCCTCCTCCTCCAGGTCAGCCCACCGCGGGACCGAAAGGAGGGAGGCGAGGGAGCGATACCATGCTCCAGGCCAGAGCCGGGAGGCGGGGACGCCGGCGCTGTAGCGGCCCCATGTTGGAGACATGTCGTGGATGGGGGAGCACCGCAGTCCACCATCTAGATCTTGTTTTCAACAGTCACAGTTTCTGCGAAGCAACCTATGGTTGGATGGTTAGAGGGATTGTGGTATCTCCAGTCCACGAGGGTTTAAATCCTGGTGCTCGCATTTGTTCCTGGCTCAGTCTTTCGGAGGTGCTCATAGAGATAGTATGTGCGTTCATAGGGGTGAGTGTATACGCGTGTATATGAGCGCTTGCGTCTGTACTGTGTTAAAAAAAACAGTAACATTTTCTGTTTTCAATGCATCGATGCACTTGTTTTGCACACGACTTGTGGCTTCCCCTCTCGATGTTTCTCGGCGCCGCCTTTTCCTGGATTGGAACATCATCATCGAACTATCCTGTCCTCGTCCCAAACGTTTCCTGCGGCCGACTGACGGGCACGAACACCGATCCTTAACTCCAGATCAGACGTACGTAAACGGTACTCCCTCTTATTCTGCCTCTTCTTATGTTATCTTATTATTAAAAACCTAGAAATCTTTCCCACATAAAAAAAGAAGAAAAGAGAAACCGATAAACCTAAGTGGATTAATATGGCGTATGTGGTCGTGAAGTCGTGCAATGTTTTTTGTTGGGATGGTACTGTACCTTTTTTTTTTTGAGGGGATGGGATGGTACTGTACCTATACGATATGGTTTATACGGGTTATGCAGGGCTTGAGAATCCACACCACCGTATCTAATACATACTCCTATACTACGTTAATATAGATTGGATTGGAACATCACCATCGATCTGTCCTGGCCCAAAAGTTTCCTGCGGCCGACTGATGGGCACGAACTCGGATCCTTAACTCCAGATCACACGTACGTATACGGTACTCCAGCTTATTCTGCCTCTTTTTATGTTCTCTTATTAATTAAAAACCTAGAAATCTTTCCCGCAGACAAAAAGAAGAAAGAGAAACCGATAAACCTAGGTTGATTACTTGGTGTATAATATGACGGACATAGAGGACGTCGCCATGGCGGAGCCGGACCTCTTGCGACGCCCCATGATCTCGGTGTGGATAGAAAAGGTGAAAGATTACTTGATGAGGTACAGGATCCGCGGTGACGATGCCGCGACGGTGGCGGTGGTGGCGGAGCCACAACAGCATACCAGGTTGACCCTCATCGTCCTCGTCACCGCCGGCGCCGTCTTTGGTTTTTTCGCTTACTTTTACGCGGCGATTAAATGCGAGAAGGAATCGGTCTACACGGTGACGGTGTTTATCGCGATGTTTCTTTGTGCGGGCTTTGCGTTCGGCCTTGCTATGGTTTCTGTTTTTCTCATCAAAGAGTGCCAAGAGGGGTTTCAGGATGAGCAACATCATAGATTAGCAGATTTCCTGCTCCAGGTGTAGATAGATAGAAATGTAAGCATCCATCATCGATGCATGATATGAGAACTTCCCCTGTTATCATATGTACAAACATTGTACGGTATTATTGGCATGCATCTATTTTTCTGATTGAGGGAAGGCAGGCAATGGTAGTTGATTCACATGCACGCACACATATCAGTTTCACACGTACGCAACTATGCATGCATGTGTCACCACCAGCTACGCCAACAAACGTACGTTTTTATTAACATAATACAGAAGCAAGCGCTCATATACACGCGGATACACTCACCCCTATAAACACACACACACACCCTACCCTTATGAGCATCTCATCATCTTGAAATTTACGAAGTCACCGTAGGCACCTCGTCGTCGACGAGACGTCTCTTCCCGCTGAATGCACATCACCGGAAATCCTGAAATAAATTCAGGAATAAACGCGAGCACCAGGTTTGAACCCTGATGGGCTACGTACATACCAAGAGTTGCAAGGCGGTCGGAGTACATACGTACCCAAATAATCTCTGCTCTCTTTTTTCGTCTTCTCAAGAACATGGAAGAGCTTTGCATGTCTTCGAATCAGAGTTTACAGGCGTGAAGGGTAGTCATCGTCATCTGTGGTCGATCGACACCCCTGAGAATCCACCATACAGACATATAGTATTACAAAAGCTACGATCTCGCTAATTTCCACAATGCAAATCCGTCACAAGAGGGGAAGCACTGCAATCTTGTCGAAAATCCGCCTGTTTCATTCTAACGAGATTGACCGCAAGGTAAAAACCACCAAGGAGTCCAATTCCCGGATCGCACCCCCAGAGATCACAAATGAAAACCGACCGCTGGCGTAAACCTCTGGGACCTGTGTAGGCCAATAATACCAGGGACGAATCCAGGATTTGAGCATGAGGGGGGCGAAGAACAAAAAATCATAATGGGGCAACATCTATAACTATTAAAGTTCTAACTATATAATACTGGCACCGAATTTTAATGACATATTTCGATTTTTGGGATATGATTTGGTAGTTTAAATATAAATATATTTTTTTGCGCGGGGGGGGGGGGGGGGGATATAAATCTTTACCGCCGAACATATCTAACAAGGCTGGCTGGCAGCGAGGGTGGAGCGGACGGGAGGAAAAGGCGAAAATGGGGCAGCTAGGGTTTGCTCTCGCTGTCCTGCTCCAATAGCCAGGTTCTTGGCCCATTGGGCGGCGCACCGACGCCAGGGCATGAATATGGTCACCAAACCGGTGACCTTCCTAGGAGGACTGATCGGTTCTTCGTGGGTCCTGTCTCTTAGTCCGACGTGGCGGACAAGTCCAAGCGGCCGCAAATCTAATTAAGGATAGGATTATGGTCTCAATCATCGATGCAAAATTTAGAAAAATACTTCCTTCGTCCGAAAATACTTGTCATCAAAATGGATAAATGTAGAACTAAAATACGTCTAGATACATCCCTTTTATCCATTTTGATTTCAAATATTTCCGGACGGAGGGAGTAGAATTTACCAGCCTACTTTTCCTGGGGTTATTGCTTTCTTGAACTAAGGAGCAGCTAGAGAAGGCTCCAGCCAACAACAATAAGCTAGCAGCGAAGAGCTACAGAGCTACTTCAAACAACAACAACAACGACAACGAACAACTACAAAACTAGCAGCGATGGCACGCTCCGGGCTCCGGCGATGGCGCGGACAGCGCCGGGAAGGAGACACAGCGACGTGGCAGCGTGCCCGGGAGGAGCCACGGCGAGGTGCAGGCCCAAGGAAGTACGCATGCAGCAGCATCACATCGAGAGAACGTGTCAGACCCACCCCGACGAGGAATGCTACACTCACGGAGGAATATACATGATCTGAACAATATACTAACAGGCTACGTGATCTCCTAAGTTGAACAGCCTTATCTTGGGGAACCTCTAGATACGCACTTCAACGGTTATTGGATGGACAATAAAAACCGGTTATTAGATGGGATTGGATCATCACCATCGATCTGTCTTCTCGTCGTCCCAAACGTTTCCAGCCGGCTGACTGATTGTGTCAAACACGGTTCCTTCTCTCCAGATGGGATTGGATCATCACCATCGATCCTCGTCCCAAACGTTTCCAGCGGCCGACTGATGGGCACGAACACGGATCCTTAACTCCAGATCAGACCATCTTCCCACTCTTGGTCTCTTATTAGAAACCTAGAAACCTTTGCCATGAAGAAATAGAAAAGAGAAACCGATAAACGTAGCTGGATTAGTTGGTGTGTAATATGGCGGACATAGATGATGTCGCCATGACGGAACCGGACCTCACGCGACGCCCCATGTCTTCTGTGTGGATCGAAAAGGTGCAAGATTACTTGGTGAGGTACATGACTCGCGGTGACGATGCCGCTATGGTAGCGGTGGCGCCGGAGCCACAGCAGCACACGAGGATGATGCTCATCTTCCTCGCCACCGCCGGCGCCGTCTTTGGGGTGTTCACTCTCTTTTACCTGGAGATTAAATACGCGAAGGATTGGGACTACACGGTGGATATTGCGATCTGGCTATGTGCGTCCTTCGCGGGCAGCCTTATAGGAGTTTCTACTTTGCTCATCGCAGACTGTCAAGATGGGTTTCAACAAGAGGATCGAAGATTCGCAGATTTCTTGCTCCAGCTGTAGAGCTTAATTAATTCTGTACTCCCTCACAGTGTAAAAAAACGTCTTGTATTAAGTTAAGGAGGTAGTATATATATTTGATAGGATGGAATAGATGATCATCCATGCATGTGCAAGTACCAGTTGACAACATGCATGCATATTTGTTATTTTCACTCTTATGTACCTATATATTGTAAACCACGACGTACGTGCGGGTCCTTCTACACCAACACTTATAAATTGTTCGCCGTGGAGATATCTGACCTCTCCTACACTTGGTTCAAATTCTTACGGTGAAAGCCTACGACCCGGCATCGGGTTGGGCGATGGCGTCGTCCTCGCCGCATCCCCCTTTGGGGCGTCGCTGGGAAGAGCCTTTGATCCTATTCACGCATTTCGTAGGTTGTCCACTCACCTTGCTTGGGCTATTCCGGGGGAAACCCTAGATCATAGTCTCCTGGATCGGACGATGACAGCGTCTTAGGTGCCATTCTCCGTCCCAGGCGCATTGTTTTGGAGCACCTGTTGGCTGGAGGGGCATGAGGTGGAGCGGTGTTTCATCTACCGCAGCAACAACGGTGGATATCGGCGGCGTGGCGTAGTGGAGCCTCACCGCCAATAGCTAGATGTGAAGGAGACACATGTGTTTGCACTGCCCAAAGTTGCAGCTTCTCCCCCCCCCCCCTTCCCCCGCTTTATATGGAAAGCAACAACCGAAACAAAGTACACAGCCGAACGATACATGAGATGAGGTAGCCCTGAAAGAATAGCGATCTCAGGATAACCGGATCACACAGGACCCACGTGACTACACTGCCGAAAGAAAGCACAGAAAGAACTGAGTATAACGCCACGCTACGGCCTGTAACATCTAAACTCCACTACAACGTCCCGAGGAGCGAGAACGGTGCTAAGCATCGTCGCTGTTGAGTCCACACTGGACAAAGGTTTTCCCACGGAACAGAGACACAAAGAGAAGCTCCACAACAACTTCTTTAAGACGAAAGCGGCGCCCGCAAGCATCGTCGTTGTCGGGAACAAAGCGCGGAGGTTTCGCTCGGAAGCTTCCCTCATGACACCACGATGTCTCCAAGACAAGTGTGATGAGTTCAGAACTCCAGATCTGGATTGGGGCGTCACCACTGCCTGAGACAGAGAGCACGCACGAGCCACCCGCCACTCCACCTCTCGCTGCCCACATGACCAAGGGAGAAAGCCACCGTCACCGACATGGCGCCCGACGGAGAGCCAACCATGCGGACCGCCTTCCGAAGCCGTCACCTCGGCATCCAAAGTCCGAAACACCACCAACCGCCCACTTCATAGTGCACTAAGCGCAGTTGGAAGAGCAGAGGCACCACTCCACTCCTAGACCGACATTGGCCACTGAGTCTAGATCAACGCTGGCATGGTCGAAAGCGCCCAGGAATACGTCACTACAATCTAGTGACTCCCGACGGCCTCCACAAAGCAAGCGCCGACCATAGCCCGGTAGCCTTGGCCCAGGCAAGCTCCCACGACACCACGTCCATGGCAAGCGGCATAGATCTATGGTGTATATTTTTACGACAATAGCCACCTTGCACTGTGCCCGTCAGGAGGTGAACCTCGTTGCCGGCAGGCACCACCCCGACCGAGCCCAACCAGCCCTATCCTCAAGGTGCTTGGTTGAGATCTTGGAGGGATGAGTGGAATGCTGCAAGGACCAACATCAGGCTGCGGAATGTATGCTGAGACGAAAACACCTGGCCCGCTTGCAACAACACAGTCTGCCAGGCACGTGCTACAGACCACGCGATCTCTCGTGATCGGATGGCTGGCGAGGAGGTTTGCGAGAGACAAACTTCAGCCGGTTGAGTTAAAGGATTTTCCGAGGCCTTAAATTGACATTTATCCGAGAAGGTGTGCATTGGGTACCGACATACTCCTACGACGTTATTACTATCTTTCAGTTACAGAAAAGTATTATCTTCATTCAAAAATAAGTGTTGTTGCTTTAGTCAAATTTGAATTAAAACCTTGACACTTATTTTGAAACGGAAGGTTGGATTAGATCATCACCATCAATCTGTCCTGTACTCGTCCCAAACGTTTCCAGCGGCCGACTGATGGGCACGAACACGGATCCTTAACTCCAGATCACACGATCTTCCCCCTCTTGTTCTCTTATTAGAAACCTACTACTCCCTCCGTTCCTAAATATTTGTCTTTCTAGAGATTTCAATAAGTGACTATATACGGAGCAAAATGAGTGAATCTACACTCTAAAATATGTCCATATACATTCGTATGTGGTAGTCCATTTGAAATCTCTAAAAATACAAATATTTAGGAACAAAGGGAGTAGAAACCTATCCCTCGGAAAAAAAATAGAAAAGAGAAACCGATAAACCTAGCTGGACTACTTGGTGTATAATATGGCGGACATAGAGGACATCGCCATGGCGGAGCCGGGCCTCGCGTGACGCCCCATGTCTTCGGTGTGGATAGAAAAGGTGCAAGATTACTTGCTTATATACAGGACCCACGGTGACGATGCCGCGACGGTGGCGGTGGCGCCGGAGCCACAGCAGCATACCAGGTTGATGCTTATCTTCCTCGTCACCGCCGGCGCCGTCTTGGGTTTTTTCACTTACTTTTACGTGGCGATTAAATACCAGAAGCACTGGGACTATGCGGTGGAAATTGCGTTTTGGGCATCTGTGTTCTTTGCAGGCAGCCTTGCTATGGTTTCTGCTTTTCTCATCGCAGAGTGCAAAGGGGTGTTTCAAGATGAGGAACATCATATGTTAGCAGATTTCTTGCTCCAGGTGTAGATTCTTTAGATAGATATGTAATCATCCATCATCCATGCATGTGTAAACACCAGTTGACTGATACGTACATACTACGGTTTATATTGGTATACATTTTTATTTTATTTTTGATTGAGGGAAGGCATGCAATGGCAGTCGATTCACACATATGTCTGTTTCACTCGTACGCAACTATATATGCGCAGATGAACAAAAGTACGAACAGACTAAAAGTTGCAAGCTTTTCCTATACTTAGCCGGCGGCCGGAGTATGTACGTACCCAAATAATCTGTGCACTTTTAATTATTTTTTTAAACAGGCTTTGGTCCCGGTTTATATTATACTCCCTCCGTCCCGTAATATAAGAAAGTCACTAAACTTTCTTATATTACGGGACGGAGGGAGTATTATAAAGCCACACGGCCACATGCTACAAAGTATTGATGAAATTCTCAACAGCTGATCAAAGGAAAAAAAACATGACAAAGCTAGCTGATCAAAGAATAAATCTGCAGTGATTCCATTCCCACACTGGCGGCGTCTCCTAGTCGTTTGCATCGTTTGCTCGCCAATCCTTTAGGTCAGCAGGATTAAGTCTCCTGGATGTCGCCGGCAAGGCGGTGGCGGCGGCGATTCCAATCCCACACTGGCGGCGTCTCGGAGTCGTTTGCATTGTTTTGCTCATATTCTTGAAATGGTTGTTCATATCATGGAACTATCTGGGAAGAAAACTGGAGCGTCTGCATATTTTTTCCTATGAAACTATCATGGAAACCAGATGCTTATTCTTGAAATGGTTGCTCATATCAAAGAAGAGGCCTCCTTTGGCGCCGTTTTGGAGTTCTTACCCGAGTTCTGTTCTAATTACTAGATGATGTTGTGTTGATGCTGTTCTTCCCAGTTGATGGCAATATGACGTTGACAAGTGTAGTGATTCGGTTTGAAGAAAGAGAGAATAAAGTATCCCTATACATCAGTACATGTGGCTACTAATTTTAATTTTTTTTGAAATGGAGGAAGACCTCGGCCTCTACATCTGGACGATGCATGCAGCTATTTTATTAATTGTTCACACAAGACCTTACAAAGTAATACAATAGTAAGACTAAAGCCATCGTCTAGGCAACATCTGTCGCTACTCCTATCCAATTGATGAAGGGATGCTGATAGTCTGGGCCTAATACCAAACAGACCTCGCAACCAAACCTACCATCTAAGACCTGAGGTCCCATCCAGGACGCCTACCGGGTATGGGGCACCCACCGGTCCGGCGCACTGCTCAACCAGGACGCCTACCTGGTATGAGGCCGCCACAGCCACCTGCCATCAATCCATCTTCAGAACTGTACTGATGCATCTACCTTGCCCGGTGTAGCTGTCGTCGACGCCACTACGACGCCAGACCGCGTCACCCTCCTGCGCGAGTTCATCTCCGCGCATCGGACGCCGAGTCACCACAGTGCCATGCCGCCGAGATCCGCCGCCATCAATGAGTGAGATGAAGGACCGCTCCACCAAAGAATCTGTCCTCTGGTCCCTCGATCACGTGTGCACCTCCAAGAATGACGCCCCAAAAGGGGGAACGACACTAGAGCGCCGCCGTCATCCGGTCATCCGATCTAGGGTTTTCCCCGGAGGTAGCAGAGAGTGGTCTTGAACTTCTCCATGGCGATGCCTTCAAAAAGGAAACGATGTAGATAGCGTCGCCACTGCCGGCTTTAGCAATAGCCAAAAGCAAGTTTTCACCCAGATCTGTTCGAAGAAATCCAACTCAAACGGTTCCTCAAACGTTTGAGTCTAGTAGTCTGATGGTGCATCTGATGGTGCATCTCTGGGGAATTCTGCTCGGCGGCAGCGAGTTGGGTCGGGACAGGTTAGGGATTTCTGCTCGCAGTTGCGGCTGTGGGGAATTCGGACTTGTTTTTTTCTTTTTTCTTTCTTTCGAGGTAGTACATGAAAGGGCCCAAGGCCCGGCCCGGTTGCGTGTGCTTCGCGTCTCCCATTTTTTGTTTTCTCGGAGAGAGAGAGAGTCTCAACTGTTTCGAGATTTCAAGAAAAGTTCTGATTCCTAGAATCATGGATTCAAAAAACGTTCGCCGAATTCAAAAACCTTTCTTGAATTCGGAAAATGTTTGCGATTTCAAAATAATGAATATTTTTTTAATTTTAACGACTTTTTTTTTGAAAAGGAGGTTAAACCTCTGGCCTCTGCATCAATCGATGCATACGACCATCTTTATTTATTATTCAACAAAGGTCTAACAAGAACATACATCAAGCCACCCGAAGCCATCACTCACACTTACAAAACTCGATAATATGGAGTGCTCTCACTCCCCATATCTAAACCGGTGTCGTCGTCAATCCATCCACATAATGTATCGGAACTAAAGCCGGTGTAGCAGACCTAAAGCGTACACCACATGCACACGTTTTAGAAGCCGCGTCATCATCATCGAACTGCTGACCCATCTTCGGGAGAGAGATCCGAATGATCCTTGCCAGTCCGTCCATCCTTCGACGCCACCATGGCGCCACCGCCCTGCGCTCGTCCATCCAGACGCGAAGATTCTGGAGGATCTGTCGCGCGTAGCACCTGCCGACTAGGCATGACACAGCGTAGCACCTGCCGGCCAGGTATGACTTTGACATCTCCACCGAAGCTTCATGCAAGACGAAGCCGCTCCACCTCTTGCCTCTATCTTCCAGTGCTGCTCCACAAACGATGCTCCCAGGAGAGAAACGACACCGCAGTGCCGTCATCGTCCGATCTGAAAGACCAGATCTTAGAGTTTCCCCCAGAGCAGCACAAGTGGGTCAACAGAAGTTACACGACGATGCCTTCATCAAGGTAACGACGCAGAACACCGCCATCGCCTGCCATCGGCTCAGTTTTTACCGGCAACTCTGTCTTCCCGACTTGCAGCCGGGACTAGATGAGGGATCTCGAGATCTGACCATCCAGCCTCAGGCCGACCACCTCCAACGGAGGAGATGGCCACCATCGCCGGCTGCACCGGCTAGATCAGATATGATCAGAGGCGCCGTCAAACATTCCACCAGGCCCTCCACGCCGCCTCCGCCGATCCGACACCCGATGGCGCGCCGCCGCCGACCGTAGCCACCATCCTTCCCGATACAGTGACGCGCCATGCCTACAGCTGATACCGCCCGAGGCAGGGCCGGTCACCACGTCGCCGCCTGTCGCAGCCATTGCCGTCGCGCCGCATAGATTGGATCGGCCGCGCCACCACGTGTTTAGGGGCCCCGCATCACCCCTAAGACGTGGGAGAGTGGGAGTCCTCGACCACCGCCGTCGGCCTCCGGGCTTAGCCCGGCGGCGGCGGGGGGAGGGGAAGAGGAAGATCGCGCCCTCGGCGGCTAGGGTTTGGGCGCCGCCCGAGTAGCCCTAGCGGGGACGACACGGGGGCAGTTGGACAGGGTCCTCGATAATGTTTGAATTTTTACCCCTGGCTCAATCAATTTGCTTATGGACACTTGATGAGTGAAATCAAGCATCACTTGACATTACTATAGCTTACTCCTGTGAAATTAGTACGTGATCAAAATAGAATAGCTGATAATCTAGCTAATATTGGTCGTTTTGGAGGTAATACCGCTTGTCGGTTAGCATCTCCAATGGCAAGCCTAAAATTTGGATATCTAAAAAAAATTTTAAACTAGATAACGCCTTGCGTGTTATTGCAGGAATCAGTTGCAATATATTTGAAGAGATTTGATTTTATGAAACATGAATATTGGAATTAATGATGTATGAACTAAAACAAAAAATGTATATTATATAGTATTTGATTGTTGTATAGTTAAAAATGCATATTAACACCTGGAAGGTAGCTGGCCTTGCGTGGCGCCCAAGGATTTGGTTACTGGATGGTAAATTTGCTTACCATTGGTTAGTCCTTTATCTCACCACCAACTATAAACACATATATCAAAAGTTTCAATATAGACAGCGGTGTATTGTTAAATGGCCATGGCAACTCTCACATAATAAGAAACTAGTCGTGGGTGTTGTGGTAACGGGTGGAGATCTCTGCAGTACTGCATTTTTTTTAGAAAAGGAGGTTCAACCCCTGGCGTCTACATCAATCGATGCATGCAACCATCTTTATTAATTATTTCATAAAGATCTGACAACAACATACATCAATCCACCCAAAGCCACCACTCACACCTACAAACTCGATAATATGAAGTGCTCTCACTCCCTATATCTAAAACAGGTGTCCTCGCCGATCCATCCACATAACGTATCGAGACCAACAGCCGGTGCAGCCTACCTAAAGCGCACACCAGATGCTCACGTTTTATAAGCCGCCATCATCATCGGACCACTGACCCATCTTCAGGAGAGATATCTGCATCGTCCTTGTCAGTCTGGACATCCGTCGACGCCACCGCCCTGCGCTCATCCGCCCTGACGGGAAGACTCTGGAAGATCTATCGTGCGTAGCACCTGCCAACCAGGCATGACTCAGCATAGCACCTGTCGGCCAGGCATGACTTGACAGCTCCACCGAAGCTCCGTGCAAGACGAAGCCGCTCCATGTCCTGCCTCTGTCTTCCGGCGCTGCTCCACACACGATGCTCCCAAGAGAGAAACGACACCATAGTGCCGCCATCGTCCGATCTGGAAGACCAGATCTAGGGTTTCCCCCAGAACAACACGAGTGGGTCGACAACAGTTACACGACGACGCCTTCATCAAGGTCACGGCGCAGAACGCCACCATCGCCAGGCGTCAGCTCGGTTTTCACCGGCAACCATGTTTCCCCAATTTGTAGCCGGGACTAGATGACGGATCTGGAGATCCGACCACCCAGCCTCAGGCCGACCACCTTCGACGAAGGAGATGACCACCACCGCCATGTCCCGTCTCCATGCCAAGAAGGGCCGTCGGACTCCACCGCCGTCAGTAACTTCACCCGACGCCAGGCCACACAGCCACCAATAGCACATCACGGGCACCCCGGGGATGCCTCCCCGACCTGCCTCGGCGCCGATCCAGAAGGCCGAGCGCAAGCAACAAGACGAATCCGGCGAGCAACCAGCAAAACCGTGTGCACCACGGATGTCAGCCCGAAGGGGATCTCGCCCGACTCTGCCTAGCACAGGTGCCATTGCCCCCGCGTCGTCCGGATCCGGCAGATCGACCACCGGCCGCCGTAACCATCACCAGCACGCAGCCCGCCTCGTGCAGCCCTCCACGCCCGCCACCGTGGCAGCCCAGCATCGCCGCGCCCCACACAACGCCGCGTTCCGGCCAGGGTAGATCGCCCCACGGCGATCCTGCCTCGCGAGAAGGAGAAAGCGCCCCGCCGCCGCCCATGCCGGGCGGGCTTCGCCCACCGGCACGCTCTGGCGGCGGCGAGGGGAGGGATGGGGAGGAGGTCACGGTTCGGTGGCGGCTAGGGTTTCCTCCCCTGCCGCCCGTGGGAGCGCTAGAGAAGGTCGCGAAACAAAGGTTGGTTCTATAGTACCGATGACACGTGGGTGCAGAGGTCCACACAATAGCGAATGTACTGCACAGTGCGCTTTTGCAGAGGATGCCCGAATCCCGTGGTAAGTACGGGCAATCCATAACAACTGGTCACGTGTTCAAATCTGCACCTTTTGCATATTTTGTAGGATAAAATTAAGGCATTGTGGGGGGAAAAAGACCTCGACATCGCATTGTGGACGCAGCAGGAAGATGGTGCTCTTCTCGTAGTCGTTTCTCACATTATCTGTTCTAGATATGCGCTAGCTTGTCCGTCAAAATTGATAGAATTCCTGAATTGACCCTTTTGAATAAATAGCATAGGTATTCAAAATTCTTCCATTTTCAAAATTTGCAGGGACTCAAGAATTAGTGCCAACATTTTGTCGAACTGTTGATAAATTACCGTTTCTCCAGATTTCCGGTACTCAATATTTTACATTTTTAAGAAAAGGTCGTGCCGTTTTCCTCGTCAAATATCATGTTCTCAAATGTTGTCTACAAGATCCATTGTTTGGTTTTTAGGTACTAATTAATGTAGTAGCTAGCAAGGAGGTCAAATTTCGCTCAATAGTTTTTGACATTTTTTCTACTAAGGTTTTTTTTACATGGATTATGTGTCTCCTAGTCGTCGTTAGGCCTCCCATACCGCACCTTCATCCTCCATTCCAACAATGCCCCCCCCCCCCACGCCGCCCTCACCAGACGAATTGGAGAAGCAACAATGGATAATGTGGTTGGCGCAGGCAAGAAACGATTGATGACGATGTGTTCCGCTAGAGAGAGAGAGAGTGCATGTAGGAGCAGAAGGAGGCGGAGCTACCGCATGAGAGAACCTCGGCTAGAAGTCGGAAGTTCTGATGTGCAAAAGAGATGCTAAGAGAGAACGTAGGAATGCAACAGACATCATCTTCTCGAAGGCCATCGATGAAGAGTGCGCTCGGATGCCGACACAGAGTAGATCAAAATTGGTCCTACAATGGGTGTTGCAACTTGCAAGAGGTTAATCTCTGATTCCGATTCAAAGAGGCTGATGGTGATGTGTCGTGGGGATAATGCCTCCGAGAATTCTCCCACCACCACCTAATTTCGCTCCGTCTTCAGCAGCTACCTTGCCATACACTTGAACAGGTACCTAGTGCCGATTGAGCTAAGTTTCTATTTACTAAGTTAGAACCATAGATGATGAATATCATAAATTAGAACCATATATGATGATTTTTCCTCTCTCTAGCTAGTAGCTTAAACTACAATGTGCCTCATACCAAGATAGCTAGGGCTTAGGTGTGAGTGCAATCGTTAATTCTTTTTCCTTTCTAAGACCTTTTTTTTTTACTATTCACACCCACATGTTTCGAGCTTCGGGAGACTGCTTGCTGCATGTGGCATGAGCGAACGGCGGATGCCAAATAATGTGAAGTTTGTTCATGAAGGTGGTACTAGAAATTAATCCTAAGGACAGTACCATAAAATCATTAACCTCACATGTTAGGATGCTCTAATTACAACACTGTTACTTGGAACTAAATCACAATGTTCATTTATTGTTTGCATATAAAAAGTAAAGTCAGGTGCGTGCACAATCTTACTGCAAAAACATATACATGCAAAATTAATTCCTGTCCATAAATTTAGGTGCAACAAGTTTTTGTAGGGCTCATACGAAAGAACGAAATGCGCTCAGGGAATTAACTACTATTAATGAAGACTCCTATTAAGGTCTTCTAGTTAGCGGATTGAAATATTTTGCTTTTCCGTCATACCCTCAAGACCAAAAGCTGCCAAAGGCTATCAGTGGTTCTTGTAGAGGCACATGAGGAAAAGAGATAAAAGTGAAGTGTGGATTCTCCTTCGTTGGTGGGAATGAGAGGGATCGGAAACAAGATGAACTCTTTATACGTTAATTTGGGTGAACAGAGAGTTGTTCTTGCAGAGTATTCCGCCACATAACTTCATGCCAAGAATGATAGTCTCGAGTACCAGACAAATCAGGCCTAAAAAATTATGGCTTCAAAGGTTTGGGGCAAGGACTTCTATGAACCACTAGTTACTGAAGCATTGAACTTCGTTGATGCCAACTGAACTCGAAGAAATAGCTTCTAGATGTATTGAATCTTTTTGCATGTATCTTCGACTTTAGCCTTTCTAGTTCAGTTGTCGAGACCTGTTATTCTTGTAATTTGCCTCCGTTGAAAGGGTTGGGTCAGCTTACAGTTGCTTTGTTAGCTTTTCCAATGATGCCATGCTTGTAAGACCTCTTCCACTGGACATGTGCTTTAGCTGAGGTGCTAAACGCATTAAAGAGTTTAGAAGCTAAAGCCCAATGCATAGGTGCCTAACTTGTTGTAGCTAAGATTCCTTTATTTAATCATTTAGCAACTAAACTCCCCCATGCATTGGTGGGCTTAATTCATTTAAGTGTTGTTTCTAAGTTCACGCGCTTGGCATTGTTTCTTCCTGGGGTCCCCAAACTCATCTCTCTCCTATTAGTTACCATACCACATCAGATTTTTCACCTAGATGGCAGCCTTAGCATATGTACAAGGTGGAGCATTGGGAGGGGTCTAATGTGCGCCATTTGGATGGTGATGCTTGTACTTTTTGGGAAGTAAGTTTGTGAGCCAATTTGTTTCTATAATATAAATCAGAGAGGGAGACCCCTCTTTTATTCACACAAAAAGTGCAACAAATTTAGTTTTATATGTGCTTGCAAGCTTGAATAGAAATCAAACATTCCGAGATGCATAGTTGCTAGTTCGTGCAGATCATAGACCTAGTTCACACATACAAATGTCATACCATGACACAAAGTTTGACTGGAGCCAGTGAAACCCGCGTGAGGTGTTTGATGAAGCCTTGCTTAAAAAATCATGACCAATTTTTGATAACTGCACAATAGACTAAATATTACAATTTATTGCACTTTTGAAATAAAGAAAATAATATAAAGGAAACTCGGTACAAATATGTACTCCCTTCATATCACAAATACATGTCGTTTTGGATATGTATTTGGTCAAATATAAATTAGAACTTTAAAAGCAAATGTACATACAAATATAAACATTGTTCTAAATATTGAAATAAGGAACTTGTGAACCATATGTTTAGATTTGTGTTGGAATATGTATTTAGAATATTTTTTTCTTTGTTTCACATATGTATAATAAAAAATCAGTGGTCAAAGGTAAATGTTGAAGACGATCACTTTACAAAACAATACGTATTCATGATATGGACCTGTGGAGAGTAGTACAGTATTTGTGCCTAGCTTGTGATTTATGTTTCTGTCTTATTGGATGACAGGATATATATTTTTTCTAGGAAATACATTGTTAACATAAAATTTTCAATCATGTGAAGTTGTATAGTCCTTCCATTCATAACAGTCAACGAATTTGTCTGCTTTTTCCTTGTTCTGTTAGTACTAGCACTACAATTTTTTCTTTTGCGGGGGAGTATTAGTGTACTACATTGCAATAAGAGTATTAGTGTACTACATTGTAGTAAGAGTTCTTCTAGTTGGATGGACGAGCCTCCGGGTTGTGTCACTAAATTTGTGGACGATTTAATGTTGTTTGAAGTTTAATAAAGCTAGCCATGATGGCCATCACTCAAAAGAGAAAAAAAACTTGTGTATTGATTCGAAATGTTGGTCTAGGCTGGGATTGGGTGGGCCCCATGGCACGATACAACCCGCGGCAAAGCCGGTCCAGGCTTAGGCTAGGCTTGAAAAAGCCTGGTGTTCAACAAGCAAGCCCGAGCCCAGCGCGACACGACACGTTTTTTGCGTTACACACAGTGGCGGAGCCAGGAAAAAAGAATGAGGAGGGCCGAGTGTTGCTGAGCCTCGTCAGGGAGGGCTAACCCACCATAATACACCATTTTGATAGCAAATAATCACTTGTTCAGATGTATATTAGGCTTAAATCAGTTGTATTAGGGGGGGGGGGCAGGGCCCTTGCTGGTCCCCCCTGTCTCCGCCACTGGTTACACAAGCCCAAGCCTGGCCCGACGCAAAAGCCTTAAGCCCAAGCCCGGCCTGACATGACACATTTTTCCATCACACAAGCCCAAGCCCGACATGATGCAAAAGCCCAAAGCCCGAGGCTCCCCGGTTGGACTTCTGGGCTATCCGCTAGTGCTGCTCAGAATCATCATCATCAGAAAACTAAAAATACTTTTTCCCTCTTGCTTCTAGATCAGGAGCAAAGGGGAAGGGGAAGCTGGAGGATATCATGCAAGAGTTGGCTCTGAAGGAAGAGGATCTTGATGACGTGATCTTCAAGGACGACGATGCCCCTGCGGAGGAAGAACTCAGATGGATGGTATTGGCGCATGTGCACATGGACAAGGGTTTTAGTACCTACTGGTTTTCCGAAACATGTGATCTGCTTGGGATCTAGCAAGACAGGTGAAGATCAAAACCCTAGAAGATAACATATTCCAGATGCAGTTTAACTGCTTAGGGGACTGGGAGAGAGTCACCCAGGGGGGACTGTGGCACTTCAGGGGAAATCCAGTTATCATTGTTCCTTATGACGGTTACTCGAAGACCACATCCATCGAGTTGTTCAAGTTTGAAATCTGGGTGAGGATCATTGATCTGCCGATAGCATATCACGACAAGGTGAAGGCGCTGGCATCAGAGTTGGGCGAGTTTGTGGACTCGGAACCTTCATCCTTCGATTTTGAGGGCAACTTTTACCGGGTGAGGATCAGGCTAGATGTGCGCAATCCATTGAAGAAAGTAACGTCTCTGATCCGCGGTGGAGAGCGGCAGATATTTGCAGTAAAATACGAGCGTCTACCCGACTGGTGCCAAGTATGTGGCATGATGGGCCACGATTTCAAGGAACATGGTGATGGAGTCCACCCTCCTTCGGCGCTGATTTTCAAGAATTTGCGTGCTCCAGCTAGCACTGCATGGGGGACGAAATGCCGTAACAGCAACCAGAAGGGCGGGAGGCAATAAGCAGGTCAGAGCAGCAACGGGCAGGAGAAAAGTGCAGGAGCGGAAGAACCGTCGTATGTTGATATGGAAGTGAATGATGAAAACCGTAAGCACAACTCCGACGGGGTGTTGCAGAGTCATAACCCGGGGTACGGGTCTGGAGATAGTGCCAGCGACAAAAAGTGGAGAGACGCCTCTTAGCCCACCTCCAAAACAGGACTCCAAGAGGTCTAAACCAACCCTACAAACTAAGAAGAATCCTGCTGGAGTGCTGAAAGAAGATCCTCCCACAGGGCAAAAACTATGATGCTAGATCGGTGGCCTCCTCGGCGGAGGACCGCCGGGCGCAATGAGTTTGTTAAGTTGGAACTGCCGGGGTATTGGCAATGCCCCGATAGTTCAAGAGCTCCGCGAGATAGCGGTAAAGTTTGCCCCTAAAGTGCTATGTATAATTGAAACTCGGATAGGGAGGGATAGAGCAGAAAATCTAGCAAACACTTTAGGTTTTGATTCATCATTTGCTGTTGACTCCGCTGGTAGAAGCGGGGGCCTAGTTCTTTTTTGGAATAATGAAATAAAGGTGAAAATTTTGGGCTACTCGAGGTTCCATATTGATGCAAAAATCTGTGATATTGGTTCGCAACCTTGGCGTTTGACATGCTTCTATGGAGAGGCAGAAACACATCTTCGCCAAACGTCATGGGACACCCTGAAGGGGTTGGCTGCTCATAGACCCCTCCCATGGGTCTGTTTGGGCGATTTTAACGAAGTGCTAAGACGGGACGAACATGATGGTATAGGTCAGAGATGCCAAGCATAGATGCAAGGCTTTCGTGATGCCGTGGATGTTTGCGGTTTGAATGAATTGGGTTTCCAAGGCAGGATGTGGACGTTCGAGAAGAAAGTGACAGGCAGCACTTACACCAGGGTGAGGCTAGACAAAGCCCTTGCTACGGCAGAATGGAGCTCTCTGTTCCAGGGTGCAGCGGTGGAACACCTTAAGGCGGCGACCTCTGATCATTCGCCTATTCTCTTGAAGTTGGAATCCACGGCGAGGCATCAAGCGAGAGAAAAGCTCTTTAGATACGAAGTTATGCGGGACTCTCATGCAGAGTTGAAGCAAACCGTGAGATCGGCATGGGATCCAAATAGCCAAAACCCATCTGTGAGTGCTGTACGAGCAAAGCTAGCATCGTTGGCTAGCAATCTGGGAGAGTGGAGCAAACACACTTTTGGCAGTGTGCGAGGAGAGATCAGAAGTTTGAAAAAAGAGTTAGACAGGCTAAGAAACATAAATGGCAGGACCGGCCCGAGTGCCGCTGAAGTGAAGATAAACGATCGCCTAATCGAGCTGTACCTCCGAGAGGAGTTGATGTGGCGCCAGCGGTCGAGAGTAGATTGGCTATCGGCGGGTGACAAGAATACACATTTTTTTTCATCTTAGGGCATCGATCAGACGCAGAAAAAACTTGATCAAGTCTCTACAAAGACAGGACGGACAGCTCACGGATGACCCAACCGAGATGCAACAAATGGCGTGGTAGTTTTATCATATATACCTCGGAGGGGGTACAGGGGATGGAAGAGGTGCTGCAACATGTACTAGCAAAGGTAACAGATGAAATGAATGACAGGCTCATGGCTCCATTTAAGGAAGAGGAAGTTAAAACTGCACTCTTCCAAATGTTTCCCACGAAGGCCCCCGGGCCGGATGGGTACCCAGCCCACTTCTTTCAAAGACATTGGGACATATGTGGGGCCTCGGTCACCAATACAGTTCTTGGTATTCTAAGGGGTGAAGAAAGTCCCGCATGCATAAATGATACTTTGCTGGTTTTAATACCAAAGGTAGCAAATGCAACACTTTTGACTCAGTTCTGACCCATCAGCCTTTCTAATGTATTTTATAAAATAGCATCGAAGGTACTTTCAAACCGTCTCAAAGTGATCTTACCTGATATCATATAAGAGGAGCAATCGGCCTTTGTTCCGGGGAGGCTCATCACAAACAACATAATCTCAGCCTATGAGTGTCTACATTTTATGAAGAGAAACCGGTCGAAGAATAACCGTTTTTGTGCATTGAAGTTAGATATGATGAAGGCTTATGATAGAGTTGAGTGGAGTTACCTCAAAGCCATTATGGAGAAACTAGGGTTTGCAGCACCATGGGTCTCCATCATTATGAACATGGTATCTTCAGTCTCTTTATCAATTTTATTTAATGGCTTGAAACTGGAGGAGTTCAAACCCTCCAGAGGTATTCAGCAGGGAGATCCTATTTCTCCATACCTGTTCTTGTTGGCAGCAGAGGGCCTTTCGTGCCTTTTGAAATCACAAAACCAGTCATCCCAGCTTGGCGGAATTAAGGTGGCACCGACGATACCGTCAGTAAACCACCTATTATTCGCGGATGACAGTCTGCTGTTTTTAGGGCAAGTGTTAATGGAGCTGAAGAGGTATCAAACCTACTGGAGACCTACTGTGCGGCATCGGGACAGAGAATAAACAGAGAGAAATCCTCTATATTTTTCAGCAAGGGGTGCCCGGAAATTGTAAGATCGGCAGTGAAAGGCCATCTTCATGTTCCCAATGAATCGTTGAGTGACAAATATTTGGGGTTACCTACGGATGTAGGACACTCCAAAAAGGGGACTTTCAAATATTTAAGTGATAGAATTTGGGAGAAGGTAAAAGGATGGATGGGCAAACTACTGTCAGCAGGAGGGAAGGATGTGCTAATTAAGTCCGTCGCCCAGGCTATACCTGTTTTTTCAATGTCATGTTTCAAACTCCCCAGGAGGCTGTGTGAGAACATAAGTGCCATTATTCAAAAAAATTGGTGGGGTTGCAAACAGGGTAAACGAAAACCAGCATGGGTATCTTGGGAGGTGATGACAAGACCTAAGTATCTGGGAGGTTTGGGCTTCAGAGATCTTGAGCTGTTTAACTTGGCTTTACTGGCGCGACAGGCGTGGAGACTTCTTCAGGAGCCAACCTCCCTGAGTGCGAGGATTTTGAAGGCTTCTTATTATCCTAATGGAATCATCCTCTCGGCAGAATTGGTATCTAGGCCATCATAAATTTGGAGAGCAATATTGGAAGGAAGGGATATTATGAAGCAAGGAATCATTAGCAGAATTGGCAATGGCCAGAGTACAGATATATGGTCAGACAACTGGATACCGAAGAAGGCCTCACGTCGACCGATCTTATCGCTGGTTGCTAACCCACCACGCATGGTGCATGAGCTACTCCTTCCAGCGTTGGCGTCCTGGAATGAAGATCTAGTGAGGAGTGTATTTTTGCCAGTTGATGCGGGCGAAATCCTAAAAATACCTGTATGCATGCGAGATGTTCCTGACTCATGGGCATGGTATCCGGATAAGAAAGGTAATTTCTCGGTTAGCTCAGTCAACCGAATGATCATCAGCACAAAGATAGAAAGGGAGAGTTGGTTAGAAGGGCGCGCGGGCCCCTCAAAAACCTCATCAAAAGAGAAGGCTTAGAGCTCTCTCTGGAAGCTGCAAGTTCCGTCCAAAGTTCGAGTGTTCTTATGGAGGCTGGCACGGCATTCATTACCGACAACGGATGTTCTTCGAAACAGAAACATGTCAGTGCAAGATGCATGTCCTCTGTGCGGAGGGGAAGATTCATGGAGACACGCTCTTGTCTCTTGCACTATGGCAAGATGTACACAGGAGAATACCTCGGCTCTTCGGCTGTTGTGTTCAGTGGCATCACGGATCCTTTGATCCTTGAAGTTTATGCGTGCAAAGAGGCAATGGCCCTGGCAGAAGACCTCAACTCCGGAAGCAGAGGACCACATGCAGCGATTCTACATGAAATATCAGAACGGATGAGTCTTTTTCTTTCTTGCAATTTTGTTTTTGAACGTAGAAATTTTAATTTCGAGGCTCATGATCTCGTCAAGTTTGCTAGTAGTCTTTCGGTTGGTCGTCATGTCTGGTTGGGCATGCCTCACGACCTTAACCTTGTACCCACAAACATTTTGTTGGTTTAAATAAAGACCGGCGAGAATTCTAAAAAAAATCAGAAAACTAAAAGAAATATAGAGTTTCAGTACTGTGCCCACAAGTAGCAGAGGCCACGCCACATCCTCTACCGGCCAGGCAGCCGCTGCTGCAACCGCCGTCGACGAGCGGAGCGGCAGCGCACCCCACCTCCCCTGCCCACCCGGCCGCGGCGCCGCATTTTCTTCCCGTCCGGTACTAGCCACGCCCCATCTTCTCCCCGATCCAGCAGCAGCCACATTTCCCCATCTTCTCCCCTGTCCGGCGGCTAGCACCCACGCGTCGCCGTCCGGCCGTCCGGCCGCCGCGTCAGACCTCCTCGCCCGCATCTGCCGCGGCGAGCCGGCGCGCTCGTCCCTACCCCTCGACCTCGAGTGGTAGGCCAACATTCCCTCCATCCGGCCGCCGCGTCGCAGCTTCCCCCATCCGGCAGATGCGGCGTCGCCTCCGCTCCGTCCACGTCCGGCAGCGGCAGCCACGCCCCTGTCCCCGCGCGCACTGTTTCCCACGCATGGCGAGCGGGCGGCGGCCGAAGGGATTTGGGGGTTTCTCCGTTCGCGTGCAGCGGTGGTTGGGATTTGGGGATTTCTCCTTCCGTGCGTCTCTGCACCCTCCTCCTCCTCCTCCTCCCCCACGCCGTGCTCCAACGGCGCCACCTCTGATGGCCGAGGAGTATCCTGCAGATGCAGCACCTCGGATGGCCGAGCAGCACAATGCGGCCATCATCACCAGTCCACTGCACGACGACGATCTGCTCGAGAGGATCCTGATCAGCCTCCCCCGCGCCATGCCCGTCTCCGACCGCTGGTGCCGCGTCGGGCTTCCTCAAACGCTTCCGTTTCAGCCACCCGTCGTCGCCCCTCGTCGGCGTATTCGTGGACAACAAAAACGAGCGCATCCCCCATATCCTCCATATTTGGGCTGGAAATGACGGATGCCTATCAACCCGGTCGTTTGAGGTCCGTCTGAGACGTCCGTTTGGATCGAAAAATGTGATCGGTCAGTAACCGGACGGCCGGCGCGTATCAGATGGGTTTGAGGCGCCGACTGTAGATGCTCTAAATAAACAAACAAAAACAGAATAGTCGTACAATTAATTAATACTAGATAGTTTGTACGTACTAGTGTGTTGGTCATTTCCTAGTGTAAAGAGAAGAAGCCAATCCAAGAAGGGAATCCCATCCAGGTATTAGTATTTAATTTGGGCGGGCCCCACCAAATCCTAAGTGCTCTCTTGTCCTCCCATCCATGCATGCACGCATGGATGGATGCATACATTTTCCGTTGCTTCCGAATTAATTACAGCTTAGGGAATCTTTTTTTTGGGAGAGAGCGTGGTGGAGCAGCTCACCACGCACGCCCGCGCGCGAGCCAGCCTGCCACCGTGGCAAATTCTGTTACGGCCCTCCCTCCCTCGCTCTTCTTTACACTTTACATTTCCCCCTAAAAACATTCCTTTCCATTTCAAAATTCGAACATTTGCAGAGAAAATAAGCATCCCATCAATATTCCGAGGCGCCTGCATCAACATTCCGAGGCACCTGCCCGTTTTCTTTTTAAATCGAGGCATCCGTCCGGTCCGGGTTAAATGTAAGGTCCTTCTTCACATAACTCGAGTGTCAGGTTTTGCGGGGCGATGTATCATGTAGAGTGGGAGGATTGGATTGACACCGTCTTGCTGCCATCTTCCCTAGTGCCTACGCTCTGGTAGGCGGCTGATTCGGTGATCTTGCCTCATACTGCTTCAGGTCATTTTTCTGTTAAGTCTCTATATTCCAATTTGATTTCTGGCTCCGTTACTTGCAAGCTGAAGGATATTTGGCGTCCCCATATCCCTATGAAGTTAAAAAAAAGTAAGTGGCATAGAGGCCGATTGTCGGCCACTGACCATTTTCGTAAAAGTAATGGGCTGGCTTTGGAATTCTTCGCCCTTTGTGCTGGCCTTGAGGACTCGAGCCATATTCTCCTCAGTTGTGACAACAAAGGGCGACGGTGCTATTAACTTTGATGATAGCAAAGGGGGCGAGGGCTCCTCAAAAGGTTCCATGGCTTCAAGCAGGTCCCTAGTCTACGCACTCAGCTTGAACGGCGGCATAGCAGCTTCCTCTGAACCCATCCCGCAGATGCCAACAACGCGCGAATGTTGGTATCGCTGGAGTTCCGTTGTAGTGCACTGCTATGGACAACGGGCAGGTGCGGGAGACACTTTTCCGAATGTCGCCGTCCAAGGCACCTTGTGTCGATGGGTTTACAACTGGGATTCTTTCCGAGGCATTGGTAGCTTACGTATGATGATGTCGTATCGACATACTAGGTCTTCTCATTGCGATTTGTCGACTTCGTAGCACTAAGGGGGAAGCACAGCAGGCGGTTCTTCACAAATCCAAATTCACAGTGTACTAGGGTTTAAAAAGGGGAAATATTCTATATACTCGGAGCTCATGCAAGCTAGTTTGCCACAATATACTTTTGCTACCTGTTACCTGTTGGGCAATTGTGGCGGGTCCAAAGGCGTTGGATGTTGGTGTGATCAATTGGGATGGAAATGGCTCCTCCATTTCAGTGTGAATGCACCTTGAAGTGACCGCATATCAAAGAATATTGCAGATGCAATGTTTGTCTGGCTATGGAGGAGTATCTTGAGCATGCCTTGATACATTGCTCACATGCTAGATGTTTCTGGGATGGAGGTTTCTTATTTTTATTTTTACTTGTAACAGCTCTAGCTCTAGTGTTTCTCATGGCAGCGGCTGGATCTCATTATCTAGGAGGAGTGGAGGTGACATCGCTAGGTCTTTGCAAGGGTGGGGGAGAGGAGGTGTCTGTGCATGCATGCGCTAAACAAACAAACAAACAAACAAATACTGTAAAGCGGAGTAGTGGAAGAGGTGCATGCAGTCCCTTCCACCCATCCATCCATCCTTGAATTAATTAGCATGACAACCGCAAAAAAATATGAATTAATTAGCACAGTTAACCGAATCTATTTCCGTTGCCGCAAGTGGATTGGAGCGTGATCCAGCAGCTCACCTCGCACGCGCGGCAGCTGGCCAGCCTGCCAGCGTGGCATTTCTGTTACGGCCCTGTCCCCTCACTCTCTCTCTCCCACTTTCCGTTTACCCGTTCAGTCACTATGAGATATTTTGATTTTACCCCTCCCTCTCTCTCCGCGCCCCGCACTTTCTGTGACTGTGATATATTTTTTCTCTTTTTAAACCTGCCTGTCCCTGGAAAAAGGTCTAGTCATTTGAAGCATTCTTCTTCACGATCCAATAAAAGCATCCAAATTTGTTTCAAACAGAGATGATAACGGAGTGCAAGGAAAGAATAAAAACATCCAAATTTGTTTCTAGCGCCGCCGCTGACCTGCCTAGTTTCTTGTGGCCTTGGGGCTATGGCCGGAGGCGCGGTGGATCACGATCCTTGCCGGCGGGAGGGCTCATGCTTCATTTTAGGTGCGTGTATTTTTTTTGGGTCAGCTTAGGGTTTGTGTTCTGCTCAGAAAGATGGAGCGGTGGCGACTCCCTAAAGATGTAATAACCCCTGACCTCCGACTCTGGCACCCCCACCCCTGGACGACGGACTGTATGCCTCCTTCGCGATGTACTACCACCGCCTCAGAGATGGCGAGGGAGCAAGGGCATGGGAAAAAGAGGGGGTTAGCCGCTGTTGTCCGCTGACGTTCCCGCATAGAAGCTCAAATTAGGCAAGTCTCTGTTTTAGACCGTCATTCCAAGCGAGTATTCCTCAATATATACAACAAACAGATTTTTCAACAAAATATATGAGCCCCCGTTAGAATAAAAGCACGCATTATTAAAAAAAAACTGTGAAACATCTTTGTAGTTACATGAACAATCGTTTAGATCTGTGGCGTGTATATAGCGTAGGTTCGGTTTGGCAGCTAGCCGGCGGCGTTGGGGAGTGGGCGGCGCGGCTGGAGTGGCGTTTTGCGACGGAGGTCTTCCTCTCCGGCGGTGGAGGTCCGAGGAGCTCCGCTGCCGATCTTCCGTATTCCGCGTGCTTGGGGCTCGGTGGACCTGCTGGGTGCTCTTTTCCCTCGCTAGTGTCCGCGGGACGGCGGATCCGGGATCTCGAAGATCTGAATCGAGCTGGTGGTGCGGTGCAGGGCGTTGGCTTCGACTGCGCGGGATGGAGGCCTTCCGGGGCCGAGCTTCGTCGACTTCCCGTCCGCAGAGAGTCTGTTCCAAATCCAAGGCTTGTGTGGAGCAGCAGCGGCGGCGCGCCGGCTATACGTCTTCGTCGTCGTCTTCGTCAACGTGGTGCTGGGGCTTCAATGTAATTTTTTCTTGTCTCTGGACCTTTCTGTAAGAACCCTGTGCTAAATATCAGCAGTTCTTTTCCCGCAAAAAAAACAATCGTTTAGAAAGTGTGAACAGTATTTAATAATGCATGCACATTTTTTTTGAAATATATATTACCCACCCCCAATTGCCCCCCCCCCCCCCCCCAATAGTCACCTAGCCACTGCTGACGACATGGTATATGGGTGGGTCACAAAGGGTCAAATGAATCTCCTCTCCTTTTGTTAACTAAGCTTGAAGAATTTTATAAAATCAATGAACAAATCTGTGAGCATTTATGAAATTTTGCAAAGTTTTGAACATTTTTAAACAGATAAAATTGATAAGTTAAAATCATGGAAAAAAATCAAACCAAGAAAAATGTTAGAACAATAAAAGGGAAAAATTGCAAATCATCTTCTTAAAGCATCTACAACCGGACGTAGCTAAATTTGGCCCCCAAACGTCCGTGGACCCGCCTGGACGCGTCTGCTGTTAGTGACCACTTAACACTCAAATGTTTGATGCCACAACCGGATACCTCGTTGCAAATCATCAAATCCATACAATTACAAACAACGTAAAACCGAGTTTAAATCTCCGCTGGTGCCCATCCTTGTTGTTCCCTCCGTGACCCTATTCAGTGGCCGTGAGTCCCGCGAAGTGAAGGTCTGGTCCTCGGTGAGGTAGAGTAGGACATGAGACACAGACTGGTCCACATGGAACACGAGGCGCCAACGTGTCCCATGCCTTACTCTTCCTCGTTGGAGTCCATGGCCTGGATGTCGCCAGTTGAGGTGAAGTCGATGATAGATGTGGACGGGCGAGAATTGTCCAAAGAGGCGTGTGACTCCTCCTCTGTGTCCTATGCCGCGAGGGCTGCCGCGGCCTCCCTCGTCCTCTGCCTCGCATAGAGGGCATGTCCTCGCGCCTGCCTCTCAATGCCTCGTCTCCGTAGCGGACGGGTCGTGAAGCATGGCGCCTCTGACCTTGATGTGAGCCGGATCCGACGTGATGAACGCATGAAGGAGTGCCTATATCCGTCACTGATACGGGGTGGATATGTGAGGTGCCGGTCAGTCCAGACATTTGAACAGTATTTGCCAAGTTAGGTTATTAGGTGGCATTTTTCTGTGCGGGCAATGCGACCGTCGAGACGTTTAGGGCGGGTATGGGGCTCGGGTTATAGATACTCTTGCTGGTTTGGGAAGTGGCTTGCGCCGCAAGAAGGCGATTTGATGTAATGGGAGAAGAGAGCATGAGGCATCAGCTCAAGTCACCCGGCGGGGTCACGCGTGCGAAGCCACACGCGCGGGCGAAGCCAGCGTGGCCGGCGGTTACGCGCGGTGTGCCGTCTGCCATCTGCCTGCCTGTTTTCACCACCCTGCCATCCCCTCCGCAGGTTAATTAAAAGGGTGAAGGTGCACTTTTACCACACCAGGTGCAGTGAAGTGATAGATACACTCGCGCGTACGTAGCAGTAGGTAAAAAAATTGCACGGTGAAATCGATCAAAGGCACCAGAGACGAGCACGCCGCCACCGCCGCACCGGGGTATAAAAGAGGCGGGAGGCTGACTTGCGCGGCCAGCTAACCGAATCACCAGAGAGAGAGAGAGGCGGCGAGAGCGAGAGAGGGGAGGGAGGGAGGGAGCGAGCGACCGATCGAGCGCGGGGCGGGGATGGAGGCGGTTCCTCCCGCCGGTGGTTGTGGCGGCGGCGGCGGCGGTGGTGGTGGAGGCGCCGCCGCCGACGGCGTGGCCCCGCACGTCGCTGCCGGACTTGCTGCCGCTGCGCCGGGCGAGCAGGCACCCGCGCCGCTCGCTGCTGCCGCGGTGGCGGTGGGCGAGCATGACCTCGCCGCCATGGACGTCCTGGAGGAGCACGACGCCGACCAGGTCCGTTTTCTCCTCCTCCTCCTCCTTCTCCTCCCCTCCGCCGCCATGGAGGTCCTGGAGATGCTGTTTCGATTTGGAAGCTCGCGTCGTCGTCGTCCCTGACGAGTTTGTGTGCAGGTAGCGCTCGCCGCGGAGGAGCTCGGCCATGCCGTGGAGGAGGAGGAGGAGGGAGGACAGCTCGACGACGAGGAGGACGACGATGCTGAGGTCGCCGTGGAGGAGCAGGAGGAGGAGGGAGGATAGATCGACGACGACGACCACGACGATGCCGAGGTCGCCGTGGAGGGCGACGACGAGGACGACACTGCGCCACCGGAGGAGCAGGTGAGTTCCCCTAGCGCGCGCTTCTTCTCCTCCTCCTTCCTGCCTTGCTTCGACTCATGGTCTCGTCCAGCCACTGCAGCACGTGGAGGAGCTGCTCGGGGGCCTCGACGGCGGCGACGACGACGACGACCTGGAGCCGCTGGTGCCCGCCGCGGTGAACCAGAACCAGCCCCTCCCGCCCCTGCCCGCGCCGCCTGCTCAGGTGCAGCAGATCCAGGGCGGGCAGCCGCAGGAGGTACGTACCCCTCCTCTTCTCCTCCTCGTTCAAGTGATGGCGGTGCCGCGGTGGTGATGCTGCCGCCGCGCCGCTGCGGAGTGCTCTGCTGCCGCGCTAGATGGTTGGTTGCGATGAAGACTCACTGCTCTGGTTTTGCAGCTTGGCGCGATCAATCAGCAGAACGCCCTCGCGCCAGATGCCATCGTGGAGCAGCTCCAGGTTCACGCGTCCTCCATCTTCTCTTCCTGTTTTTCTTCTTGGTGCGCGGCCGAACATTGCCGGCTGGTTGAGATACATGCATGGCCGCTCCCGTTTGCTGATGCTGCATATCTCTGATCGTCTCTGTGTGCAGGGCCAGCCCGGTGACGACGACGACGATGACGAGGTCAACCAGAACCAGGCCCAGCTCGGCGGTGGCGACGACGACGAGGGCGGCGTGAACCAGAACCAGGGCCAGCAGGTCAACCACAAGGTATAAGCTCACTGCCGGCCGCCCTCCCCCTCTCTCCTTGACATTGATGATATGCTGAACCTGTCGAATGAATGACTGAATGATGGATGAATCATATGCACTGGACGGATGGCTTCATCACCATCCATCCACTAATTTTGTACAGCTAGGATAGGAACCACACTTTCCTTTTCGTTATACATGCAGGTCTGATGGTGTACTAGCTAGATACATATCTGAATTTTTAAATATTTTTTCTAAGTCTCTGAACCATGTGATTCTCCACGCCGAATCACACGCGCTCTAGCTCACCGTATAACTAGCTCTCGCCATGCCAAGTGCGCGCACCCGATGAACTCTGGACGCCAGAGCGTGCATCAGTCTAGTTCTGGTGCAAGATCCGGTCACCCCATGCCTCTGTATTTAGCTGAATTATGAGCATCATTATGAGCTGCCATTATATTTATTCATTTAGTTGCTTGATTACACCCTGCTCTCGTCAAACAGCTTGATTACCTTGGTTTCATCCTCGCCGGAGTTACCATGCTCGTGTTGGGGAGCATGCTGGTAGCGGAGCTCGGCACTGATGTCACAACCTGGATGAGTACAGTTCAAATGATGACGCCCAAGAGATGGACGCTTGGCGTGTTCGTCGCCATGGGCGAGATCAGTTCGTTGGTGCTCACTTACGCCCCGGCGTGAGTAACTCATTTGATTACCTTGTGTTTTCAGTTTGAATTTACAACGACCGTCGATCCAAAGCCAACTCATTTTAATTTGTGGTGCAGGTGGAAGTTTAGGGCCATTTGGAGAAGGGAGGAGGGAGCGGGGGTTGGCGCGGGGCTCGCCACGATGCTGCCCCTCGTTGCCGCCTTCCTCAATGGCGGGGTGTGGGTCTTCTACGGAGCCGTGGTGGCAGGACAGAACTGGTCCGTAATCATCTTGAACGGGGTTGGAACGGTGTTCCAGATGCTCTACATGACAGTCTTCTGTGGACGGTCCGAGGCTCCATGGCGACACAAGCTGCTGGTCCTGATGCTTGGAGCCGGCGCTGGCGTCGTCATCGCCGTCGTCGACTACTTCCTCCTCCACCTCGCCTTGGGCTTCGAGATGGACAGTGTCATCGGCTGGTCGGGTGCGGCGACCAGCATCACCACGTACGCCTTCACCTGTGTGGTCAACCTGGTAAGTTACTTTGTAGCTAGACAGTAGAGTAGAGTAGTTGTCGATCGGTCGTAGGTTGCCATGTACGTACTGATCGCGTGGACCTATGTTGTTCTAGTCTGGTGCAGCGCGCGACAGGGGAGCTTGGGGGGTGCCCACGCAGGCATGGGTCTCTCTGGCCAATGCAAGCATTTGGTCGGTCTGTGGAGCGGTCACACAAGACTGGTGCATGCTGGTACGTATACATCTGGGTTACTTGTTGCTGAAGTGGAACAGCGGTGGCTTCGTTGTGAATGTGATGATGAACCTGATCCTGAGTACGAATTGCTGGTGCACAGACCCCCAACCTCGTGGGCATCTTGAGCTTCATCGTTCAGGCATGCCAGATCGTCTACCTCCGCTGCCACAGGCCACCGCTGGAGGAGGATGAAGATGAGCTGCAGCGACGCCTGCTGGATTCCAATGTGTAGTTAGTTCGTCAGCCATGCATCCATTATCTTGCCAACGTTGTGCTCTCACAAGAGCCTTCTTGCCCATCGTCGCTTCATGGCATGCATGGAAGATTACCTTGACACTCCTTGTAATTACTTTGGTCGGTGGATACTCCTTGTTGCTGTTGCCTGTTACTTTGGTCGGTCGACACTCCTTTTGTTGGTTTTAGACGTTGCATTGCAAATTGTGCCTTACAATGCGCACACCATTCCTTGTGACTTTCCTTCCTGTACCAAAATGAGTAACAGAGGCCTAGCCTAGCCACTACTGCTGCTTCTTCTCGAATTGTCCCCTAGCCTAGCCACAAGAATCGTGTGGCGGGAGCTTAATTACACAAGGCCGTTGACGCTGCTGCATTCTTCGCCGCCGCTTCCCGTTTCTCAAGCCGTACGTGTTTCACGTCCTAACAGTATTTCTTTTAAAGAAAACTTCCAATCTCATTCATCATCATGATAGGACAACGAACATCGATCATAAATAACAAAAAATACATTCATATCTATATACCACCTAGCGACGACATAAGCACTGGAGTGAGCCGAAGACGCGCCGCCGTCAACACCCCTCCCTCGCTGGATCCAGACAAAAATTGTTGTAGTAGATAGTAGGAAGTCGACGTGCCAATGTCCCATTGGACCAGTGCACCAGGATAACAACCGCTGCTAATGAAGAGAAGTGTTGATCGAATGGATCCAACCTAAAGGCACACTCACGTAGAAAAATGAAGACCGGATCCGAGCCGATCCACCAAAGACAACCACCGACCATATCCTGCAATAACCGCTGGAGAGGCACCTCCACAGGCCCTCTGATGATGCTAGACGCACCACCACGATGGAGGCTAGGAGGTGAGAACCATATTCTATCTTCAGGGATCCGCTGCTGTCTTGTCTTCCTGAGCAGGACACAAACCCTAGCAAAACTCAATGAAACATATAAAAACAAAGCCCTGCTGCCGACAAGGACCAGGATCCACCGCACCCTAAGGTCACAGGAGACGGGACAGATTGGCGGCATGCTGACGGAAGGCAAAAACTCTAGCCGCCCCGTTTGCTTGGAGAAGAGGCGAAGGGGTAAGCCGCCCTCACTTCATGCCCTAATAGTTAGGTGCTTCTAGTTTGGGATCGTGTTGTAAGCTGTGTTCCCCAGCACCTTTGTATCTTTTTCTACCGGCGTTGTTTTTTCTTTTCTCCGTCCATGGAGTTTTGATAGGATCAATTTGATGATCCTACAGTTTCGCCCGATCTTTCACCGCAAGACAATTAGATAGCCAACCTTCTACTCACGGGAGCAATCGACGCAACTTGAAGATGAAGAAACGAATCCAGCAAGCAATGATTTAATGATCAACATGCCTCAAACCTTAGCCTGATAATTTTTGATGCACACAAGAACCTTCACGCAATGTTTATTCAATCTGGATAAACGGTGCGGCCGTTCCCAGAGGGATGCTTCACCCCGAGATACAACTCAATGTCTAAAACCATAAAAATAAATTCCTACCCTAAACCTTAGAAGCTGGGTCCTTTATATAAGAGACCAGAAACCAAGTCGGTTGGTCAGGCCCAAACCGAAACACACAAATAAATATTCTAATTGGCCCATAACATGGCGTAGAATAAAATAAATAACTAAAAATGCAATCGACCGAATTACCATGGTTCGGTGACTCCCTTGGCACGCCTCAACTTGGTGGAGTCCTGAGGTTGGGCTTCACCTCCTTCTTCATGGGAACAACATGAGGTATTGGGATGCCGTCATCAAGTTTGGACACTGTGTTTGTTTGATGTAATTCTGGCCAATCGATGACTTTGTTAATTCGAAGTCGGGCTCACTAAATGCTATGTGCTAAAAAACCTTAATAACACCTAGATCCAAGCTGTCATTCGACAACAATGACTGCCGGGAATTTGGTCGACACAACCATTCTTCAGCAACCACTCTCCCGCAGCCAAGCCACTGCAAGCCGACCACATCCCGAATTCAAGAACCCTAAACCTAACACTAGAAGGAGAATACACAGCAGGAGCCTACCTAGCTAGTCACGGATTCGCCGTCCAAAGAGGAGATCGGCTGGTTGCTCCATGAAACAATGGCGTAAGGCGACCGATGGCGAGACATCGATTGGTGCCGACGGCGGCGGTCGCAGTTTAGAGATAGAACGAGTGCGAGGGAAGAACTGGTCTGGCACGACCAGCTAACCAGTGTAGCCCACTTAAACGGGCCATGATCTAAAAAAATATATTCTTAAACGGACTCGAGAACGTTCATGTGTCGCGCTGTCCACGTCATCCCGACAAGCGGGCCCACCTGTCGGATTCACTGTGTTCACGGCCAAATGCAAGCGTCAGAGCTCCATGTTACACATTTGGCCATAAAATTGGGGGGGCGGGGGGGGGGGGGGGGGGGGGTTGTACCATGTTGTTCGTTACCCTAGACCCAAGTGTGATGATTTCGGTAAACACACAAGATGCCATCATGTGAAGGCTATAATGCCATCCATTTCCCTTCAAATAATGTCCCTAGTGATTGCCTCTAGTTTAGTACATGCTACGACCACAATCTCATGGCCCTAGCCACTTGCCAAAGTGTATAACATATATGCATTAACACAGTGTAAACACCTTACTACTAGTTCACTCGATTCATTCGTAGAAAACTGAAAACTGAAGCAAGTTTTCTACTCTTCTTCCTACACCACATTTCTGCACATGATAACAGAGAGGATAAGTTAATGAATGACAAGTTAAAAAATTATAATCGACAATGCATACAAACACTTACTTCTTATTTAGTTTGCATTTCTTGCTGCATCTAGTGTGTCCTAGCAATTTGCAAGTGCCGCACCGGATTTTCACCTCATCGTAAGAAAGTGGTCTACCATGTTTTGAGAAAGGGTGGTTATCATCTACCTTTGTTGCACCTTTTTTTGATATTTTAATTGGATCTTGAACTGCAACCTTGTTGCCTTCACAATCCTCTACATATTCAATTGCACACTTACTGAGGTCAGACGTTTTCTTACTCAAATTTTCCTGTAGCAGATCATACTCATGGCTCTTAGCTATCAGGACCTTCAAACTCTCATGTAACTGATCCCACAAAGCGGGGTGTTTGCATGCCGCATGCATAGCTTCTGACGCTAACACACTAACATGGCTATCTTTTATTCTTTCCCCAGCCCCAGTCCAACCAAATCCTAAAAGATCGCTTGTGCACCTCGCGGGTAGTCCCAAACTTGCTTCTTTCATGAACCGAAGAAGAACTAAACAATCTGGTATTTCAGATATATTCATGTACTTCAATACATGGAATATGTGCTTGCAAGGTAGACCCTTTCGAATCATTCTTCTGCAGCTACACCTTATAGTTTCTGCGAAATTCTCTGGTGTATACTCCACCCAAAAGCGGCTCTTTCGGTTGTTCTTCCAGGCCACAATGAACTGTTGTGATTCGTCTCCGACCATTCTTTCTATAATCTCCATGCCGCCATCTTCTTTAAGACCATCTTGCAACATATAGAAGTTTGCTGGAGTGAAGACGTGAGAAGTAGCTACCTCAAGTTCCCTCGAGCTAGTAACTGGCACCGGTACAGTTTGTGAGGCCATGCAGTCATCTCGCGCCTCATTCTCACGGATACATACAACGGTGTTCTCATAGTGCAAAATCATATCCACCATGGTCATTTCACCGTCTAGGTGGAGGTGAAGGCAGGAGTTCAAACTTTCACTCCTCTGGTTGCTTTTCATGCCAACCTAAAACTCCTCTGTCAGATAAGCTGCAGCCCACAGTCTCCTCTTCTTATACATCCGTCTCAATCAAGTTACTGTTATTTCTGACTGCCATCTTTTGGCAAACGCATGCCTTCTCTCCTCAAACGTGGCCGTGGATGTGGTGTTGTACAGAAGAGTTGGAACTGGTTCCAGGACTTGCGAGTGAGGTGAATCTTCATTTTTTTTTCTATATGCGATGTACATATACAGTGCCGCACATCTAGCAAGACTTGACGAACTGCCTTGATCATCGTAGCGTCGGCGTCCGCGGTTACACTCTTCGTTAGCTTCTGACACATTGACATCAAAAAAGTTTGCTACAAGGCAAGTCCTTTCTCGCCATGAAATACGACCACGGAATCCATCGCAACTTTGGCCAAGTGTCCCAGGGGAACACCAGCCAGCACAGGGAAGGAGGATAAATCCTCGTCATCTAAGGAAGCCGAGCCTGGGGGAGGACGGGAAGACGGACTTGGATCAAGGTTGCGCGCTGCGGCATGGCGAGACACCTTCTCTACAGCGTTCGGAGAAGCCACCGCCGTCCCGCCCGCCAGTCCCAGGCGAGCGCTCTTCTGCGAGACCATGGCCGGAGACGAAGCAGAGCGGGGGCGTCCCTTGCCCTGGGCGGAAGTGTGCGGTCGTCGCGCGCGGGGGGGGGGGGGGGGGGGGGAGGGGGTGGGGGGGAGGAGCGATGACCGGAGGAACCTTGACTGGACACACAGGACCGTGAGATAATTGTGGACACACAGTGAGGCTAACAATGCCCGAGTCACCATCCATCATGTCCGAGGCCTCCGGCGACACGGGAAACAACATCACCTCCCCCTCCAGCAAGGTAGCAAGCTCGTCCACGACCTCCACCTTAGTCACCGCCCGCTCACCAAGGAGTTCCCCACTGGTCAGCAACATTGAAGCCCATGGGGAGGCGGTTTCCGCGACCCCCTTCCTAGCGCCTTGCCTAACGATGGCGCGGTTGGTGCTGCAGCCGTTCCCAGGACATCATCATCATCAGGCAAGGACGGGGAGCGAGAACAGCTACGTCGCTCCCCGCCCGAATCCCCCGCGGATCCCCATAGCCCGAGAGAGGAGGGCTATCACGATGCCTTAGAGCCATCCACCTGGGTCGGGCCCTCAACCAAGATGCGGAGGTCGTAGCCGATGTCATTGAAGAACACATGCACGGTAGTTTATAGCTTGGAAGGGTCCGGGGATTTGACCTTGGCACGAACAGCCGGGCCCTTAAGCAGTGAAGGCTCATTGATGTCCACGACCTTACCCAACAGGAGAGACATCTAGCGACTGGTTCCCATCTACTTCGCGATGGCGGGAAGGCCGCAGATCTGGATCCACGCCGTCTCAAGTACCGCAGTAGCCAAGGGATCGACCGTAGGCACCGAGATGTGGACAGTGAGCTCGTGGAGAGCCAGGGTTAACTGCACGGTATGAGTGCCATACCAGAGGCTCAACGGGTCAGGGAATATTGCAAAGAACTCGCGATCAGAGATCGGCATCACCACTCAATCCTAGTTGGCGAGAAAGAGATGTCGCAATTCCTCCGTGATGATGGCTGGAGACGCCGTCTTGCCGCCCAACACTGAGATCAGTGCTGAGAGCGAAGGCGGGGCCTCCGAAACTGAGATCGTCATCTGGTAGTAGCCAAAATCCTCCAGCACGTGGCCATAGAGCAGCAACTCCCACTCGAGGTGGTCTTCCTTGCAAAGAAGAGCCGGATGGTCGGCGCTCTTGCACTTGTAGCAGGCAGGCGACATCTTGCAATCAACCAGGTAATGGCCTTCCAGGCCACAGTTGAAACAAACTGTGGCAACAACCCGCGGACCCCTCTGGTCGGGGGCGACCGCCGGCGGGGCGGGATGGGACACAGAGGAGGCCGGACCGGCCGCACCGAAGGTAGGTAGGCCGCCCTTGTTCTTCTTGTTGTTGGCGAACTGCCCGTATGGATGGTTGCAAGCGCCGATACCGGCCATCAGGTGTTGGGGCTGACGTTGGGGAGGGTTGTGCCGGCACAGAGGAGATCCCTCCTGGCGGTTAGACTGCACTGATGAACGGGACCTACGGTCCTGCCGACCCGACCAAGCCGGGGAGCACGAATGCTGCTCACGGTGGGAGGTGTGGCGGTCTCGGACACACCAATGATCAGGAGAGCGGAAGCGCGACCGGTCGCTTGAGCGATCCTCCCGGTCGACCGTCGTAGCCTTCCCTTTAAGGGCCACCGCTCGCATGTCGGCCACTCGCCGGGCCGCCGCGGGAGAGGGTCGACGGGACGAGGAGTCACGGGCGTCATGCCGGTCGGCCGAGCGGCGCTTGGGGCGCGATGCCCCGTCATCGACCTCACACGCCATAAGAAGGGGCGAAAGGGGGCGCGAGCCACCGAGGAGGGGGAGGCCATGGGGGGGGGGGGGAGCCGCAGCGGAATCGCGGGAGGCGACGCGGAGGGAGAAGCAAGGGGGAAGAGTCTACTGAGCGAATGCCATAAACCACCCGCAAGGCCGGGCCAAGAGGAGTTAAGGAAAGCTGCCGATGCGTCCGGGCCAGATAGGCAGGAGGATGGGCCAGGCCCATTGGGGCCAGCAATTCCAACCAGGCCAATCCTTGCGGCCCACGAACCCATGAGCCTAGCAGACCTCCATAGCCCAACCGCATCGGAGGGCCCAGGCCCAGCACGCACGACCGCATGGGGAGCTGCTAGGGTTTCCCCCTGTACGAACGTGACGCGGCGATCGTAGCTCCGGCAGGCAAGCAGGCGGGGGGTGGGGGGGGGGCATCACCGCCCTTGCTGCCCAGCCGGAACTGGCGGAAACGGCCTTCATAGATCGTCGGAGGGGAGTCCCCAGGTGAGCGGGACAGACAGTCAGGTCGGCGCAGCACCACCGCCCGGCGCAACAAGCTCGCCGCCGCGCCCACATTAGCTCGGCCCCAAATGCCCCACATATATGGCCGAGCACGACGACGGGTCCGCTGTGCAGCCAAAGAGGGGGTAGGAGGAAGGGGAGGTGGGGAGCGTACCTGTGCAACAGCCGGCGTGAGGGCGTGTTCCGGAGAGACCGCTACCGGAAGACGGTCACCGAAGCGCCAGTCCTCCCGAAGGGTGCCCGAAGCCACCGCGCAACCGACCTCCCGGTCCTCCTCCTCCTCCAGGTCAGCCCACCGCGGGACCGAAAGGAGGGAGGCGAGGGAGCGATACCATGCTCCAGGCCAGAGCCGGGAGGCGGGGACGCCGGCGCTGTAGCGGCCCCATGTTGGAGACATGTCGTGGATGGGGGAGCACCGCAGTCCACCATCTAGATCTTGTTTTCAACAGTCACAGTTTCTGCGAAGCAACCTATGGTTGGATGGTTAGAGGGATTGTGGTATCTCCAGTCCACGAGGGTTTAAATCCTGGTGCTCGCATTTGTTCCTGGCTCAGTCTTTCGGAGGTGCTCATAGAGATAGTATGTGCGTTCATAGGGGTGAGTGTATACGCGTGTATATGAGCGCTTGCGTCTGTACTGTGTTAAAAAAAACAGTAACATTTTCTGTTTTCAATGCATCGATGCACTTGTTTTGCACACGACTTGTGGCTTCCCCTCTCGATGTTTCTCGGCGCCGCCTTTTCCTGGATTGGAACATCATCATCGAACTATCCTGTCCTCGTCCCAAACGTTTCCTGCGGCCGACTGACGGGCACGAACACCGATCCTTAACTCCAGATCAGACGTACGTAAACGGTACTCCCTCTTATTCTGCCTCTTCTTATGTTATCTTATTATTAAAAACCTAGAAATCTTTCCCACATAAAAAAAGAAGAAAAGAGAAACCGATAAACCTAAGTGGATTAATATGGCGTATGTGGTCGTGAAGTCGTGCAATGTTTTTTGTTGGGATGGTACTGTACCTTTTTTTTTTTGAGGGGATGGGATGGTACTGTACCTATACGATATGGTTTATACGGGTTATGCAGGGCTTGAGAATCCACACCACCGTATCTAATACATACTCCTATACTACGTTAATATAGATTGGATTGGAACATCACCATCGATCTGTCCTGGCCCAAAAGTTTCCTGCGGCCGACTGATGGGCACGAACTCGGATCCTTAACTCCAGATCACACGTACGTATACGGTACTCCAGCTTATTCTGCCTCTTTTTATGTTCTCTTATTAATTAAAAACCTAGAAATCTTTCCCGCAGACAAAAAGAAGAAAGAGAAACCGATAAACCTAGGTTGATTACTTGGTGTATAATATGGCGGACATAGAGGACGTCGCCATGGCGGAGCCGGACCTCTTGCGACGCCCCATGATCTCGGTGTGGATAGAAAAGGTGAAAGATTACTTGATGAGGTACAGGATCCGCGGTGACGATGCCGCGACGGTGGCGGTGGTGGCGGAGCCACAACAGCATACCAGGTTGACCCTCATCGTCCTCGTCACCGCCGGCGCCGTCTTTGGTTTTTTCGCTTACTTTTACGCGGCGATTAAATGCGAGAAGGAATCGGTCTACACGGTGACGGTGTTTATCGCGATGTTTCTTTGTGCGGGCTTTGCGTTCGGCCTTGCTATGGTTTCTGTTTTTCTCATCAAAGAGTGCCAAGAGGGGTTTCAGGATGAGCAACATCATAGATTAGCAGATTTCCTGCTCCAGGTGTAGATAGATAGAAATGTAAGCATCCATCATCGATGCATGATATGAGAACTTCCCCTGTTATCATATGTACAAACATTGTACGGTATTATTGGCATGCATCTATTTTTCTGATTGAGGGAAGGCAGGCAATGGTAGTTGATTCACATGCACGCACACATATCAGTTTCACACGTACGCAACTATGCATGCATGTGTCACCACCAGCTACGCCAACAAACGTACGTTTTTATTAACATAATACAGAAGCAAGCGCTCATATACACGCGGATACACTCACCCCTATAAACACACACACACACCCTACCCTTATGAGCATCTCATCATCTTGAAATTTACGAAGTCACCGTAGGCACCTCGTCGTCGACGAGACGTCTCTTCCCGCTGAATGCACATCACCGGAAATCCTGAAATAAATTCAGGAATAAACGCGAGCACCAGGTTTGAACCCTGATGGGCTACGTACATACCAAGAGTTGCAAGGCGGTCGGAGTACATACGTACCCAAATAATCTCTGCTCTCTTTTTTCGTCTTCTCAAGAACATGGAAGAGCTTTGCATGTCTTCGAATCAGAGTTTACAGGCGTGAAGGGTAGTCATCGTCATCTGTGGTCGATCGACACCCCTGAGAATCCACCATACAGACATATAGTATTACAAAAGCTACGATCTCGCTAATTTCCACAATGCAAATCCGTCACAAGAGGGGAAGCACTGCAATCTTGTCGAAAATCCGCCTGTTTCATTCTAACGAGATTGACCGCAAGGTAAAAACCACCAAGGAGTCCAATTCCCGGATCGCACCCCCAGAGATCACAAATGAAAACCGACCGCTGGCGTAAACCTCTGGGACCTGTGTAGGCCAATAATACCAGGGACGAATCCAGGATTTGAGCATGAGGGGGGCGAAGAACAAAAAATCATAATGGGGCAACATCTATAACTATTAAAGTTCTAACTATATAATACTGGCACCGAATTTTAATGACATATTTCGATTTTTGGGATATGATTTGGTAGTTTAAATATAAATATATTTTTTTGCGCGGGGGGGGGGGGGGGGATATAAATCTTTACCGCCGAACATATCTAACAAGGCTGGCTGGCAGCGAGGGTGGAGCGGACGGGAGGAAAAGGCGAAAATGGGGCAGCTAGGGTTTGCTCTCGCTGTCCTGCTCCAATAGCCAGGTTCTTGGCCCATTGGGCGGCGCACCGACGCCAGGGCATGAATATGGTCACCAAACCGGTGACCTTCCTAGGAGGACTGATCGGTTCTTCGTGGGTCCTGTCTCTTAGTCCGACGTGGCGGACAAGTCCAAGCGGCCGCAAATCTAATTAAGGATAGGATTATGGTCTCAATCATCGATGCAAAATTTAGAAAAATACTTCCTTCGTCCGAAAATACTTGTCATCAAAATGGATAAATGTAGAACTAAAATACGTCTAGATACATCCCTTTTATCCATTTTGATTTCAAATATTTCCGGACGGAGGGAGTAGAATTTACCAGCCTACTTTTCCTGGGGTTATTGCTTTCTTGAACTAAGGAGCAGCTAGAGAAGGCTCCAGCCAACAACAATAAGCTAGCAGCGAAGAGCTACAGAGCTACTTCAAACAACAACAACAACGACAACGAACAACTACAAAACTAGCAGCGATGGCACGCTCCGGGCTCCGGCGATGGCGCGGACAGCGCCGGGAAGGAGACACAGCGACGTGGCAGCGTGCCCGGGAGGAGCCACGGCGAGGTGCAGGCCCAAGGAAGTACGCATGCAGCAGCATCACATCGAGAGAACGTGTCAGACCCACCCCGACGAGGAATGCTACACTCACGGAGGAATATACATGATCTGAACAATATACTAACAGGCTACGTGATCTCCTAAGTTGAACAGCCTTATCTTGGGGAACCTCTAGATACGCACTTCAACGGTTATTGGATGGACAATAAAAACCGGTTATTAGATGGGATTGGATCATCACCATCGATCTGTCTTCTCGTCGTCCCAAACGTTTCCAGCCGGCTGACTGATTGTGTCAAACACGGTTCCTTCTCTCCAGATGGGATTGGATCATCACCATCGATCCTCGTCCCAAACGTTTCCAGCGGCCGACTGATGGGCACGAACACGGATCCTTAACTCCAGATCAGACCATCTTCCCACTCTTGGTCTCTTATTAGAAACCTAGAAACCTTTGCCATGAAGAAATAGAAAAGAGAAACCGATAAACGTAGCTGGATTAGTTGGTGTGTAATATGGCGGACATAGATGATGTCGCCATGACGGAACCGGACCTCACGCGACGCCCCATGTCTTCTGTGTGGATCGAAAAGGTGCAAGATTACTTGGTGAGGTACATGACTCGCGGTGACGATGCCGCTATGGTAGCGGTGGCGCCGGAGCCACAGCAGCACACGAGGATGATGCTCATCTTCCTCGCCACCGCCGGCGCCGTCTTTGGGGTGTTCACTCTCTTTTACCTGGAGATTAAATACGCGAAGGATTGGGACTACACGGTGGATATTGCGATCTGGCTATGTGCGTCCTTCGCGGGCAGCCTTATAGGAGTTTCTACTTTGCTCATCGCAGACTGTCAAGATGGGTTTCAACAAGAGGATCGAAGATTCGCAGATTTCTTGCTCCAGCTGTAGAGCTTAATTAATTCTGTACTCCCTCACAGTGTAAAAAAACGTCTTGTATTAAGTTAAGGAGGTAGTATATATATTTGATAGGATGGAATAGATGATCATCCATGCATGTGCAAGTACCAGTTGACAACATGCATGCATATTTGTTATTTTCACTCTTATGTACCTATATATTGTAAACCACGACGTACGTGCGGGTCCTTCTACACCAACACTTATAAATTGTTCGCCGTGGAGATATCTGACCTCTCCTACACTTGGTTCAAATTCTTACGGTGAAAGCCTACGACCCGGCATCGGGTTGGGCGATGGCGTCGTCCTCGCCGCATCCCCCTTTGGGGCGTCGCTGGGAAGAGCCTTTGATCCTATTCACGCATTTCGTAGGTTGTCCACTCACCTTGCTTGGGCTATTCCGGGGGAAACCCTAGATCATAGTCTCCTGGATCGGACGATGACAGCGTCTTAGGTGCCATTCTCCGTCCCAGGCGCATTGTTTTGGAGCACCTGTTGGCTGGAGGGGCATGAGGTGGAGCGGTGTTTCATCTACCGCAGCAACAACGGTGGATATCGGCGGCGTGGCGTAGTGGAGCCTCGCCGCCAATAGCTAGATGTGAAGGAGACACATGTGTTTGCACTGCCCAAAGTTGCAGCTTCTCCCCCCCCCCTTCCCCCGCTTTATATGGAAAGCAACAACCGAAACAAAGTACACAGCCGAACGATACATGAGATGAGGTAGCCCTGAAAGAATAGCGATCTCAGGATAACCGGATCACACAGGACCCACGTGACTACACTGCCGAAAGAAAGCACAGAAAGAACTGAGTATAACGCCACGCTACGGCCTGTAACATCTAAACTCCACTACAACGTCCCGAGGAGCGAGAACGGTGCTAAGCATCGTCGCTGTTGAGTCCACACTGGACAAAGGTTTTCCCACGGAACAGAGACACAAAGAGAAGCTCCACAACAACTTCTTTAAGACGAAAGCGGCGCCCGCAAGCATCGTCGTTGTCGGGAACAAAGCGCGGAGGTTTCGCTCGGAAGCTTCCCTCATGACACCACGATGTCTCCAAGACAAGTGTGATGAGTTCAGAACTCCAGATCTGGATTGGGGCGTCACCACTGCCTGAGACAGAGAGCACGCACGAGCCACCCGCCACTCCACCTCTCGCTGCCCACATGACCAAGGGAGAAAGCCACCGTCACCGACATGGCGCCCGACGGAGAGCCAACCATGCGGACCGCCTTCCGAAGCCGTCACCTCGGCATCCAAAGTCCGAAACACCACCAACCGCCCACTTCATAGTGCACTAAGCGCAGTTGGAAGAGCAGAGGCACCACTCCACTCCTAGACCGACATTGGCCACTGAGTCTAGATCAACGCTGGCATGGTCGAAAGCGCCCAGGAATACGTCACTACAATCTAGTGACTCCCGACGGCCTCCACAAAGCAAGCGCCGACCATAGCCCGGTAGCCTTGGCCCAGGCAAGCTCCCACGACACCACGTCCATGGCAAGCGGCATAGATCTATGGTGTATATTTTTACGACAATAGCCACCTTGCACTGTGCCCGTCAGGAGGTGAACCTCGTTGCCGGCAGGCACCACCCCGACCGAGCCCAACCAGCCCTATCCTCAAGGTGCTTGGTTGAGATCTTGGAGGGATGAGTGGAATGCTGCAAGGACCAACATCAGGCTGCGGAATGTATGCTGAGACGAAAACACCTGGCCCGCTTGCAACAACACAGTCTGCCAGGCACGTGCTACAGACCACGCGATCTCTCGTGATCGGATGGCTGGCGAGGAGGTTTGCGAGAGACAAACTTCAGCCGGTTGAGTTAAAGGATTTTCCGAGGCCTTAAATTGACATTTATCCGAGAAGGTGTGCATTGGGTACCGACATACTCCTACGACGTTATTACTATCTTTCAGTTACAGAAAAGTATTATCTTCATTCAAAAATAAGTGTTGTTGCTTTAGTCAAATTTGAATTAAAACCTTGACACTTATTTTGAAACGGAAGGTTGGATTAGATCATCACCATCAATCTGTCCTGTACTCGTCCCAAACGTTTCCAGCGGCCGACTGATGGGCACGAACACGGATCCTTAACTCCAGATCACACGATCTTCCCCCTCTTGTTCTCTTATTAGAAACCTACTACTCCCTCCGTTCCTAAATATTTGTCTTTCTAGAGATTTCAATAAGTGACTATATACGGAGCAAAATGAGTGAATCTACACTCTAAAATATGTCCATATACATTCGTATGTGGTAGTCCATTTGAAATCTCTAAAAATACAAATATTTAGGAACAAAGGGAGTAGAAACCTATCCCTCGGAAAAAAAATAGAAAAGAGAAACCGATAAACCTAGCTGGACTACTTGGTGTATAATATGGCGGACATAGAGGACATCGCCATGGCGGAGCCGGGCCTCGCGTGACGCCCCATGTCTTCGGTGTGGATAGAAAAGGTGCAAGATTACTTGCTTATATACAGGACCCACGGTGACGATGCCGCGACGGTGGCGGTGGCGCCGGAGCCACAGCAGCATACCAGGTTGATGCTTATCTTCCTCGTCACCGCCGGCGCCGTCTTGGGTTTTTTCACTTACTTTTACGTGGCGATTAAATACCAGAAGCACTGGGACTATGCGGTGGAAATTGCGTTTTGGGCATCTGTGTTCTTTGCAGGCAGCCTTGCTATGGTTTCTGCTTTTCTCATCGCAGAGTGCAAAGGGGTGTTTCAAGATGAGGAACATCATATGTTAGCAGATTTCTTGCTCCAGGTGTAGATTCTTTAGATAGATATGTAATCATCCATCATCCATGCATGTGTAAACACCAGTTGACTGATACGTACATACTACGGTTTATATTGGTATACATTTTTATTTTATTTTTGATTGAGGGAAGGCATGCAATGGCAGTCGATTCACACATATGTCTGTTTCACTCGTACGCAACTATATATGCGCAGATGAACAAAAGTACGAACAGACTAAAAGTTGCAAGCTTTTCCTATACTTAGCCGGCGGCCGGAGTATGTACGTACCCAAATAATCTGTGCACTTTTAATTATTTTTTTAAACAGGCTTTGGTCCCGGTTTATATTATACTCCCTCCGTCCCGTAATATAAGAAAGTCACTAAACTTTCTTATATTACGGGACGGAGGGAGTATTATAAAGCCACACGGCCACATGCTACAAAGTATTGATGAAATTCTCAACAGCTGATCAAAGGAAAAAAAACATGACAAAGCTAGCTGATCAAAGAATAAATCTGCAGTGATTCCATTCCCACACTGGCGGCGTCTCCTAGTCGTTTGCATCGTTTGCTCGCCAATCCTTTAGGTCAGCAGGATTAAGTCTCCTGGATGTCGCCGGCAAGGCGGTGGCGGCGGCGATTCCAATCCCACACTGGCGGCGTCTCGGAGTCGTTTGCATTGTTTTGCTCATATTCTTGAAATGGTTGTTCATATCATGGAACTATCTGGGAAGAAAACTGGAGCGTCTGCATATTTTTTCCTATGAAACTATCATGGAAACCAGATGCTTATTCTTGAAATGGTTGCTCATATCAAAGAAGAGGCCTCCTTTGGCGCCGTTTTGGAGTTCTTACCCGAGTTCTGTTCTAATTACTAGATGATGTTGTGTTGATGCTGTTCTTCCCAGTTGATGGCAATATGACGTTGACAAGTGTAGTGATTCGGTTTGAAGAAAGAGAGAATAAAGTATCCCTATACATCAGTACATGTGGCTACTAATTTTAATTTTTTTTGAAATGGAGGAAGACCTCGGCCTCTACATCTGGACGATGCATGCAGCTATTTTATTAATTGTTCACACAAGACCTTACAAAGTAATACAATAGTAAGACTAAAGCCATCGTCTAGGCAACATCTGTCGCTACTCCTATCCAATTGATGAAGGGATGCTGATAGTCTGGGCCTAATACCAAACAGACCTCGCAACCAAACCTACCATCTAAGACCTGAGGTCCCATCCAGGACGCCTACCGGGTATGGGGCACCCACCGGTCCGGCGCACTGCTCAACCAGGACGCCTACCTGGTATGAGGCCGCCACAGCCACCTGCCATCAATCCATCTTCAGAACTGTACTGATGCATCTACCTTGCCCGGTGTAGCTGTCGTCGACGCCACTACGACGCCAGACCGCGTCACCCTCCTGCGCGAGTTCATCTCCGCGCATCGGACGCCGAGTCACCACAGTGCCATGCCGCCGAGATCCGCCGCCATCAATGAGTGAGATGAAGGACCGCTCCACCAAAGAATCTGTCCTCTGGTCCCTCGATCACGTGTGCACCTCCAAGAATGACGCCCCAAAAGGGGGAACGACACTAGAGCGCCGCCGTCATCCGGTCATCCGATCTAGGGTTTTCCCCGGAGGTAGCAGAGAGTGGTCTTGAACTTCTCCATGGCGATGCCTTCAAAAAGGAAACGATGTAGATAGCGTCGCCACTGCCGGCTTTAGCAATAGCCAAAAGCAAGTTTTCACCCAGATCTGTTCGAAGAAATCCAACTCAAACGGTTCCTCAAACGTTTGAGTCTAGTAGTCTGATGGTGCATCTGATGGTGCATCTCTGGGGAATTCTGCTCGGCGGCAGCGAGTTGGGTCGGGACAGGTTAGGGATTTCTGCTCGCAGTTGCGGCTGTGGGGAATTCGGACTTGTTTTTTTCTTTTTTCTTTCTTTCGAGGTAGTACATGAAAGGGCCCAAGGCCCGGCCCGGTTGCGTGTGCTTCGCGTCTCCCATTTTTTGTTTTCTCGGAGAGAGAGAGAGTCTCAACTGTTTCGAGATTTCAAGAAAAGTTCTGATTCCTAGAATCATGGATTCAAAAAACGTTCGCCGAATTCAAAAACCTTTCTTGAATTCGGAAAATGTTTGCGATTTCAAAATAATGAATATTTTTTTAATTTTAACGACTTTTTTTTTGAAAAGGAGGTTAAACCTCTGGCCTCTGCATCAATCGATGCATACGACCATCTTTATTTATTATTCAACAAAGGTCTAACAAGAACATACATCAAGCCACCCGAAGCCATCACTCACACTTACAAAACTCGATAATATGGAGTGCTCTCACTCCCCATATCTAAACCGGTGTCGTCGTCAATCCATCCACATAATGTATCGGAACTAAAGCCGGTGTAGCAGACCTAAAGCGTACACCACATGCACACGTTTTAGAAGCCGCGTCATCATCATCGAACTGCTGACCCATCTTCGGGAGAGAGATCCGAATGATCCTTGCCAGTCCGTCCATCCTTCGACGCCACCATGGCGCCACCGCCCTGCGCTCGTCCATCCAGACGCGAAGATTCTGGAGGATCTGTCGCGCGTAGCACCTGCCGACTAGGCATGACACAGCGTAGCACCTGCCGGCCAGGTATGACTTTGACATCTCCACCGAAGCTTCATGCAAGACGAAGCCGCTCCACCTCTTGCCTCTATCTTCCAGTGCTGCTCCACAAACGATGCTCCCAGGAGAGAAACGACACCGCAGTGCCGTCATCGTCCGATCTGAAAGACCAGATCTTAGAGTTTCCCCCAGAGCAGCACAAGTGGGTCAACAGAAGTTACACGACGATGCCTTCATCAAGGTAACGACGCAGAACACCGCCATCGCCTGCCATCGGCTCAGTTTTTACCGGCAACTCTGTCTTCCCGACTTGCAGCCGGGACTAGATGAGGGATCTCGAGATCTGACCATCCAGCCTCAGGCCGACCACCTCCAACGGAGGAGATGGCCACCATCGCCGGCTGCACCGGCTAGATCAGATATGATCAGAGGCGCCGTCAAACATTCCACCAGGCCCTCCACGCCGCCTCCGCCGATCCGACACCCGATGGCGCGCCGCCGCCGACCGTAGCCACCATCCTTCCCGATACAGTGACGCGCCATGCCTACAGCTGATACCGCCCGAGGCAGGGCCGGTCACCACGTCGCCGCCTGTCGCAGCCATTGCCGTCGCGCCGCATAGATTGGATCGGCCGCGCCACCACGTGTTTAGGGGCCCCGCATCACCCCTAAGACGTGGGAGAGTGGGAGTCCTCGACCACCGCCGTCGGCCTCCGGGCTTAGCCCGGCGGCGGCGGGGGGAGGGGAAGAGGAAGATCGCGCCCTCGGCGGCTAGGGTTTGGGCGCCGCCCGAGTAGCCCTAGCGGGGACGACACGGGGGCAGTTGGACAGGGTCCTCGATAATGTTTGAATTTTTACCCCTGGCTCAATCAATTTGCTTATGGACACTTGATGAGTGAAATCAAGCATCACTTGACATTACTATAGCTTACTCCTGTGAAATTAGTACGTGATCAAAATAGAATAGCTGATAATCTAGCTAATATTGGTCGTTTTGGAGGTAATACCGCTTGTCGGTTAGCATCTCCAATGGCAAGCCTAAAATTTGGATATCTAAAAAACAATTTTAAACTAGATAACGCCTTGCGTGTTATTGCAGGAATCAGTTGCAATATATTTGAAGAGATTTGATTTTATGAAACATGAATATTGGAATTAATGATGTATGAACTAAAACAAAAAATGTATATTATATAGTATTTGATTGTTGTATAGTTAAAAATGCATATTAACACCTGGAAGGTAGCTGGCCTTGCGTGGCGCCCAAGGATTTGGTTACTGGATGGTAAATTTGCTTACCATTGGTTAGTCCTTTATCTCACCACCAACTATAAACACATATATCAAAAGTTTCAATATAGACAGCGGTGTATTGTTAAATGGCCATGGCAACTCTCACATAATAAGAAACTAGTCGTGGGTGTTGTGGTAACGGGTGGAGATCTCTGCAGTACTGCATTTTTTTTAGAAAAGGAGGTTCAACCCCTGGCGTCTACATCAATCGATGCATGCAACCATCTTTATTAATTATTTCATAAAGATCTGACAACAACATACATCAATCCACCCAAAGCCACCACTCACACCTACAAACTCGATAATATGAAGTGCTCTCACTCCCTATATCTAAAACAGGTGTCCTCGCCGATCCATCCACATAACGTATCGAGACCAACAGCCGGTGCAGCCTACCTAAAGCGCACACCAGATGCTCACGTTTTATAAGCCGCCATCATCATCGGACCACTGACCCATCTTCAGGAGAGATATCTGCATCGTCCTTGTCAGTCTGGACATCCGTCGACGCCACCGCCCTGCGCTCATCCGCCCTGACGGGAAGACTCTGGAAGATCTATCGTGCGTAGCACCTGCCAACCAGGCATGACTCAGCATAGCACCTGTCGGCCAGGCATGACTTGACAGCTCCACCGAAGCTCCGTGCAAGACGAAGCCGCTCCATGTCCTGCCTCTGTCTTCCGGCGCTGCTCCACACACGATGCTCCCAAGAGAGAAACGACACCATAGTGCCGCCATCGTCCGATCTGGAAGACCAGATCTAGGGTTTCCCCCAGAACAACACGAGTGGGTCGACAACAGTTACACGACGACGCCTTCATCAAGGTCACGGCGCAGAACGCCACCATCGCCAGGCGTCAGCTCGGTTTTCACCGGCAACCATGTTTCCCCAATTTGTAGCCGGGACTAGATGACGGATCTGGAGATCCGACCACCCAGCCTCAGGCCGACCACCTTCGACGAAGGAGATGACCACCACCGCCATGTCCCGTCTCCATGCCAAGAAGGGCCGTCGGACTCCACCGCCGTCAGTAACTTCACCCGACGCCAGGCCACACAGCCACCAATAGCACATCACGGGCACCCCGGGGATGCCTCCCCGACCTGCCTCGGCGCCGATCCAGAAGGCCGAGCGCAAGCAACAAGACGAATCCGGCGAGCAACCAGCAAAACCGTGTGCACCACGGATGTCAGCCCGAAGGGGATCTCGCCCGACTCTGCCTAGCACAGGTGCCATTGCCCCCGCGTCGTCCGGATCCGGCAGATCGACCACCGGCCGCCGTAACCATCACCAGCACGCAGCCCGCCTCGTGCAGCCCTCCACGCCCGCCACCGTGGCAGCCCAGCATCGCCGCGCCCCACACAACGCCGCGTTCCGGCCAGGGTAGATCGCCCCACGGCGATCCTGCCTCGCGAGAAGGAGAAAGCGCCCCGCCGCCGCCCATGCCGGGCGGGCTTCGCCCACCGGCACGCTCTGGCGGCGGCGAGGGGAGGGATGGGGAGGAGGTCACGGTTCGGTGGCGGCTAGGGTTTCCTCCCCTGCCGCCCGTGGGAGCGCTAGAGAAGGTCGCGAAACAAAGGTTGGTTCTATAGTACCGATGACACGTGGGTGCAGAGGTCCACACAATAGCGAATGTACTGCACAGTGCGCTTTTGCAGAGGATGCCCGAATCCCGTGGTAAGTACGGGCAATCCATAACAACTGGTCACGTGTTCAAATCTGCACCTTTTGCATATTTTGTAGGATAAAATTAAGGCATTGTGGGGGGAAAAAGACCTCGACATCGCATTGTGGACGCAGCAGGAAGATGGTGCTCTTCTCGTAGTCGTTTCTCACATTATCTGTTCTAGATATGCGCTAGCTTGTCCGTCAAAATTGATAGAATTCCTGAATTGACCCTTTTGAATAAATAGCATAGGTATTCAAAATTCTTCCATTTTCAAAATTTGCAGGGACTCAAGAATTAGTGCCAACATTTTGTCGAACTGTTGATAAATTACCGTTTCTCCAGATTTCCGGTACTCAATATTTTACATTTTTAAGAAAAGGTCGTGCCGTTTTCCTCGTCAAATATCATGTTCTCAAATGTTGTCTACAAGATCCATTGTTTGGTTTTTAGGTACTAATTAATGTAGTAGCTAGCAAGGAGGTCAAATTTCGCTCAATAGTTTTTGACATTTTTTCTACTAAGGTTTTTTTTACATGGATTATGTGTCTCCTAGTCGTCGTTAGGCCTCCCATACCGCACCTTCATCCTCCATTCCAACAATGCCCCCCCCCCCACGCCGCCCTCACCAGACGAATTGGAGAAGCAACGATGGATAATGTGGTTGGCGCAGGCAAGAAACGATTGATGACGATGTGTTCCGCTAGAGAGAGAGAGAGTGCATGTAGGAGCAGAAGGAGGCGGAGCTACCGCATGAGAGAACCTCGGCTAGAAGTCGGAAGTTCTGATGTGCAAAAGAGATGCTAAGAGAGAACGTAGGAATGCAACAGACATCATCTTCTCGAAGGCCATCGATGAAGAGTGCGCTCGGATGCCGACACAGAGTAGATCAAAATTGGTCCTACAATGGGTGTTGCAACTTGCAAGAGGTTAATCTCTGATTCCGATTCAAAGAGGCTGATGGTGATGTGTCGTGGGGATAATGCCTCCGAGAATTCTCCCACCACCACCTAATTTCGCTCCGTCTTCAGCAGCTACCTTGCCATACACTTGAACAGGTACCTAGTGCCGATTGAGCTAAGTTTCTATTTACTAAGTTAGAACCATAGATGATGAATATCATAAATTAGAACCATATATGATGATTTTTCCTCTCTCTAGCTAGTAGCTTAAACTACAATGTGCCTCATACCAAGATAGCTAGGGCTTAGGTGTGAGTGCAATCGTTAATTCTTTTTCCTTTCTAAGACCTTTTTTTTTTACTATTCACACCCACATGTTTCGAGCTTCGGGAGACTGCTTGCTGCATGTGGCATGAGCGAACGGCGGATGCCAAATAATGTGAAGTTTGTTCATGAAGGTGGTACTAGAAATTAATCCTAAGGACAGTACCATAAAATCATTAACCTCACATGTTAGGATGCTCTAATTACAACACTGTTACTTGGAACTAAATCACAATGTTCATTTATTGTTTGCATATAAAAAGTAAAGTCAGGTGCGTGCACAATCTTACTGCAAAAACATATACATGCAAAATTAATTCCTGTCCATAAATTTAGGTGCAACAAGTTTTTGTAGGGCTCATACGAAAGAACGAAATGCGCTCAGGGAATTAACTACTATTAATGAAGACTCCTATTAAGGTCTTCTAGTTAGCGGATTGAAATATTTTGCTTTTCCGTCATACCCTCAAGACCAAAAGCTGCCAAAGGCTATCAGTGGTTCTTGTAGAGGCACATGAGGAAAAGAGATAAAAGTGAAGTGTGGATTCTCCTTCGTTGGTGGGAATGAGAGGGATCGGAAACAAGATGAACTCTTTATACGTTAATTTGGGTGAACAGAGAGTTGTTCTTGCAGAGTATTCCGCCACATAACTTCATGCCAAGAATGATAGTCTCGAGTACCAGACAAATCAGGCCTAAAAAATTATGGCTTCAAAGGTTTGGGGCAAGGACTTCTATGAACCACTAGTTACTGAAGCATTGAACTTCGTTGATGCCAACTGAACTCGAAGAAATAGCTTCTAGATGTATTGAATCTTTTTGCATGTATCTTCGACTTTAGCCTTTCTAGTTCAGTTGTCGAGACCTGTTATTCTTGTAATTTGCCTCCGTTGAAAGGGTTGGGTCAGCTTACAGTTGCTTTGTTAGCTTTTCCAATGATGCCATGCTTGTAAGACCTCTTCCACTGGACATGTGCTTTAGCTGAGGTGCTAAACGCATTAAAGAGTTTAGAAGCTAAAGCCCAATGCATAGGTGCCTAACTTGTTGTAGCTAAGATTCCTTTATTTAATCATTTAGCAACTAAACTCCCCATGCATTGGTGGGCTTAATTCATTTAAGTGTTGTTTCTAAGTTCACGCGCTTGGCATTGTTTCTTCCTGGGGTCCCCAAACTCATCTCTCTCCTATTAGTTACCATACCACATCAGATTTTTCACCTAGATGGCAGCCTTAGCATATGTACAAGGTGGAGCATTGGGAGGGGTCTAATGTGCGCCATTTGGATGGTGATGCTTGTACTTTTTGGGAAGTAAGTTTGTGAGCCAATTTGTTTCTATAATATAAATCAGAGAGGGAGACCCCTCTTTTATTCACACAAAAAGTGCAACAAATTTAGTTTTATATGTGCTTGCAAGCTTGAATAGAAATCAAACATTCCGAGATGCATAGTTGCTAGTTCGTGCAGATCATAGACCTAGTTCACACATACAAATGTCATACCATGACACAAAGTTTGACTGGAGCCAGTGAAACCCGCGTGAGGTGTTTGATGAAGCCTTGCTTAAAAAATCATGACCAATTTTTGATAACTGCACAATAGACTAAATATTACAATTTATTGCACTTTTGAAATAAAGAAAATAATATAAAGGAAACTCGGTACAAATATGTACTCCCTTCATATCACAAATACATGTCGTTTTGGATATGTATTTGGTCAAATATAAATTAGAACTTTAAAAGCAAATGTACATACAAATATAAACATTGTTCTAAATATTGAAATAAGGAACTTGTGAACCATATGTTTAGATTTGTGTTGGAATATGTATTTAGAATATTTTTTTCTTTGTTTCACATATGTATAATAAAAAATCAGTGGTCAAAGGTAAATGTTGAAGACGATCACTTTACAAAACAATACGTATTCATGATATGGACCTGTGGAGAGTAGTACAGTATTTGTGCCTAGCTTGTGATTTATGTTTCTGTCTTATTGGATGACAGGATATATATTTTTTCTAGGAAATACATTGTTAACATAAAATTTTCAATCATGTGAAGTTGTATAGTCCTTCCATTCATAACAGTCAACGAATTTGTCTGCTTTTTCCTTGTTCTGTTAGTACTAGCACTACAATTTTTTCTTTTGCGGGGGAGTATTAGTGTACTACATTGCAATAAGAGTATTAGTGTACTACATTGTAGTAAGAGTTCTTCTAGTTGGATGGACGAGCCTCCGGGTTGTGTCACTAAATTTGTGGACGATTTAATGTTGTTTGAAGTTTAATAAAGCTAGCCATGATGGCCATCACTCAAAAGAGAAAAAAAACTTGTGTATTGATTCGAAATGTTGGTCTAGGCTGGGATTGGGTGGGCCCCATGGCACGATACAACCCGCGGCAAAGCCGGTCCAGGCTTAGGCTAGGCTTGAAAAAGCCTGGTGTTCAACAAGCAAGCCCGAGCCCAGCGCGACACGACACGTTTTTTGCGTTACACACAGTGGCGGAGCCAGGAAAAAAGAATGAGGAGGGCCGAGTGTTGCTGAGCCTCGTCAGGGAGGGCTAACCCACCATAATACACCATTTTGATAGCAAATAATCACTTGTTCAGATGTATATTAGGCTTAAATCAGTTGTATTAGGGGGGGGGGGGCAGGGCCCTTGCTGGTCCCCCCTGTCTCCGCCACTGGTTACACAAGCCCAAGCCTGGCCCGACGCAAAAGCCTTAAGCCCAAGCCCGGCCTGACATGACACATTTTTCCATCACACAAGCCCAAGCCCGACATGATGCAAAAGCCCAAAGCCCGAGGCTCCCCGGTTGGACTTCTGGGCTATCCGCTAGTGCTGCTCAGAATCATCATCATCAGAAAACTAAAAATACTTTTTCCCTCTTGCTTCTAGATCAGGAGCAAAGGGGAAGGGGAAGCTGGAGGATATCATGCAAGAGTTGGCTCTGAAGGAAGAGGATCTTGATGACGTGATCTTCAAGGACGACGATGCCCCTGCGGAGGAAGAACTCAGATGGATGGTATTGGCGCATGTGCACATGGACAAGGGTTTTAGTACCTACTGGTTTTCCGAAACATGTGATCTGCTTGGGATCTAGCAAGACAGGTGAAGATCAAAACCCTAGAAGATAACATATTCCAGATGCAGTTTAACTGCTTAGGGGACTGGGAGAGAGTCACCCAGGGGGGACTGTGGCACTTCAGGGGAAATCCAGTTATCATTGTTCCTTATGACGGTTACTCGAAGACCACATCCATCGAGTTGTTCAAGTTTGAAATCTGGGTGAGGATCATTGATCTGCCGATAGCATATCACGACAAGGTGAAGGCGCTGGCATCAGAGTTGGGCGAGTTTGTGGACTCGGAACCTTCATCCTTCGATTTTGAGGGCAACTTTTACCGGGTGAGGATCAGGCTAGATGTGCGCAATCCATTGAAGAAAGTAACGTCTCTGATCCGCGGTGGAGAGCGGCAGATATTTGCAGTAAAATACGAGCGTCTACCCGACTGGTGCCAAGTATGTGGCATGATGGGCCACGATTTCAAGGAACATGGTGATGGAGTCCACCCTCCTTCGGCGCTGATTTTCAAGAATTTGCGTGCTCCAGCTAGCACTGCATGGGGGACGAAATGCCGTAACAGCAACCAGAAGGGCGGGAGGCAATAAGCAGGTCAGAGCAGCAACGGGCAGGAGAAAAGTGCAGGAGCGGAAGAACCGTCGTATGTTGATATGGAAGTGAATGATGAAAACCGTAAGCACAACTCCGACGGGGTGTTGCAGAGTCATAACCCGGGGTACGGGTCTGGAGATAGTGCCAGCGACAAAAAGTGGAGAGACGCCTCTTAGCCCACCTCCAAAACAGGACTCCAAGAGGTCTAAACCAACCCTACAAACTAAGAAGAATCCTGCTGGAGTGCTGAAAGAAGATCCTCCCACAGGGCAAAAACTATGATGCTAGATCGGTGGCCTCCTCGGCGGAGGACCGCCGGGCGCAATGAGTTTGTTAAGTTGGAACTGCCGGGGTATTGGCAACGCCCCGATAGTTCAAGAGCTCCGCGAGATAGCGGTAAAGTTTGCCCCTAAAGTGCTATGTATAATTGAAACTCGGATAGGGAGGGATAGAGCAGAAAATCTAGCAAACACTTTAGGTTTTGATTCATCATTTGCTGTTGACTCCGCTGGTAGAAGCGGGGGCCTAGTTCTTTTTTGGAATAATGAAATAAAGGTGAAAATTTTGGGCTACTCGAGGTTCCATATTGATGCAAAAATCTGTGATATTGGTTCGCAACCTTGGCGTTTGACATGCTTCTATGGAGAGGCAGAAACACATCTTCGCCAAACGTCATGGGACACCCTGAAGGGGTTGGCTGCTCATAGACCCCTCCCATGGGTCTGTTTGGGCGATTTTAACGAAGTGCTAAGACGGGACGAACATGATGGTATAGGTCAGAGATGCCAAGCATAGATGCAAGGCTTTCGTGATGCCGTGGATGTTTGCGGTTTGAATGAATTGGGTTTCCAAGGCAGGATGTGGACGTTCGAGAAGAAAGTGACAGGCAGCACTTACACCAGGGTGAGGCTAGACAAAGCCCTTGCTACGGCAGAATGGAGCTCTCTGTTCCAGGGTGCAGCGGTGGAACACCTTAAGGCGGCGACCTCTGATCATTCGCCTATTCTCTTGAAGTTGGAATCCACGGCGAGGCATCAAGCGAGAGAAAAGCTCTTTAGATACGAAGTTATGCGGGACTCTCATGCAGAGTTGAAGCAAACCGTGAGATCGGCATGGGATCCAAATAGCCAAAACCCATCTGTGAGTGCTGTACGAGCAAAGCTAGCATCGTTGGCTAGCAATCTGGGAGAGTGGAGCAAACACACTTTTGGCAGTGTGCGAGGAGAGATCAGAAGTTTGAAAAAAGAGTTAGACAGGCTAAGAAACATAAATGGCAGGACCGGCCCGAGTGCCGCTGAAGTGAAGATAAACGATCGCCTAATCGAGCTGTACCTCCGAGAGGAGTTGATGTGGCGCCAGCGGTCGAGAGTAGATTGGCTATCGGCGGGTGACAAGAATACACATTTTTTTTCATCTTAGGGCATCGATGAGACGCAGAAAAAACTTGATCAAGTCTCTACAAAGACAGGACGGACAGCTCACGGATGACCCAACCGAGATGCAACAAATGGCGTGGTAGTTTTATCATATATACCTCGGAGGGGGTACAGGGGATGGAAGAGGTGCTGCAACATGTACTAGCAAAGGTAACAGATGAAATGAATGACAGGCTCATGGCTCCATTTAAGGAAGAGGAAGTTAAAACTGCACTCTTCCAAATGTTTCCCACGAAGGCCCCCGGGCCGGATGGGTACCCAGCCCACTTCTTTCAAAGACATTGGGACATATGTGGGGCCTCGGTCACCAATACAGTTCTTGGTATTCTAAGGGGTGAAGAAAGTCCCGCATGCATAAATGATACTTTGCTGGTTTTAATACCAAAGGTAGCAAATGCAACACTTTTGACTCAGTTCTGACCCATCAGCCTTTCTAATGTATTTTATAAAATAGCATCGAAGGTACTTTCAAACCGTCTCAAAGTGATCTTACCTGATATCATATAAGAGGAGCAATCGGCCTTTGTTCCGGGGAGGCTCATCACAAACAACATAATCTCAGCCTATGAGTGTCTACATTTTATGAAGAGAAACCGGTCGAAGAATAACCGTTTTTGTGCATTGAAGTTAGATATGATGAAGGCTTATGATAGAGTTGAGTGGAGTTACCTCAAAGCCATTATGGAGAAACTAGGGTTTGCAGCACCATGGGTCTCCATCATTATGAACATGGTATCTTCAGTCTCTTTATCAATTTTATTTAATGGCTTGAAACTGGAGGAGTTCAAACCCTCCAGAGGTATTCAGCAGGGAGATCCTATTTCTCCATACCTGTTCTTGTTGGCAGCAGAGGGCCTTTCGTGCCTTTTGAAATCACAAAACCAGTCATCCCAGCTTGGCGGAATTAAGGTGGCACCGACGATACCGTCAGTAAACCACCTATTATTCGCGGATGACAGTCTGCTGTTTTTAGGGCAAGTGTTAATGGAGCTGAAGAGGTATCAAACCTACTGGAGACCTACTGTGCGGCATCGGGACAGAGAATAAACAGAGAGAAATCCTCTATATTTTTCAGCAAGGGGTGCCCGGAAATTGTAAGATCGGCAGTGAAAGGCCATCTTCATGTTCCCAATGAATCGTTGAGTGACAAATATTTGGGGTTACCTACGGATGTAGGACACTCCAAAAAGGGGACTTTCAAATATTTAAGTGATAGAATTTGGGAGAAGGTAAAAGGATGGATGGGCAAACTACTGTCAGCAGGAGGGAAGGATGTGCTAATTAAGTCCGTCGCCCAGGCTATACCTGTTTTTTCAATGTCATGTTTCAAACTCCCCAGGAGGCTGTGTGAGAACATAAGTGCCATTATTCAAAAAAATTGGTGGGGTTGCAAACAGGGTAAACGAAAACCAGCATGGGTATCTTGGGAGGTGATGACAAGACCTAAGTATCTGGGAGGTTTGGGCTTCAGAGATCTTGAGCTGTTTAACTTGGCTTTACTGGCGCGACAGGCGTGGAGACTTCTTCAGGAGCCAACCTCCCTGAGTGCGAGGATTTTGAAGGCTTCTTATTATCCTAATGGAATCATCCTCTCGGCAGAATTGGTATCTAGGCCATCATAAATTTGGAGAGCAATATTGGAAGGAAGGGATATTATGAAGCAAGGAATCATTAGCAGAATTGGCAATGGCCAGAGTACAGATATATGGTCAGACAACTGGATACCGAAGAAGGCCTCACGTCGACCGATCTTATCGCTGGTTGCTAACCCACCACGCATGGTGCATGAGCTACTCCTTCCAGCATTGGCGTCCTGGAATGAAGATCTAGTGAGGAGTGTATTTTTGCCAGTTGATGCGGGCGAAATCCTAAAAATACCTGTATGCATGCGAGATGTTCCTGACTCATGGGCATGGTATCCGGATAAGAAAGGTAATTTCTCGGTTAGCTCAGTCAACCGAATGATCATCAGCACAAAGATAGAAAGGGAGAGTTGGTTAGAAGGGCGCGCGGGCCCCTCAAAAACCTCATCAAAAGAGAAGGCTTAGAGCTCTCTCTGGAAGCTGCAAGTTCCGTCCAAAGTTCGAGTGTTCTTATGGAGGCTGGCACGGCATTCATTACCGACAACGGATGTTCTTCGAAACAGAAACATGTCAGTGCAAGATGCATGTCCTCTGTGCGGAGGGGAAGATTCATGGAGACACGCTCTTGTCTCTTGCACTATGGCAAGATGTACACAGGAGAATACCTCGGCTCTTCGGCTGTTGTGTTCAGTGGCATCACGGATCCTTTGATCCTTGAAGTTTATGCGTGCAAAGAGGCAATGGCCCTGGCAGAAGACCTCAACTCCGGAAGCAGAGGACCACATGCAGCGATTCTACATGAAATATCAGAACGGATGAGTCTTTTTCTTTCTTGCAATTTTGTTTTTGAACGTAGAAATTTTAATTTCGAGGCTCATGATCTCGTCAAGTTTGCTAGTAGTCTTTCGGTTGGTCGTCATGTCTGGTTGGGCATGCCTCACGACCTTAACCTTGTACCCACAAACATTTTGTTGGTTTAAATAAAGACCGGCGAGAATTCTAAAAAAAATCAGAAAACTAAAAGAAATATAGAGTTTCAGTACTGTGCCCACAAGTAGCAGAGGCCACGCCACATCCTCTACCGGCCAGGCAGCCGCTGCTGCAACCGCCGTCGACGAGCGGAGCGGCAGCGCACCCCACCTCCCCTGCCCACCCGGCCGCGGCGCCGCATTTTCTTCCCGTCCGGTACTAGCCACGCCCCATCTTCTCCCCGATCCAGCAGCAGCCACATTTCCCCATCTTCTCCCCTGTCCGGCGGCTAGCACCCACGCGTCGCCGTCCGGCCGTCCGGCCGCCGCGTCGGACCTCCTCGCCCGCATCTGCCGCGGCGAGCCGGCGCGCTCGTCCCTACCCCTCGACCTCGAGTGGTAGGCCAACATTCCCTCCATCCGGCCGCCGCGTCGCAGCTTCCCCCATCCGGCAGATGCGGCGTCGCCTCCGCTCCGTCCACGTCCGGCAGCGGCAGCCACGCCCCTGTCCCCGCGCGCACTGTTTCCCACGCATGGCGAGCGGGCGGCGGCCGAAGGGATTTGGGGGTTTCTCCGTTCGCGTGCAGCGGTGGTTGGGATTTGGGGATTTCTCCTTCCGTGCGTCTCTGCACCCTCCTCCTCCTCCTCCTCCCCCACGCCGTGCTCCAACGGCGCCACCTCTGATGGCCGAGGAGCATCCTGCAGATGCAGCACCTCGGATGGCCGAGCAGCACAATGCGGCCATCATCACCAGTCCACTGCACGACGACGATCTGCTCGAGAGGATCCTGATCAGCCTCCCCCGCGCCGTGCCCGTCTCCAACCGCTGGTGCCGCGTCGGGCTTCCTCAAACGCTTCCGTTTCAGCCACCCGTCGTCGCCCCTCGTCGGCGTATTCGTGGACAACAAAAACGAGCGCATCCCCCATATCCTCCATATTTGGGCTGGAAATGACGGATGCCTATCAACCCGGTCGTTTGAGGTCCGTCTGAGACGTCCGTTTGGATCGAAAAATGTGATCGGTCAGTAACCGGACGGCCGGCGCGTATCAGATGGGTTTGAGGCGCCGACTGTAGATGCTCTAAATAAACAAACAAAAACAGAATAGTCGTACAATTAATTAATACTAGATAGTTTGTACGTACTAGTGTGTTGGTCATTTCCTAGTGTAAAGAGAAGAAGCCAATCCAAGAAGGGAATCCCATCCAGGTATTAGTATTTAATTTGGGCGGGCCCCACCAAATCCTAAGTGCTCTCTTGTCCTCCCATCCATGCATGCACGCATGGATGGATGCATACATTTTCCGTTGCTTCCGAATTAATTACAGCTTAGGGAATCTTTTTTTTGGGAGAGAGCGTGGTGGAGCAGCTCACCACGCACGCCCGCGCGCGAGCCAGCCTGCCACCGTGGCAAATTCTGTTACGGCCCTCCCTCCCTCGCTCTTCTTTACACTTTACATTTCCCCCTAAAAACATTCCTTTCCATTTCAAAATTCGAACATTTGCAGAGAAAATAAGCATCCCATCAATATTCCGAGGCGCCTGCATCAACATTCCGAGGCACCTGCCCGTTTTCTTTTTAAATCGAGGCATCCGTCCGGTCCGGGTTAAATGTAAGGTCCTTCTTCACATAACTCGAGTGTCAGGTTTTGCGGGGCGATGTATCATGTAGAGTGGGAGGATTGGATTGACACCGTCTTGCTGCCATCTTCCCTAGTGCCTACGCTCTGGTAGGCGGCTGATTCGGTGATCTTGCCTCATACTGCTTCAGGTCATTTTTCTGTTAAGTCTCTATATTCCAATTTGATTTCTGGCTCCGTTACTTGCAAGCTGAAGGATATTTGGCGTCCCCATATCCCTATGAAGTTAAAAAAAAGTAAGTGGCATAGAGGCCGATTGTCGGCCACTGACCATTTTCGTAAAAGTAATGGGCTGGCTTTGGAATTCTTCGCCCTTTGTGCTGGCCTTGAGGACTCGAGCCATATTCTCCTCAGTTGTGACAACAAAGGGCGACGGTGCTATTAACTTTGATGATAGCAAAGGGGGCGAGGGCTCCTCAAAAGGTTCCATGGCTTCAAGCAGGTCCCTAGTCTACGCACTCAGCTTGAACGGCGGCATAGCAGCTTCCTCTGAACCCATCCCGCAGATGCCAACAACGCGCGAATGTTGGTATCGCTGGAGTTCCGTTGTAGTGCACTGCTATGGACAACGGGCAGGTGCGGGAGACACTTTTCCGAATGTCGCCGTCCAAGGCACCTTGTGTCGATGGGTTTACAACTGGGATTCTTTCCGAGGCATTGGTAGCTTACGTATGATGATGTCGTATCGACATACTAGGTCTTCTCATTGCGATTTGTCGACTTCGTAGCACTAAGGGGGAAGCACAGCAGGCGGTTCTTCACAAATCCAAATTCACAGTGTACTAGGGTTTAAAAAGGGGAAATATTCTATATACTCGGAGCTCATGCAAGCTAGTTTGCCACAATATACTTTTGCTACCTGTTACCTGTTGGGCAATTGTGGCGGGTCCAAAGGCGTTGGATGTTGGTGTGATCAATTGGGATGGAAATGGCTCCTCCATTTCAGTGTGAATGCGCCTTGAAGTGACCGCATATCAAAGAATATTGCAGATGCAATGTTTGTCTGGCTATGGAGGAGTATCTTGAGCATGCCTTGATACATTGCTCACATGCTAGATGTTTCTGGGATGGAGGTTTCTTATTTTTATTTTTACTTGTAACAGCTCTAGCTCTAGTGTTTCTCATGGCAGCGGCTGGATCTCATTATCTAGGAGGAGTGGAGGTGACATCGCTAGGTCTTTGCAAGGGTGGGGGAGAGGAGGTGTCTGTGCATGCATGCGCTAAACAAACAAACAAACAAACAAATACTGTAAAGCGGAGTAGTGGAAGAGGTGCATGCAGTCCCTTCCACCCATCCATCCATCCTTGAATTAATTAGCATGACAACCGCAAAAAAATATGAATTAATTAGCACAGTTAACCGAATCTATTTCCGTTGCCGCAAGTGGATTGGAGCGTGATCCAGCAGCTCACCTCGCACGCGCGGCAGCTGGCCAGCCTGCCAGCGTGGCATTTCTGTTACGGCCCTGTCCCCTCACTCTCTCTCTCCCACTTTCCGTTTACCCGTTCAGTCACTATGAGATATTTTGATTTTACCCCTCCCTCTCTCTCCGCGCCCCGCACTTTCTGTGACTGTGATATATTTTTTCTCTTTTTAAACCTGCCTGTCCCTGGAAAAAGGTCTAGTCATTTGAAGCATTCTTCTTCACGATCCAATAAAAGCATCCAAATTTGTTTCAAACAGAGATGATAACGGAGTGCAAGGAAAGAATAAAAACATCCAAATTTGTTTCTAGCGCCGCCGCTGACCTGCCTAGTTTCTTGTGGCCTTGGGGCTATGGCCGGAGGCGCGGTGGATCACGATCCTTGCCGGCGGGAGGGCTCATGCTTCATTTTAGGTGCGTGTATTTTTTTTGGGTCAGCTTAGGGTTTGTGTTCTGCTCAGAAAGATGGAGCGGTGGCGACTCCCTAAAGATGTAATAACCCCTGACCTCCGACTCTGGCACCCCCACCCCTGGACGACGGACTGTATGCCTCCTTCGCGATGTACTACCACCGCCTCAGAGATGGCGAGGGAGCAAGGGCATGGGAAAAAGAGGGGGTTAGCCGCTGTTGTCCGCTGACGTTCCCGCATAGAAGCTCAAATTAGGCAAGTCTCTGTTTTAGACCGTCATTCCAAGCGAGTATTCCTCAATATATACAACAAACAGATTTTTCAACAAAATATATGAGCCCCCGTTAGAATAAAAGCACGCATTATTAAAAAAAAACTGTGAAACATCTTTGTAGTTACATGAACAATCGTTTAGATCTGTGGCGTGTATATAGCGTAGGTTCGGTTTGGCAGCTAGCCGGCGGCGTTGGGGAGTGGGCGGCGCGGCTGGAGTGGCGTTTTGCGACGGAGGTCTTCCTCTCCGGCGGTGGAGGTCCGAGGAGCTCCGCTGCCGATCTTCCGTATTCCGCGTGCTTGGGGCTCGGTGGACCTGCTGGGTGCTCTTTTCCCTCGCTAGTGTCCGCGGGACGGCGGATCCGGGATCTCGAAGATCTGAATCGAGCTGGTGGTGCGGTGCAGGGCGTTGGCTTCGACTGCGCGGGATGGAGGCCTTCCGGGGCCGAGCTTCGTCGACTTCCCGTCCGCAGAGAGTCTGTTCCAAATCCAAGGCTTGTGTGGAGCAGCGGCGGCGGCGCGCCGGCTATACGTCTTCGTCGTCGTCTTCGTCAACGTGGTGCTGGGGCTTCAATGTAATTTTTTCTTGTCTCTGGACCTTTCTGTAAGAACCCTGTGCTAAATATCAGCAGTTCTTTTCCCGCAAAAAAAACAATCGTTTAGAAAGTGTGAACAGTATTTAATAATGCATGCACATTTTTTTTGAAATATATATTACCCACCCCCAATTGCCCCCCCCCCCCCCCCCCAATAGTCACCTAGCCACTGCTGACGACATGGTATATGGGTGGGTCACAAAGGGTCAAATGAATCTCCTCTCCTTTTGTTAACTAAGCTTGAAGAATTTTATAAAATCAATGAACAAATCTGTGAGCATTTATGAAATTTTGCAAAGTTTTGAACATTTTTAAACAGATAAAATTGATAAGTTAAAATCATGGAAAAAAATCAAACCAAGAAAAATGTTAGAACAATAAAAGGGAAAAATTGCAAATCATCTTCTTAAAGCATCTACAACCGGACGTAGCTAAATTTGGCCCCCAAACGTCCGTGGACCCGCCTGGACGCGTCTGCTGTTAGTGACCACTTAACACTCAAATGTTTGATGCCACAACCGGATACCTCGTTGCAAATCATCAAATCCATACAATTACAAACAACGTAAAACCGAGTTTAAATCTCCGCTGGTGCCCATCCTTGTTGTTCCCTCCGTGACCCTATTCAGTGGCCGTGAGTCCCGCGAAGTGAAGGTCTGGTCCTCGGTGAGGTAGAGTAGGACATGAGACACAGACTGGTCCACATGGAACACGAGGCGCCAACGTGTCCCATGCCTTACTCTTCCTCGTTGGAGTCCATGGCCTGGATGTCGCCAGTTGAGGTGAAGTCGATGATAGATGTGGACGGGCGAGAATTGTCCAAAGAGGCGTGTGACTCCTCCTCTGTGTCCTATGCCGCGAGGGCTGCCGCGGCCTCCCTCGTCCTCTGCCTCGCATAGAGGGCATGTCCTCGCGCCTGCCTCTCAATGCCTCGTCTCCGTAGCGGACGGGTCGTGAAGCATGGCGCCTCTGACCTTGATGTGAGCCGGATCCGACGTGATGAACGCATGAAGGAGTGCCTATATCCGTCACTGATACGGGGTGGATATGTGAGGTGCCGGTCAGTCCAGACATTTGAACAGTATTTGCCAAGTTAGGTTATTAGGTGGCATTTTTCTGTGCGGGCAATGCGACCGTCGAGACGTTTAGGGCGGGTATGGGGCTCGGGTTATAGATACTCTTGCTGGTTTGGGAAGTGGCTTGCGCCGCAAGAAGGCGATTTGATGTAATGGGAGAAGAGAGCATGAGGCATCAGCTCAAGTCACCCGGCGGGGTCACGCGTGCGAAGCCACACGCGCGGGCGAAGCCAGCGTGGCCGGCGGTTACGCGCGGTGTGCCGTCTGCCATCTGCCTGCCTGTTTTCACCACCCTGCCATCCCCTCCGCAGGTTAATTAAAAGGGTGAAGGTGCACTTTTACCACACCAGGTGCAGTGAAGTGATAGATACACTCGCGCGTACGTAGCAGTAGGTAAAAAAATTGCACGGTGAAATCGATCAAAGGCACCAGAGACGAGCACGCCGCCACCGCCGCACCGGGGTATAAAAGAGGCGGGAGGCTGACTTGCGCGGCCAGCTAACCGAATCACCAGAGAGAGAGAGAGGCGGCGAGAGCGAGAGAGGGGAGGGAGGGAGGGAGCGAGCGACCGATCGAGCGCGGGGCGGGGATGGAGGCGGTTCCTCCCGCCGGTGGTGGTGGCGGCGGCGGCGGCGGTGGTGGTGGAGGCGCCGCCGCCGACGGCGTGGCCCCGCACGTCGCTGCCGGACTTGCTGCCGCTGCGCCGGGCGAGCAGGCACCCGCGCCGCTCGCTGCTGCCGCGGTGGCGGTGGGCGAGCATGACCTCGCCGCCATGGACGTCCTGGAGGAGCACGACGCCGACCAGGTCCGTTTTCTCCTCCTCCTCCTCCTTCTCCTCCCCTCCGCCGCCATGGAGGTCCTGGAGATGCTGTTTCGATTTGGAAGCTCGCGTCGTCGTCGTCCCTGACGAGTTTGTGTGCAGGTAGCGCTCGCCGCGGAGGAGCTCGGCCATGCCGTGGAGGAGGAGGAGGAGGGAGGACAGCTCGACGACGAGGAGGACGACGATGCTGAGGTCGCCGTGGAGGAGCAGGAGGAGGAGGGAGGATAGATCGACGACGACGACCACGACGATGCCGAGGTCGCCGTGGAGGGCGACGACGAGGACGACACTGCGCCACCGGAGGAGCAGGTGAGTTCCCCTAGCGCGCGCTTCTTCTCCTCCTCCTTCCTGCCTTGCTTCGACTCATGGTCTCGTCCAGCCACTGCAGCACGTGGAGGAGCTGCTCGGGGGCCTCGACGGCGGCGACGACGACGACGACCTGGAGCCGCTGGTGCCCGCCGCGGTGAACCAGAACCAGCCCCTCCCGCCCCTGCCCGCGCCGCCTGCTCAGGTGCAGCAGATCCAGGGCGGGCAGCCGCAGGAGGTACGTACCCCTCCTCTTCTCCTCCTCGTTCAAGTGATGGCGGTGCCGCGGTGGTGATGCTGCCGCCGCGCCGCTGCGGAGTGCTCTGCTGCCGCGCTAGATGGTTGGTTGCGATGAAGACTCACTGCTCTGGTTTTGCAGCTTGGCGCGATCAATCAGCAGAACGCCCTCGCGCCAGATGCCATCGTGGAGCAGCTCCAGGTTCACGCGTCCTCCATCTTCTCTTCCTGTTTTTCTTCTTGGTGCGCGGCCGAACATTGCCGGCTGGTTGAGATACATGCATGGCCGCTCCCGTTTGCTGATGCTGCATATCTCTGATCGTCTCTGTGTGCAGGGCCAGCCCGGTGACGACGACGACGATGACGAGGTCAACCAAAACCAGGCCCAGCTCGGCGGTGGCGACGACGACGAGGGCGGCGTGAACCAGAACCATGGCCAGCAGGTCAACCACAAGGTATAAGCTCACTGCCGGCCGCCCTCCCCCTCTCTCCTTGACATTGATGATATGCTGAACCTGTCGAATGAATGACTGAATGATGGATGAATCATATGCACTGGACGGATGGCTTCATCACCATCCATCCACTAATTTTGTACAGCTAGGATAGGAACCACACTTTCCTTTTCGTTATACATGCAGGTCTGATGGTGTACTAGCTAGATACATATCTGAATTTTTAAATATTTTTTCTAAGTCTCTGAACCATGTGATTCTCCACGCCGAATCACACGCGCTCTAGCTCACCGTATAACTAGCTCTCGCCATGCCAAGTGCGCGCACCCGATGAACTCTGGACGCCAGAGCGTGCATCAGTCTAGTTCTGGTGCAAGATCCGGTCACCCCATGCCTCTGTATTTAGCTGAATTATGAGCATCATTATGAGCTGCCATTATATTTATTCATTTAGTTGCTTGATTACACCCTGCTCTCGTCAAACAGCTTGATTACCTTGGTTTCATCCTCGCCGGAGTTACCATGCTCGTGTTGGGGAGCATGCTGGTAGCGGAGCTCGGCACTGATGTCACAACCTGGATGAGTACAGTTCAAATGATGACGCCCAAGAGATGGACGCTTGGCGTGTTCGTCGCCATGGGCGAGATCAGTTCGTTGGTGCTCACTTACGCCCCGGCGTGAGTAACTCATTTGATTACCTTGTGTTTTCAGTTTGAATTTACAACGACCGTCGATCCAAAGCCAACTCATTTTAATTTGTGGTGCAGGTGGAAGTTTAGGGCCATTTGGAGAAGGGAGGAGGGAGCGGGGGTTGGCGCGGGGCTCGCCACGATGCTGCCCCTCGTTGCCGCCTTCCTCAATGGCGGGGTGTGGGTCTTCTACGGAGCCGTGGTGGCAGGACAGAACTGGTCCGTAATCATCTTGAACGGGGTTGGAACGGTGTTCCAGATGCTCTACATGACAGTCTTCTGTGGACGGTCCGAGGCTCCATGGCGACACAAGCTGCTGGTCCTGATGCTTGGAGCCGGCGCTGGCGTCGTCATCGCCGTCGTCGACTACTTCCTCCTCCACCTCGCCTTGGGCTTCGAGATGGACAGTGTCATCGGCTGGTCGGGTGCGGCGACCAGCATCACCACGTACGCCTTCACCTGTGTGGTCAACCTGGTAAGTTACTTTGTAGCTAGACAGTAGAGTAGAGTAGTTGTCGATCGGTCGTAGGTTGCCATGTACGTACTGATCGCGTGGACCTATGTTGTTCTAGTCTGGTGCAGCGCGCGACAGGGGAGCTTGGGGGGTGCCCACGCAGGCATGGGTCTCTCTGGCCAATGCAAGCATTTGGTCGGTCTGTGGAGCGGTCACACAAGACTGGTGCATGCTGGTACGTATACATCTGGGTTACTTGTTGCTGAAGTGGAACAGCGGTGGCTTCGTTGTGAATGTGATGATGAACCTGATCCTGAGTACGAATTGCTGGTGCACAGACCCCCAACCTCGTGGGCATCTTGAGCTTCATCGTTCAGGCATGCCAGATCGTCTACCTCCGCTGCCACAGGCCACCGCTGGAGGAGGATGAAGATGAGCTGCAGCGACGCCTGCTGGATTCCAATGTGTAGTTAGTTCGTCAGCCATGCATCCATTATCTTGCCAACGTTGTGCTCTCACAAGAGCCTTCTTGCCCATCGTCGCTTCATGGCATGCATGGAAGATTACCTTGACACTCCTTGTAATTACTTTGGTCGGTGGATACTCCTTGTTGCTGTTGCCTGTTACTTTGGTCGGTCGACACTCCTTTTGTTGGTTTTAGACGTTGCATTGCAAATTGTGCCTTACAATGCGCACACCATTCCTTGTGACTTTCCTTCCTGTACCAAAATGAGTAACAGAGGCCTAGCCTAGCCACTACTGCTGCTTCTTCTCGAATTGTCCCCTAGCCTAGCCACAAGAATCGTGTGGCGGGAGCTTAATTACACAAGGCCGTTGACGCTGCTGCATTCTTCGCCGCCGCTTCCCGTTTCTCAAGCCGTACGTGTTTCACGTCCTAACAGTATTTCTTTTAAAGAAAACTTCCAATCTCATTCATCATCATGATAGGACAACGAACATCGATCATAAATAACAAAAAATACATTCATATCTATATACCACCTAGCGACGACATAAGCACTGGAGTGAGCCGAAGACGCGCCGCCGTCAACACCACTCCCTCGCTGGATCCAGACAAAAATTGTTGTAGTAGATAGTAGGAAGTCGACGTGCCAATGTCCCATTGGACCAGTGCACCAGGATAACAACCGCTGCTAATGAAGAGAAGTGTTGATCGAATGGATCCAACCTAAAGGCACACTCACGTAGAAAAATGAAGACCGGATCCGAGCCGATCCACCAAAGACAACCACCGACCATATCCTGCAATAACCGCTGGAGAGGCACCTCCACAGGCCCTCTGATGATGCTAGACGCACCACCACGATGGAGGCTAGGAGGTGAGAACCATATTCTATCTTCAGGGATCCGCTGCTGTCTTGTCTTCCTGAGCAGGACACAAACCCTAGCAAAACTCAATGAAACATATAAAAACAAAGCCCTGCTGCCGACAAGGACCAGGATCCACCGCACCCTAAGGTCACAGGAGACGGGACAGATTGGCGGCATGCTGACGGAAGGCAAAAACTCTAGCCGCCCCGTTTGCTTGGAGAAGAGGCGAAGGGGTAAGCCGCCCTCACTTCATGCCCTAATAGTTAGGTGCTTCTAGTTTGGGATCGTGTTGTAAGCTGTGTTCCCCAGCACCTTTGTATCTTTTTCTACCGGCGTTGTTTTTTCTTTTCTCCGTCCATGGAGTTTTGATAGGATCAATTTGATGATCCTACAGTTTCGCCCGATCTTTCACCGCAAGACAATTAGATAGCCAACCTTCTACTCACGGGAGCAATCGACGCAACTTGAAGATGAAGAAACGAATCCAGCAAGCAATGATTTAATGATCAACATGCCTCAAACCTTAGCCTGATAATTTTTGATGCACACAAGAACCTTCACGCAATGTTTATTCAATCTGGATAAACGGTGCGGCCGTTCCCAGAGGGATGCTTCACCCCGAGATACAACTCAATGTCTAAAACCAAAAAAATAAATTCCTACCCTAAACCTTAGAAGCTGGGTCCTTTATATAAGAGACCAGAAACCAAGTCGGTTGGTCAGGCCCAAACCGAAACACACAAATAAATATTCTAATTGGCCCATAACATGGCGTAGAATAAAATAAATAACTAAAAATGCAATCGACCGAATTACCATGGTTCGGTGACTCCCTTGGCACGCCTCAACTTGGTGGAGTCCTGAGGTTGGGCTTCACCTCCTTCTTCATGGGAACAACATGAGGTATTGGGATGCCGTCATCAAGTTTGGACACTGTGTTTGTTTGATGTAATTCTGGCCAATCGATGACTTTGTTAATTCGAAGTCGGGCTCACTAAATGCTATGTGCTAAAAAACCTTAATAACACCTAGATCCAAGCTGTCATTCGACAACAATGACTGCCGGGAATTTGGTCGACACAACCATTCTTCAGCAACCACTCTCCCGCAGCCAAGCCACTGCAAGCCGACCACATCCCGAATTCAAGAACCCTAAACCTAACACTAGAAGGAGAATACACAGCAGGAGCCTACCTAGCTAGTCACGGATTCGCCGTCCAAAGAGGAGATCGGCTGGTTGCTCCATGAAACAATGGCGTAAGGCGACCGATGGCGAGACATCGATTGGTGCCGACGGCGGCGGTCGCAGTTTAGAGATAGAACGAGTGCGAGGGAAGAACTGGTCTGGCACGACCAGCTAACCAGTGTAGCCCACTTAAACGGGCCATGATCTAAAAAAATATATTCTTAAACGGACTCGAGAACGTTCATGTGTCGCGCTGTCCACGTCATCCCGACAAGCGGGCCCACCTGTCGGATTCACTGTGTTCACGGCCAAATGCAAGCGTCAGAGCTCCATGTTACACATTTGGCCATAAAATTGGGGGGTCGGGGGGGGGGGGGGGGGGGTTGTACCATGTTGTTCGTTACCCTAGACCCAAGTGTGATGATTTCGGTAAACACACAAGATGCCATCATGTGAAGGCTATAATGCCATCCATTTCCCTTCAAATAATGTCCCTAGTGATTGCCTCTAGTTTAGTACATGCTACGACCACAATCTCATGGCCCTAGCCACTTGCCAAAGTGTATAACATATATGCATTAACACAGTGTAAACACCTTACTACTAGTTCACTCGATTCATTCGTAGAAAACTGAAAACTGAAGCAAGTTTTCTACTCTTCTTCCTACACCACATTTCTGCACATGATAACAGAGAGGATAAGTTAATGAATGACAAGTTAAAAAATTATAATCGACAATGCATACAAACACTTACTTCTTATTTAGTTTGCATTTCTTGCTGCATCTAGTGTGTCCTAGCAATTTGCAAGTGCCGCACCGGATTTTCACCTCATCGTAAGAAAGTGGTCTACCATGTTTTGAGAAAGGGTGGTTATCATCTACCTTTGTTGCACCTTTTTTTGATATTTTAATTGGATCTTGAACTGCAACCTTGTTGCCTTCACAATCCTCTACATATTCAATTGCACACTTACTGAGGTCAGACGTTTTCTTACTCAAATTTTCCTGTAGCAGATCATACTCATGGCTCTTAGCTATCAGGACCTTCAAACTCTCATGTAACTGATCCCACAAAGCGGGGTGTTTGCATGCCGCATGCATAGCTTCTGACGCTAACACACTAACATGGCTATCTTTTATTCTTTCCCCAGCCCCAGTCCAACCAAATCCTAAAAGATCGCTTGTGCACCTCGCGGGTAGTCCCAAACTTGCTTCTTTCATGAACCGAAGAAGAACTAAACAATCTGGTATTTCAGATATATTCATGTACTTCAATACATGGAATATGTGCTTGCAAGGTAGACCCTTTCGAATCATTCTTCTGCAGCTACACCTTATAGTTTCTGCGAAATTCTCTGGTGTATACTCCACCCAAAAGCGGCTCTTTCGGTTGTTCTTCCAGGCCACAATGAACTGTTGTGATTCGTCTCCGACCATTCTTTCTATAATCTCCATGCCGCCATCTTCTTTAAGACCATCTTGCAACATATAGAAGTTTGCTGGAGTGAAGACGTGAGAAGTAGCTACCTCAAGTTCCCTCGAGCTAGTAACTGGCACCGGTACAGTTTGTGAGGCCATGCAGTCATCTCGCGCCTCATTCTCACGGATACATACAACGGTGTTCTCATAGTGCAAAATCATATCCACCATGGTCATTTCACCGTCTAGGTGGAGGTGAAGGCAGGAGTTCAAACTTTCACTCCTCTGGTTGCTTTTCATGCCAACCTAAAACTCCTCTGTCAGATAAGCTGCAGCCCACAGTCTCCTCTTCTTATACATCCGTCTCAATCAAGTTACTGTTATTTCTGACTGCCATCTTTTGGCAAACGCGTGCCTTCTCTCCTCAAACGTGGCCGTGGATGTGGTGTTGTACAGAAGAGTTGGAACTGGTTCCAGGACTTGCGAGTGAGGTGAATCTTCATTTTTTTTTCTATATGCGATGTACATATACAGTGCCGCACATCTAGCAAGACTTGACGAACTGCCTTGATCATCGTAGCGTCGGCGTCCGCGGTTACACTCTTCGTTAGCTTCTGACACATTGACATCAAAAAAGTTTGCTACAAGGCAAGTCCTTTCTCGCCATGAAATACGACCACGGAATCCATCGCAACTTTGGCCAAGTGTCCCAGGGGAACACCAGCCAGCACAGGGAAGGAGGATAAATCCTCGTCATCTAAGGAAGCCGAGCCTGGGGGAGGACGGGAAGACGGACTTGGATCAAGGTTGCGCGCTGCGGCATGGCGAGACACCTTCTCTACAGCGTTCGGAGAAGCCACCGCCGTCCCGCCCGCCAGTCCCAGGCGAGCGCTCTTCTGCGAGACCATGGCCGGAGACGAAGCAGAGCGGGGGCGTCCCTTGCCCTGGGCGGAAGTGTGCGGTCGTCGCGCGCGGGGGGGGGGGGGGGGAGGGGGTGGGGGGGAGGAGCGATGACCGGAGGAACCTTGACTGGACACACAGGACCGTGAGATAATTGTGGACACACAGTGAGGCTAACAATGCCCGAGTCACCATCCATCATGTCCGAGGCCTCCGGCGACACGGGAAACAACATCACCTCCCCCTCCAGCAAGGTAGCAAGCTCGTCCACGACCTCCACCTTAGTCACCGCCCGCTCACCAAGGAGTTCCCCACTGGTCAGCAACATTGAAGCCCATGGGGAGGCGGTTTCCGCGACCCCCTTCCTAGCGCCTTGCCTAACGATGGCGCGGTTGGTGCTGCAGCCGTTCCCAGGACATCATCATCATCAGGCAAGGACGGGGAGCGAGAACAGCTACGTCGCTCCCCGCCCGAATCCCCCGCGGATCCCCATAGCCCGAGAGAGGAGGGCTATCACGATGCCTTAGAGCCATCCACCTGGGTCGGGCCCTCAACCAAGATGCGGAGGTCGTAGCCGATGTCATTGAAGAACACATGCACGGTAGTTTATAGCTTGGAAGGGTCCGGGGATTTGACCTTGGCACGAACAGCCGGGCCCTTAAGCAGTGAAGGCTCATTGATGTCCACGACCTTACCCAACAGGAGAGACATCTAGCGACTGGTTCCCATCTACTTCGCGATGGCGGGAAGGCCGCAGATCTGGATCCACGCCGTCTCAAGTACCGCAGTAGCCAAGGGATCGACCGTAGGCACCGAGATGTGGACAGTGAGCTCGTGGAGAGCCAGGGTTAACTGCACGGTATGAGTGCCATACCAGAGGCTCAACGGGTCAGGGAATATTGCAAAGAACTCGCGATCAGAGATCGGCATCACCACTCAATCCTAGTTGGCGAGAAAGAGATGTCGCAATTCCTCCGTGATGATGGCTGGAGACGCCGTCTTGCCGCCCAACACTGAGATCAGTGCTGAGAGCGAAGGCGGGGCCTCCGAAACTGAGATCGTCATCTGGTAGTAGCCAAAATCCTCCAGCACGTGGCCATAGAGCAGCAACTCCCACTCGAGGTGGTCTTCCTTGCAAAGAAGAGCCGGATGGTCGGCGCTCTTGCACTTGTAGCAGGCAGGCGACATCTTGCAATCAACCAGGTAATGGCCTTCCAGGCCACAGTTGAAACAAACTGTGGCAACAACCCGCGGACCCCTCTGGTCGGGGGCGACCGCCGGCGGGGCGGGATGGGACACAGAGGAGGCCGGACCGGCCGCACCGAAGGTAGGTAGGCCGCCCTTGTTCTTCTTGTTGTTGGCGAACTGCCCGTATGGATGGTTGCAAGCGCCGATACCGGCCATCAGGTGTTGGGGCTGACGTTGGGGAGGGTTGTGCCGGCACAGAGGAGATCCCTCCTGGCGGTTAGACTGCACTGATGAACGGGACCTACGGTCCTGCCGACCCGACCAAGCCGGGGAGCACGAATGCTGCTCACGGTGGGAGGTGTGGCGGTCTCGGACACACCAATGATCAGGAGAGCGGAAGCGCGACCGGTCGCTTGAGCGATCCTCCCGGTCGACCGTCGTAGCCTTCCCTTTAAGGGCCACCGCTCGCATGTCGGCCACTCGCCGGGCCGCCGCGGGAGAGGGTCGACGGGACGAGGAGTCACGGGCGTCATGCCGGTCGGCCGAGCGGCGCTTGGGGCGCGATGCCCCGTCATCCACCTCACACGCCATAAGAAGGGGCGAAAGGGGGCGCGAGCCACCGAGGAGGGGGAGGCCATGGGGGGGGGGAGCCGCAGCGGAATCGCGGGAGGCGACGCGGAGGGAGAAGCAAGGGGGAAGAGTCTACTGAGCGAATGCCATAAACCACCCGCAAGGCCGGGCCAAGAGGAGTTAAGGAAAGCTGCCGATGCGTCCGGGCCAGATAGGCAGGAGGATGGGCCAGGCCCATTGGGGCCAGCAATTCCAACCAGGCCAATCCTTGCGGCCCACGAACCCATGAGCCTAGCAGACCTCCATAGCCCAACCGCATCGGAGGGCCCAGGCCCAGCACGCACGACCGCATGGGGAGCTGCTAGGGTTTCCCCCTGTACGAACGTGACGCGGCGATCTTAGCTCCGGCAGGCAAGCAGGCGGGGGGTGGGGGGGGGCATCACCGCCCTTGCTGCCCAGCCGGAACTGGCGGAAACGGCCTTCATAGATCGTCGGAGGGGAGTCCCCAGGTGAGCGGGACAGACAGTCAGGTCGGCGCAGCACCACCGCCCGGCGCAACAAGCTCGCCGCCGCGCCCACATTAGCTCGGCCCCAAATGCCCCACATATATGGCCGAGCACGACGACGGGTCCGCTGTGCAGCCAAAGAGGGGGTAGGAGGAAGGGGAGGTGGGGAGCGTACCTGTGCAACAGCCGGCGTGAGGGCGTGTTCCGGAGAGACCGCTACCGGAAGACGGTCACCGAAGCGCCAGTCCTCCCGAAGGGTGCCCGAAGCCACCGCGCAACCGACCTCCCGGTCCTCCTCCTCCTCCAGGTCAGCCCACCGCGGGACCGAAAGGAGGGAGGCGAGGGAGCGATACCATGCTCCAGGCCAGAGCCGGGAGGCGGGGACGCCGGCGCTGTAGCGGCCCCATGTTGGAGACATGTCGTGGATGGGGGAGCACCGCAGTCCACCATCTAGATCTTGTTTTCAACAGTCACAGTTTCTGCGAAGCAACCTATGGTTGGATGGTTAGAGGGATTGTGGTATCTCCAGTCCACGAGGGTTTAAATCCTGGTGCTCGCATTTGTTCCTGGCTCAGTCTTTCGGAGGTGCTCATAGAGATAGTATGTGCGTTCATAGGGGTGAGTGTATACGCGTGTATATGAGCGCTTGCGTCTGTACTGTGTTAAAAAAAACAGTAACATTTTCTGTTTTCAATGCATCGATGCACTTGTTTTGCACACGACTTGTGGCTTCCCCTCTCGATGTTTCTCGGCGCCGCCTTTTCCTGGATTGGAACATCATCATCGAACTATCCTGTCCTCGTCCCAAACGTTTCCTGCGGCCGACTGACGGGCACGAACACCGATCCTTAACTCCAGATCAGACGTACGTAAACGGTACTCCCTCTTATTCTGCCTCTTCTTATGTTATCTTATTATTAAAAACCTAGAAATCTTTCCCACATAAAAAAAGAAGAAAAGAGAAACCGATAAACCTAAGTGGATTAATATGGCGTATGTGGTCGTGAAGTCGTGCAATGTTTTTTGTTGGGATGGTACTGTACCTTTTTTTTTTTGAGGGGATGGGATGGTACTGTACCTATACGATATGGTTTATACGGGTTATGCAGGGCTTGAGAATCCACACCACCGTATCTAATACATACTCCTATACTACGTTAATATAGATTGGATTGGAACATCACCATCGATCTGTCCTGGCCCAAAAGTTTCCTGCGGCCGACTGATGGGCACGAACTCGGATCCTTAACTCCAGATCACACGTACGTATACGGTACTCCAGCTTATTCTGCCTCTTTTTATGTTCTCTTATTAATTAAAAACCTAGAAATCTTTCCCGCAGACAAAAAGAAGAAAGAGAAACCGATAAACCTAGGTTGATTACTTGGTGTATAATATGGCGGACATAGAGGACGTCGCCATGGCGGAGCCGGACCTCTTGCGACGCCCCATGATCTCGGTGTGGATAGAAAAGGTGAAAGATTACTTGATGAGGTACAGGATCCGCGGTGACGATGCCGCGACGGTGGCGGTGGTGGCGGAGCCACAACAGCATACCAGGTTGACCCTCATCGTCCTCGTCACCGCCGGCGCCGTCTTTGGTTTTTTCGCTTACTTTTACGCGGCGATTAAATGCGAGAAGGAATCGGTCTACACGGTGACGGTGTTTATCGCGATGTTTCTTTGTGCGGGCTTTGCGTTCGGCCTTGCTATGGTTTCTGTTTTTCTCATCAAAGAGTGCCAAGAGGGGTTTCAGGATGAGCAACATCATAGATTAGCAGATTTCCTGCTCCAGGTGTAGATAGATAGAAATGTAAGCATCCATCATCGATGCATGATATGAGAACTTCCCCTGTTATCATATGTACAAACATTGTACGGTATTATTGGCATGCATCTATTTTTCTGATTGAGGGAAGGCAGGCAATGGTAGTTGATTCACATGCACGCACACATATCAGTTTCACACGTACGCAACTATGCATGCATGTGTCACCACCAGCTACGCCAACAAACGTACGTTTTTATTAACATAATACAGAAGCAAGCGCTCATATACACGCGGATACACTCACCCCTATAAACACACACACACACCCTACCCTTATGAGCATCTCATCATCTTGAAATTTACGAAGTCACCGTAGGCACCTCGTCGTCGACGAGACGTCTCTTCCCGCTGAATGCACATCACCGGAAATCCTGAAATAAATTCAGGAATAAACGCGAGCACCAGGTTTGAACCCTGATGGGCTACGTACATACCAAGAGTTGCAAGGCGGTCGGAGTACATACGTACCCAAATAATCTCTGCTCTCTTTTTTCGTCTTCTCAAGAACATGGAAGAGCTTTGCATGTCTTCGAATCAGAGTTTACAGGCGTGAAGGGTAGTCATCGTCATCTGTGGTCGATCGACACCCCTGAGAATCCACCATACAGACATATAGTATTACAAAAGCTACGATCTCGCTAATTTCCACAATGCAAATCCGTCACAAGAGGGGAAGCACTGCAATCTTGTCGAAAATCCGCCTGTTTCATTCTAACGAGATTGACCGCAAGGTAAAAACCACCAAGGAGTCCAATTCCCGGATCGCACCCCCAGAGATCACAAATGAAAACCGACCGCTGGCGTAAACCTCTGGGACCTGTGTAGGCCAATAATACCAGGGACGAATCCAGGATTTGAGCATGAGGGGGGCGAAGAACAAAAAATCATAATGGGGCAACATCTATAACTATTAAAGTTCTAACTATATAATACTGGCACCGAATTTTAATGACATATTTCGATTTTTGGGATATGATTTGGTAGTTTAAATATAAATATATTTTTTTGCGCGGGGGGGGGGGGGGGATATAAATCTTTACCGCCGAACATATCTAACAAGGCTGGCTGGCAGCGAGGGTGGAGCGGACGGGAGGAAAAGGCGAAAATGGGGCAGCTAGGGTTTGCTCTCGCTGTCCTGCTCCAATAGCCAGGTTCTTGGCCCATTGGGCGGCGCACCGACGCCAGGGCATGAATATGGTCACCAAACCGGTGACCTTCCTAGGAGGACTGATCGGTTCTTCGTGGGTCCTGTCTCTTAGTCCGACGTGGCGGACAAGTCCAAGCGGCCGCAAATCTAATTAAGGATAGGATTATGGTCTCAATCATCGATGCAAAATTTAGAAAAATACTTCCTTCGTCCGAAAATACTTGTCATCAAAATGGATAAATGTAGAACTAAAATACGTCTAGATACATCCCTTTTATCCATTTTGATTTCAAATATTTCCGGACGGAGGGAGTAGAATTTACCAGCCTACTTTTCCTGGGGTTATTGCTTTCTTGAACTAAGGAGCAGCTAGAGAAGGCTCCAGCCAACAACAATAAGCTAGCAGCGAAGAGCTACAGAGCTACTTCAAACAACAACAACAACGACAACGAACAACTACAAAACTAGCAGCGATGGCACGCTCCGGGCTCCGGCGATGGCGCGGACAGCGCCGGGAAGGAGACACAGCGACGTGGCAGCGTGCCCGGGAGGAGCCACGGCGAGGTGCAGGCCCAAGGAAGTACGCATGCAGCAGCATCACATCGAGAGAACGTGTCAGACCCACCCCGACGAGGAATGCTACACTCACGGAGGAATATACATGATCTGAACAATATACTAACAGGCTACGTGATCTCCTAAGTTGAACAGCCTTATCTTGGGGAACCTCTAGATACGCACTTCAACGGTTATTGGATGGACAATAAAAACCGGTTATTAGATGGGATTGGATCATCACCATCGATCTGTCTTCTCGTCGTCCCAAACGTTTCCAGCCGGCTGACTGATTGTGTCAAACACGGTTCCTTCTCTCCAGATGGGATTGGATCATCACCATCGATCCTCGTCCCAAACGTTTCCAGCGGCCGACTGATGGGCACGAACACGGATCCTTAACTCCAGATCAGACCATCTTCCCACTCTTGGTCTCTTATTAGAAACCTAGAAACCTTTGCCATGAAGAAATAGAAAAGAGAAACCGATAAACGTAGCTGGATTAGTTGGTGTGTAATATGGCGGACATAGATGATGTCGCCATGACGGAACCGGACCTCACGCGACGCCCCATGTCTTCTGTGTGGATCGAAAAGGTGCAAGATTACTTGGTGAGGTACATGACTCGCGGTGACGATGCCGCTATGGTAGCGGTGGCGCCGGAGCCACAGCAGCACACGAGGATGATGCTCATCTTCCTCGCCACCGCCGGCGCCGTCTTTGGGGTGTTCACTCTCTTTTACCTGGAGATTAAATACGCGAAGGATTGGGACTACACGGTGGATATTGCGATCTGGCTATGTGCGTCCTTCGCGGGCAGCCTTATAGGAGTTTCTACTTTGCTCATCGCAGACTGTCAAGATGGGTTTCAACAAGAGGATCGAAGATTCGCAGATTTCTTGCTCCAGCTGTAGAGCTTAATTAATTCTGTACTCCCTCACAGTGTAAAAAAACGTCTTGTATTAAGTTAAGGAGGTAGTATATATATTTGATAGGATGGAATAGATGATCATCCATGCATGTGCAAGTACCAGTTGACAACATGCATGCATATTTGTTATTTTCACTCTTATGTACCTATATATTGTAAACCACGACGTACGTGCGGGTCCTTCTACACCAACACTTATAAATTGTTCGCCGTGGAGATATCTGACCTCTCCTACACTTGGTTCAAATTCTTACGGTGAAAGCCTACGACCCGGCATCGGGTTGGGCGATGGCGTCGTCCTCGCCGCATCCCCCTTTGGGGCGTCGCTGGGAAGAGCCTTTGATCCTATTCACGCATTTCGTAGGTTGTCCACTCACCTTGCTTGGGCTATTCCGGGGGAAACCCTAGATCATAGTCTCCTGGATCGGACGATGACAGCGTCTTAGGTGCCATTCTCCGTCCCAGGCGCATTGTTTTGGAGCACCTGTTGGCTGGAGGGGCATGAGGTGGAGCGGTGTTTCATCTACCGCAGCAACAACGGTGGATATCGGCGGCGTGGCGTAGTGGAGCCTCGCCGCCAATAGCTAGATGTGAAGGAGACACATGTGTTTGCACTGCCCAAAGTTGCAGCTTCTCCCCCCCCCCTTCCCCCGCTTTATATGGAAAGCAACAACCGAAACAAAGTACACAGCCGAACGATACATGAGATGAGGTAGCCCTGAAAGAATAGCGATCTCAGGATAACCGGATCACACAGGACCCACGTGACTACACTGCCGAAAGAAAGCACAGAAAGAACTGAGTATAACGCCACGCTACGGCCTGTAACATCTAAACTCCACTACAACGTCCCGAGGAGCGAGAACGGTGCTAAGCATCGTCGCTGTTGAGTCCACACTGGACAAAGGTTTTCCCACGGAACAGAGACACAAAGAGAAGCTCCACAACAACTTCTTTAAGACGAAAGCGGCGCCCGCAAGCATCGTCGTTGTCGGGAACAAAGCGCGGAGGTTTCGCTCGGAAGCTTCCCTCATGACACCACGATGTCTCCAAGACAAGTGTGATGAGTTCAGAACTCCAGATCTGGATTGGGGCGTCACCACTGCCTGAGACAGAGAGCACGCACGAGCCACCCGCCACTCCACCTCTCGCTGCCCACATGACCAAGGGAGAAAGCCACCGTCACCGACATGGCGCCCGACGGAGAGCCAACCATGCGGACCGCCTTCCGAAGCCGTCACCTCGGCATCCAAAGTCCGAAACACCACCAACCGCCCACTTCATAGTGCACTAAGCGCAGTTGGAAGAGCAGAGGCACCACTCCACTCCTAGACCGACATTGGCCACTGAGTCTAGATCAACGCTGGCATGGTCGAAAGCGCCCAGGAATACGTCACTACAATCTAGTGACTCCCGACGGCCTCCACAAAGCAAGCGCCGACCATAGCCCGGTAGCCTTGGCCCAGGCAAGCTCCCACGACACCACGTCCATGGCAAGCGGCATAGATCTATGGTGTATATTTTTACGACAATAGCCACCTTGCACTGTGCCCGTCAGGAGGTGAACCTCGTTGCCGGCAGGCACCACCCCGACCGAGCCCAACCAGCCCTATCCTCAAGGTGCTTGGTTGAGATCTTGGAGGGATGAGTGGAATGCTGCAAGGACCAACATCAGGCTGCGGAATGTATGCTGAGACGAAAACACCTGGCCCGCTTGCAACAACACAGTCTGCCAGGCACGTGCTACAGACCACGCGATCTCTCGTGATCGGATGGCTGGCGAGGAGGTTTGCGAGAGACAAACTTCAGCCGGTTGAGTTAAAGGATTTTCCGAGGCCTTAAATTGACATTTATCCGAGAAGGTGTGCATTGGGTACCGACATACTCCTACGACGTTATTACTATCTTTCAGTTACAGAAAAGTATTATCTTCATTCAAAAATAAGTGTTGTTGCTTTAGTCAAATTTGAATTAAAACCTTGACACTTATTTTGAAACGGAAGGTTGGATTAGATCATCACCATCAATCTGTCCTGTACTCGTCCCAAACGTTTCCAGCGGCCGACTGATGGGCACGAACACGGATCCTTAACTCCAGATCACACGATCTTCCCCCTCTTGTTCTCTTATTAGAAACCTACTACTCCCTCCGTTCCTAAATATTTGTCTTTCTAGAGATTTCAATAAGTGACTATATACGGAGCAAAATGAGTGAATCTACACTCTAAAATATGTCCATATACATTCGTATGTGGTAGTCCATTTGAAATCTCTAAAAATACAAATATTTAGGAACAAAGGGAGTAGAAACCTATCCCTCGGAAAAAAAATAGAAAAGAGAAACCGATAAACCTAGCTGGACTACTTGGTGTATAATATGGCGGACATAGAGGACATCGCCATGGCGGAGCCGGGCCTCGCGTGACGCCCCATGTCTTCGGTGTGGATAGAAAAGGTGCAAGATTACTTGCTTATATACAGGACCCACGGTGACGATGCCGCGACGGTGGCGGTGGCGCCGGAGCCACAGCAGCATACCAGGTTGATGCTTATCTTCCTCGTCACCGCCGGCGCCGTCTTGGGTTTTTTCACTTACTTTTACGTGGCGATTAAATACCAGAAGCACTGGGACTATGCGGTGGAAATTGCGTTTTGGGCATCTGTGTTCTTTGCAGGCAGCCTTGCTATGGTTTCTGCTTTTCTCATCGCAGAGTGCAAAGGGGTGTTTCAAGATGAGGAACATCATATGTTAGCAGATTTCTTGCTCCAGGTGTAGATTCTTTAGATAGATATGTAATCATCCATCATCCATGCATGTGTAAACACCAGTTGACTGATACGTACATACTACGGTTTATATTGGTATACATTTTTATTTTATTTTTGATTGAGGGAAGGCATGCAATGGCAGTCGATTCACACATATGTCTGTTTCACTCGTACGCAACTATATATGCGCAGATGAACAAAAGTACGAACAGACTAAAAGTTGCAAGCTTTTCCTATACTTAGCCGGCGGCCGGAGTATGTACGTACCCAAATAATCTGTGCACTTTTAATTATTTTTTTAAACAGGCTTTGGTCCCGGTTTATATTATACTCCCTCCGTCCCGTAATATAAGAAAGTCACTAAACTTTCTTATATTACGGGACGGAGGGAGTATTATAAAGCCACACGGCCACATGCTACAAAGTATTGATGAAATTCTCAACAGCTGATCAAAGGAAAAAAAACATGACAAAGCTAGCTGATCAAAGAATAAATCTGCAGTGATTCCATTCCCACACTGGCGGCGTCTCCTAGTCGTTTGCATCGTTTGCTCGCCAATCCTTTAGGTCAGCAGGATTAAGTCTCCTGGATGTCGCCGGCAAGGCGGTGGCGGCGGCGATTCCAATCCCACACTGGCGGCGTCTCGGAGTCGTTTGCATTGTTTTGCTCATATTCTTGAAATGGTTGTTCATATCATGGAACTATCTGGGAAGAAAACTGGAGCGTCTGCATATTTTTTCCTATGAAACTATCATGGAAACCAGATGCTTATTCTTGAAATGGTTGCTCATATCAAAGAAGAGGCCTCCTTTGGCGCCGTTTTGGAGTTCTTACCCGAGTTCTGTTCTAATTACTAGATGATGTTGTGTTGATGCTGTTCTTCCCAGTTGATGGCAATATGACGTTGACAAGTGTAGTGATTCGGTTTGAAGAAAGAGAGAATAAAGTATCCCTATACATCAGTACATGTGGCTACTAATTTTAATTTTTTTTGAAATGGAGGAAGACCTCGGCCTCTACATCTGGACGATGCATGCAGCTATTTTATTAATTGTTCACACAAGACCTTACAAAGTAATACAATAGTAAGACTAAAGCCATCGTCTAGGCAACATCTGTCGCTACTCCTATCCAATTGATGAAGGGATGCTGATAGTCTGGGCCTAATACCAAACAGACCTCGCAACCAAACCTACCATCTAAGACCTGAGGTCCCATCCAGGACGCCTACCGGGTATGGGGCACCCACCGGTCCGGCGCACTGCTCAACCAGGACGCCTACCTGGTATGAGGCCGCCACAGCCACCTGCCATCAATCCATCTTCAGAACTGTACTGATGCATCTACCTTGCCCGGTGTAGCTGTCGTCGACGCCACTACGACGCCAGACCGCGTCACCCTCCTGCGCGAGTTCATCTCCGCGCATCGGACGCCGAGTCACCACAGTGCCATGCCGCCGAGATCCGCCGCCATCAATGAGTGAGATGAAGGACCGCTCCACCAAAGAATCTGTCCTCTGGTCCCTCGATCACGTGTGCACCTCCAAGAATGACGCCCCAAAAGGGGGAACGACACTAGAGCGCCGCCGTCATCCGGTCATCCGATCTAGGGTTTTCCCCGGAGGTAGCAGAGAGTGGTCTTGAACTTCTCCATGGCGATGCCTTCAAAAAGGAAACGATGTAGATAGCGTCGCCACTGCCGGCTTTAGCAATAGCCAAAAGCAAGTTTTCACCCAGATCTGTTCGAAGAAATCCAACTCAAACGGTTCCTCAAACGTTTGAGTCTAGTAGTCTGATGGTGCATCTGATGGTGCATCTCTGGGGAATTCTGCTCGGCGGCAGCGAGTTGGGTCGGGACAGGTTAGGGATTTCTGCTCGCAGTTGCGGCTGTGGGGAATTCGGACTTGTTTTTTTCTTTTTTCTTTCTTTCGAGGTAGTACATGAAAGGGCCCAAGGCCCGGCCCGGTTGCGTGTGCTTCGCGTCTCCCATTTTTTGTTTTCTCGGAGAGAGAGAGAGTCTCAACTGTTTCGAGATTTCAAGAAAAGTTCTGATTCCTAGAATCATGGATTCAAAAAACGTTCGCCGAATTCAAAAACCTTTCTTGAATTCGGAAAATGTTTGCGATTTCAAAATAATGAATATTTTTTTAATTTTAACGACTTTTTTTTTTGAAAAGGAGGTTAAACCTCTGGCCTCTGCATCAATCGATGCATACGACCATCTTTATTTATTATTCAACAAAGGTCTAACAAGAACATACATCAAGCCACCCGAAGCCATCACTCACACTTACAAAACTCGATAATATGGAGTGCTCTCACTCCCCATATCTAAACCGGTGTCGTCGTCAATCCATCCACATAATGTATCGGAACTAAAGCCGGTGTAGCAGACCTAAAGCGTACACCACATGCACACGTTTTAGAAGCCGCGTCATCATCATCGAACTGCTGACCCATCTTCGGGAGAGAGATCCGAATGATCCTTGCCAGTCCGTCCATCCTTCGACGCCACCATGGCGCCACCGCCCTGCGCTCGTCCATCCAGACGCGAAGATTCTGGAGGATCTGTCGCGCGTAGCACCTGCCGACTAGGCATGACACAGCGTAGCACCTGCCGGCCAGGTATGACTTTGACATCTCCACCGAAGCTTCATGCAAGACGAAGCCGCTCCACCTCTTGCCTCTATCTTCCAGTGCTGCTCCACAAACGATGCTCCCAGGAGAGAAACGACACCGCAGTGCCGTCATCGTCCGATCTGAAAGACCAGATCTTAGAGTTTCCCCCAGAGCAGCACAAGTGGGTCAACAGAAGTTACACGACGATGCCTTCATCAAGGTAACGACGCAGAACACCGCCATCGCCTGCCATCGGCTCAGTTTTTACCGGCAACTCTGTCTTCCCGACTTGCAGCCGGGACTAGATGAGGGATCTCGAGATCTGACCATCCAGCCTCAGGCCGACCACCTCCAACGGAGGAGATGGCCACCATCGCCGGCTGCACCGGCTAGATCAGATATGATCAGAGGCGCCGTCAAACATTCCACCAGGCCCTCCACGCCGCCTCCGCCGATCCGACACCCGATGGCGCGCCGCCGCCGACCGTAGCCACCATCCTTCCCGATACAGTGACGCGCCATGCCTACAGCTGATACCGCCCGAGGCAGGGCCGGTCACCACGTCGCCGCCTGTCGCAGCCATTGCCGTCGCGCCGCATAGATTGGATCGGCCGCGCCACCACGTGTTTAGGGGCCCCGCATCACCCCTAAGACGTGGGAGAGTGGGAGTCCTCGACCACCGCCGTCGGCCTCCGGGCTTAGCCCGGCGGCGGCGGGGGGAGGGGAAGAGGAAGATCGCGCCCTCGGCGGCTAGGGTTTGGGCGCCGCCCGAGTAGCCCTAGCGGGGACGACACGGGGGCAGTTGGACAGGGTCCTCGATAATGTTTGAATTTTTACCCCTGGCTCAATCAATTTGCTTATGGACACTTGATGAGTGAAATCAAGCATCACTTGACATTACTATAGCTTACTCCTGTGAAATTAGTACGTGATCAAAATAGAATAGCTGATAATCTAGCTAATATTGGTCGTTTTGGAGGTAATACCGCTTGTCGGTTAGCATCTCCAATGGCAAGCCTAAAATTTGGATATCTAAAAAACAATTTTAAACTAGATAACGCCTTGCGTGTTATTGCAGGAATCAGTTGCAATATATTTGAAGAGATTTGATTTTATGAAACATGAATATTGGAATTAATGATGTATGAACTAAAACAAAAAATGTATATTATATAGTATTTGATTGTTGTATAGTTAAAAATGCATATTAACACCTGGAAGGTAGCTGGCCTTGCGTGGCGCCCAAGGATTTGGTTACTGGATGGTAAATTTGCTTACCATTGGTTAGTCCTTTATCTCACCACCAACTATAAACACATATATCAAAAGTTTCAATATAGACAGCGGTGTATTGTTAAATGGCCATGGCAACTCTCACATAATAAGAAACTAGTCGTGGGTGTTGTGGTAACGGGTGGAGATCTCTGCAGTACTGCATTTTTTTTAGAAAAGGAGGTTCAACCCCTGGCGTCTACATCAATCGATGCATGCAACCATCTTTATTAATTATTTCATAAAGATCTGACAACAACATACATCAATCCACCCAAAGCCACCACTCACACCTACAAACTCGATAATATGAAGTGCTCTCACTCCCTATATCTAAAACAGGTGTCCTCGCCGATCCATCCACATAACGTATCGAGACCAACAGCCGGTGCAGCCTACCTAAAGCGCACACCAGATGCTCACGTTTTATAAGCCGCCATCATCATCGGACCACTGACCCATCTTCAGGAGAGATATCTGCATCGTCCTTGTCAGTCTGGACATCCGTCGACGCCACCGCCCTGCGCTCATCCGCCCTGACGGGAAGACTCTGGAAGATCTATCGTGCGTAGCACCTGCCAACCAGGCATGACTCAGCATAGCACCTGTCGGCCAGGCATGACTTGACAGCTCCACCGAAGCTCCGTGCAAGACGAAGCCGCTCCATGTCCTGCCTCTGTCTTCCGGCGCTGCTCCACACACGATGCTCCCAAGAGAGAAACGACACCATAGTGCCGCCATCGTCCGATCTGGAAGACCAGATCTAGGGTTTCCCCCAGAACAACACGAGTGGGTCGACAACAGTTACACGACGACGCCTTCATCAAGGTCACGGCGCAGAACGCCACCATCGCCAGGCGTCAGCTCGGTTTTCACCGGCAACCATGTTTCCCCAATTTGTAGCCGGGACTAGATGACGGATCTGGAGATCCGACCACCCAGCCTCAGGCCGACCACCTTCGACGAAGGAGATGACCACCACCGCCATGTCCCGTCTCCATGCCAAGAAGGGCCGTCGGACTCCACCGCCGTCAGTAACTTCACCCGACGCCAGGCCACACAGCCACCAATAGCACATCACGGGCACCCCGGGGATGCCTCCCCGACCTGCCTCGGCGCCGATCCAGAAGGCCGAGCGCAAGCAACAAGACGAATCCGGCGAGCAACCAGCAAAACCGTGTGCACCACGGATGTCAGCCCGAAGGGGATCTCGCCCGACTCTGCCTAGCACAGGTGCCATTGCCCCCGCGTCGTCCGGATCCGGCAGATCGACCACCGGCCGCCGTAACCATCACCAGCACGCAGCCCGCCTCGTGCAGCCCTCCACGCCCGCCACCGTGGCAGCCCAGCATCGCCGCGCCCCACACAACGCCGCGTTCCGGCCAGGGTAGATCGCCCCACGGCGATCCTGCCTCGCGAGAAGGAGAAAGCGCCCCGCCGCCGCCCATGCCGGGCGGGCTTCGCCCACCGGCACGCTCTGGCGGCGGCGAGGGGAGGGATGGGGAGGAGGTCACGGTTCGGTGGCGGCTAGGGTTTCCTCCCCTGCCGCCCGTGGGAGCGCTAGAGAAGGTCGCGAAACAAAGGTTGGTTCTATAGTACCGATGACACATGGGTGCAGAGGTCCACACAATAGCGAATGTACTGCACAGTGCGCTTTTGCAGAGGATGCCCGAATCCCGTGGTAAGTACGGGCAATCCATAACAACTGGTCACGTGTTCAAATCTGCACCTTTTGCATATTTTGTAGGATAAAATTAAGGCATTGTGGGGGGAAAAAGACCTCGACATCACATTGTGGACGCAGCAGGAAGATGGTGCTCTTCTCGTAGTCGTTTCTCACATTATCTGTTCTAGATATGCGCTAGCTTGTCCGTCAAAATTGATAGAATTCCTGAATTGACCCTTTTGAATAAATAGCATAGGTATTCAAAATTCTTCCATTTTCAAAATTTGCAGGGACTCAAGAATTAGTGCCAACATTTTGTCGAACTGTTGATAAATTACCGTTTCTCCAGATTTCCGGTACTCAATATTTTACATTTTTAAGAAAAGGTCGTGCCGTTTTCCTCGTCAAATATCATGTTCTCAAATGTTGTCTACAAGATCCATTGTTTGGTTTTTAGGTACTAATTAATGTAGTAGCTAGCAAGGAGGTCAAATTTCGCTCAATAGTTTTTGACATTTTTTCTACTAAGGTTTTTTTTACATGGATTATGTGTCTCCTAGTCGTCGTTAGGCCTCCCATACCGCACCTTCATCCTCCATTCCAACAATGCCCCCCCCCCCACGCCGCCCTCACCAGACGAATTGGAGAAGCAACGATGGATAATGTGGTTGGCGCAGGCAAGAAACGATTGATGACGATGTGTTCCGCTAGAGAGAGAGAGAGTGCATGTAGGAGCAGAAGGAGGCGGAGCTACCGCATGAGAGAACCTCGGCTAGAAGTCGGAAGTTCTGATGTGCAAAAGAGATGCTAAGAGAGAACGTAGGAATGCAACAGACATCATCTTCTCGAAGGCCATCGATGAAGAGTGCGCTCGGATGCCGACACAGAGTAGATCAAAATTGGTCCTACAATGGGTGTTGCAACTTGCAAGAGGTTAATCTCTGATTCCGATTCAAAGAGGCTGATGGTGATGTGTCGTGGGGATAATGCCTCCGAGAATTCTCCCACCACCACCTAATTTCGCTCCGTCTTCAGCAGCTACCTTGCCATACACTTGAACAGGTACCTAGTGCCGATTGAGCTAAGTTTCTATTTACTAAGTTAGAACCATAGATGATGAATATCATAAATTAGAACCATATATGATGATTTTTCCTCTCTCTAGCTAGTAGCTTAAACTACAATGTGCCTCATACCAAGATAGCTAGGGCTTAGGTGTGAGTGCAATCGTTAATTCTTTTTCCTTTCTAAGACCTTTTTTTTTTACTATTCACACCCACATGTTTCGAGCTTCGGGAGACTGCTTGCTGCATGTGGCATGAGCGAACGGCGGATGCCAAATAATGTGAAGTTTGTTCATGAAGGTGGTACTAGAAATTAATCCTAAGGACAGTACCATAAAATCATTAACCTCACATGTTAGGATGCTCTAATTACAACACTGTTACTTGGAACTAAATCACAATGTTCATTTATTGTTTGCATATAAAAAGTAAAGTCAGGTGCGTGCACAATCTTACTGCAAAAACATATACATGCAAAATTAATTCCTGTCCATAAATTTAGGTGCAACAAGTTTTTGTAGGGCTCATACGAAAGAACGAAATGCGCTCAGGGAATTAACTACTATTAATGAAGACTCCTATTAAGGTCTTCTAGTTAGCGGATTGAAATATTTTGCTTTTCCGTCATACCCTCAAGACCAAAAGCTGCCAAAGGCTATCAGTGGTTCTTGTAGAGGCACATGAGGAAAAGAGATAAAAGTGAAGTGTGGATTCTCCTTCGTTGGTGGGAATGAGAGGGATCGGAAACAAGATGAACTCTTTATACGTTAATTTGGGTGAACAGAGAGTTGTTCTTGCAGAGTATTCCGCCACATAACTTCATGCCAAGAATGATAGTCTCGAGTACCAGACAAATCAGGCCTAAAAAATTATGGCTTCAAAGGTTTGGGGCAAGGACTTCTATGAACCACTAGTTACTGAAGCATTGAACTTCGTTGATGCCAACTGAACTCGAAGAAATAGCTTCTAGATGTATTGAATCTTTTTGCATGTATCTTCGACTTTAGCCTTTCTAGTTCAGTTGTCGAGACCTGTTATTCTTGTAATTTGCCTCCGTTGAAAGGGTTGGGTCAGCTTACAGTTGCTTTGTTAGCTTTTCCAATGATGCCATGCTTGTAAGACCTCTTCCACTGGACATGTGCTTTAGCTGAGGTGCTAAACGCATTAAAGAGTTTAGAAGCTAAAGCCCAATGCATAGGTGCCTAACTTGTTGTAGCTAAGATTCCTTTATTTAATCATTTAGCAACTAAACTCCCCCATGCATTGGTGGGCTTAATTCATTTAAGTGTTGTTTCTAAGTTCACGCGCTTGGCATTGTTTCTTCCTGGGGTCCCCAAACTCATCTCTCTCCTATTAGTTACCATACCACATCAGATTTTTCACCTAGATGGCAGCCTTAGCATATGTACAAGGTGGAGCATTGGGAGGGGTCTAATGTGCGCCATTTGGATGGTGATGCTTGTACTTTTTGGGAAGTAAGTTTGTGAGCCAATTTGTTTCTATAATATAAATCAGAGAGGGAGACCCCTCTTTTATTCACACAAAAAGTGCAACAAATTTAGTTTTATATGTGCTTGCAAGCTTGAATAGAAATCAAACATTCCGAGATGCATAGTTGCTAGTTCGTGCAGATCATAGACCTAGTTCACACATACAAATGTCATACCATGACACAAAGTTTGACTGGAGCCAGTGAAACCCGCGTGAGGTGTTTGATGAAGCCTTGCTTAAAAAATCATGACCAATTTTTGATAACTGCACAATAGACTAAATATTACAATTTATTGCACTTTTGAAATAAAGAAAATAATATAAAGGAAACTCGGTACAAATATGTACTCCCTTCATATCACAAATACATGTCGTTTTGGATATGTATTTGGTCAAATATAAATTAGAACTTTAAAAGCAAATGTACATACAAATATAAACATTGTTCTAAATATTGAAATAAGGAACTTGTGAACCATATGTTTAGATTTGTGTTGGAATATGTATTTAGAATATTTTTTTCTTTGTTTCACATATGTATAATAAAAAATCAGTGGTCAAAGGTAAATGTTGAAGACGATCACTTTACAAAACAATACGTATTCATGATATGGACCTGTGGAGAGTAGTACAGTATTTGTGCCTAGCTTGTGATTTATGTTTCTGTCTTATTGGATGACAGGATATATATTTTTTCTAGGAAATACATTGTTAACATAAAATTTTCAATCATGTGAAGTTGTATAGTCCTTCCATTCATAACAGTCAACGAATTTGTCTGCTTTTTCCTTGTTCTGTTAGTACTAGCACTACAATTTTTTCTTTTGCGGGGGAGTATTAGTGTACTACATTGCAATAAGAGTATTAGTGTACTACATTGTAGTAAGAGTTCTTCTAGTTGGATGGACGAGCCTCCGGGTTGTGTCACTAAATTTGTGGACGATTTAATGTTGTTTGAAGTTTAATAAAGCTAGCCATGATGGCCATCACTCAAAAGAGAAAAAAAACTTGTGTATTGATTCGAAATGTTGGTCTAGGCTGGGATTGGGTGGGCCCCATGGCACGATACAACCCGCGGCAAAGCCGGTCCAGGCTTAGGCTAGGCTTGAAAAAGCCTGGTGTTCAACAAGCAAGCCCGAGCCCAGCGCGACATGACACGTTTTTTGCGTTACACACAGTGGCGGAGCCAGGAAAAAAGAATGAGGAGGGCCGAGTGTTGCTGAGCCTCGTCAGGGAGGGCTAACCCACCATAATACACCATTTTGATAGCAAATAATCACTTGTTCAGATGTATATTAGGCTTAAATCAGTTGTATTAGGGGGGGGGGGGCAGGGCCCCTGCTGGTCCCCCCTGTCTCCGCCACTGGTTACACAAGCCCAAGCCTGGCCCGACGCAAAAGCCTTAAGCCCAAGCCCGGCCTGACATGACACATTTTTCCATCACACAAGCCCAAGCCCGACATGATGCAAAAGCCCAAAGCCCGAGGCTCCCCGGTTGGACTTCTGGGCTATCCGCTAGTGCTGCTCAGAATCATCATCATCAGAAAACTAAAAATACTTTTTCCCTCTTGCTTCTAGATCAGGAGCAAAGGGGAAGGGGAAGCTGGAGGATATCATGCAAGAGTTGGCTCTGAAGGAAGAGGATCTTGATGACGTGATCTTCAAGGACGACGATGCCCCTGCGGAGGAAGAACTCAGATGGATGGTATTGGCGCATGTGCACATGGACAAGGGTTTTAGTACCTACTGGTTTTCCGAAACATGTGATCTGCTTGGGATCTAGCAAGACAGGTGAAGATCAAAACCCTAGAAGATAACATATTCCAGATGCAGTTTAACTGCTTAGGGGACTGGGAGAGAGTCACCCAGGGGGGACTGTGGCACTTCAGGGGAAATCCAGTTATCATTGTTCCTTATGACGGTTACTCGAAGACCACATCCATCGAGTTGTTCAAGTTTGAAATCTGGGTGAGGATCATTGATCTGCCGATAGCATATCACGACAAGGTGAAGGCGCTGGCATCAGAGTTGGGCGAGTTTGTGGACTCGGAACCTTCATCCTTCGATTTTGAGGGCAACTTTTACCGGGTGAGGATCAGGCTAGATGTGCGCAATCCATTGAAGAAAGTAACGTCTCTGATCCGCGGTGGAGAGCGGCAGATATTTGCAGTAAAATACGAGCGTCTACCCGACTGGTGCCAAGTATGTGGCATGATGGGCCACGATTTCAAGGAACATGGTGATGGAGTCCACCCTCCTTCGGCGCTGATTTTCAAGAATTTGCGTGCTCCAGCTAGCACTGCATGGGGGACGAAATGCCGTAACAGCAACCAGAAGGGCGGGAGGCAATAAGCAGGTCAGAGCAGCAACGGGCAGGAGAAAAGTGCAGGAGCGGAAGAACCGTCGTATGTTGATATGGAAGTGAATGATGAAAACCGTAAGCACAACTCCGACGGGGTGTTGCAGAGTCATAACCCGGGGTACGGGTCTGGAGATAGTGCCAGCGACAAAAAGTGGAGAGACGCCTCTTAGCCCACCTCCAAAACAGGACTCCAAGAGGTCTAAACCAACCCTACAAACTAAGAAGAATCCTGCTGGAGTGCTGAAAGAAGATCCTCCCACAGGGCAAAAACTATGATGCTAGATCGGTGGCCTCCTCGGCGGAGGACCGCCGGGCGCAATGAGTTTGTTAAGTTGGAACTGCCGGGGTATTGGCAACGCCCCGATAGTTCAAGAGCTCCGCGAGATAGCGGTAAAGTTTGCCCCTAAAGTGCTATGTATAATTGAAACTCGGATAGGGAGGGATAGAGCAGAAAATCTAGCAAACACTTTAGGTTTTGATTCATCATTTGCTGTTGACTCCGCTGGTAGAAGCGGGGGCCTAGTTCTTTTTTGGAATAATGAAATAAAGGTGAAAATTTTGGGCTACTCGAGGTTCCATATTGATGCAAAAATCTGTGATATTGGTTCGCAACCTTGGCGTTTGACATGCTTCTATGGAGAGGCAGAAACACATCTTCGCCAAACGTCATGGGACACCCTGAAGGGGTTGGCTGCTCATAGACCCCTCCCATGGGTCTGTTTGGGCGATTTTAACGAAGTGCTAAGACGGGACGAACATGATGGTATAGGTCAGAGATGCCAAGCATAGATGCAAGGCTTTCGTGATGCCGTGGATGTTTGCGGTTTGAATGAATTGGGTTTCCAAGGCAGGATGTGGACGTTCGAGAAGAAAGTGACAGGCAGCACTTACACCAGGGTGAGGCTAGACAAAGCCCTTGCTACGGCAGAATGGAGCTCTCTGTTCCAGGGTGCAGCGGTGGAACACCTTAAGGCGGCGACCTCTGATCATTCGCCTATTCTCTTGAAGTTGGAATCCACGGCGAGGCATCAAGCGAGAGAAAAGCTCTTTAGATACGAAGTTATGCGGGACTCTCATGCAGAGTTGAAGCAAACCGTGAGATCGGCATGGGATCCAAATAGCCAAAACCCATCTGTGAGTGCTGTACGAGCAAAGCTAGCATCGTTGGCTAGCAATCTGGGAGAGTGGAGCAAACACACTTTTGGCAGTGTGCGAGGAGAGATCAGAAGTTTGAAAAAAGAGTTAGACAGGCTAAGAAACATAAATGGCAGGACCGGCCCGAGTGCCGCTGAAGTGAAGATAAACGATCGCCTAATCGAGCTGTACCTCCAAGAGGAGTTGATGTGGCGCCAGCGGTCGAGAGTAGATTGGCTATCGGCGGGTGACAAGAATACACATTTTTTTTCATCTTAGGGCATCGATGAGACGCAGAAAAAACTTGATCAAGTCTCTACAAAGACAGGACGGACAGCTCACGGATGACCCAACCGAGATGCAACAAATGGCGTGGTAGTTTTATCATATATACCTCGGAGGGGGTACAGGGGATGGAAGAGGTGCTGCAACATGTACTAGCAAAGGTAACAGATGAAATGAATGACAGGCTCATGGCTCCATTTAAGGAAGAGGAAGTTAAAACTGCACTCTTCCAAATGTTTCCCACGAAGGCCCCCGGGCCGGATGGGTACCCAGCCCACTTCTTTCAAAGACATTGGGACATATGTGGGGCCTCGGTCACCAATACAGTTCTTGGTATTCTAAGGGGTGAAGAAAGTCCCGCATGCATAAATGATACTTTGCTGGTTTTAATACCAAAGGTAGCAAATGCAACACTTTTGACTCAGTTCTGACCCATCAGCCTTTCTAATGTATTTTATAAAATAGCATCGAAGGTACTTTCAAACCGTCTCAAAGTGATCTTACCTGATATCATATAAGAGGAGCAATCGGCCTTTGTTCCGGGGAGGCTCATCACAAACAACATAATCTCAGCCTATGAGTGTCTACATTTTATGAAGAGAAACCGGTCGAAGAATAACCGTTTTTGTGCATTGAAGTTAGATATGATGAAGGCTTATGATAGAGTTGAGTGGAGTTACCTCAAAGCCATTATGGAGAAACTAGGGTTTGCAGCACCATGGGTCTCCATCATTATGAACATGGTATCTTCAGTCTCTTTATCAATTTTATTTAATGGCTTGAAACTGGAGGAGTTCAAACCCTCCAGAGGTATTCAGCAGGGAGATCCTATTTCTCCATACCTGTTCTTGTTGGCAGCAGAGGGCCTTTCGTGCCTTTTGAAATCACAAAACCAGTCATCCCAGCTTGGCGGAATTAAGGTGGCACCGACGATACCGTCAGTAAACCACCTATTATTCGCGGATGACAGTCTGCTGTTTTTAGGGCAAGTGTTAATGGAGCTGAAGAGGTATCAAACCTACTGGAGACCTACTGTGCGGCATCGGGACAGAGAATAAACAGAGAGAAATCCTCTATATTTTTCAGCAAGGGGTGCCCGGAAATTGTAAGATCGGCAGTGAAAGGCCATCTTCATGTTCCCAATGAATCGTTGAGTGACAAATATTTGGGGTTACCTACGGATGTAGGACACTCCAAAAAGGGGACTTTCAAATATTTAAGTGATAGAATTTGGGAGAAGGTAAAAGGATGGATGGGCAAACTACTGTCAGCAGGAGGGAAGGATGTGCTAATTAAGTCCGTCGCCCAGGCTATACCTGTTTTTTCAATGTCATGTTTCAAACTCCCCAGGAGGCTGTGTGAGAACATAAGTGCCATTATTCAAAAAAATTGGTGGGGTTGCAAACAGGGTAAACGAAAACCAGCATGGGTATCTTGGGAGGTGATGACAAGACCTAAGTATCTGGGAGGTTTGGGCTTCAGAGATCTTGAGCTGTTTAACTTGGCTTTACTGGCGCGACAGGCGTGGAGACTTCTTCAGGAGCCAACCTCCCTGAGTGCGAGGATTTTGAAGGCTTCTTATTATCCTAATGGAATCATCCTCTCGGCAGAATTGGTATCTAGGCCATCATAAATTTGGAGAGCAATATTGGAAGGAAGGGATATTATGAAGCAAGGAATCATTAGCAGAATTGGCAATGGCCAGAGTACAGATATATGGTCAGACAACTGGATACCGAAGAAGGCCTCACGTCGACCGATCTTATCGCTGGTTGCTAACCCACCACGCATGGTGCATGAGCTACTCCTTCCAGCGTTGGCGTCCTGGAATGAAGATCTAGTGAGGAGTGTATTTTTGCCAGTTGATGCGGGCGAAATCCTAAAAATACCTGTATGCATGCGAGATGTTCCTGACTCATGGGCATGGTATCCGGATAAGAAAGGTAATTTCTCGGTTAGCTCAGTCAACCGAATGATCATCAGCACAAAGATAGAAAGGGAGAGTTGGTTAGAAGGGCGCGCGGGCCCCTCAAAAACCTCATCAAAAGAGAAGGCTTAGAGCTCTCTCTGGAAGCTGCAAGTTCCGTCCAAAGTTCGAGTGTTCTTATGGAGGCTGGCACGGCATTCATTACCGACAACGGATGTTCTTCGAAACAGAAACATGTCAGTGCAAGATGCATGTCCTCTGTGCGGAGGGGAAGATTCATGGAGACACGCTCTTGTCTCTTGCACTATGGCAAGATGTACACAGGAGAATACCTCGGCTCTTCGGCTGTTGTGTTCAGTGGCATCACGGATCCTTTGATCCTTGAAGTTTATGCGTGCAAAGAGGCAATGGCCCTGGCAGAAGACCTCAACTCCGGAAGCAGAGGACCACATGCAGCGATTCTACATGAAATATCAGAACGGATGAGTCTTTTTCTTTCTTGCAATTTTGTTTTTGAACGTAGAAATTTTAATTTCGAGGCTCATGATCTCGTCAAGTTTGCTAGTAGTCTTTCGGTTGGTCGTCATGTCTGGTTGGGCATGCCTCACGACCTTAACCTTGTACCCACAAACATTTTGTTGGTTTAAATAAAGACCGGCGAGAATTCTAAAAAAAATCAGAAAACTAAAAGAAATATAGAGTTTCAGTACTGTGCCCACAAGTAGCAGAGGCCACGCCACATCCTCTACCGGCCAGGCAGCCGCTGCTGCAACCGCCGTCGACGAGCGGAGCGGCAGCGCACCCCACCTCCCCTGCCCACCCGGCCGCGGCGCCGCATTTTCTTCCCGTCCGGTACTAGCCACGCCCCATCTTCTCCCCGATCCAGCAGCAGCCACATTTCCCCATCTTCTCCCCTGTCCGGCGGCTAGCACCCACGCGTCGCCGTCCGGCCGTCCGGCCGCCGCGTCGGACCTCCTCGCCCGCATCTGCCGCGGCGAGCCGGCGCGCTCGTCCCTACCCCTCGACCTCGAGTGGTAGGCCAACATTCCCTCCATCCGGCCGCCGCGTCGCAGCTTCCCCCATCCGGCAGATGCGGCGTCGCCTCCGCTCCGTCCACGTCCGGCAGCGGCAGCCACGCCCCTGTCCCCGCGCGCACTGTTTCCCACGCATGGCGAGCGGGCGGCGGCCGAAGGGATTTGGGGGTTTCTCCGTTCGCGTGCAGCGGTGGTTGGGATTTGGGGATTTCTCCTTCCGTGCGTCTCTGCACCCTCCTCCTCCTCCTCCTCCCCCACGCCGTGCTCCAACGGCGCCACCTCTGATGGCCGAGGAGCATCCTGCAGATGCAGCACCTCGGATGGCCGAGCAGCACAATGCGGCCATCATCACCAGTCCACTGCACGACGACGATCTGCTCGAGAGGATCCTGATCAGCCTCCCCCGCGCCGTGCCCGTCTCCGACCGCTGGTGCCGCGTCGGGCTTCCTCAAACGCTTCCGTTTCAGCCACCCGTCGTCGCCCCTCGTCGGCGTATTCGTGGACAACAAAAACGAGCGCATCCCCCATATCCTCCATATTTGGGCTGGAAATGACGGATGCCTATCAACCCGGTCGTTTGAGGTCCGTCTGAGACGTCCGTTTGGATCGAAAAATGTGATCGGTCAGTAACCGGACGGCCGGCGCGTATCAGATGGGTTTGAGGCGCCGACTGTAGATGCTCTAAATAAACAAACAAAAACAGAATAGTCGTACAATTAATTAATACTAGATAGTTTGTACGTACTAGTGTGTTGGTCATTTCCTAGTGTAAAGAGAAGAAGCCAATCCAAGAAGGGAATCCCATCCAGGTATTAGTATTTAATTTGGGCGGGCCCCACCAAATCCTAAGTGCTCTCTTGTCCTCCCATCCATGCATGCACGCATGGATGGATGCATACATTTTCCGTTGCTTCCGAATTAATTACAGCTTAGGGAATCTTTTTTTTGGGAGAGAGCGTGGTGGAGCAGCTCACCACGCACGCCCGCGCGCGAGCCAGCCTGCCACCGTGGCAAATTCTGTTACGGCCCTCCCTCCCTCGCTCTTCTTTACACTTTACATTTCCCCCTAAAAACATTCCTTTCCATTTCAAAATTCGAACATTTGCAGAGAAAATAAGCATCCCATCAATATTCCGAGGCGCCTGCATCAACATTCCGAGGCACCTGCCCGTTTTCTTTTTAAATCGAGGCATCCGTCCGGTCCGGGTTAAATGTAAGGTCCTTCTTCACATAACTCGAGTGTCAGGTTTTGCGGGGCGATGTATCATGTAGAGTGGGAGGATTGGATTGACACCGTCTTGCTGCCATCTTCCCTAGTGCCTACGCTCTGGTAGGCGGCTGATTCGGTGATCTTGCCTCATACTGCTTCAGGTCATTTTTCTGTTAAGTCTCTATATTCCAATTTGATTTCTGGCTCCGTTACTTGCAAGCTGAAGGATATTTGGCGTCCCCATATCCCTATGAAGTTAAAAAAAAGTAAGTGGCATAGAGGCCGATTGTCGGCCACTGACCATTTTCGTAAAAGTAATGGGCTGGCTTTGGAATTCTTCGCCCTTTGTGCTGGCCTTGAGGACTCGAGCCATATTCTCCTCAGTTGTGACAACAAAGGGCGACGGTGCTATTAACTTTGATGATAGCAAAGGGGGCGAGGGCTCCTCAAAAGGTTCCATGGCTTCAAGCAGGTCCCTAGTCTACGCACTCAGCTTGAACGGCGGCATAGCAGCTTCCTCTGAACCCATCCCGCAGATGCCAACAACGCGCGAATGTTGGTATCGCTGGAGTTCCGTTGTAGTGCACTGCTATGGACAACGGGCAGGTGCGGGAGACACTTTTCCGAATGTCGCCGTCCAAGGCACCTTGTGTCGATGGGTTTACAACTGGGATTCTTTCCGAGGCATTGGTAGCTTACGTATGATGATGTCGTATCGACATACTAGGTCTTCTCATTGCGATTTGTCGACTTCGTAGCACTAAGGGGGAAGCACAGCAGGCGGTTCTTCACAAATCCAAATTCACAGTGTACTAGGGTTTAAAAAGGGGAAATATTCTATATACTCGGAGCTCATGCAAGCTAGTTTGCCACAATATACTTTTGCTACCTGTTACCTGTTGGGCAATTGTGGCGGGTCCAAAGGCGTTGGATGTTGGTGTGATCAATTGGGATGGAAATGGCTCCTCCATTTCAGTGTGAATGCACCTTGAAGTGACCGCATATCAAAGAATATTGCAGATGCAATGTTTGTCTGGCTATGGAGGAGTATCTTGAGCATGCCTTGATACATTGCTCACATGCTAGATGTTTCTGGGATGGAGGTTTCTTATTTTTATTTTTACTTGTAACAGCTCTAGCTCTAGTGTTTCTCATGGCAGCGGCTGGATCTCATTATCTAGGAGGAGTGGAGGTGACATCGCTAGGTCTTTGCAAGGGTGGGGGAGAGGAGGTGTCTGTGCATGCATGCGCTAAACAAACAAACAAACAAACAAATACTGTAAAGCGGAGTAGTGGAAGAGGTGCATGCAGTCCCTTCCACCCATCCATCCATCCTTGAATTAATTAGCATGACAACCGCAAAAAAATATGAATTAATTAGCACAGTTAACCGAATCTATTTCCGTTGCCGCAAGTGGATTGGAGCGTGATCCAGCAGCTCACCTCGCACGCGCGGCAGCTGGCCAGCCTGCCAGCGTGGCATTTCTGTTACGGCCCTGTCCCCTCACTCTCTCTCTCCCACTTTCCGTTTACCCGTTCAGTCACTATGAGATATTTTGATTTTACCCCTCCCTCTCTCTCCGCGCCCCGCACTTTCTGTGACTGTGATATATTTTTTCTCTTTTTAAACTTGCCTGTCCCTGGAAAAAGGTCTAGTCATTTGAAGCATTCTTCTTCACGATCCAATAAAAGCATCCAAATTTGTTTCAAACAGAGATGATAACGGAGTGCAAGGAAAGAATAAAAACATCCAAATTTGTTTCTAGCGCCGCCGCTGACCTGCCTAGTTTCTTGTGGCCTTGGGGCTATGGCCGGAGGCGCGGTGGATCACGATCCTTGCCGGCGGGAGGGCTCATGCTTCATTTTAGGTGCGTGTATTTTTTTTGGGTCAGCTTAGGGTTTGTGTTCTGCTCAGAAAGATGGAGCGGTGGCGACTCCCTAAAGATGTAATAACCCCTGACCTCCGACTCTGGCACCCCCACCCCTGGACGACGGACTGTATGCCTCCTTCGCGATGTACTACCACCGCCTCAGAGATGGCGAGGGAGCAAGGGCATGGGAAAAAGAGGGGGTTAGCCGCTGTTGTCCGCTGACGTTCCCGCATAGAAGCTCAAATTAGGCAAGTCTCTGTTTTAGACCGTCATTCCAAGCGAGTATTCCTCAATATATACAACAAACAGATTTTTCAACAAAATATATGAGCCCCCGTTAGAATAAAAGCACGCATTATTAAAAAAAAACTGTGAAACATCTTTGTAGTTACATGAACAATCGTTTAGATCTGTGGCGTGTATATAGCGTAGGTTCGGTTTGGCAGCTAGCCGGCGGCGTTGGGGAGTGGGCGGCGCGGCTGGAGTGGCGTTTTGCGACGGAGGTCTTCCTCTCCGGCGGTGGAGGTCCGAGGAGCTCCGCTGCCGATCTTCCGTATTCCGCGTGCTTGGGGCTCGGTGGACCTGCTGGGTGCTCTTTTCCCTCGCTATTGTCCGCGGGACGGCGGATCCGGGATCTCGAAGATCTGAATCGAGCTGGTGGTGCGGTGCAGGGCGTTGGCTTCGACTGCGCGGGATGGAGGCCTTCCGGGGCCGAGCTTCGTCGACTTCCCGTCCGCAGAGAGTCTGTTCCAAATCCAAGGCTTGTGTGGAGCAGCAGCGGCGGCGCGCCGGCTATACGTCTTCGTCGTCGTCTTCGTCAACGTGGTGCTGGGGCTTCAATGTAATTTTTTCTTGTCTCTGGACCTTTCTGTAAGAACCCTGTGCTAAATATCAGCAGTTCTTTTCCCGCAAAAAAAACAATCGTTTAGAAAGTGTGAACAGTATTTAATAATGCATGCACATTTTTTTGAAATATATATTACCCACCCCCAATTGCCCCCCCCCCCCCCCCCCAATAGTCACCTAGCCACTGCTGACGACATGGTATATGGGTGGGTCACAAAGGGTCAAATGAATCTCCTCTCCTTTTGTTAACTAAGCTTGAAGAATTTTATAAAATCAATGAACAAATCTGTGAGCATTTATGAAATTTTGCAAAGTTTTGAACATTTTTAAACAGATAAAATTGATAAGTTAAAATCATGGAAAAAAATCAAACCAAGAAAAATGTTAGAACAATAAAAGGGAAAAATTGCAAATCATCTTCTTAAAGCATCTACAACCGGACGTAGCTAAATTTGGCCCCCAAACGTCCGTGGACCCGCCTGGACGCGTCTGCTGTTAGTGACCACTTAACACTCAAATGTTTGATGCCACAACCGGATACCTCGTTGCAAATCATCAAATCCATACAATTACAAACAACGTAAAACCGAGTTTAAATCTCCGCTGGTGCCCATCCTTGTTGTTCCCTCCGTGACCCTATTCAGTGGCCGTGAGTCCCGCGAAGTGAAGGTCTGGTCCTCGGTGAGGTAGAGTAGGACATGAGACACAGACTGGTCCACATGGAACACGAGGCGCCAACGTGTCCCATGCCTTACTCTTCCTCGTTGGAGTCCATGGCCTGGATGTCGCCAGTTGAGGTGAAGTCGATGATAGATGTGGACGGGCGAGAATTGTCCAAAGAGGCGTGTGACTCCTCCTCTGTGTCCTATGCCGCGAGGGCTGCCGCGGCCTCCCTCGTCCTCTGCCTCGCATAGAGGGCATGTCCTCGCGCCTGCCTCTCAATGCCTCGTCTCCGTAGCGGACGGGTCGTGAAGCATGGCGCCTCTGACCTTGATGTGAGCCGGATCCGACGTGATGAACGCATGAAGGAGTGCCTATATCCGTCACTGATACGGGGTGGATATGTGAGGTGCCGGTCAGTCCAGACATTTGAACAGTATTTGCCAAGTTAGGTTATTAGGTGGCATTTTTCTGTGCGGGCAATGCGACCGTCGAGACGTTTAGGGCGGGTATGGGGCTCGGGTTATAGATACTCTTGCTGGTTTGGGAAGTGGCTTGCGCCGCAAGAAGGCGATTTGATGTAATGGGAGAAGAGAACATGAGGCATCAGCTCAAGTCACCCGGCGGGGTCACGCGTGCGAAGCCACACGCGCGGGCGAAGCCAGCGTGGCCGGCGGTTACGCGCGGTGTGCCGTCTGCCATCTGCCTGCCTGTTTTCACCACCCTGCCATCCCCTCCGCAGGTTAATTAAAAGGGTGAAGGTGCACTTTTACCACACCAGGTGCAGTGAAGTGATAGATACACTCGCGCGTACGTAGCAGTAGGTAAAAAAATTGCACGGTGAAATCGATCAAAGGCACCAGAGACGAGCACGCCGCCACCGCCGCACCGGGGTATAAAAGAGGCGGGAGGCTGACTTGCGCGGCCAGCTAACCGAATCACCAGAGAGAGAGAGAGGCGGCGAGAGCGAGAGAGGGGAGGGAGGGAGGGAGCGAGCGACCGATCGAGCGCGGGGCGGGGATGGAGGCGGTTCCTCCCGCCGGTGGTGGTGGCGGCGGCGGCGGCGGTGGTGGTGGAGGCGCCGCCGCCGACGGCGTGGCCCCGCACGTCGCTGCCGGACTTGCTGCCGCTGCGCCGGGCGAGCAGGCACCCGCGCCGCTCGCTGCTGCCGTGGTGGCGGTGGGCGAGCATGACCTCGCCGCCATGGACGTCCTGGAGGAGCACGACGCCGACCAGGTCCGTTTTCTCCTCCTCCTCCTCCTTCTCCTCCCCTCCGCCGCCATGGAGGTCCTGGAGATGCTGTTTCGATTTGGAAGCTCGCGTCGTCGTCGTCCCTGACGAGTTTGTGTGCAGGTAGCGCTCGCCGCGGAGGAGCTCGGCCATGCCGTGGAGGAGGAGGAGGAGGGAGGACAGCTCGACGACGAGGAGGACGACGATGCTGAGGTCGCCGTGGAGGAGCAGGAGGAGGAGGGAGGATAGATCGACGACGACGACCACGACGATGCCGAGGTCGCCGTGGAGGGCGACGACGAGGACGACACTGCGCCACCGGAGGAGCAGGTGAGTTCCCCTAGCGCGCGCTTCTTCTCCTCCTCCTTCCTGCCTTGCTTCGACTCATGGTCTCGTCCAGCCACTGCAGCACGTGGAGGAGCTGCTCGGGGGCCTCGACGGCGGCGACGACGACGACGACCTGGAGCCGCTGGTGCCCGCCGCGGTGAACCAGAACCAGCCCCTCCCGCCCCTGCCCGCGCCGCCTGCTCAGGTGCAGCAGATCCAGGGCGGGCAGCCGCAGGAGGTACGTACCCCTCCTCTTCTCCTCCTCGTTCAAGTGATGGCGGTGCCGCGGTGGTGATGCTGCCGCCGCGCCGCTGCGGAGTGCTCTGCTGCCGCGCTAGATGGTTGGTTGCGATGAAGACTCACTGCTCTGGTTTTGCAGCTTGGCGCGATCAATCAGCAGAACGCCCTCGCGCCAGATGCCATCGTGGAGCAGCTCCAGGTTCACGCGTCCTCCATCTTCTCTTCCTGTTTTTCTTCTTGGTGCGCGGCCGAACATTGCCGGCTGGTTGAGATACATGCATGGCCGCTCCCGTTTGCTGATGCTGCATATCTCTGATCGTCTCTGTGTGCAGGGCCAGCCCGGTGACGACGACGACGATGACGAGGTCAACCAGAACCAGGCCCAGCTCGGCGGTGGCGACGACGACGAGGGCGGCGTGAACCAGAACCAGGGCCAGCAGGTCAACCACAAGGTATAAGCTCACTGCCGGCCGCCCTCCCCCTCTCTCCTTGACATTGATGATATGCTGAACCTGTCGAATGAATGACTGAATGATGGATGAATCATATGCACTGGACGGATGGCTTCATCACCATCCATCCACTAATTTTGTACAGCTAGGATAGGAACCACACTTTCCTTTTCGTTATACATGCAGGTCTGATGGTGTACTAGCTAGATACATATCTGAATTTTTAAATATTTTTTCTAAGTCTCTGAACCATGTGATTCTCCACGCCGAATCACACGCGCTCTAGCTCACCGTATAACTAGCTCTCGCCATGCCAAGTGCGCGCACCCGATGAACTCTGGACGCCAGAGCGTGCATCAGTCTAGTTCTGGTGCAAGATCCGGTCACCCCATGCCTCTGTATTTAGCTGAATTATGAGCATCATTATGAGCTGCCATTATATTTATTCATTTAGTTGCTTGATTACACCCTGCTCTCGTCAAACAGCTTGATTACCTTGGTTTCATCCTCGCCGGAGTTACCATGCTCGTGTTGGGGAGCATGCTGGTAGCGGAGCTCGGCACTGATGTCACAACCTGGATGAGTACAGTTCAAATGATGACGCCCAAGAGATGGACGCTTGGCGTGTTCGTCGCCATGGGCGAGATCAGTTCGTTGGTGCTCACTTACGCCCCGGCGTGAGTAACTCATTTGATTACCTTGTGTTTTCAGTTTGAATTTACAACGACCGTCGATCCAAAGCCAACTCATTTTAATTTGTGGTGCAGGTGGAAGTTTAGGGCCATTTGGAGAAGGGAGGAGGGAGCGGGGGTTGGCGCGGGGCTCGCCACGATGCTGCCCCTCGTTGCCGCCTTCCTCAATGGCGGGGTGTGGGTCTTCTACGGAGCCGTGGTGGCAGGACAGAACTGGTCCGTAATCATCTTGAACGGGGTTGGAACGGTGTTCCAGATGCTCTACATGACAGTCTTCTGTGGACGGTCCGAGGCTCCATGGCGACACAAGCTGCTGGTCCTGATGCTTGGAGCCGGCGCTGGCGTCGTCATCGCCGTCGTCGACTACTTCCTCCTCCACCTCGCCTTGGGCTTCGAGATGGACAGTGTCATCGGCTGGTCGGGTGCGGCGACCAGCATCACCACGTACGCCTTCACCTGTGTGGTCAACCTGGTAAGTTACTTTGTAGCTAGACAGTAGAGTAGAGTAGTTGTCGATCGGTCGTAGGTTGCCATGTACGTACTGATCGCGTGGACCTATGTTGTTCTAGTCTGGTGCAGCGCGCGACAGGGGAGCTTGGGGGGTGCCCACGCAGGCATGGGTCTCTCTGGCCAATGCAAGCATTTGGTCGGTCTGTGGAGCGGTCACACAAGACTGGTGCATGCTGGTACGTATACATCTGGGTTACTTGTTGCTGAAGTGGAACAGCGGTGGCTTCGTTGTGAATGTGATGATGAACCTGATCCTGAGTACGAATTGCTGGTGCACAGACCCCCAACCTCGTGGGCATCTTGAGCTTCATCGTTCAGGCATGCCAGATCGTCTACCTCCGCTGCCACAGGCCACCGCTGGAGGAGGATGAAGATGAGCTGCAGCGACGCCTGCTGGATTCCAATGTGTAGTTAGTTCGTCAGCCATGCATCCATTATCTTGCCAACGTTGTGCTCTCACAAGAGCCTTCTTGCCCATCGTCGCTTCATGGCATGCATGGAAGATTACCTTGACACTCCTTGTAATTACTTTGGTCGGTGGATACTCCTTGTTGCTGTTGCCTGTTACTTTGGTCGGTCGACACTCCTTTTGTTGGTTTTAGACGTTGCATTGCAAATTGTGCCTTACAATGCGCACACCATTCCTTGTGACTTTCCTTCCTGTACCAAAATGAGTAACAGAGGCCTAGCCTAGCCACTACTGCTGCTTCTTCTCGAATTGTCCCCTAGCCTAGCCACAAGAATCGTGTGGCGGGAGCTTAATTACACAAGGCCGTTGACGCTGCTGCATTCTTCGCCGCCGCTTCCCGTTTCTCAAGCCGTACGTGTTTCACGTCCTAACAGTATTTCTTTTAAAGAAAACTTCCAATCTCATTCATCATCATGATAGGACAACGAACATCGATCATAAATAACAAAAAATACATTCATATCTATATACCACCTAGCGACGACATAAGCACTGGAGTGAGCCGAAGACGCGCCGCCGTCAACACCCCTCCCTCGCTGGATCCAGACAAAAATTGTTGTAGTAGATAGTAGGAAGTCGACGTGCCAATGTCCCATTGGACCAGTGCACCAGGATAACAACCGCTGCTAATGAAGAGAAGTGTTGATCGAATGGATCCAACCTAAAGGCACACTCACGTAGAAAAATGAAGACCGGATCCGAGCCGATCCACCAAAGACAACCACCGACCATATCCTGCAATAACCGCTGGAGAGGCACCTCCACAGGCCCTCTGATGATGCTAGACGCACCACCACGATGGAGGCTAGGAGGTGAGAACCATATTCTATCTTCAGGGATCCGCTGCTGTCTTGTCTTCCTGAGCAGGACACAAACCCTAGCAAAACTCAATGAAACATATAAAAACAAAGCCCTGCTGCCGACAAGGACCAGGATCCACCGCACCCTAAGGTCACAGGAGACGGGACAGATTGGCGGCATGCTGACGGAAGGCAAAAACTCTAGCCGCCCCGTTTGCTTGGAGAAGAGGCGAAGGGGTAAGCCGCCCTCACTTCATGCCCTAATAGTTAGGTGCTTCTAGTTTGGGATCGTGTTGTAAGCTGTGTTCCCCAGCACCTTTGTATCTTTTTCTACCGGCGTTGTTTTTTCTTTTCTCCGTCCATGGAGTTTTGATAGGATCAATTTGATGATCCTACAGTTTCGCCCGATCTTTCACCGCAAGACAATTAGATAGCCAACCTTCTACTCACGGGAGCAATCGACGCAACTTGAAGATGAAGAAACGAATCCAGCAAGCAATGATTTAATGATCAACATGCCTCAAACCTTAGCCTGATAATTTTTGATGCACACAAGAACCTTCACGCAATGTTTATTCAATCTGGATAAACGGTGCGGCCGTTCCCAGAGGGATGCTTCACCCCGAGATGCAACTCAATGTCTAAAACCATAAAAATAAATTCCTACCCTAAACCTTAGAAGCTGGGTCCTTTATATAAGAGACCAGAAACCAAGTCGGTTGGTCAGGCCCAAACCGAAACACACAAATAAATATTCTAATTGGCCCATAACATGGCGTAGAATAAAATAAATAACTAAAAATGCAATCGACCGAATTACCATGGTTCGGTGACTCCCTTGGCACGCCTCAACTTGGTGGAGTCCTGAGGTTGGGCTTCACCTCCTTCTTCATGGGAACAACATGAGGTATTGGGATGCCGTCATCAAGTTTGGACACTGTGTTTGTTTGATGTAATTCTGGCCAATCGATGACTTTGTTAATTCGAAGTCGGGCTCACTAAATGCTATGTGCTAAAAAACCTTAATAACACCTAGATCCAAGCTGTCATTCGACAACAATGACTGCCGGGAATTTGGTCGACACAACCATTCTTCAGCAACCACTCTCCCGCAGCCAAGCCACTGCAAGCCGACCACATCCCGAATTCAAGAACCCTAAACCTAACACTAGAAGGAGAATACACAGCAGGAGCCTACCTAGCTAGTCACGGATTCGCCGTCCAAAGAGGAGATCGGCTGGTTGCTCCATGAAACAATGGCGTAAGGCGACCGATGGCGAGACATCGATTGGTGCCGACGGCGGCGGTCGCAGTTTAGAGATAGAACGAGTGCGAGGGAAGAACTGGTCTGGCACGACCAGCTAACCAGTGTAGCCCACTTAAACGGGCCATGATCTAAAAAAATATATTCTTAAACGGACTCGAGAACGTTCATGTGTCGCGCTGTCCACGTCATCCCGACAAGCGGGCCCACCTGTCGGATTCACTGTGTTCACGGCCAAATGCAAGCGTCAGAGCTCCATGTTACACATTTGGCCATAAAATTGGGGGGGCGGGGGGGGGGGGGGGGGGGGGTTGTACCATGTTGTTCGTTACCCTAGACCCAAGTGTGATGATTTCGGTAAACACACAAGATGCCATCATGTGAAGGCTATAATGCCATCCATTTCCCTTCAAATAATGTCCCTAGTGATTGCCTCTAGTTTAGTACATGCTACGACCACAATCTCATGGCCCTAGCCACTTGCCAAAGTGTATAACATATATGCATTAACACAGTGTAAACACCTTACTACTAGTTCACTCGATTCATTCGTAGAAAACTGAAAACTGAAGCAAGTTTTCTACTCTTCTTCCTACACCACATTTCTGCACATGATAACAGAGAGGATAAGTTAATGAATGACAAGTTAAAAAATTATAATCGACAATGCATACAAACACTTACTTCTTATTTAGTTTGCATTTCTTGCTGCATCTAGTGTGTCCTAGCAATTTGCAAGTGCCGCACCGGATTTTCACCTCATCGTAAGAAAGTGGTCTACCATGTTTTGAGAAAGGGTGGTTATCATCTACCTTTGTTGCACCTTTTTTTGATATTTTAATTGGATCTTGAACTGCAACCTTGTTGCCTTCACAATCCTCTACATATTCAATTGCACACTTACTGAGGTCAGACGTTTTCTTACTCAAATTTTCCTGTAGCAGATCATACTCATGGCTCTTAGCTATCAGGACCTTCAAACTCTCATGTAACTGATCCCACAAAGCGGGGTGTTTGCATGCCGCATGCATAGCTTCTGACGCTAACACACTAACATGGCTATCTTTTATTCTTTCCCCAGCCCCAGTCCAACCAAATCCTAAAAGATCGCTTGTGCACCTCGCGGGTAGTCCCAAACTTGCTTCTTTCATGAACCGAAGAAGAACTAAACAATCTGGTATTTCAGATATATTCATGTACTTCAATACATGGAATATGTGCTTGCAAGGTAGACCCTTTCGAATCATTCTTCTGCAGCTACACCTTATAGTTTCTGCGAAATTCTCTGGTGTATACTCCACCCAAAAGCGGCTCTTTCGGTTGTTCTTCCAGGCCACAATGAACTGTTGTGATTCGTCTCCGACCATTCTTTCTATAATCTCCATGCCGCCATCTTCTTTAAGACCATCTTGCAACATATAGAAGTTTGCTGGAGTGAAGACGTGAGAAGTAGCTACCTCAAGTTCCCTCGAGCTAGTAACTGGCACCGGTACAGTTTGTGAGGCCATGCAGTCATCTCGCGCCTCATTCTCACGGATACATACAACGGTGTTCTCATAGTGCAAAATCATATCCACCATGGTCATTTCACCGTCTAGGTGGAGGTGAAGGCAGGAGTTCAAACTTTCACTCCTCTGGTTGCTTTTCATGCCAACCTAAAACTCCTCTGTCAGATAAGCTGCAGCCCACAGTCTCCTCTTCTTATACATCCGTCTCAATCAAGTTACTGTTATTTCTGACTGCCATCTTTTGGCAAACGCATGCCTTCTCTCCTCAAACGTGGCCGTGGATGTGGTGTTGTACAGAAGAGTTGGAACTGGTTCCAGGACTTGCGAGTGAGGTGAATCTTCATTTTTTTTTCTATATGCGATGTACATATACAGTGCCGCACATCTAGCAAGACTTGACGAACTGCCTTGATCATCGTAGCGTCGGCGTCCGCGGTTACACTCTTCGTTAGCTTCTGACACATTGACATCAAAAAAGTTTGCTACAAGGCAAGTCCTTTCTCGCCATGAAATACGACCACGGAATCCATCGCAACTTTGGCCAAGTGTCCCAGGGGAACACCAGCCAGCACAGGGAAGGAGGATAAATCCTCGTCATCTAAGGAAGCCGAGCCTGGGGGAGGACGGGAAGACGGACTTGGATCAAGGTTGCGCGCTGCGGCATGGCGAGACACCTTCTCTACAGCGTTCGGAGAAGCCACCGCCGTCCCGCCCGCCAGTCCCAGGCGAGCGCTCTTCTGCGAGACCATGGCCGGAGACGAAGCAGAGCGGGGGCGTCCCTTGCCCTGGGCGGAAGTGTGCGGTCGTCGCGCGCGGGGGGGGGGGGGGGGGGGAGGGGGTGGGGGGGAGGAGCGATGACCGGAGGAACCTTGACTGGACACACAGGACCGTGAGATAATTGTGGACACACAGTGAGGCTAACAATGCCCGAGTCACCATCCATCATGTCCGAGGCCTCCGGCGACACGGGAAACAACATCACCTCCCCCTCCAGCAAGGTAGCAAGCTCGTCCACGACCTCCACCTTAGTCACCGCCCGCTCACCAAGGAGTTCCCCACTGGTCAGCAACATTGAAGCCCATGGGGAGGCGGTTTCCGCGACCCCCTTCCTAGCGCCTTGCCTAACGATGGCGCGGTTGGTGCTGCAGCCGTTCCCAGGACATCATCATCATCAGGCAAGGACGGGGAGCGAGAACAGCTACGTCGCTCCCCGCCCGAATCCCCCGCGGATCCCCATAGCCCGAGAGAGGAGGGCTATCACGATGCCTTAGAGCCATCCACCTGGGTCGGGCCCTCAACCAAGATGCGGAGGTCGTAGCCGATGTCATTGAAGAACACATGCACGGTAGTTTATAGCTTGGAAGGGTCCGGGGATTTGACCTTGGCACGAACAGCCGGGCCCTTAAGCAGTGAAGGCTCATTGATGTCCACGACCTTACCCAACAGGAGAGACATCTAGCGACTGGTTCCCATCTACTTCGCGATGGCGGGAAGGCCGCAGATCTGGATCCACGCCGTCTCAAGTACCGCAGTAGCCAAGGGATCGACCGTAGGCACCGAGATGTGGACAGTGAGCTCGTGGAGAGCCAGGGTTAACTGCACGGTATGAGTGCCATACCAGAGGCTCAACGGGTCAGGGAATATTGCAAAGAACTCGCGATCAGAGATCGGCATCACCACTCAATCCTAGTTGGCGAGAAAGAGATGTCGCAATTCCTCCGTGATGATGGCTGGAGACGCCGTCTTGCCGCCCAACACTGAGATCAGTGCTGAGAGCGAAGGCGGGGCCTCCGAAACTGAGATCGTCATCTGGTAGTAGCCAAAATCCTCCAGCACGTGGCCATAGAGCAGCAACTCCCACTCGAGGTGGTCTTCCTTGCAAAGAAGAGCCGGATGGTCGGCGCTCTTGCACTTGTAGCAGGCAGGCGACATCTTGCAATCAACCAGGTAATGGCCTTCCAGGCCACAGTTGAAACAAACTGTGGCAACAACCCGCGGACCCCTCTGGTCGGGGGCGACCGCCGGCGGGGCGGGATGGGACACAGAGGAGGCCGGACCGGCCGCACCGAAGGTAGGTAGGCCGCCCTTGTTCTTCTTGTTGTTGGCGAACTGCCCGTATGGATGGTTGCAAGCGCCGATACCGGCCATCAGGTGTTGGGGCTGACGTTGGGGAGGGTTGTGCCGGCACAGAGGAGATCCCTCCTGGCGGTTAGACTGCACTGATGAACGGGACCTACGGTCCTGCCGACCCGACCAAGCCGGGGAGCACGAATGCTGCTCACGGTGGGAGGTGTGGCGGTCTCGGACACACCAATGATCAGGAGAGCGGAAGCGCGACCGGTCGCTTGAGCGATCCTCCCGGTCGACCGTCGTAGCCTTCCCTTTAAGGGCCACCGCTCGCATGTCGGCCACTCGCCGGGCCGCCGCGGGAGAGGGTCGACGGGACGAGGAGTCACGGGCGTCATGCCGGTCGGCCGAGCGGCGCTTGGGGCGCGATGCCCCGTCATCGACCTCACACGCCATAAGAAGGGGCGAAAGGGGGCGCGAGCCACCGAGGAGGGGGAGGCCATGGGGGGGGGGGGGGGAGCCGCAGCGGAATCGCGGGAGGCGACGCGGAGGGAGAAGCAAGGGGGAAGAGTCTACTGAGCGAATGCCATAAACCACCCGCAAGGCCGGGCCAAGAGGAGTTAAGGAAAGCTGCCGATGCGTCCGGGCCAGATAGGCAGGAGGATGGGCCAGGCCCATTGGGGCCAGCAATTCCAACCAGGCCAATCCTTGCGGCCCACGAACCCATGAGCCTAGCAGACCTCCATAGCCCAACCGCATCGGAGGGCCCAGGCCCAGCACGCACGACCGCATGGGGAGCTGCTAGGGTTTCCCCCTGTACGAACGTGACGCGGCGATCGTAGCTCCGGCAGGCAAGCAGGCGGGGGGTGGGGGGGGCATCACCGCCCTTGCTGCCCAGCCGGAACTGGCGGAAACGGCCTTCATAGATCGTCGGAGGGGAGTCCCCAGGTGAGCGGGACAGACAGTCAGGTCGGCGCAGCACCACCGCCCGGCGCAACAAGCTCGCCGCCGCGCCCACATTAGCTCGGCCCCAAATGCCCCACATATATGGCCGAGCACGACGACGGGTCCGCTGTGCAGCCAAAGAGGGGGTAGGAGGAAGGGGAGGTGGGGAGCGTACCTGTGCAACAGCCGGCGTGAGGGCGTGTTCCGGAGAGACCGCTACCGGAAGACGGTCACCGAAGCGCCAGTCCTCCCGAAGGGTGCCCGAAGCCACCGCGCAACCGACCTCCCGGTCCTCCTCCTCCTCCAGGTCAGCCCACCGCGGGACCGAAAGGAGGGAGGCGAGGGAGCGATACCATGCTCCAGGCCAGAGCCGGGAGGCGGGGACGCCGGCGCTGTAGCGGCCCCATGTTGGAGACATGTCGTGGATGGGGGAGCACCGCAGTCCACCATCTAGATCTTGTTTTCAACAGTCACAGTTTCTGCGAAGCAACCTATGGTTGGATGGTTAGAGGGATTGTGGTATCTCCAGTCCACGAGGGTTTAAATCCTGGTGCTCGCATTTGTTCCTGGCTCAGTCTTTCGGAGGTGCTCATAGAGATAGTATGTGCGTTCATAGGGGTGAGTGTATACGCGTGTATATGAGCGCTTGCGTCTGTACTGTGTTAAAAAAAACAGTAACATTTTCTGTTTTCAATGCATCGATGCACTTGTTTTGCACACGACTTGTGGCTTCCCCTCTCGATGTTTCTCGGCGCCGCCTTTTCCTGGATTGGAACATCATCATCGAACTATCCTGTCCTCGTCCCAAACGTTTCCTGCGGCCGACTGACGGGCACGAACACCGATCCTTAACTCCAGATCAGACGTACGTAAACGGTACTCCCTCTTATTCTGCCTCTTCTTATGTTATCTTATTATTAAAAACCTAGAAATCTTTCCCACATAAAAAAAGAAGAAAAGAGAAACCGATAAACCTAAGTGGATTAATATGGCGTATGTGGTCGTGAAGTCGTGCAATGTTTTTTGTTGGGATGGTACTGTACCTTTTTTTTTTTGAGGGGATGGGATGGTACTGTACCTATACGATATGGTTTATACGGGTTATGCAGGGCTTGAGAATCCACACCACCGTATCTAATACATACTCCTATACTACGTTAATATAGATTGGATTGGAACATCACCATCGATCTGTCCTGGCCCAAAAGTTTCCTGCGGCCGACTGATGGGCACGAACTCGGATCCTTAACTCCAGATCACACGTACGTATACGGTACTCCAGCTTATTCTGCCTCTTTTTATGTTCTCTTATTAATTAAAAACCTAGAAATCTTTCCCGCAGACAAAAAGAAGAAAGAGAAACCGATAAACCTAGGTTGATTACTTGGTGTATAATATGGCGGACATAGAGGACGTCGCCATGGCGGAGCCGGACCTCTTGCGACGCCCCATGATCTCGGTGTGGATAGAAAAGGTGAAAGATTACTTGATGAGGTACAGGATCCGCGGTGACGATGCCGCGACGGTGGCGGTGGTGGCGGAGCCACAACAGCATACCAGGTTGACCCTCATCGTCCTCGTCACCGCCGGCGCCGTCTTTGGTTTTCTCGCTTACTTTTACGCGGCGATTAAATGCGAGAAGGAATCGGTCTACACGGTGACGGTGTTTATCGCGATGTTTCTTTGTGCGGGCTTTGCGTTCGGCCTTGCTATGGTTTCTGTTTTTCTCATCAAAGAGTGCCAAGAGGGGTTTCAGGATGAGCAACATCATAGATTAGCAGATTTCCTGCTCCAGGTGTAGATAGATAGAAATGTAAGCATCCATCATCGATGCATGATATGAGAACTTCCCCTGTTATCATATGTACAAACATTGTACGGTATTATTGGCATGCATCTATTTTTCTGATTGAGGGAAGGCAGGCAATGGTAGTTGATTCACATGCACGCACACATATCAGTTTCACACGTACGCAACTATGCATGCATGTGTCACCACCAGCTACGCCAACAAACGTACGTTTTTATTAACATAATACAGAAGCAAGCGCTCATATACACGCGGATACACTCACCCCTATAAACACACACACACACCCTACCCTTATGAGCATCTCATCATCTTGAAATTTACGAAGTCACCGTAGGCACCTCGTCGTCGACGAGACGTCTCTTCCCGCTGAATGCACATCACCGGAAATCCTGAAATAAATTCAGGAATAAACGCGAGCACCAGGTTTGAACCCTGATGGGCTACGTACATACCAAGAGTTGCAAGGCGGTCGGAGTACATACGTACCCAAATAATCTCTGCTCTCTTTTTTCGTCTTCTCAAGAACATGGAAGAGCTTTGCATGTCTTCGAATCAGAGTTTACAGGCGTGAAGGGTAGTCATCGTCATCTGTGGTCGATCGACACCCCTGAGAATCCACCATACAGACATATAGTATTACAAAAGCTACGATCTCGCTAATTTCCACAATGCAAATCCGTCACAAGAGGGGAAGCACTGCAATCTTGTCGAAAATCCGCCTGTTTCATTCTAACGAGATTGACCGCAAGGTAAAAACCACCAAGGAGTCCAATTCCCGGATCGCACCCCCAGAGATCACAAATGAAAACCGACCGCTGGCGTAAACCTCTGGGACCTGTGTAGGCCAATAATACCAGGGACGAATCCAGGATTTGAGCATGAGGGGGGCGAAGAACAAAAAATCATAATGGGGCAACATCTATAACTATTAAAGTTCTAACTATATAATACTGGCACCGAATTTTAATGACATATTTCGATTTTTGGGATATGATTTGGTAGTTTAAATATAAATATATTTTTTTGCGCGGGGGGGGGGGGGGGGGGGGGATATAAATCTTTACCGCCGAACATATCTAACAAGGCTGGCTGGCAGCGAGGGTGGAGCGGACGGGAGGAAAAGGCGAAAATGGGGCAGCTAGGGTTTGCTCTCGCTGTCCTGCTCCAATAGCCAGGTTCTTGGCCCATTGGGCGGCGCACCGACGCCAGGGCATGAATATGGTCACCAAACCGGTGACCTTCCTAGGAGGACTGATCGGTTCTTCGTGGGTCCTGTCTCTTAGTCCGACGTGGCGGACAAGTCCAAGCGGCCGCAAATCTAATTAAGGATAGGATTATGGTCTCAATCATCGATGCAAAATTTAGAAAAATACTTCCTTCGTCCGAAAATACTTGTCATCAAAATGGATAAATGTAGAACTAAAATACGTCTAGATACATCCCTTTTATCCATTTTGATTTCAAATATTTCCGGACGGAGGGAGTAGAATTTACCAGCCTACTTTTCCTGGGGTTATTGCTTTCTTGAACTAAGGAGCAGCTAGAGAAGGCTCCAGCCAACAACAATAAGCTAGCAGCGAAGAGCTACAGAGCTACTTCAAACAACAACAACAACGACAACGAACAACTACAAAACTAGCAGCGATGGCACGCTCCGGGCTCCGGCGATGGCGCGGACAGCGCCGGGAAGGAGACACAGCGACGTGGCAGCGTGCCCGGGAGGAGCCACGGCGAGGTGCAGGCCCAAGGAAGTACGCATGCAGCAGCATCACATCGAGAGAACGTGTCAGACCCACCCCGACGAGGAATGCTACACTCACGGAGGAATATACATGATCTGAACAATATACTAACAGGCTACGTGATCTCCTAAGTTGAACAGCCTTATCTTGGGGAACCTCTAGATACGCACTTCAACGGTTATTGGATGGACAATAAAAACCGGTTATTAGATGGGATTGGATCATCACCATCGATCTGTCTTCTCGTCGTCCCAAACGTTTCCAGCCGGCTGACTGATTGTGTCAAACACGGTTCCTTCTCTCCAGATGGGATTGGATCATCACCATCGATCCTCGTCCCAAACGTTTCCAGCGGCCGACTGATGGGCACGAACACGGATCCTTAACTCCAGATCAGACCATCTTCCCACTCTTGGTCTCTTATTAGAAACCTAGAAACCTTTGCCATGAAGAAATAGAAAAGAGAAACCGATAAACGTAGCTGGATTAGTTGGTGTGTAATATGGCGGACATAGATGATGTCGCCATGACGGAACCGGACCTCACGCGACGCCCCATGTCTTCTGTGTGGATCGAAAAGGTGCAAGATTACTTGGTGAGGTACATGACTCGCGGTGACGATGCCGCTATGGTAGCGGTGGCGCTGGAGCCACAGCAGCACACGAGGATGATGCTCATCTTCCTCGCCACCGCCGGCGCCGTCTTTGGGGTGTTCACTCTCTTTTACCTGGAGATTAAATACGCGAAGGATTGGGACTACACGGTGGATATTGCGATCTGGCTATGTGCGTCCTTCGCGGGCAGCCTTATAGGAGTTTCTACTTTGCTCATCGCAGACTGTCAAGATGGGTTTCAACAAGAGGATCGAAGATTCGCAGATTTCTTGCTCCAGCTGTAGAGCTTAATTAATTCTGTACTCCCTCACAGTGTAAAAAAACGTCTTGTATTAAGTTAAGGAGGTAGTATATATATTTGATAGGATGGAATAGATGATCATCCATGCATGTGCAAGTACCAGTTGACAACATGCATGCATATTTGTTATTTTCACTCTTATGTACCTATATATTGTAAACCACGACGTACGTGCGGGTCGTTCTACACCAACACTTATAAATTGTTCGCCGTGGAGATATCTGACCTCTCCTACACTTGGTTCAAATTCTTACGGTGAAAGCCTACGACCCGGCATCGGGTTGGGCGATGGCGTCGTCCTCGCCGCATCCCCCTTTGGGGCGTCGCTGGGAAGAGCCTTTGATCCTATTCACGCATTTCGTAGGTTGTCCACTCACCTTGCTTGGGCTATTCCGGGGGAAACCCTAGATCATAGTCTCCTGGATCGGACGATGACAGCGTCTTAGGTGCCATTCTCCGTCCCAGGCGCATTGTTTTGGAGCACCTGTTGGCTGGAGGGGCATGAGGTGGAGCGGTGTTTCATCTACCGCAGCAACAACGGTGGATATCGGCGGCGTGGCGTAGTGGAGCCTCGCCGCCAATAGCTAGATGTGAAGGAGACACATGTGTTTGCACTGCCCAAAGTTGCAGCTTCTCCCCCCCCCCCCTTCCCCCGCTTTATATGGAAAGCAACAACCGAAACAAAGTACACAGCCGAACGATACATGAGATGAGGTAGCCCTGAAAGAATAGCGATCTCAGGATAACCGGATCACACAGGACCCACGTGACTACACTGCCGAAAGAAAGCACAGAAAGAACTGAGTATAACGCCACGCTACGGCCTGTAACATCTAAACTCCACTACAACGTCCCGAGGAGCGAGAACGGTGCTAAGCATCGTCGCTGTTGAGTCCACACTGGACAAAGGTTTTCCCACGGAACAGAGACACAAAGAGAAGCTCCACAACAACTTCTTTAAGACGAAAGCGGCGCCCGCAAGCATCGTCGTTGTCGGGAACAAAGCGCGGAGGTTTCGCTCGGAAGCTTCCCTCATGACACCACGATGTCTCCAAGACAAGTGTGATGAGTTCAGAACTCCAGATCTGGATTGGGGCGTCACCACTGCCTGAGACAGAGAGCACGCACGAGCCACCCGCCACTCCACCTCTCGCTGCCCACATGACCAAGGGAGAAAGCCACCGTCACCGACATGGCGCCCGACGGAGAGCCAACCATGCGGACCGCCTTCCGAAGCCGTCACCTCGGCATCCAAAGTCCGAAACACCACCAACCGCCCACTTCATAGTGCACTAAGCGCAGTTGGAAGAGCAGAGGCACCACTCCACTCCTAGACCGACATTGGCCACTGAGTCTAGATCAACGCTGGCATGGTCGAAAGCGCCCAGGAATACGTCACTACAATCTAGTGACTCCCGACGGCCTCCACAAAGCAAGCGCCGACCATAGCCCGGTAGCCTTGGCCCAGGCAAGCTCCCACGACACCACGTCCATGGCAAGCGGCATAGATCTATGGTGTATATTTTTACGACAATAGCCACCTTGCACTGTGCCCGTCAGGAGGTGAACCTCGTTGCCGGCAGGCACCACCCCGACCGAGCCCAACCAGCCCTATCCTCAAGGTGCTTGGTTGAGATCTTGGAGGGATGAGTGGAATGCTGCAAGGACCAACATCAGGCTGCGGAATGTATGCTGAGACGAAAACACCTGGCCCGCTTGCAACAACACAGTCTGCCAGGCACGTGCTACAGACCACGCGATCTCTCGTGATCGGATGGCTGGCGAGGAGGTTTGCGAGAGACAAACTTCAGCCGGTTGAGTTAAAGGATTTTCCGAGGCCTTAAATTGACATTTATCCGAGAAGGTGTGCATTGGGTACCGACATACTCCTACGACGTTATTACTATCTTTCAGTTACAGAAAAGTATTATCTTCATTCAAAAATAAGTGTTGTTGCTTTAGTCAAATTTGAATTAAAACCTTGACACTTATTTTGAAACGGAAGGTTGGATTAGATCATCACCATCAATCTGTCCTGTACTCGTCCCAAACGTTTCCAGCGGCCGACTGATGGGCACGAACACGGATCCTTAACTCCAGATCACACGATCTTCCCCCTCTTGTTCTCTTATTAGAAACCTACTACTCCCTCCGTTCCTAAATATTTGTCTTTCTAGAGATTTCAATAAGTGACTATATACGGAGCAAAATGAGTGAATCTACACTCTAAAATATGTCCATATACATTCGTATGTGGTAGTCCATTTGAAATCTCTAAAAATACAAATATTTAGGAACAAAGGGAGTAGAAACCTATCCCTCGGAAAAAAAATAGAAAAGAGAAACCGATAAACCTAGCTGGACTACTTGGTGTATAATATGGCGGACATAGAGGACATCGCCATGGCGGAGCCGGGCCTCGCGTGACGCCCCATGTCTTCGGTGTGGATAGAAAAGGTGCAAGATTACTTGCTTATATACAGGATCCACGGTGACGATGCCGCGACGGTGGCGGTGGCGCCGGAGCCACAGCAGCATACCAGGTTGATGCTTATCTTCCTCGTCACCGCCGGCGCCGTCTTGGGTTTTTTCACTTACTTTTACGTGGCGATTAAATACCAGAAGCACTGGGACTATGCGGTGGAAATTGCGTTTTGGGCATCTGTGTTCTTTGCAGGCAGCCTTGCTATGGTTTCTGCTTTTCTCATCGCAGAGTGCAAAGGGGTGTTTCAAGATGAGGAACATCATATGTTAGCAGATTTCTTGCTCCAGGTGTAGATTCTTTAGATAGATATGTAATCATCCATCATCCATGCATGTGTAAACACCAGTTGACTGATACGTACATACTACGGTTTATATTGGTATACATTTTTATTTTATTTTTGATTGAGGGAAGGCATGCAATGGCAGTCGATTCACACATATGTCTGTTTCACTCGTACGCAACTATATATGCGCAGATGAACAAAAGTACGAACAGACTAAAAGTTGCAAGCTTTTCCTATACTTAGCCGGCGGCCGGAGTATGTACGTACCCAAATAATCTGTGCACTTTTAATTATTTTTTTAAACAGGCTTTGGTCCCGGTTTATATTATACTCCCTCCGTCCCGTAATATAAGAAAGTCACTAAACTTTCTTATATTACGGGACGGAGGGAGTATTATAAAGCCACACGGCCACATGCTACAAAGTATTGATGAAATTCTCAACAGCTGATCAAAGGAAAAAAAACATGACAAAGCTAGCTGATCAAAGAATAAATCTGCAGTGATTCCATTCCCACACTGGCGGCGTCTCCTAGTCGTTTGCATCGTTTGCTCGCCAATCCTTTAGGTCAGCAGGATTAAGTCTCCTGGATGTCGCCGGCAAGGCGGTGGCGGCGGCGATTCCAATCCCACACTGGCGGCGTCTCGGAGTCGTTTGCATTGTTTTGCTCATATTCTTGAAATGGTTGTTCATATCATGGAACTATCTGGGAAGAAAACTGGAGCGTCTGCATATTTTTTCCTATGAAACTATCATGGAAACCAGATGCTTATTCTTGAAATGGTTGCTCATATCAAAGAAGAGGCCTCCTTTGGCGCCGTTTTGGAGTTCTTACCCGAGTTCTGTTCTAATTACTAGATGATGTTGTGTTGATGCTGTTCTTCCCAGTTGATGGCAATATGACGTTGACAAGTGTAGTGATTCGGTTTGAAGAAAGAGAGAATAAAGTATCCCTATACATCAGTACATGTGGCTACTAATTTTAATTTTTTTTGAAATGGAGGAAGACCTCGGCCTCTACATCTGGACGATGCATGCAGCTATTTTATTAATTGTTCACACAAGACCTTACAAAGTAATACAATAGTAAGACTAAAGCCATCGTCTAGGCAACATCTGTCGCTACTCCTATCCAATTGATGAAGGGATGCTGATAGTCTGGGCCTAATACCAAACAGACCTCGCAACCAAACCTACCATCTAAGACCTGAGGTCCCATCCAGGACGCCTACCGGGTATGGGGCACCCACCGGTCCGGCGCACTGCTCAACCAGGACGCCTACCTGGTATGAGGCCGCCACAGCCACCTGCCATCAATCCATCTTCAGAACTGTACTGATGCATCTACCTTGCCCGGTGTAGCTGTCGTCGACGCCACTACGACGCCAGACCGCGTCACCCTCCTGCGCGAGTTCATCTCCGCGCATCGGACGCCGAGTCACCACAGTGCCATGCCGCCGAGATCCGCCGCCATCAATGAGTGAGATGAAGGACCGCTCCACCAAAGAATCTGTCCTCTGGTCCCTCGATCACGTGTGCACCTCCAAGAATGACGCCCCAAAAGGGGGAACGACACTAGAGCGCCGCCGTCATCCGGTCATCCGATCTAGGGTTTTCCCCGGAGGTAGCAGAGAGTGGTCTTGAACTTCTCCATGGCGATGCCTTCAAAAAGGAAACGATGTAGATAGCGTCGCCACTGCCGGCTTTAGCAATAGCCAAAAGCAAGTTTTCACCCAGATCTGTTCGAAGAAATCCAACTCAAACGGTTCCTCAAACGTTTGAGTCTAGTAGTCTGATGGTGCATCTGATGGTGCATCTCTGGGGAATTCTGCTCGGCGACAGCGAGTTGGGTCGGGACAGGTTAGGGATTTCTGCTCGCAGTTGCGGCTGTGGGGAATTCGGACTTGTTTTTTTCTTTTTTCTTTCTTTCGAGGTAGTACATGAAAGGGCCCAAGGCCCGGCCCGGTTGCGTGTGCTTCGCGTCTCCCATTTTTTGTTTTCTCGGAGAGAGAGAGAGTCTCAACTGTTTCGAGATTTCAATAAAAGTTCTGATTCCTAGAATCATGGATTCAAAAAACGTTCGCCGAATTCAAAAACCTTTCTTGAATTCGGAAAATGTTTGCGATTTCAAAATAATGAATATTTTTTTAATTTTAACGACTTTTTTTTTTGAAAAGGAGGTTAAACCTCTGGCCTCTGCATCAATCGATGCATACGACCATCTTTATTTATTATTCAACAAAGGTCTAACAAGAACATACATCAAGCCACCCGAAGCCATCACTCACACTTACAAAACTCGATAATATGGAGTGCTCTCACTCCCCATATCTAAACCGGTGTCGTCGTCAATCCATCCACATAATGTATCGGAACTAAAGCCGGTGTAGCAGACCTAAAGCGTACACCACATGCACACGTTTTAGAAGCCGCGTCATCATCATCGAACTGCTGACCCATCTTCGGGAGAGAGATCCGAATGATCCTTGCCAGTCCGTCCATCCTTCGACGCCACCATGGCGCCACCGCCCTGCGCTCGTCCATCCAGACGCGAAGATTCTGGAGGATCTGTCGCGCGTAGCACCTGCCGACTAGGCATGACACAGCGTAGCACCTGCCGGCCAGGTATGACTTTGACATCTCCACCGAAGCTTCATGCAAGACGAAGCCGCTCCACCTCTTGCCTCTATCTTCCAGTGCTGCTCCACAAACGATGCTCCCAGGAGAGAAACGACACCGCAGTGCCGTCATCGTCCGATCTGAAAGACCAGATCTTAGAGTTTCCCCCAGAGCAGCACAAGTGGGTCAACAGAAGTTACACGACGATGCCTTCATCAAGGTAACGACGCAGAACACCGCCATCGCCTGCCATCGGCTCAGTTTTTACCGGCAACTCTGTCTTCCCGACTTGCAGCCGGGACTAGATGAGGGATCTCGAGATCTGACCATCCAGCCTCAGGCCTACCACCTCCAACGGAGGAGATGGCCACCATCGCCGGCTGCACCGGCTAGATCAGATATGATCAGAGGCGCCGTCAAACATTCCACCAGGCCCTCCACGCCGCCTCCGCCGATCCGACACCCGATGGCGCGCCGCCGCCGACCGTAGCCACCATCCTTCCCGATACAGTGACGCGCCATGCCTACAGCTGATACCGCCCGAGGCAGGGCCGGTCACCACGTCGCCGCCTGTCGCAGCCATTGCCGTCGCGCCGCATAGATTGGATCGGCCGCGCCACCACGTGTTTAGGGGCCCCGCATCACCCCTAAGACGTGGGAGAGTGGGAGTCCTCGACCACCGCCGTCGGCCTCCGGGCTTAGCCCGGCGGCGGCGGGGGGAGGGGAAGAGGAAGATCGCGCCCTCGGCGGCTAGGGTTTGGGCGCCGCCCGAGTAGCCCTAGCGGGGACGACACGGGGGCAGTTGGACAGGGTCCTCGATAATGTTTGAATTTTTACCCCTGGCTCAATCAATTTGCTTATGGACACTTGATGAGTGAAATCAAGCATCACTTGACATTACTATAGCTTACTCCTGTGAAATTAGTACGTGATCAAAATAGAATAGCTGATAATCTAGCTAATATTGGTCGTTTTGGAGGTAATACCGCTTGTCGGTTAGCATCTCCAATGGCAAGCCTAAAATTTGGATATCTAAAAAACAATTTTAAACTAGATAACGCCTTGCGTGTTATTGCAGGAATCAGTTGCAATATATTTGAAGAGATTTGATTTTATGAAACATGAATATTGGAATTAATGATGTATGAACTAAAACAAAAAATGTATATTATATAGTATTTGATTGTTGTATAGTTAAAAATGCATATTAACACCTGGAAGGTAGCTGGCCTTGCGTGGCGCCCAAGGATTTGGTTACTGGATGGTAAATTTGCTTACCATTGGTTAGTCCTTTATCTCACCACCAACTATAAACACATATATCAAAAGTTTCAATATAGACAGCGGTGTATTGTTAAATGGCCATGGCAACTCTCACATAATAAGAAACTAGTCGTGGGTGTTGTGGTAACGGGTGGAGATCTCTGCAGTACTGCATTTTTTTTAGAAAAGGAGGTTCAACCCCTGGCGTCTACATCAATCGATGCATGCAACCATCTTTATTAATTATTTCATAAAGATCTGACAACAACATACATCAATCCACCCAAAGCCACCACTCAGACCTACAAACTCGATAATATGAAGTGCTCTCACTCCCTATATCTAAAACAGGTGTCCTCGCCGATCCATCCACATAACGTATCGAGACCAACAGCCGGTGCAGCCTACCTAAAGCGCACACCAGATGCTCACGTTTTATAAGCCGCCATCATCATCGGACCACTGACCCATCTTCAGGAGAGATATCTGCATCGTCCTTGTCAGTCTGGACATCCGTCGACGCCACCGCCCTGCGCTCATCCGCCCTGACGGGAAGACTCTGGAAGATCTATCGTGCGTAGCACCTGCCAACCAGGCATGACTCAGCATAGCACCTGTCGGCCAGGCATGACTTGACAGCTCCACCGAAGCTCCGTGCAAGACGAAGCCGCTCCATGTCCTGCCTCTGTCTTCCGGCGCTGCTCCACACACGATGCTCCCAAGAGAGAAACGACACCATAGTGCCGCCATCGTCCGATCTGGAAGACCAGATCTAGGGTTTCCCCCAGAACAACACGAGTGGGTCGACAACAGTTACACGACGACGCCTTCATCAAGGTCACGGCGCAGAACGCCACCATCGCCAGGCGTCAGCTCGGTTTTCACCGGCAACCATGTTTCCCCAATTTGTAGCCGGGACTAGATGACGGATCTGGAGATCCGACCACCCAGCCTCAGGCCGACCACCTTCGACGAAGGAGATGACCACCACCGCCATGTCCCGTCTCCATGCCAAGAAGGGCCGTCGGACTCCACCGCCGTCAGTAACTTCACCCGACGCCAGGCCACACAGCCACCAATAGCACATCACGGGCACCCCGGGGATGCCTCCCCGACCTGCCTCGGCGCCGATCCAGAAGGCCGAGCGCAAGCAACAAGACGAATCCGGCGAGCAACCAGCAAAACCGTGTGCACCACGGATGTCAGCCCGAAGGGGATCTCGCCCGACTCTGCCTAGCACAGGTGCCATTGCCCCCGCGTCGTCCGGATCCGGCAGATCGACCACCGGCCGCCGTAACCATCACCAGCACGCAGCCCGCCTCGTGCAGCCCTCCACGCCCGCCACCGTGGCAGCCCAGCATCGCCGCGCCCCACACAACGCCGCGTTCCGGCCAGGGTAGATCGCCCCACGGCGATCCTGCCTCGCGAGAAGGAGAAAGCGCCCCGCCGCCGCCCATGCCGGGCGGGCTTCGCCCACCGGCACGCTCTGGCGGCGGCGAGGGGAGGGATGGGGAGGAGGTCACGGTTCGGTGGCGGCTAGGGTTTCCTCCCCTGCCGCCCGTGGGAGCGCTAGAGAAGGTCGCGAAACAAAGGTTGGTTCTATAGTACCGATGACACGTGGGTGCAGAGGTCCACACAATAGCGAATGTACTGCACAGTGCGCTTTTGCAGAGGATGCCCGAATCCCGTGGTAAGTACGGGCAATCCATAACAACTGGTCACGTGTTCAAATCTGCACCTTTTGCATATTTTGTAGGATAAAATTAAGGCATTGTGGGGGGAAAAAGACCTCGACATCGCATTGTGGACGCAGCAGGAAGATGGTGCTCTTCTCGTAGTCGTTTCTCACATTATCTGTTCTAGATATGCGCTAGCTTGTCCGTCAAAATTGATAGAATTCCTGAATTGACCCTTTTGAATAAATAGCATAGGTATTCAAAATTCTTCCATTTTCAAAATTTGCAGGGACTCAAGAATTAGTGCCAACATTTTGTCGAACTGTTGATAAATTACCGTTTCTCCAGATTTCCGGTACTCAATATTTTACATTTTTAAGAAAAGGTCGTGCCGTTTTCCTCGTCAAATATCATGTTCTCAAATGTTGTCTACAAGATCCATTGTTTGGTTTTTAGGTACTAATTAATGTAGTAGCTAGCAAGGAGGTCAAATTTCGCTCAATAGTTTTTGACATTTTTTCTACTAAGGTTTTTTTTACATGGATTATGTGTCTCCTAGTCGTCGTTAGGCCTCCCATACCGCACCTTCATCCTCCATTCCAACAATGCCCCCCCCCACGCCGCCCTCACCAGACGAATTGGAGAAGCAACGATGGATAATGTGGTTGGCGCAGGCAAGAAACGATTGATGACGATGTGTTCCGCTAGAGAGAGAGAGAGTGCATGTAGGAGCAGAAGGAGGCGGAGCTACCGCATGAGAGAACCTCGGCTAGAAGTCGGAAGTTCTGATGTGCAAAAGAGATGCTAAGAGAGAACGTAGGAATGCAACAGACATCATCTTCTCGAAGGCCATCGATGAAGAGTGCGCTCGGATGCCGACACAGAGTAGATCAAAATTGGTCCTACAATGGGTGTTGCAACTTGCAAGAGGTTAATCTCTGATTCCGATTCAAAGAGGCTGATGGTGATGTGTCGTGGGGATAATGCCTCCGAGAATTCTCCCACCACCACCTAATTTCGCTCCGTCTTCAGCAGCTACCTTGCCATACACTTGAACAGGTACCTAGTGCCGATTGAGCTAAGTTTCTATTTACTAAGTTAGAACCATAGATGATGAATATCATAAATTAGAACCATATATGATGATTTTTCCTCTCTCTAGCTAGTAGCTTAAACTACAATGTGCCTCATACCAAGATAGCTAGGGCTTAGGTGTGAGTGCAATCGTTAATTCTTTTTCCTTTCTAAGACCTTTTTTTTTTACTATTCACACCCACATGTTTCGAGCTTCGGGAGACTGCTTGCTGCATGTGGCATGAGCGAACGGCGGATGCCAAATAATGTGAAGTTTGTTCATGAAGGTGGTACTAGAAATTAATCCTAAGGACAGTACCATAAAATCATTAACCTCACATGTTAGGATGCTCTAATTACAACACTGTTACTTGGAACTAAATCACAATGTTCATTTATTGTTTGCATATAAAAAGTAAAGTCAGGTGCGTGCACAATCTTACTGCAAAAACATATACATGCAAAATTAATTCCTGTCCATAAATTTAGGTGCAACAAGTTTTTGTAGGGCTCATACGAAAGAACGAAATGCGCTCAGGGAATTAACTACTATTAATGAAGACTCCTATTAAGGTCTTCTAGTTAGCGGATTGAAATATTTTGCTTTTCCGTCATACCCTCAAGACCAAAAGCTGCCAAAGGCTATCAGTGGTTCTTGTAGAGGCACATGAGGAAAAGAGATAAAAGTGAAGTGTGGATTCTCCTTCGTTGGTGGGAATGAGAGGGATCGGAAACAAGATGAACTCTTTATACGTTAATTTGGGTGAACAGAGAGTTGTTCTTGCAGAGTATTCCGCCACATAACTTCATGCCAAGAATGATAGTCTCGAGTACCAGACAAATCAGGCCTAAAAAATTATGGCTTCAAAGGTTTGGGGCAAGGACTTCTATGAACCACTAGTTACTGAAGCATTGAACTTCGTTGATGCCAACTGAACTCGAAGAAATAGCTTCTAGATGTATTGAATCTTTTTGCATGTATCTTCGACTTTAGCCTTTCTAGTTCAGTTGTCGAGACCTGTTATTCTTGTAATTTGCCTCCGTTGAAAGGGTTGGGTCAGCTTACAGTTGCTTTGTTAGCTTTTCCAATGATGCCATGCTTGTAAGACCTCTTCCACTGGACATGTGCTTTAGCTGAGGTGCTAAACGCATTAAAGAGTTTAGAAGCTAAAGCCCAATGCATAGGTGCCTAACTTGTTGTAGCTAAGATTCCTTTATTTAATCATTTAGCAACTAAACTCCCCCATGCATTGGTGGGCTTAATTCATTTAAGTGTTGTTTCTAAGTTCACGCGCTTGGCATTGTTTCTTCCTGGGGTCCCCAAACTCATCTCTCTCCTATTAGTTACCATACCACATCAGATTTTTCACCTAGATGGCAGCCTTAGCATATGTACAAGGTGGAGCATTGGGAGGGGTCTAATGTGCGCCATTTGGATGGTGATGCTTGTACTTTTTGGGAAGTAAGTTTGTGAGCCAATTTGTTTCTATAATATAAATCAGAGAGGGAGACCCCTCTTTTATTCACACAAAAAGTGCAACAAATTTAGTTTTATATGTGCTTGCAAGCTTGAATAGAAATCAAACATTCCGAGATGCATAGTTGCTAGTTCGTGCAGATCATAGACCTAGTTCACACATACAAATGTCATACCATGACACAAAGTTTGACTGGAGCCAGTGAAACCCGCGTGAGGTGTTTGATGAAGCCTTGCTTAAAAAATCATGACCAATTTTTGATAACTGCACAATAGACTAAATATTACAATTTATTGCACTTTTGAAATAAAGAAAATAATATAAAGGAAACTCGGTACAAATATGTACTCCCTTCATATCACAAATACATGTCGTTTTGGATATGTATTTGGTCAAATATAAATTAGAACTTTAAAAGCAAATGTACATACAAATATAAACATTGTTCTAAATATTGAAATAAGGAACTTGTGAACCATATGTTTAGATTTGTGTTGGAATATGTATTTAGAATATTTTTTTCTTTGTTTCACATATGTATAATAAAAAATCAGTGGTCAAAGGTAAATGTTGAAGACGATCACTTTACAAAACAATACGTATTCATGATATGGACCTGTGGAGAGTAGTACAGTATTTGTGCCTAGCTTGTGATTTATGTTTCTGTCTTATTGGATGACAGGATATATATTTTTTCTAGGAAATACATTGTTAACATAAAATTTTCAATCATGTGAAGTTGTATAGTCCTTCCATTCATAACAGTCAACGAATTTGTCTGCTTTTTCCTTGTTCTGTTAGTACTAGCACTACAATTTTTTCTTTTGCGGGGGAGTATTAGTGTACTACATTGCAATAAGAGTATTAGTGTACTACATTGTAGTAAGAGTTCTTCTAGTTGGATGGACGAGCCTCCGGGTTGTGTCACTAAATTTGTGGACGATTTAATGTTGTTTGAAGTTTAATAAAGCTAGCCATGATGGCCATCACTCAAAAGAGAAAAAAAACTTGTGTATTGATTCGAAATGTTGGTCTAGGCTGGGATTGGGTGGGCCCCATGGCACGATACAACCCGCGGCAAAGCCGGTCCAGGCTTAGGCTAGGCTTGAAAAAGCCTGGTGTTCAACAAGCAAGCCCGAGCCCAGCGCGACACGACACGTTTTTTGCGTTACACACAGTGGCGGAGCCAGGAAAAAAGAATGAGGAGGGCCGAGTGTTGCTGAGCCTCGTCAGGGAGGGCTAACCCACCATAATACACCATTTTGATAGCAAATAATCACTTGTTCAGATGTATATTAGGCTTAAATCAGTTGTATTAGGGGGGGGGGCAGGGCCCCTGCTGGTCCCCCCTGTCTCCGCCACTGGTTACACAAGCCCAAGCCTGGCCCGACGCAAAAGCCTTAAGCCCAAGCCCGGCCTGACATGACACATTTTTCCATCACACAAGCCCAAGCCCGACATGATGCAAAAGCCCAAAGCCCGAGGCTCCCCGGTTGGACTTCTGGGCTATCCGCTAGTGCTGCTCAGAATCATCATCATCAGAAAACTAAAAATACTTTTTCCCTCTTGCTTCTAGATCAGGAGCAAAGGGGAAGGGGAAGCTGGAGGATATCATGCAAGAGTTGGCTCTGAAGGAAGAGGATCTTGATGACGTGATCTTCAAGGACGACGATGCCCCTGCGGAGGAAGAACTCAGATGGATGGTATTGGCGCATGTGCACATGGACAAGGGTTTTAGTACCTACTGGTTTTCCGAAACATGTGATCTGCTTGGGATCTAGCAAGACAGGTGAAGATCAAAACCCTAGAAGATAACATATTCCAGATGCAGTTTAACTGCTTAGGGGACTGGGAGAGAGTCACCCAGGGGGGACTGTGGCACTTCAGGGGAAATCCAGTTATCATTGTTCCTTATGACGGTTACTCGAAGACCACATCCATCGAGTTGTTCAAGTTTGAAATCTGGGTGAGGATCATTGATCTGCCGATAGCATATCACGACAAGGTGAAGGCGCTGGCATCAGAGTTGGGCGAGTTTGTGGACTCGGAACCTTCATCCTTCGATTTTGAGGGCAACTTTTACCGGGTGAGGATCAGGCTAGATGTGCGCAATCCATTGAAGAAAGTAACGTCTCTGATCCGCGGTGGAGAGCGGCAGATATTTGCAGTAAAATACGAGCGTCTACCCGACTGGTGCCAAGTATGTGGCATGATGGGCCACGATTTCAAGGAACATGGTGATGGAGTCCACCCTCCTTCGGCGCTGATTTTCAAGAATTTGCGTGCTCCAGCTAGCACTGCATGGGGGACGAAATGCCGTAACAGCAACCAGAAGGGCGGGAGGCAATAAGCAGGTCAGAGCAGCAACGGGCAGGAGAAAAGTGCAGGAGCGGAAGAACCGTCGTATGTTGATATGGAAGTGAATGATGAAAACCGTAAGCACAACTCCGACGGGGTGTTGCAGAGTCATAACCCGGGGTACGGGTCTGGAGATAGTGCCAGCGACAAAAAGTGGAGAGACGCCTCTTAGCCCACCTCCAAAACAGGACTCCAAGAGGTCTAAACCAACCCTACAAACTAAGAAGAATCCTGCTGGAGTGCTGAAAGAAGATCCTCCCACAGGGCAAAAACTATGATGCTAGATCGGTGGCCTCCTCGGCGGAGGACCGCCGGGCGCAATGAGTTTGTTAAGTTGGAACTGCCGGGGTATTGGCAACGCCCCGATAGTTCAAGAGCTCCGCGAGATAGCGGTAAAGTTTGCCCCTAAAGTGCTATGTATAATTGAAACTCGGATAGGGAGGGATAGAGCAGAAAATCTAGCAAACACTTTAGGTTTTGATTCATCATTTGCTGTTGACTCCGCTGGTAGAAGCGGGGGCCTAGTTCTTTTTTGGAATAATGAAATAAAGGTGAAAATTTTGGGCTACTCGAGGTTCCATATTGATGCAAAAATCTGTGATATTGGTTCGCAACCTTGGCGTTTGACATGCTTCTATGGAGAGGCAGAAACACATCTTCGCCAAACGTCATGGGACACCCTGAAGGGGTTGGCTGCTCATAGACCCCTCCCATGGGTCTGTTTGGGCGATTTTAACGAAGTGCTAAGACGGGACGAACATGATGGTATAGGTCAGAGATGCCAAGCATAGATGCAAGGCTTTCGTGATGCCGTGGATGTTTGCGGTTTGAATGAATTGGGTTTCCAAGGCAGGATGTGGACGTTCGAGAAGAAAGTGACAGGCAGCACTTACACCAGGGTGAGGCTAGACAAAGCCCTTGCTACGGCAGAATGGAGCTCTCTGTTCCAGGGTGCAGCGGTGGAACACCTTAAGGCGGCGACCTCTGATCATTCGCCTATTCTCTTGAAGTTGGAATCCACGGCGAGGCATCAAGCGAGAGAAAAGCTCTTTAGATACGAAGTTATGCGGGACTCTCATGCAGAGTTGAAGCAAACCGTGAGATCGGCATGGGATCCAAATAGCCAAAACCCATCTGTGAGTGCTGTACGAGCAAAGCTAGCATCGTTGGCTAGCAATCTGGGAGAGTGGAGCAAACACACTTTTGGCAGTGTGCGAGGAGAGATCAGAAGTTTGAAAAAAGAGTTAGACAGGCTAAGAAACATAAATGGCAGGACCGGCCCGAGTGCCGCTGAAGTGAAGATAAACGATCGCCTAATCGAGCTGTACCTCCGAGAGGAGTTGATGTGGCGCCAGCGGTCGAGAGTAGATTGGCTATCGGCGGGTGACAAGAATACACATTTTTTTTCATCTTAGGGCATCGATGAGACGCAGAAAAAACTTGATCAAGTCTCTACAAAGACAGGACGGACAGCTCACGGATGACCCAACCGAGATGCAACAAATGGCGTGGTAGTTTTATCATATATACCTCGGAGGGGGTACAGGGGATGGAAGAGGTGCTGCAACATGTACTAGCAAAGGTAACAGATGAAATGAATGACAGGCTCATGGCTCCATTTAAGGAAGAGGAAGTTAAAACTGCACTCTTCCAAATGTTTCCCACGAAGGCCCCCGGGCCGGATGGGTACCCAGCCCACTTCTTTCAAAGACATTGGGACATATGTGGGGCCTCGGTCACCAATACAGTTCTTGGTATTCTAAGGGGTGAAGAAAGTCCCGCATGCATAAATGATACTTTGCTGGTTTTAATACCAAAGGTAGCAAATGCAACACTTTTGACTCAGTTCTGACCCATCAGCCTTTCTAATGTATTTTATAAAATAGCATCGAAGGTACTTTCAAACCGTCTCAAAGTGATCTTACCTGATATCATATAAGAGGAGCAATCGGCCTTTGTTCCGGGGAGGCTCATCACAAACAACATAATCTCAGCCTATGAGTGTCTACATTTTATGAAGAGAAACCGGTCGAAGAATAACCGTTTTTGTGCATTGAAGTTAGATATGATGAAGGCTTATGATAGAGTTGAGTGGAGTTACCTCAAAGCCATTATGGAGAAACTAGGGTTTGCAGCACCATGGGTCTCCATCATTATGAACATGGTATCTTCAGTCTCTTTATCAATTTTATTTAATGGCTTGAAACTGGAGGAGTTCAAACCCTCCAGAGGTATTCAGCAGGGAGATCCTATTTCTCCATACCTGTTCTTGTTGGCAGCAGAGGGCCTTTCGTGCCTTTTGAAATCACAAAACCAGTCATCCCAGCTTGGCGGAATTAAGGTGGCACCGACGATACCGTCAGTAAACCACCTATTATTCGCGGATGACAGTCTGCTGTTTTTAGGGCAAGTGTTAATGGAGCTGAAGAGGTATCAAACCTACTGGAGACCTACTGTGCGGCATCGGGACAGAGAATAAACAGAGAGAAATCCTCTATATTTTTCAGCAAGGGGTGCCCGGAAATTGTAAGATCGGCAGTGAAAGGCCATCTTCATGTTCCCAATGAATCGTTGAGTGACAAATATTTGGGGTTACCTACGGATGTAGGACACTCCAAAAAGGGGACTTTCAAATATTTAAGTGATAGAATTTGGGAGAAGGTAAAAGGATGGATGGGCAAACTACTGTCAGCAGGAGGGAAGGATGTGCTAATTAAGTCCGTCGCCCAGGCTATACCTGTTTTTTCAATGTCATGTTTCAAACTCCCCAGGAGGCTGTGTGAGAACATAAGTGCCATTATTCAAAAAAATTGGTGGGGTTGCAAACAGGGTAAACGAAAACCAGCATGGGTATCTTGGGAGGTGATGACAAGACCTAAGTATCTGGGAGGTTTGGGCTTCAGAGATCTTGAGCTGTTTAACTTGGCTTTACTGGCGCGACAGGCGTGGAGACTTCTTCAGGAGCCAACCTCCCTGAGTGCGAGGATTTTGAAGGCTTCTTATTATCCTAATGGAATCATCCTCTCGGCAGAATTGGTATCTAGGCCATCATAAATTTGGAGAGCAATATTGGAAGGAAGGGATATTATGAAGCAAGGAATCATTAGCAGAATTGGCAATGGCCAGAGTACAGATATATGGTCAGACAACTGGATACCAAAGAAGGCCTCACGTCGACCGATCTTATCGCTGGTTGCTAACCCACCACGCATGGTGCATGAGCTACTCCTTCCAGCGTTGGCGTCCTGGAATGAAGATCTAGTGAGGAGTGTATTTTTGCCAGTTGATGCGGGCGAAATCCTAAAAATACCTGTATGCATGCGAGATGTTCCTGACTCATGGGCATGGTATCCGGATAAGAAAGGTAATTTCTCGGTTAGCTCAGTCAACCGAATGATCATCAGCACAAAGATAGAAAGGGAGAGTTGGTTAGAAGGGCGCGCGGGCCCCTCAAAAACCTCATCAAAAGAGAAGGCTTAGAGCTCTCTCTGGAAGCTGCAAGTTCCGTCCAAAGTTCGAGTGTTCTTATGGAGGCTGGCACGGCATTCATTACCGACAACGGATGTTCTTCGAAACAGAAACATGTCAGTGCAAGATGCATGTCCTCTGTGCGGAGGGGAAGATTCATGGAGACACGCTCTTGTCTCTTGCACTATGGCAAGATGTACACAGGAGAATACCTCGGCTCTTCGGCTGTTGTGTTCAGTGGCATCACGGATCCTTTGATCCTTGAAGTTTATGCGTGCAAAGAGGCAATGGCCCTGGCAGAAGACCTCAACTCCGGAAGCAGAGGACCACATGCAGCGATTCTACATGAAATATCAGAACGGATGAGTCTTTTTCTTTCTTGCAATTTTGTTTTTGAACGTAGAAATTTTAATTTCGAGGCTCATGATCTCGTCAAGTTTGCTAGTAGTCTTTCGGTTGGTCGTCATGTCTGGTTGGGCATGCCTCACGACCTTAACCTTGTACCCACAAACATTTTGTTGGTTTAAATAAAGACCGGCGAGAATTCTAAAAAAAATCAGAAAACTAAAAGAAATATAGAGTTTCAGTACTGTGCCCACAAGTAGCAGAGGCCACGCCACATCCTCTACCGGCCAGGCAGCCGCTGCTGCAACCGCCGTCGACGAGCGGAGCGGCAGCGCACCCCACCTCCCCTGCCCACCCGGCCGCGGCGCCGCATTTTCTTCCCGTCCGGTACTAGCCACGCCCCATCTTCTCCCCGATCCAGCAGCAGCCACATTTCCCCATCTTCTCCCCTGTCCGGCGGCTAGCACCCACGCGTCGCCGTCCGGCCGTCCGGCCGCCGCGTCGGACCTCCTCGCCCGCATCTGCCGCGGCGAGCCGGCGCGCTCGTCCCTACCCCTCGACCTCGAGTGGTAGGCCAACATTCCCTCCATCCGGCCGCCGCGTCGCAGCTTCCCCCATCCGGCAGATGCGGCGTCGCCTCCGCTCCGTCCACGTCCGGCAGCGGCAGCCACGCCCCTGTCCCCGCGCGCACTGTTTCCCACGCATGGCGAGCGGGCGGCGGCCGAAGGGATTTGGGGGTTTCTCCGTTCGCGTGCAGCGGTGGTTGGGATTTGGGGATTTCTCCTTCCGTGCGTCTCTGCACCCTCCTCCTCCTCCTCCTCCCCCACGCCGTGCTCCAACGGCGCCACCTCTGATGGCCGAGGAGTATCCTGCAGATGCAGCACCTCGGATGGCCGAGCAGCACAATGCGGCCATCATCACCAGTCCACTGCACGACGACGATCTGCTCGAGAGGATCCTGATCAGCCTCCCCCGCGCCGTGCCCGTCTCCGACCGCTGGTGCCGCGTCGGGCTTCCTCAAACGCTTCCGTTTCAGCCACCCGTCGTCGCCCCTCGTCGGCGTATTCGTGGACAACAAAAACGAGCGCATCCCCCATATCCTCCATATTTGGGCTGGAAATGACGGATGCCTATCAACCCGGTCGTTTGAGGTCCGTCTGAGACGTCCGTTTGGATCGAAAAATGTGATCGGTCAGTAACCGGACGGCCGGCGCGTATCAGATGGGTTTGAGGCGCCGACTGTAGATGCTCTAAATAAACAAACAAAAACAGAATAGTCGTACAATTAATTAATACTAGATAGTTTGTACGTACTAGTGTGTTGGTCATTTCCTAGTGTAAAGAGAAGAAGCCAATCCAAGAAGGGAATCCCATCCAGGTATTAGTATTTAATTTGGGCGGGCCCCACCAAATCCTAAGTGCTCTCTTGTCCTCCCATCCATGCATGCACGCATGGATGGATGCATACATTTTCCGTTGCTTCCGAATTAATTACAGCTTAGGGAATCTTTTTTTTGGGAGAGAGCGTGGTGGAGCAGCTCACCACGCACGCCCGCGCGCGAGCCAGCCTGCCACCGTGGCAAATTCTGTTACGGCCCTCCCTCCCTCGCTCTTCTTTACACTTTACATTTCCCCCTAAAAACATTCCTTTCCATTTCAAAATTCGAACATTTGCAGAGAAAATAAGCATCCCATCAATATTCCGAGGCGCCTGCATCAACATTCCGAGGCACCTGCCCGTTTTCTTTTTAAATCGAGGCATCCGTCCGGTCCGGGTTAAATGTAAGGTCCTTCTTCACATAACTCGAGTGTCAGGTTTTGCGGGGCGATGTATCATGTAGAGTGGGAGGATTGGATTGACACCGTCTTGCTGCCATCTTCCCTAGTGCCTACGCTCTGGTAGGCGGCTGATTCGGTGATCTTGCCTCATACTGCTTCAGGTCATTTTTCTGTTAAGTCTCTATATTCCAATTTGATTTCTGGCTCCGTTACTTGCAAGCTGAAGGATATTTGGCGTCCCCATATCCCTATGAAGTTAAAAAAAAGTAAGTGGCATAGAGGCCGATTGTCGGCCACTGACCATTTTCGTAAAAGTAATGGGCTGGCTTTGGAATTCTTCGCCCTTTGTGCTGGCCTTGAGGACTCGAGCCATATTCTCCTCAGTTGTGACAACAAAGGGCGACGGTGCTATTAACTTTGATGATAGCAAAGGGGGCGAGGGCTCCTCAAAAGGTTCCATGGCTTCAAGCAGGTCCCTAGTCTACGCACTCAGCTTGAACGGCGGCATAGCAGCTTCCTCTGAACCCATCCCGCAGATGCCAACAACGCGCGAATGTTGGTATCGCTGGAGTTCCGTTGTAGTGCACTGCTATGGACAACGGGCAGGTGCGGGAGACACTTTTCCGAATGTCGCCGTCCAAGGCACCTTGTGTCGATGGGTTTACAACTGGGATTCTTTCCGAGGCATTGGTAGCTTACGTATGATGATGTCGTATCGACATACTAGGTCTTCTCATTGCGATTTGTCGACTTCGTAGCACTAAGGGGGAAGCACAGCAGGCGGTTCTTCACAAATCCAAATTCACAGTGTACTAGGGTTTAAAAAGGGGAAATATTCTATATACTCGGAGCTCATGCAAGCTAGTTTGCCACAATATACTTTTGCTACCTGTTACCTGTTGGGCAATTGTGGCGGGTCCAAAGGCGTTGGATGTTGGTGTGATCAATTGGGATGGAAATGGCTCCTCCATTTCAGTGTGAATGCACCTTGAAGTGACCGCATATCAAAGAATATTGCAGATGCAATGTTTGTCTGGCTATGGAGGAGTATCTTGAGCATGCCTTGATACATTGCTCACATGCTAGATGTTTCTGGGATGGAGGTTTCTTATTTTTATTTTTACTTGTAACAGCTCTAGCTCTAGTGTTTCTCATGGCAGCGGCTGGATCTCATTATCTAGGAGGAGTGGAGGTGACATCGCTAGGTCTTTGCAAGGGTGGGGGAGAGGAGGTGTCTGTGCATGCATGCGCTAAACAAACAAACAAACAAACAAATACTGTAAAGCGGAGTAGTGGAAGAGGTGCATGCAGTCCCTTCCACCCATCCATCCATCCTTGAATTAATTAGCATGACAACCGCAAAAAAATATGAATTAATTAGCACAGTTAACCGAATCTATTTCCGTTGCCGCAAGTGGATTGGAGCGTGATCCAGCAGCTCACCTCGCACGCGCGGCAGCTGGCCAGCCTGCCAGCGTGGCATTTCTGTTACGGCCCTGTCCCCTCACTCTCTCTCTCCCACTTTCCGTTTACCCGTTCAGTCACTATGAGATATTTTGATTTTACCCCTCCCTCTCTCTCCGCGCCCCGCACTTTCTGTGACTGTGATATATTTTTTCTCTTTTTAAACCTGCCTGTCCCTGGAAAAAGGTCTAGTCATTTGAAGCATTCTTCTTCACGATCCAATAAAAGCATCCAAATTTGTTTCAAACAGAGATGATAACGGAGTGCAAGGAAAGAATAAAAACATCCAAATTTGTTTCTAGCGCCGCCGCTGACCTGCCTAGTTTCTTGTGGCCTTGGGGCTATGGCCGGAGGCGCGGTGGATCACGATCCTTGCCGGCGGGAGGGCTCATGCTTCATTTTAGGTGCGTGTATTTTTTTTGGGTCAGCTTAGGGTTTGTGTTCTGCTCAGAAAGATGGAGCGGTGGCGACTCCCTAAAGATGTAATAACCCCTGACCTCCGACTCTGGCACCCCCACCCCTGGACGACGGACTGTATGCCTCCTTCGCGATGTACTACCACCGCCTCAGAGATGGCGAGGGAGCAAGGGCATGGGAAAAAGAGGGGGTTAGCCGCTGTTGTCCGCTGACGTTCCCGCATAGAAGCTCAAATTAGGCAAGTCTCTGTTTTAGACCGTCATTCCAAGCGAGTATTCCTCAATATATACAACAAACAGATTTTTCAACAAAATATATGAGCCCCCGTTAGAATAAAAGCACGCATTATTAAAAAAAAACTGTGAAACATCTTTGTAGTTACATGAACAATCGTTTAGATCTGTGGCGTGTATATAGCGTAGGTTCGGTTTGGCAGCTAGCCGGCGGCGTTGGGGAGTGGGCGGCGCGGCTGGAGTGGCGTTTTGCGACGGAGGTCTTCCTCTCCGGCGGTGGAGGTCCGAGGAGCTCCGCTGCCGATCTTCCGTATTCCGCGTGCTTGGGGCTCGGTGGACCTGCTGGGTGCTCTTTTCCCTCGCTAGTGTCCGCGGGACGGCGGATCCGGGATCTCGAAGATCTGAATCGAGCTGGTGGTGCGGTGCAGGGCGTTGGCTTCGACTGCGCGGGATGGAGGCCTTCCGGGGCCGAGCTTCGTCGACTTCCCGTCCGCAGAGAGTCTGTTCCAAATCCAAGGCTTGTGTGGAGCAGCAGCGGCGGCGCGCCGGCTATACGTCTTCGTCGTCGTCTTCGTCAACGTGGTGCTGGGGCTTCAATGTAATTTTTTCTTGTCTCTGGACCTTTCTGTAAGAACCCTGTGCTAAATATCAGCAGTTCTTTTCCCGCAAAAAAAACAATCGTTTAGAAAGTGTGAACAGTATTTAATAATGCATGCACATTTTTTTTGAAATATATATTACCCACCCCCAATTGCCCCCCCCCCAATAGTCACCTAGCCACTGCTGACGACATGGTATATGGGTGGGTCACAAAGGGTCAAATGAATCTCCTCTCCTTTTGTTAACTAAGCTTGAAGAATTTTATAAAATCAATGAACAAATCTGTGAGCATTTATGAAATTTTGCAAAGTTTTGAACATTTTTAAACAGATAAAATTGATAAGTTAAAATCATGGAAAAAAATCAAACCAAGAAAAATGTTAGAACAATAAAAGGGAAAAATTGCAAATCATCTTCTTAAAGCATCTACAACCGGACGTAGCTAAATTTGGCCCCCAAACGTCCGTGGACCCGCCTGGACGCGTCTGCTGTTAGTGACCACTTAACACTCAAATGTTTGATGCCACAACCGGATACCTCGTTGCAAATCATCAAATCCATACAATTACAAACAACGTAAAACCGAGTTTAAATCTCCGCTGGTGCCCATCCTTGTTGTTCCCTCCGTGACCCTATTCAGTGGCCGTGAGTCCCGCGAAGTGAAGGTCTGGTCCTCGGTGAGGTAGAGTAGGACATGAGACACAGACTGGTCCACATGGAACACGAGGCGCCAACGTGTCCCATGCCTTACTCTTCCTCGTTGGAGTCCATGGCCTGGATGTCGCCAGTTGAGGTGAAGTCGATGATAGATGTGGACGGGCGAGAATTGTCCAAAGAGGCGTGTGACTCCTCCTCTGTGTCCTATGCCGCGAGGGCTGCCGCGGCCTCCCTCGTCCTCTGCCTCGCATAGAGGGCATGTCCTCGCGCCTGCCTCTCAATGCCTCGTCTCCGTAGCGGACGGGTCGTGAAGCATGGCGCCTCTGACCTTGATGTGAGCCGGATCCGACGTGATGAACGCATGAAGGAGTGCCTATATCCGTCACTGATACGGGGTGGATATGTGAGGTGCCGGTCAGTCCAGACATTTGAACAGTATTTGCCAAGTTAGGTTATTAGGTGGCATTTTTCTGTGCGGGCAATGCGACCGTCGAGACGTTTAGGGCGGGTATGGGGCTCGGGTTATAGATACTCTTGCTGGTTTGGGAAGTGGCTTGCGCCGCAAGAAGGCGATTTGATGTAATGGGAGAAGAGAGCATGAGGCATCAGCTCAAGTCACCTGGCGGGGTCACGCGTGCGAAGCCACACGCGCGGGCGAAGCCAGCGTGGCCGGCGGTTACGCGCGGTGTGCCGTCTGCCATCTGCCTGCCTGTTTTCACCACCCTGCCATCCCCTCCGCAGGTTAATTAAAAGGGTGAAGGTGCACTTTTACCACACCAGGTGCAGTGAAGTGATAGATACACTCGCGCGTACGTAGCAGTAGGTAAAAAAATTGCACGGTGAAATCGATCAAAGGCACCAGAGACGAGCACGCCGCCACCGCCGCACCGGGGTATAAAAGAGGCGGGAGGCTGACTTGCGCGGCCAGCTAACCGAATCACCAGAGAGAGAGAGAGGCGGCGAGAGCGAGAGAGGGGAGGGAGGGAGGGAGCGAGCGACCGATCGAGCGCGGGGCGGGGATGGAGGCGGTTCCTCCCGCCGGTGGTGGTGGCGGCGGCGGCGGCGGTGGTGGTGGAGGCGCCGCCGCCGACGGCGTGGCCCCGCACGTCGCTGCCGGACTTGCTGCCGCTGCGCCGGGCGAGCAGGCACCCGCGCCGCTCGCTGCTGCCGCGGTGGCGGTGGGCGAGCATGACCTCGCCGCCATGGACGTCCTGGAGGAGCACGACGCCGACCAGGTCCGTTTTCTCCTCCTCCTCCTCCTTCTCCTCCCCTCCGCCGCCATGGAGGTCCTGGAGATGCTGTTTCGATTTGGAAGCTCGCGTCGTCGTCGTCCCTGACGAGTTTGTGTGCAGGTAGCGCTCGCCGCGGAGGAGCTCGGCCATGCCGTGGAGGAGGAGGAGGAGGGAGGACAGCTCGACGACGAGGAGGACGACGATGCTGAGGTCGCCGTGGAGGAGCAGGAGGAGGAGGGAGGATAGATCGACGACGACGACCACGACGATGCCGAGGTCGCCGTGGAGGGCGACGACGAGGACGACACTGCGCCACCGGAGGAGCAGGTGAGTTCCCCTAGCGCGCGCTTCTTCTCCTCCTCCTTCCTGCCTTGCTTCGACTCATGGTCTCGTCCAGCCACTGCAGCACGTGGAGGAGCTGCTCGGGGGCCTCGACGGCGGCGACGACGACGACGACCTGGAGCCGCTGGTGCCCGCCGCGGTGAACCAGAACCAGCCCCTCCCGCCCCTGCCCGCGCCGCCTGCTCAGGTGCAGCAGATCCAGGGCGGGCAGCCGCAGGAGGTACGTACCCCTCCTCTTCTCCTCCTCGTTCAAGTGATGGCGGTGCCGCGGTGGTGATGCTGCCGCCGCGCCGCTGCGGAGTGCTCTGCTGCCGCGCTAGATGGTTGGTTGCGATGAAGACTCACTGCTCTGGTTTTGCAGCTTGGCGCGATCAATCAGCAGAACGCCCTCGCGCCAGATGCCATCGTGGAGCAGCTCCAGGTTCACGCGTCCTCCATCTTCTCTTCCTGTTTTTCTTCTTGGTGCGCGGCCGAACATTGCCGGCTGGTTGAGATACATGCATGGCCGCTCCCGTTTGCTGATGCTGCATATCTCTGATCGTCTCTGTGTGCAGGGCCAGCCCGGTGACGACGACGACGATGACGAGGTCAACCAGAACCAGGCCCAGCTCGGCGGTGGCGACGACGACGAGGGCGGCGTGAACCAGAACCAGGGCCAGCAGGTCAACCACAAGGTATAAGCTCACTGCCGGCCGCCCTCCCCCTCTCTCCTTGACATTGATGATATGCTGAACCTGTCGAATGAATGACTGAATGATGGATGAATCATATGCACTGGACGGATGGCTTCATCACCATCCATCCACTAATTTTGTACAGCTAGGATAGGAACCACACTTTCCTTTTCGTTATACATGCAGGTCTGATGGTGTACTAGCTAGATACATATCTGAATTTTTAAATATTTTTTCTAAGTCTCTGAACCATGTGATTCTCCACGCCGAATCACACGCGCTCTAGCTCACCGTATAACTAGCTCTCGCCATGCCAAGTGCGCGCACCCGATGAACTCTGGACGCCAGAGCGTGCATCAGTCTAGTTCTGGTGCAAGATCCGGTCACCCCATGCCTCTGTATTTAGCTGAATTATGAGCATCATTATGAGCTGCCATTATATTTATTCATTTAGTTGCTTGATTACACCCTGCTCTCGTCAAACAGCTTGATTACCTTGGTTTCATCCTCGCCGGAGTTACCATGCTCGTGTTGGGGAGCATGCTGGTAGCGGAGCTCGGCACTGATGTCACAACCTGGATGAGTACAGTTCAAATGATGACGCCCAAGAGATGGACGCTTGGCGTGTTCGTCGCCATGGGCGAGATCAGTTCGTTGGTGCTCACTTACGCCCCGGCGTGAGTAACTCATTTGATTACCTTGTGTTTTCAGTTTGAATTTACAACGACCGTCGATCCAAAGCCAACTCATTTTAATTTGTGGTGCAGGTGGAAGTTTAGGGCCATTTGGAGAAGGGAGGAGGGAGCGGGGGTTGGCGCGGGGCTCGCCACGATGCTGCCCCTCGTTGCCGCCTTCCTCAATGGCGGGGTGTGGGTCTTCTACGGAGCCGTGGTGGCAGGACAGAACTGGTCCGTAATCATCTTGAACGGGGTTGGAACGGTGTTCCAGATGCTCTACATGACAGTCTTCTGTGGACGGTCCGAGGCTCCATGGCGACACAAGCTGCTGGTCCTGATGCTTGGAGCCGGCGCTGGCGTCGTCATCGCCGTCGTCGACTACTTCCTCCTCCACCTCGCCTTGGGCTTCGAGATGGACAGTGTCATCGGCTGGTCGGGTGCGGCGACCAGCATCACCACGTACGCCTTCACCTGTGTGGTCAACCTGGTAAGTTACTTTGTAGCTAGACAGTAGAGTAGAGTAGTTGTCGATCGGTCGTAGGTTGCCATGTACGTACTGATCGCGTGGACCTATGTTGTTCTAGTCTGGTGCAGCGCGCGACAGGGGAGCTTGGGGGGTGCCCACGCAGGCATGGGTCTCTCTGGCCAATGCAAGCATTTGGTCGGTCTGTGGAGCGGTCACACAAGACTGGTGCATGCTGGTACGTATACATCTGGGTTACTTGTTGCTGAAGTGGAACAGCGGTGGCTTCGTTGTGAATGTGATGATGAACCTGATCCTGAGTACGAATTGCTGGTGCACAGACCCCCAACCTCGTGGGCATCTTGAGCTTCATCGTTCAGGCATGCCAGATCGTCTACCTCCGCTGCCACAGGCCACCGCTGGAGGAGGATGAAGATGAGCTGCAGCGACGCCTGCTGGATTCCAATGTGTAGTTAGTTCGTCAGCCATGCATCCATTATCTTGCCAACGTTGTGCTCTCACAAGAGCCTTCTTGCCCATCGTCGCTTCATGGCATGCATGGAAGATTACCTTGACACTCCTTGTAATTACTTTGGTCGGTGGATACTCCTTGTTGCTGTTGCCTGTTACTTTGGTCGGTCGACACTCCTTTTGTTGGTTTTAGACGTTGCATTGCAAATTGTGCCTTACAATGCGCACACCATTCCTTGTGACTTTCCTTCCTGTACCAAAATGAGTAACAGAGGCCTAGCCTAGCCACTACTGCTGCTTCTTCTCGAATTGTCCCCTAGCCTAGCCACAAGAATCGTGTGGCGGGAGCTTAATTACACAAGGCCGTTGACGCTGCTGCATTCTTCGCCGCCGCTTCCCGTTTCTCAAGCCGTACGTGTTTCACGTCCTAACAGTATTTCTTTTAAAGAAAACTTCCAATCTCATTCATCATCATGATAGGACAACGAACATCGATCATAAATAACAAAAAATACATTCATATCTATATACCACCTAGCGACGACATAAGCACTGGAGTGAGCCGAAGACGCGCCGCCGTCAACACCCCTCCCTCGCTGGATCCAGACAAAAATTGTTGTAGTAGATAGTAGGAAGTCGACGTGCCAATGTCCCATTGGACCAGTGCACCAGGATAACAACCGCTGCTAATGAAGAGAAGTGTTGATCGAATGGATCCAACCTAAAGGCACACTCACGTAGAAAAATGAAGACCGGATCCGAGCCGATCCACCAAAGACAACCACCGACCATATCCTGCAATAACCGCTGGAGAGGCACCTCCACAGGCCCTCTGATGATGCTAGACGCACCACCACGATGGAGGCTAGGAGGTGAGAACCATATTCTATCTTCAGGGATCCGCTGCTGTCTTGTCTTCCTGAGCAGGACACAAACCCTAGCAAAACTCAATGAAACATATAAAAACAAAGCCCTGCTGCCGACAAGGACCAGGATCCACCGCACCCTAAGGTCACAGGAGACGGGACAGATTGGCGGCATGCTGACGGAAGGCAAAAACTCTAGCCGCCCCGTTTGCTTGGAGAAGAGGCGAAGGGGTAAGCCGCCCTCACTTCATGCCCTAATAGTTAGGTGCTTCTAGTTTGGGATCGTGTTGTAAGCTGTGTTCCCCAGCACCTTTGTATCTTTTTCTACCGGCGTTGTTTTTTCTTTTCTCCGTCCATGGAGTTTTGATAGGATCAATTTGATGATCCTACAGTTTCGCCCGATCTTTCACCGCAAGACAATTAGATAGCCAACCTTCTACTCACGGGAGCAATCGACGCAACTTGAAGATGAAGAAACGAATCCAGCAAGCAATGATTTAATGATCAACATGCCTCAAACCTTAGCCTGATAATTTTTGATGCACACAAGAACCTTCACGCAATGTTTATTCAATCTGGATAAACGGTGCGGCCGTTCCCAGAGGGATGCTTCACCCCGAGATACAACTCAATGTCTAAAACCATAAAAATAAATTCCTACCCTAAACCTTAGAAGCTGGGTCCTTTATATAAGAGACCAGAAACCAAGTCGGTTGGTCAGGCCCAAACCGAAACACACAAATAAATATTCTAATTGGCCCATAACATGGCGTAGAATAAAATAAATAACTAAAAATGCAATCGACCGAATTACCATGGTTCGGTGACTCCCTTGGCACGCCTCAACTTGGTGGAGTCCTGAGGTTGGGCTTCACCTCCTTCTTCATGGGAACAACATGAGGTATTGGGATGCCGTCATCAAGTTTGGACACTGTGTTTGTTTGATGTAATTCTGGCCAATCGATGACTTTGTTAATTCGAAGTCGGGCTCACTAAATGCTATGTGCTAAAAAACCTTAATAACACCTAGATCCAAGCTGTCATTCGACAACAATGACTGCCGGGAATTTGGTCGACACAACCATTCTTCAGCAACCACTCTCCCGCAGCCAAGCCACTGCAAGCCGACCACATCCCGAATTCAAGAACCCTAAACCTAACACTAGAAGGAGAATACACAGCAGGAGCCTACCTAGCTAGTCACGGATTCGCCGTCCAAAGAGGAGATCGGCTGGTTGCTCCATGAAACAATGGCGTAAGGCGACCGATGGCGAGACATCGATTGGTGCCGACGGCGGCGGTCGCAGTTTAGAGATAGAACGAGTGCGAGGGAAGAACTGGTCTGGCACGACCAGCTAACCAGTGTAGCCCACTTAAACGGGCCATGATCTAAAAAAATATATTCTTAAACGGACTCGAGAACGTTCATGTGTCGCGCTGTCCACGTCATCCCGACAAGCGGGCCCACCTGTCGGATTCACTGTGTTCACGGCCAAATGCAAGCGTCAGAGCTCCATGTTACACATTTGGCCATAAAATTGGGGGGGCGGGGGGGGGGGGGGGGGGGGGGTTGTACCATGTTGTTCGTTACCCTAGACCCAAGTGTGATGATTTCGGTAAACACACAAGATGCCATCATGTGAAGGCTATAATGCCATCCATTTCCCTTCAAATAATGTCCCTAGTGATTGCCTCTAGTTTAGTACATGCTACGACCACAATCTCATGGCCCTAGCCACTTGCCAAAGTGTATAACATATATGCATTAACACAGTGTAAACACCTTACTACTAGTTCACTCGATTCATTCGTAGAAAACTGAAAACTGAAGCAAGTTTTCTACTCTTCTTCCTACACCACATTTCTGCACATGATAACAGAGAGGATAAGTTAATGAATGACAAGTTAAAAAATTATAATCGACAATGCATACAAACACTTACTTCTTATTTAGTTTGCATTTCTTGCTGCATCTAGTGTGTCCTAGCAATTTGCAAGTGCCGCACCGGATTTTCACCTCATCGTAAGAAAGTGGTCTACCATGTTTTGAGAAAGGGTGGTTATCATCTACCTTTGTTGCACCTTTTTTTGATATTTTAATTGGATCTTGAACTGCAACCTTGTTGCCTTCACAATCCTCTACATATTCAATTGCACACTTACTGAGGTCAGACGTTTTCTTACTCAAATTTTCCTGTAGCAGATCATACTCATGGCTCTTAGCTATCAGGACCTTCAAACTCTCATGTAACTGATCCCACAAAGCGGGGTGTTTGCATGCCGCATGCATAGCTTCTGACGCTAACACACTAACATGGCTATCTTTTATTCTTTCCCCAGCCCCAGTCCAACCAAATCCTAAAAGATCGCTTGTGCACCTCGCGGGTAGTCCCAAACTTGCTTCTTTCATGAACCGAAGAAGAACTAAACAATCTGGTATTTCAGATATATTCATGTACTTCAATACATGGAATATGTGCTTGCAAGGTAGACCCTTTCGAATCATTCTTCTGCAGCTACACCTTATAGTTTCTGCGAAATTCTCTGGTGTATACTCCACCCAAAAGCGGCTCTTTCGGTTGTTCTTCCAGGCCACAATGAACTGTTGTGATTCGTCTCCGACCATTCTTTCTATAATCTCCATGCCGCCATCTTCTTTAAGACCATCTTGCAACATATAGAAGTTTGCTGGAGTGAAGACGTGAGAAGTAGCTACCTCAAGTTCCCTCGAGCTAGTAACTGGCACCGGTACAGTTTGTGAGGCCATGCAGTCATCTCGCGCCTCATTCTCACGGATACATACAACGGTGTTCTCATAGTGCAAAATCATATCCACCATGGTCATTTCACCGTCTAGGTGGAGGTGAAGGCAGGAGTTCAAACTTTCACTCCTCTGGTTGCTTTTCATGCCAACCTAAAACTCCTCTGTCAGATAAGCTGCAGCCCACAGTCTCCTCTTCTTATACATCCGTCTCAATCAAGTTACTGTTATTTCTGACTGCCATCTTTTGGCAAACGCATGCCTTCTCTCCTCAAACGTGGCCGTGGATGTGGTGTTGTACAGAAGAGTTGGAACTGGTTCCAGGACTTGCGAGTGAGGTGAATCTTCATTTTTTTTCTATATGCGATGTACATATACAGTGCCGCACATCTAGCAAGACTTGACGAACTGCCTTGATCATCGTAGCGTCGGCGTCCGCGGTTACACTCTTCGTTAGCTTCTGACACATTGACATCAAAAAAGTTTGCTACAAGGCAAGTCCTTTCTCGCCATGAAATACGACCACGGAATCCATCGCAACTTTGGCCAAGTGTCCCAGGGGAACACCAGCCAGCACAGGGAAGGAGGATAAATCCTCGTCATCTAAGGAAGCCGAGCCTGGGGGAGGACGGGAAGACGGACTTGGATCAAGGTTGCGCGCTGCGGCATGGCGAGACACCTTCTCTACAGCGTTCGGAGAAGCCACCGCCGTCCCGCCCGCCAGTCCCAGGCGAGCGCTCTTCTGCGAGACCATGGCCGGAGACGAAGCAGAGCGGGGGCGTCCCTTGCCCTGGGCGGAAGTGTGCGGTCGTCGCGCGCGGGGGGGGGGGGGGGGGAGGGGGTGGGGGGGAGGAGCGATGACCGGAGGAACCTTGACTGGACACACAGGACCGTGAGATAATTGTGGACACACAGTGAGGCTAACAATGCCCGAGTCACCATCCATCATGTCCGAGGCCTCCGGCGACACGGGAAACAACATCACCTCCCCCTCCAGCAAGGTAGCAAGCTCGTCCACGACCTCCACCTTAGTCACCGCCCGCTCACCAAGGAGTTCCCCACTGGTCAGCAACATTGAAGCCCATGGGGAGGCGGTTTCCGCGACCCCCTTCCTAGCGCCTTGCCTAACGATGGCGCGGTTGGTGCTGCAGCCGTTCCCAGGACATCATCATCATCAGGCAAGGACGGGGAGCGAGAACAGCTACGTCGCTCCCCGCCCGAATCCCCCGCGGATCCCCATAGCCCGAGAGAGGAGGGCTATCACGATGCCTTAGAGCCATCCACCTGGGTCGGGCCCTCAACCAAGATGCGGAGGTCGTAGCCGATGTCATTGAAGAACACATGCACGGTAGTTTATAGCTTGGAAGGGTCCGGGGATTTGACCTTGGCACGAACGCCGGGCCCTTAAGCAGTGAAGGCTCATTGATGTCCATGACCTTACCCAACAGGAGAGACATCTAGCGACTGGTTCCCATCTACTTCGCGATGGCGGGAAGGCCGCAGATCTGGATCCACGCCGTCTCAAGTACCGCAGTAGCCAAGGGATCGACCGTAGGCACCGAGATGTGGACAGTGAGCTCGTGGAGAGCCAGGGTTAACTGCACGGTATGAGTGCCATACCAGAGGCTCAACGGGTCAGGGAATATTGCAAAGAACTCGCGATCAGAGATCGGCATCACCACTCAATCCTAGTTGGCGAGAAAGAGATGTCGCAATTCCTCCGTGATGATGGCTGGAGACGCCGTCTTGCCGCCCAACACTGAGATCAGTGCTGAGAGCGAAGGCGGGGCCTCCGAAACTGAGATCGTCATCTGGTAGTAGCCAAAATCCTCCAGCACGTGGCCATAGAGCAGCAACTCCCACTCGAGGTGGTCTTCCTTGCAAAGAAGAGCCGGATGGTCGGCGCTCTTGCACTTGTAGCAGGCAGGCGACATCTTGCAATCAACCAGGTAATGGCCTTCCAGGCCACAGTTGAAACAAACTGTGGCAACAACCCGCGGACCCCTCTGGTCGGGGGCGACCGCCGGCGGGGCGGGATGGGACACAGAGGAGGCCGGACCGGCCGCACCGAAGGTAGGTAGGCCGCCCTTGTTCTTCTTGTTGTTGGCGAACTGCCCGTATGGATGGTTGCAAGCGCCGATACCGGCCATCAGGTGTTGGGGCTGACGTTGGGGAGGGTTGTGCCGGCACAGAGGAGATCCCTCCTGGCGGTTAGACTGCACTGATGAACGGGACCTACGGTCCTGCCGACCCGACCAAGCCGGGGAGCACGAATGCTGCTCACGGTGGGAGGTGTGGCGGTCTCGGACACACCAATGATCAGGAGAGCGGAAGCGCGACCGGTCGCTTGAGCGATCCTCCCGGTCGACCGTCGTAGCCTTCCCTTTAAGGGCCACCGCTCGCATGTCGGCCACTCGCCGGGCCGCCGCGGGAGAGGGTCGACGGGACGAGGAGTCACGGGCGTCATGCCGGTCGGCCGAGCGGCGCTTGGGGCGCGATGCCCCGTCATCGACCTCACACGCCATAAGAAGGGGCGAAAGGGGGCGCGAGCCACCGAGGAGGGGGAGGCCATGGGGGGGGGAGCCGCAGCGGAATCGCGGGAGGCGACGCGGAGGGAGAAGCAAGGGGGAAGAGTCTACTGAGCGAATGCCATAAACCACCCGCAAGGCCGGGCCAAGAGGAGTTAAGGAAAGCTGCCGATGCGTCCGGGCCAGATAGGCAGGAGGATGGGCCAGGCCCATTGGGGCCAGCAATTCCAACCAGGCCAATCCTTGCGGCCCACGAACCCATGAGCCTAGCAGACCTCCATAGCCCAACCGCATCGGAGGGCCCAGGCCCAGCACGCACGACCGCATGGGGAGCTGCTAGGGTTTCCCCCTGTACGAACGTGACGCGGCGATCGTAGCTCCGGCAGGCAAGCAGGCGGGGGGTGGGGGGGGCATCACCGCCCTTGCTGCCCAGCCGGAACTGGCGGAAACGGCCTTCATAGATCGTCGGAGGGGAGTCCCCAGGTGAGCGGGATAGACAGTCAGGTCGGCGCAGCACCACCGCCCGGCGCAACAAGCTCGCCGCCGCGCCCACATTAGCTCGGCCCCAAATGCCCCACATATATGGCCGAGCACGACGACGGGTCCGCTGTGCAGCCAAAGAGGGGGTAGGAGGAAGGGGAGGTGGGGAGCGTACCTGTGCAACAGCCGGCGTGAGGGCGTGTTCCGGAGAGACCGCTACCGGAAGACGGTCACCGAAGCGCCAGTCCTCCCGAAGGGTGCCCGAAGCCACCGCGCAACCGACCTCCCGGTCCTCCTCCTCCTCCAGGTCAGCCCACCGCGGGACCGAAAGGAGGGAGGCGAGGGAGCGATACCATGCTCCAGGCCAGAGCCGGGAGGCGGGGACGCCGGCGCTGTAGCGGCCCCATGTTGGAGACATGTCGTGGATGGGGGAGCACCGCAGTCCACCATCTAGATCTTGTTTTCAACAGTCACAGTTTCTGCGAAGCAACCTATGGTTGGATGGTTAGAGGGATTGTGGTATCTCCAGTCCACGAGGGTTTAAATCCTGGTGCTCGCATTTGTTCCTGGCTCAGTCTTTCGGAGGTGCTCATAGAGATAGTATGTGCGTTCATAGGGGTGAGTGTATACGCGTGTATATGAGCGCTTGCGTCTGTACTGTGTTAAAAAAAACAGTAACATTTTCTGTTTTCAATGCATCGATGCACTTGTTTTGCACACGACTTGTGGCTTCCCCTCTCTATGTTTCTCGGCGCCGCCTTTTCCTGGATTGGAACATCATCATCGAACTATCCTGTCCTCGTCCCAAACGTTTCCTGCGGCCGACTGACGGGCACGAACACCGATCCTTAACTCCAGATCAGACGTACGTAAACGGTACTCCCTCTTATTCTGCCTCTTCTTATGTTATCTTATTATTAAAAACCTAGAAATCTTTCCCACATAAAAAAAGAAGAAAAGAGAAACCGATAAACCTAAGTGGATTAATATGGCGTATGTGGTCGTGAAGTCGTGCAATGTTTTTTGTTGGGATGGTACTGTACCTTTTTTTTTTTGAGGGGATGGGATGGTACTGTACCTATACGATATGGTTTATACGGGTTATGCAGGGCTTGAGAATCCACACCACCGTATCTAATACATACTCCTATACTACGTTAATATAGATTGGATTGGAACATCACCATCGATCTGTCCTGGCCCAAAAGTTTCCTGCGGCCGACTGATGGGCACGAACTCGGATCCTTAACTCCAGATCACACGTACGTATACGGTACTCCAGCTTATTCTGCCTCTTTTTATGTTCTCTTATTAATTAAAAACCTAGAAATCTTTCCCGCAGACAAAAAGAAGAAAGAGAAACCGATAAACCTAGGTTGATTACTTGGTGTATAATATGGCGGACATAGAGGACGTCGCCATGGCGGAGCCGGACCTCTTGCGACGCCCCATGATCTCGGTGTGGATAGAAAAGGTGAAAGATTACTTGATGAGGTACAGGATCCGCGGTGACGATGCCGCGACGGTGGCGGTGGTGGCGGAGCCACAACAGCATACCAGGTTGACCCTCATCGTCCTCGTCACCGCCGGCGCCGTCTTTGGTTTTTTCGCTTACTTTTACGCGGCGATTAAATGCGAGAAGGAATCGGTCTACACGGTGACGGTGTTTATCGCGATGTTTCTTTGTGCGGGCTTTGCGTTCGGCCTTGCTATGGTTTCTGTTTTTCTCATCAAAGAGTGCCAAGAGGGGTTTCAGGATGAGCAACATCATAGATTAGCAGATTTCCTGCTCCAGGTGTAGATAGATAGAAATGTAAGCATCCATCATCGATGCATGATATGAGAACTTCCCCTGTTATCATATGTACAAACATTGTACGGTATTATTGGCATGCATCTATTTTTCTGATTGAGGGAAGGCAGGCAATGGTAGTTGATTCACATGCACGCACACATATCAGTTTCACACGTACGCAACTATGCATGCATGTGTCACCACCAGCTACGCCAACAAACGTACGTTTTTATTAACATAATACAGAAGCAAGCGCTCATATACACGCGGATACACTCACCCCTATAAACACACACACACACCCTACCCTTATGAGCATCTCATCATCTTGAAATTTACGAAGTCACCGTAGGCACCTCGTCGTCGACGAGACGTCTCTTCCCGCTGAATGCACATCACCGGAAATCCTGAAATAAATTCAGGAATAAACGCGAGCACCAGGTTTGAACCCTGATGGGCTACGTACATACCAAGAGTTGCAAGGCGGTCGGAGTACATACGTACCCAAATAATCTCTGCTCTCTTTTTTCGTCTTCTCAAGAACATGGAAGAGCTTTGCATGTCTTCGAATCAGAGTTTACAGGCGTGAAGGGTAGTCATCGTCATCTGTGGTCGATCGACACCCCTGAGAATCCACCATACAGACATATAGTATTACAAAAGCTACGATCTCGCTAATTTCCACAATGCAAATCCGTCACAAGAGGGGAAGCACTGCAATCTTGTCGAAAATCCGCCTGTTTCATTCTAACGAGATTGACCGCAAGGTAAAAACCACCAAGGAGTCCAATTCCCGGATCGCACCCCCAGAGATCACAAATGAAAACCGACCGCTGGCGTAAACCTCTGGGACCTGTGTAGGCCAATAATACCAGGGACGAATCCAGGATTTGAGCATGAGGGGGGCGAAGAACAAAAAATCATAATGGGGCAACATCTATAACTATTAAAGTTCTAACTATATAATACTGGCACCGAATTTTAATGACATATTTCGATTTTTGGGATATGATTTGGTAGTTTAAATATAAATATATTTTTTTGCGCGGGGGGGGGGGGGGGGGGATATAAATCTTTACCGCCGAACATATCTAACAAGGCTGGCTGGCAGCGAGGGTGGAGCGGACGGGAGGAAAAGGCGAAAATGGGGCAGCTAGGGTTTGCTCTCGCTGTCCTGCTCCAATAGCCAGGTTCTTGGCCCATTGGGCGGCGCACCGACGCCAGGGCATGAATATGGTCACCAAACCGGTGACCTTCCTAGGAGGACTGATCGGTTCTTCGTGGGTCCTGTCTCTTAGTCCGACGTGGCGGACAAGTCCAAGCGGCCGCAAATCTAATTAAGGATAGGATTATGGTCTCAATCATCGATGCAAAATTTAGAAAAATACTTCCTTCGTCCGAAAATACTTGTCATCAAAATGGATAAATGTAGAACTAAAATACGTCTAGATACATCCCTTTTATCCATTTTGATTTCAAATATTTCCGGACGGAGGGAGTAGAATTTACCAGCCTACTTTTCCTGGGGTTATTGCTTTCTTGAACTAAGGAGCAGCTAGAGAAGGCTCCAGCCAACAACAATAAGCTAGCAGCGAAGAGCTACAGAGCTACTTCAAACAACAACAACAACGACAACGAACAACTACAAAACTAGCAGCGATGGCACGCTCCGGGCTCCGGCGATGGCGCGGACAGCGCCGGGAAGGAGACACAGCGACGTGGCAGCGTGCCCGGGAGGAGCCACGGCGAGGTGCAGGCCCAAGGAAGTACGCATGCAGCAGCATCACATCGAGAGAACGTGTCAGACCCACCCCGACGAGGAATGCTACACTCACGGAGGAATATACATGATCTGAACAATATACTAACAGGCTACGTGATCTCCTAAGTTGAACAGCCTTATCTTGGGGAACCTCTAGATACGCACTTCAACGGTTATTGGATGGACAATAAAAACCGGTTATTAGATGGGATTGGATCATCACCATCGATCTGTCTTCTCGTCGTCCCAAACGTTTCCAGCCGGCTGACTGATTGTGTCAAACACGGTTCCTTCTCTCCAGATGGGATTGGATCATCACCATCGATCCTCGTCCCAAACGTTTCCAGCGGCCGACTGATGGGCACGAACACGGATCCTTAACTCCAGATCAGACCATCTTCCCACTCTTGGTCTCTTATTAGAAACCTAGAAACCTTTGCCATGAAGAAATAGAAAAGAGAAACCGATAAACGTAGCTGGATTAGTTGGTGTGTAATATGGCGGACATAGATGATGTCGCCATGACGGAACCGGACCTCACGCGACGCCCCATGTCTTCTGTGTGGATCGAAAAGGTGCAAGATTACTTGGTGAGGTACATGACTCGCGGTGACGATGCCGCTATGGTAGCGGTGGCGCCGGAGCCACAGCAGCACACGAGGATGATGCTCATCTTCCTCGCCACCGCCGGCGCCGTCTTTGGGGTGTTCACTCTCTTTTACCTGGAGATTAAATACGCGAAGGATTGGGACTACACGGTGGATATTGCGATCTGGCTATGTGCGTCCTTCGCGGGCAGCCTTATAGGAGTTTCTACTTTGCTCATCGCAGACTGTCAAGATGGGTTTCAACAAGAGGATCGAAGATTCGCAGATTTCTTGCTCCAGCTGTAGAGCTTAATTAATTCTGTACTCCCTCACAGTGTAAAAAAACGTCTTGTATTAAGTTAAGGAGGTAGTATATATATTTGATAGGATGGAATAGATGATCATCCATGCATGTGCAAGTACCAGTTGACAACATGCATGCATATTTGTTATTTTCACTCTTATGTACCTATATATTGTAAACCACGACGTACGTGCGGGTCCTTCTACACCAACACTTATAAATTGTTCGCCGTGGAGATATCTGACCTCTCCTACACTTGGTTCAAATTCTTACGGTGAAAGCCTACGACCCGGCATCGGGTTGGGCGATGGCGTCGTCCTCGCCGCATCCCCCTTTGGGGCGTCGCTGGGAAGAGCCTTTGATCCTATTCACGCATTTCGTAGGTTGTCCACTCACCTTGCTTGGGCTATTCCGGGGGAAACCCTAGATCATAGTCTCCTGGATCGGACGATGACAGCGTCTTAGGTGCCATTCTCCGTCCCAGGCGCATTGTTTTGGAGCACCTGTTGGCTGGAGGGGCATGAGGTGGAGCGGTGTTTCATCTACCGCAGCAACAACGGTGGATATCGGCGGCGTGGCGTAGTGGAGCCTCGCCGCCAATAGCTAGATGTGAAGGAGACACATGTGTTTGCACTGCCCAAAGTTGCAGCTTCTCCCCCCCCCCTTCCCCCGCTTTATATGGAAAGCAACAACCGAAACAAAGTACACAGCCGAACGATACATGAGATGAGGTAGCCCTGAAAGAATAGCGATCTCAGGATAACCGGATCACACAGGACCCACGTGACTACACTGCCGAAAGAAAGCACAGAAAGAACTGAGTATAACGCCACGCTACGGCCTGTAACATCTAAACTCCACTACAACGTCCCGAGGAGCGAGAACGGTGCTAAGCATCGTCGCTGTTGAGTCCACACTGGACAAAGGTTTTCCCACGGAACAGAGACACAAAGAGAAGCTCCACAACAACTTCTTTAAGACGAAAGCGGCGCCCGCAAGCATCGTCGTTGTCGGGAACAAAGCGCGGAGGTTTCGCTCGGAAGCTTCCCTCATGACACCACGATGTCTCCAAGACAAGTGTGATGAGTTCAGAACTCCAGATCTGGATTGGGGCGTCACCACTGCCTGAGACAGAGAGCACGCACGAGCCACCCGCCACTCCACCTCTCGCTGCCCACATGACCAAGGGAGAAAGCCACCGTCACCGACATGGCGCCCGACGGAGAGCCAACCATGCGGACCGCCTTCCGAAGCCGTCACCTCGGCATCCAAAGTCCGAAACACCACCAACCGCCCACTTCATAGTGCACTAAGCGCAGTTGGAAGAGCAGAGGCACCACTCCACTCCTAGACCGACATTGGCCACTGAGTCTAGATCAACGCTGGCATGGTCGAAAGCGCCCAGGAATACGTCACTACAATCTAGTGACTCCCGATGGCCTCCACAAAGCAAGCGCCGACCATAGCCCGGTAGCCTTGGCCCAGGCAAGCTCCCACGACACCACGTCCATGGCAAGCGGCATAGATCTATGGTGTATATTTTTACGACAATAGCCACCTTGCACTGTGCCCGTCAGGAGGTGAACCTCGTTGCCGGCAGGCACCACCCCGACCGAGCCCAACCAGCCCTATCCTCAAGGTGCTTGGTTGAGATCTTGGAGGGATGAGTGGAATGCTGCAAGGACCAACATCAGGCTGCGGAATGTATGCTGAGACGAAAACACCTGGCCCGCTTGCAACAACACAGTCTGCCAGGCACGTGCTACAGACCACGCGATCTCTCGTGATCGGATGGCTGGCGAGGAGGTTTGCGAGAGACAAACTTCAGCCGGTTGAGTTAAAGGATTTTCCGAGGCCTTAAATTGACATTTATCCGAGAAGGTGTGCATTGGGTACCGACATACTCCTACGACGTTATTACTATCTTTCAGTTACAGAAAAGTATTATCTTCATTCAAAAATAAGTGTTGTTGCTTTAGTCAAATTTGAATTAAAACCTTGACACTTATTTTGAAACGGAAGGTTGGATTAGATCATCACCATCAATCTGTCCTGTACTCGTCCCAAACGTTTCCAGCGGCCGACTGATGGGCACGAACACGGATCCTTAACTCCAGATCACACGATCTTCCCCCTCTTGTTCTCTTATTAGAAACCTACTACTCCCTCCGTTCCTAAATATTTGTCTTTCTAGAGATTTCAATAAGTGACTATATACGGAGCAAAATGAGTGAATCTACACTCTAAAATATGTCCATATACATTCGTATGTGGTAGTCCATTTGAAATCTCTAAAAATACAAATATTTAGGAACAAAGGGAGTAGAAACCTATCCCTCGGAAAAAAAATAGAAAAGAGAAACCGATAAACCTAGCTGGACTACTTGGTGTATAATATGGCGGACATAGAGGACATCGCCATGGCGGAGCCGGGCCTCGCGTGACGCCCCATGTCTTCGGTGTGGATAGAAAAGGTGCAAGATTACTTGCTTATATACAGGACCCACGGTGACGATGCCGCGACGGTGGCGATGGCGCCGGAGCCACAGCAGCATACCAGGTTGATGCTTATCTTCCTCGTCACCGCCGGCGCCGTCTTGGGTTTTTTCACTTACTTTTACGTGGCGATTAAATACCAGAAGCACTGGGACTATGCGGTGGAAATTGCGTTTTGGGCATCTGTGTTCTTTGCAGGCAGCCTTGCTATGGTTTCTGCTTTTCTCATCGCAGAGTGCAAAGGGGTGTTTCAAGATGAGGAACATCATATGTTAGCAGATTTCTTGCTCCAGGTGTAGATTCTTTAGATAGATATGTAATCATCCATCATCCATGCATGTGTAAACACCAGTTGACTGATACGTACATACTACGGTTTATATTGGTATACATTTTTATTTTATTTTTGATTGAGGGAAGGCATGCAATGGCAGTCGATTCACACATATGTCTGTTTCACTCGTACGCAACTATATATGCGCAGATGAACAAAAGTACGAACAGACTAAAAGTTGCAAGCTTTTCCTATACTTAGCCGGCGGCCGGAGTATGTACGTACCCAAATAATCTGTGCACTTTTAATTATTTTTTTAAACAGGCTTTGGTCCCGGTTTATATTATACTCCCTCCGTCCCGTAATATAAGAAAGTCACTAAACTTTCTTATATTACGGGACGGAGGGAGTATTATAAAGCCACACGGCCACATGCTACAAAGTATTGATGAAATTCTCAACAGCTGATCAAAGGAAAAAAAACATGACAAAGCTAGCTGATCAAAGAATAAATCTGCAGTGATTCCATTCCCACACTGGCGGCGTCTCCTAGTCGTTTGCATCGTTTGCTCGCCAATCCTTTAGGTCAGCAGGATTAAGTCTCCTGGATGTCGCCGGCAAGGCGGTGGCGGCGGCGATTCCAATCCCACACTGGCGGCGTCTCGGAGTCGTTTGCATTGTTTTGCTCATATTCTTGAAATGGTTGTTCATATCATGGAACTATCTGGGAAGAAAACTGGAGCGTCTGCATATTTTTTCCTATGAAACTATCATGGAAACCAGATGCTTATTCTTGAAATGGTTGCTCATATCAAAGAAGAGGCCTCCTTTGGCGCCGTTTTGGAGTTCTTACCCGAGTTCTGTTCTAATTACTAGATGATGTTGTGTTGATGCTGTTCTTCCCAGTTGATGGCAATATGACGTTGACAAGTGTAGTGATTCGGTTTGAAGAAAGAGAGAATAAAGTATCCCTATACATCAGTACATGTGGCTACTAATTTTAATTTTTTTTGAAATGGAGGAAGACCTCGGCCTCTACATCTGGACGATGCATGCAGCTATTTTATTAATTGTTCACACAAGACCTTACAAAGTAATACAATAGTAAGACTAAAGCCATCGTCTAGGCAACATCTGTCGCTACTCCTATCCAATTGATGAAGGGATGCTGATAGTCTGGGCCTAATACCAAACAGACCTCGCAACCAAACCTACCATCTAAGACCTGAGGTCCCATCCAGGACGCCTACCGGGTATGGGGCACCCACCGGTCCGGCGCACTGCTCAACCAGGACGCCTACCTGGTATGAGGCCGCCACAGCCACCTGCCATCAATCCATCTTCAGAACTGTACTGATGCATCTACCTTGCCCGGTGTAGCTGTCGTCGACGCCACTACGACGCCAGACCGCGTCACCCTCCTGCGCGAGTTCATCTCCGCGCATCGGACGCCGAGTCACCACAGTGCCATGCCGCCGAGATCCGCCGCCATCAATGAGTGAGATGAAGGACCGCTCCACCAAAGAATCTGTCCTCTGGTCCCTCGATCACGTGTGCACCTCCAAGAATGACGCCCCAAAAGGGGGAACGACACTAGAGCGCCGCCGTCATCCGGTCATCCGATCTAGGGTTTTCCCCGGAGGTAGCAGAGAGTGGTCTTGAACTTCTCCATGGCGATGCCTTCAAAAAGGAAACGATGTAGATAGCGTCGCCACTGCCGGCTTTAGCAATAGCCAAAAGCAAGTTTTCACCCAGATCTGTTCGAAGAAATCCAACTCAAACGGTTCCTCAAACGTTTGAGTCTAGTAGTCTGATGGTGCATCTGATGGTGCATCTCTGGGGAATTCTGCTCGGCGGCAGCGAGTTGGGTCGGGACAGGTTAGGGATTTCTGCTCGCAGTTGCGGCTGTGGGGAATTCGGACTTGTTTTTTTCTTTTTTCTTTCTTTCGAGGTAGTACATGAAAGGGCCCAAGGCCCGGCCCGGTTGCGTGTGCTTCGCGTCTCCCATTTTTTGTTTTCTCGGAGAGAGAGAGAGTCTCAACTGTTTCGAGATTTCAAGAAAAGTTCTGATTCCTAGAATCATGGATTCAAAAAACGTTCGCCGAATTCAAAAACCTTTCTTGAATTCGGAAAATGTTTGCGATTTCAAAATAATGAATATTTTTTTAATTTTAACGACTTTTTTTTTTGAAAAGGAGGTTAAACCTCTGGCCTCTGCATCAATCGATGCATACGACCATCTTTATTTATTATTCAACAAAGGTCTAACAAGAACATACATCAAGCCACCCGAAGCCATCACTCACACTTACAAAACTCGATAATATGGAGTGCTCTCACTCCCCATATCTAAACCGGTGTCGTCGTCAATCCATCCACATAATGTATCGGAACTAAAGCCGGTGTAGCAGACCTAAAGCGTACACCACATGCACACGTTTTAGAAGCCGCGTCATCATCATCGAACTGCTGACCCATCTTCGGGAGAGAGATCCGAATGATCCTTGCCAGTCCGTCCATCCTTCGACGCCACCATGGCGCCACCGCCCTGCGCTCGTCCATCCAGACGCGAAGATTCTGGAGGATCTGTCGCGCGTAGCACCTGCCGACTAGGCATGACACAGCGTAGCACCTGCCGGCCAGGTATGACTTTGACATCTCCACCGAAGCTTCATGCAAGACGAAGCCGCTCCACCTCTTGCCTCTATCTTCCAGTGCTGCTCCACAAACGATGCTCCCAGGAGAGAAACGACACCGCAGTGCCGTCATCGTCCGATCTGAAAGACCAGATCTTAGAGTTTCCCCCAGAGCAGCACAAGTGGGTCAACAGAAGTTACACGACGATGCCTTCATCAAGGTAACGACGCAGAACACCGCCATCGCCTGCCATCGGCTCAGTTTTTACCGGCAACTCTGTCTTCCCGACTTGCAGCCGGGACTAGATGAGGGATCTCGAGATCTGACCATCCAGCCTCAGGCCGACCACCTCCAACGGAGGAGATGGCCACCATCGCCGGCTGCACCGGCTAGATCAGATATGATCAGAGGCGCCGTCAAACATTCCACCAGGCCCTCCACGCCGCCTCCGCCGATCCGACACCCGATGGCGCGCCGCCGCCGACCGTAGCCACCATCCTTCCCGATACAGTGACGCGCCATGCCTACAGCTGATACCGCCCGAGGCAGGGCCGGTCACCACGTCGCCGCCTGTCGCAGCCATTGCCGTCGCGCCGCATAGATTGGATCGGCCGCGCCACCACGTGTTTAGGGGCCCCGCATCACCCCTAAGACGTGGGAGAGTGGGAGTCCTCGACCACCGCCGTCGGCCTCCGGGCTTAGCCCGGCGGCGGCGGGGGGAGGGGAAGAGGAAGATCGCGCCCTCGGCGGCTAGGGTTTGGGCGCCGCCCGAGTAGCCCTAGCGGGGACGACACGGGGGCAGTTGGACAGGGTCCTCGATAATGTTTGAATTTTTACCCCTGGCTCAATCAATTTGCTTATGGACACTTGATGAGTGAAATCAAGCATCACTTGACATTACTATAGCTTACTCCTGTGAAATTAGTACGTGATCAAAATAGAATAGCTGATAATCTAGCTAATATTGGTCGTTTTGGAGGTAATACCGCTTGTCGGTTAGCATCTCCAATGGCAAGCCTAAAATTTGGATATCTAAAAAACAATTTTAAACTAGATAACGCCTTGCGTGTTATTGCAGGAATCAGTTGCAATATATTTGAAGAGATTTGATTTTATGAAACATGAATATTGGAATTAATGATGTATGAACTAAAACAAAAAATGTATATTATATAGTATTTGATTGTTGTATAGTTAAAAATGCATATTAACACCTGGAAGGTAGCTGGCCTTGCGTGGCGCCCAAGGATTTGGTTACTGGATGGTAAATTTGCTTACCATTGGTTAGTCCTTTATCTCACCACCAACTATAAACACATATATCAAAAGTTTCAATATAGACAGCGGTGTATTGTTAAATGGCCATGGCAACTCTCACATAATAAGAAACTAGTCGTGGGTGTTGTGGTAACGGGTGGAGATCTCTGCAGTACTGCATTTTTTTTAGAAAAGGAGGTTCAACCCCTGGCGTCTACATCAATCGATGCATGCAACCATCTTTATTAATTATTTCATAAAGATCTGACAACAACATACATCAATCCACCCAAAGCCACCACTCACACCTACAAACTCGATAATATGAAGTGCTCTCACTCCCTATATCTAAAACAGGTGTCCTCGCCGATCCATCCACATAACGTATCGAGACCAACAGCCGGTGCAGCCTACCTAAAGCGCACACCAGATGCTCACGTTTTATAAGCCGCCATCATCATCGGACCACTGACCCATCTTCAGGAGAGATATCTGCATCGTCCTTGTCAGTCTGGACATCCGTCGACGCCACCGCCCTGCGCTCATCCGCCCTGACGGGAAGACTCTGGAAGATCTATCGTGCGTAGCACCTGCCAACCAGGCATGACTCAGCATAGCACCTGTCGGCCAGGCATGACTTGACAGCTCCACCGAAGCTCCGTGCAAGACGAAGCCGCTCCATGTCCTGCCTCTGTCTTCCGGCGCTGCTCCACACACGATGCTCCCAAGAGAGAAACGACACCATAGTGCCGCCATCGTCCGATCTGGAAGACCAGATCTAGGGTTTCCCCCAGAACAACACGAGTGGGTCGACAACAGTTACACGACGACGCCTTCATCAAGGTCACGGCGCAGAACGCCACCATCGCCAGGCGTCAGCTCGGTTTTCACCGACAACCATGTTTCCCCAATTTGTAGCCGGGACTAGATGACGGATCTGGAGATCCGACCACCCAGCCTCAGGCCGACCACCTTCGACGAAGGAGATGACCACCACCGCCATGTCCCGTCTCCATGCCAAGAAGGGCCGTCGGACTCCACCGCCGTCAGTAACTTCACCCGACGCCAGGCCACACAGCCACCAATAGCACATCACGGGCACCCCGGGGATGCCTCCCCGACCTGCCTCGGCGCCGATCCAGAAGGCCGAGCGCAAGCAACAAGACGAATCCGGCGAGCAACCAGCAAAACCGTGTGCACCACGGATGTCAGCCCGAAGGGGATCTCGCCCGACTCTGCCTAGCACAGGTGCCATTGCCCCCGCGTCGTCCGGATCCGGCAGATCGACCACCGGCCGCCGTAACCATCACCAGCACGCAGCCCGCCTCGTGCAGCCCTCCACGCCCGCCACCGTGGCAGCCCAGCATCGCCGCGCCCCACACAACGCCGCGTTCCGGCCAGGGTAGATCGCCCCACGGCGATCCTGCCTCGCGAGAAGGAGAAAGCGCCCCGCCGCCGCCCATGCCGGGCGGGCTTCGCCCACCGGCACGCTCTGGCGGCGGCGAGGGGAGGGATGGGGAGGAGGTCACGGTTCGGTGGCGGCTAGGGTTTCCTCCCCTGCCGCCCGTGGGAGCGCTAGAGAAGGTCGCGAAACAAAGGTTGGTTCTATAGTACCGATGACACGTGGGTGCAGAGGTCCACACAATAGCGAATGTACTGCACAGTGCGCTTTTGCAGAGGATGCCCGAATCCCGTGGTAAGTACGGGCAATCCATAACAACTGGTCACGTGTTCAAATCTGCACCTTTTGCATATTTTGTAGGATAAAATTAAGGCATTGTGGGGGGAAAAAGACCTCGACATCGCATTGTGGACGCAGCAGGAAGATGGTGCTCTTCTCGTAGTCGTTTCTCACATTATCTGTTCTAGATATGCGCTAGCTTGTCCGTCAAAATTGATAGAATTCCTGAATTGACCCTTTTGAATAAATAGCATAGGTATTCAAAATTCTTCCATTTTCAAAATTTGCAGGGACTCAAGAATTAGTGCCAACATTTTGTCGAACTGTTGATAAATTACCGTTTCTCCAGATTTCCGGTACTCAATATTTTACATTTTTAAGAAAAGGTCGTGCCGTTTTCCTCGTCAAATATCATGTTCTCAAATGTTGTCTACAAGATCCATTGTTTGGTTTTTAGGTACTAATTAATGTAGTAGCTAGCAAGGAGGTCAAATTTCGCTCAATAGTTTTTGACATTTTTTCTACTAAGGTTTTTTTTACATGGATTATGTGTCTCCTAGTCGTCGTTAGGCCTCCCATACCGCACCTTCATCCTCCATTCCAACAATGCCCCCCCCCCCACGCCGCCCTCACCAGACGAATTGGAGAAGCAACGATGGATAATGTGGTTGGCGCAGGCAAGAAACGATTGATGACGATGTGTTCCGCTAGAGAGAGAGAGAGTGCATGTAGGAGCAGAAGGAGGCGGAGCTACCGCATGAGAGAACCTCGGCTAGAAGTCGGAAGTTCTGATGTGCAAAAGAGATGCTAAGAGAGAACGTAGGAATGCAACAGACATCATCTTCTCGAAGGCCATCGATGAAGAGTGCGCTCGGATGCCGACACAGAGTAGATCAAAATTGGTCCTACAATGGGTGTTGCAACTTGCAAGAGGTTAATCTCTGATTCCGATTCAAAGAGGCTGATGGTGATGTGTCGTGGGGATAATGCCTCCGAGAATTCTCCCACCACCACCTAATTTCGCTCCGTCTTCAGCAGCTACCTTGCCATACACTTGAACAGGTACCTAGTGCCGATTGAGCTAAGTTTCTATTTACTAAGTTAGAACCATAGATGATGAATATCATAAATTAGAACCATATATGATGATTTTTCCTCTCTCTAGCTAGTAGCTTAAACTACAATGTGCCTCATACCAAGATAGCTAGGGCTTAGGTGTGAGTGCAATCGTTAATTCTTTTTCCTTTCTAAGACCTTTTTTTTTTACTATTCACACCCACATGTTTCGAGCTTCGGGAGACTGCTTGCTGCATGTGGCATGAGCGAACGGCGGATGCCAAATAATGTGAAGTTTGTTCATGAAGGTGGTACTAGAAATTAATCCTAAGGACAGTACCATAAAATCATTAACCTCACATGTTAGGATGCTCTAATTACAACACTGTTACTTGGAACTAAATCACAATGTTCATTTATTGTTTGCATATAAAAAGTAAAGTCAGGTGCGTGCACAATCTTACTGCAAAAACATATACATGCAAAATTAATTCCTGTCCATAAATTTAGGTGCAACAAGTTTTTGTAGGGCTCATACGAAAGAACGAAATGCGCTCAGGGAATTAACTACTATTAATGAAGACTCCTATTAAGGTCTTCTAGTTAGCGGATTGAAATATTTTGCTTTTCCGTCATACCCTCAAGACCAAAAGCTGCCAAAGGCTATCAGTGGTTCTTGTAGAGGCACATGAGGAAAAGAGATAAAAGTGAAGTGTGGATTCTCCTTCGTTGGTGGGAATGAGAGGGATCGGAAACAAGATGAACTCTTTATACGTTAATTTGGGTGAACAGAGAGTTGTTCTTGCAGAGTATTCCGCCACATAACTTCATGCCAAGAATGATAGTCTCGAGTACCAGACAAATCAGGCCTAAAAAATTATGGCTTCAAAGGTTTGGGGCAAGGACTTCTATGAACCACTAGTTACTGAAGCATTGAACTTCGTTGATGCCAACTGAACTCGAAGAAATAGCTTCTAGATATATTGAATCTTTTTGCATGTATCTTCGACTTTAGCCTTTCTAGTTCAGTTGTCGAGACCTGTTATTCTTGTAATTTGCCTCCGTTGAAAGGGTTGGGTCAGCTTACAGTTGCTTTGTTAGCTTTTCCAATGATGCCATGCTTGTAAGACCTCTTCCACTGGACATGTGCTTTAGCTGAGGTGCTAAACGCATTAAAGAGTTTAGAAGCTAAAGCCCAATGCATAGGTGCCTAACTTGTTGTAGCTAAGATTCCTTTATTTAATCATTTAGCAACTAAACTCCCCCATGCATTGGTGGGCTTAATTCATTTAAGTGTTGTTTCTAAGTTCACGCGCTTGGCATTGTTTCTTCCTGGGGTCCCCAAACTCATCTCTCTCCTATTAGTTACCATACCACATCAGATTTTTCACCTAGATGGCAGCCTTAGCATATGTACAAGGTGGAGCATTGGGAGGGGTCTAATGTGCGCCATTTGGATGGTGATGCTTGTACTTTTTGGGAAGTAAGTTTGTGAGCCAATTTGTTTCTATAATATAAATCAGAGAGGGAGACCCCTCTTTTATTCACACAAAAAGTGCAACAAATTTAGTTTTATATGTGCTTGCAAGCTTGAATAGAAATCAAACATTCCGAGATGCATAGTTGCTAGTTCGTGCAGATCATAGACCTAGTTCACACATACAAATGTCATACCATGACACAAAGTTTGACTGGAGCCAGTGAAACCCGCGTGAGGTGTTTGATGAAGCCTTGCTTAAAAAATCATGACCAATTTTTGATAACTGCACAATAGACTAAATATTACAATTTATTGCACTTTTGAAATAAAGAAAATAATATAAAGGAAACTCGGTACAAATATGTACTCCCTTCATATCACAAATACATGTCGTTTTGGATATGTATTTGGTCAAATATAAATTAGAACTTTAAAAGCAAATGTACATACAAATATAAACATTGTTCTAAATATTGAAATAAGGAACTTGTGAACCATATGTTTAGATTTGTGTTGGAATATGTATTTAGAATATTTTTTTCTTTGTTTCACATATGTATAATAAAAAATCAGTGGTCAAAGGTAAATGTTGAAGACGATCACTTTACAAAACAATACGTATTCATGATATGGACCTGTGGAGAGTAGTACAGTATTTGTGCCTAGCTTGTGATTTATGTTTCTGTCTTATTGGATGACAGGATATATATTTTTTCTAGGAAATACATTGTTAACATAAAATTTTCAATCATGTGAAGTTGTATAGTCCTTCCATTCATAACAGTCAACGAATTTGTCTGCTTTTTCCTTGTTCTGTTAGTACTAGCACTACAATTTTTTCTTTTGCGGGGGAGTATTAGTGTACTACATTGCAATAAGAGTATTAGTGTACTACATTGTAGTAAGAGTTCTTCTAGTTGGATGGACGAGCCTCCGGGTTGTGTCACTAAATTTGTGGACGATTTAATGTTGTTTGAAGTTTAATAAAGCTAGCCATGATGGCCATCACTCAAAAGAGAAAAAAAACTTGTGTATTGATTCGAAATGTTGGTCTAGGCTGGGATTGGGTGGGCCCCATGGCACGATACAACCCGCGGCAAAGCCGGTCCAGGCTTAGGCTAGGCTTGAAAAAGCCTGGTGTTCAACAAGCAAGCCCGAGCCCAGCGCGACACGACACGTTTTTTGCGTTACACACAGTGGCGGAGCCAGGAAAAAAGAATGAGGAGGGCCGAGTGTTGCTGAGCCTCGTCAGGGAGGGCTAACCCACCATAATACACCATTTTGATAGCAAATAATCACTTGTTCAGATGTATATTAGGCTTAAATCAGTTGTATTAGGGGGGGGGGCAGGGCCCCTGCTGGTCCCCCCTGTCTCCGCCACTGGTTACACAAGCCCAAGCCTGGCCCGACGCAAAAGCCTTAAGCCCAAGCCCGGCCTGACATGACACATTTTTCCATCACACAAGCCCAAGCCCGACATGATGCAAAAGCCCAAAGCCCGAGGCTCCCCGGTTGGACTTCTGGGCTATCCGCTAGTGCTGCTCAGAATCATCATCATCAGAAAACTAAAAATACTTTTTCCCTCTTGCTTCTAGATCAGGAGCAAAGGGGAAGGGGAAGCTGGAGGATATCATGCAAGAGTTGGCTCTGAAGGAAGAGGATCTTGATGACGTGATCTTCAAGGACGACGATGCCCCTGCGGAGGAAGAACTCAGATGGATGGTATTGGCGCATGTGCACATGGACAAGGGTTTTAGTACCTACTGGTTTTCCGAAACATGTGATCTGCTTGGGATCTAGCAAGACAGGTGAAGATCAAAACCCTAGAAGATAACATATTCCAGATGCAGTTTAACTGCTTAGGGGACTGGGAGAGAGTCACCCAGGGGGGACTGTGGCACTTCAGGGGAAATCCAGTTATCATTGTTCCTTATGACGGTTACTCGAAGACCACATCCATCGAGTTGTTCAAGTTTGAAATCTGGGTGAGGATCATTGATCTGCCGATAGCATATCACGACAAGGTGAAGGCGCTGGCATCAGAGTTGGGCGAGTTTGTGGACTCGGAACCTTCATCCTTCGATTTTGAGGGCAACTTTTACCGGGTGAGGATCAGGCTAGATGTGCGCAATCCATTGAAGAAAGTAACGTCTCTGATCCGCGGTGGAGAGCGGCAGATATTTGCAGTAAAATACGAGCGTCTACCCGACTGGTGCCAAGTATGTGGCATGATGGGCCACGATTTCAAGGAACATGGTGATGGAGTCCACCCTCCTTCGGCGCTGATTTTCAAGAATTTGCGTGCTCCAGCTAGCACTGCATGGGGGACGAAATGCCGTAACAGCAACCAGAAGGGCGGGAGGCAATAAGCAGGTCAGAGCAGCAACGGGCAGGAGAAAAGTGCAGGAGCGGAAGAACCGTCGTATGTTGATATGGAAGTGAATGATGAAAACCGTAAGCACAACTCCGACGGGGTGTTGCAGAGTCATAACCCGGGGTACGGGTCTGGAGATAGTGCCAGCGACAAAAAGTGGAGAGACGCCTCTTAGCCCACCTCCAAAACAGGACTCCAAGAGGTCTAAACCAACCCTACAAACTAAGAAGAATCCTGCTGGAGTGCTGAAAGAAGATCCTCCCACAGGGCAAAAACTATGATGCTAGATCGGTGGCCTCCTCGGCGGAGGACCGCCGGGCGCAATGAGTTTGTTAAGTTGGAACTGCCGGGGTATTGGCAACGCCCCGATAGTTCAAGAGCTCCGCGAGATAGCGGTAAAGTTTGCCCCTAAAGTGCTATGTATAATTGAAACTCGGATAGGGAGGGATAGAGCAGAAAATCTAGCAAACACTTTAGGTTTTGATTCATCATTTGCTGTTGACTCCGCTGGTAGAAGCGGGGGCCTAGTTCTTTTTTGGAATAATGAAATAAAGGTGAAAATTTTGGGCTACTCGAGGTTCCATATTGATGCAAAAATCTGTGATATTGGTTCGCAACCTTGGCGTTTGACATGCTTCTATGGAGAGGCACAAACACATCTTCGCCAAACGTCATGGGACACCCTGAAGGGGTTGGCTGCTCATAGACCCCTCCCATGGGTCTGTTTGGGCGATTTTAACGAAGTGCTAAGACGGGACGAACATGATGGTATAGGTCAGAGATGCCAAGCATAGATGCAAGGCTTTCGTGATGCCGTGGATGTTTGCGGTTTGAATGAATTGGGTTTCCAAGGCAGGATGTGGACGTTCGAGAAGAAAGTGACAGGCAGCACTTACACCAGGGTGAGGCTAGACAAAGCCCTTGCTACGGCAGAATGGAGCTCTCTGTTCCAGGGTGCAGCGGTGGAACACCTTAAGGCGGCGACCTCTGATCATTCGCCTATTCTCTTGAAGTTGGAATCCACGGCGAGGCATCAAGCGAGAGAAAAGCTCTTTAGATACGAAGTTATGCGGGACTCTCATGCAGAGTTGAAGCAAACCGTGAGATCGGCATGGGATCCAAATAGCCAAAACCCATCTGTGAGTGCTGTACGAGCAAAGCTAGCATCGTTGGCTAGCAATCTGGGAGAGTGGAGCAAACACACTTTTGGCAGTGTGCGAGGAGAGATCAGAAGTTTGAAAAAAGAGTTAGACAGGCTAAGAAACATAAATGGCAGGACCGGCCCGAGTGCCGCTGAAGTGAAGATAAACGATCGCCTAATCGAGCTGTACCTCCGAGAGGAGTTGATGTGGCGCCAGCGGTCGAGAGTAGATTGGCTATCGGCGGGTGACAAGAATACACATTTTTTTTCATCTTAGGGCATCGATGAGACGCAGAAAAAACTTGATCAAGTCTCTACAAAGACAGGACGGACAGCTCACGGATGACCCAACCGAGATGCAACAAATGGCGTGGTAGTTTTATCATATATACCTCGGAGGGGGTACAGGGGATGGAAGAGGTGCTGCAACATGTACTAGCAAAGGTAACAGATGAAATGAATGACAGGCTCATGGCTCCATTTAAGGAAGAGGAAGTTAAAACTGCACTCTTCCAAATGTTTCCCACGAAGGCCCCCGGGCCGGATGGGTACCCAGCCCACTTCTTTCAAAGACATTGGGACATATGTGGGGCCTCGGTCACCAATACAGTTCTTGGTATTCTAAGGGGTGAAGAAAGTCCCGCATGCATAAATGATACTTTGCTGGTTTTAATACCAAAGGTAGCAAATGCAACACTTTTGACTCAGTTCTGACCCATCAGCCTTTCTAATGTATTTTATAAAATAGCATCGAAGGTACTTTCAAACCGTCTCAAAGTGATCTTACCTGATATCATATAAGAGGAGAAATCGGCCTTTGTTCCGGGGAGGCTCATCACAAACAACATAATCTCAGCCTATGAGTGTCTACATTTTATGAAGAGAAACCGGTCGAAGAATAACCGTTTTTGTGCATTGAAGTTAGATATGATGAAGGCTTATGATAGAGTTGAGTGGAGTTACCTCAAAGCCATTATGGAGAAACTAGGGTTTGCAGCACCATGGGTCTCCATCATTATGAACATGGTATCTTCAGTCTCTTTATCAATTTTATTTAATGGCTTGAAACTGGAGGAGTTCAAACCCTCCAGAGGTATTCAGCAGGGAGATCCTATTTCTCCATACCTGTTCTTGTTGGCAGCAGAGGGCCTTTCGTGCCTTTTGAAATCACAAAACCAGTCATCCCAGCTTGGCGGAATTAAGGTGGCACCGACGATACCGTCAGTAAACCACCTATTATTCGCGGATGACAGTCTGCTGTTTTTAGGGCAAGTGTTAATGGAGCTGAAGAGGTATCAAACCTACTGGAGACCTACTGTGCGGCATCGGGACAGAGAATAAACAGAGAGAAATCCTCTATATTTTTCAGCAAGGGGTGCCCGGAAATTGTAAGATCGGCAGTGAAAGGCCATCTTCATGTTCCCAATGAATCGTTGAGTGACAAATATTTGGGGTTACCTACGGATGTAGGACACTCCAAAAAGGGGACTTTCAAATATTTAAGTGATAGAATTTGGGAGAAGGTAAAAGGATGGATGGGCAAACTACTGTCAGCAGGAGGGAAGGATGTGCTAATTAAGTCCGTCGCCTAGGCATACCTGTTTTTTCAATGTCATGTTTCAAACTCCCCAGGAGGCTGTGTGAGAACATAAGTGCCATTATTCAAAAAAATTGGTGGGGTTGCAAACAGGGTAAACGAAAACCAGCATGGGTATCTTGGGAGGTGATGACAAGACCTAAGTATCTGGGAGGTTTGGGCTTCAGAGATCTTGAGCTGTTTAACTTGGCTTTACTGGCGCGACAGGCGTGGAGACTTCTTCAGGAGCCAACCTCCCTGAGTGCGAGGATTTTGAAGGCTTCTTATTATCCTAATGGAATCATCCTCTCGGCAGAATTGGTATCTAGGCCATCATAAATTTGGAGAGCAATATTGGAAGGAAGGGATATTATGAAGCAAGGAATCATTAGCAGAATTGGCAATGGCCAGAGTACAGATATATGGTCAGACAACTGGATACCGAAGAAGGCCTCACGTCGACCGATCTTATCGCTGGTTGCTAACCCACCACGCATGGTGCATGAGCTACTCCTTCCAGCGTTGGCGTCCTGGAATGAAGATCTAGTGAGGAGTGTATTTTTGCCAGTTGATGCGGGCGAAATCCTAAAAATACCTGTATGCATGCGAGATGTTCCTGACTCATGGGCATGGTATCCGGATAAGAAAGGTAATTTCTCGGTTAGCTCAGTCAACCGAATGATCATCAGCACAAAGATAGAAAGGGAGAGTTGGTTAGAAGGGCGCGCGGGCCCCTCAAAAACCTCATCAAAAGAGAAGGCTTAGAGCTCTCTCTGGAAGCTGCAAGTTCCGTCCAAAGTTCGAGTGTTCTTATGGAGGCTGGCACGGCATTCATTACCGACAACGGATGTTCTTCGAAACAGAAACATGTCAGTGCAAGATGCATGTCCTCTGTGCGGAGGGGAAGATTCATGGAGACACGCTCTTGTCTCTTGCACTATGGCAAGATGTACACAGGAGAATACCTCGGCTCTTCGGCTGTTGTGTTCAGTGGCATCACGGATCCTTTGATCCTTGAAGTTTATGCGTGCAAAGAGGCAATGGCCCTGGCAGAAGACCTCAACTCCGGAAGCAGAGGACCACATGCAGCGATTCTACATGAAATATCAGAACGGATGAGTCTTTTTCTTTCTTGCAATTTTGTTTTTGAACGTAGAAATTTTAATTTCGAGGCTCATGATCTCGTCAAGTTTGCTAGTAGTCTTTCGGTTGGTCGTCATGTCTGGTTGGGCATGCCTCACGACCTTAACCTTGTACCCACAAACATTTTGTTGGTTTAAATAAAGACCGGCGAGAATTCTAAAAAAAATCAGAAAACTAAAAGAAATATAGAGTTTCAGTACTGTGCCCACAAGTAGCAGAGGCCACGCCACATCCTCTACCGGCCAGGCAGCCGCTGCTGCAACCGCCGTCGACGAGCGGAGCGGCAGCGCACCCCACCTCCCCTGCCCACCCGGCCGCGGCGCCGCATTTTCTTCCCGTCCGGTACTAGCCACGCCCCATCTTCTCCCCGATCCAGCAGCAGCCACATTTCCCCATCTTCTCCCCTGTCCGGCGGCTAGCACCCACGCGTCGCCGTCCGGCCGTCCGGCCGCCGCGTCGGACCTCCTCGCCCGCATCTGCTGCGGCGAGCCGGCGCGCTCGTCCCTACCCCTCGACCTCGAGTGGTAGGCCAACATTCCCTCCATCCGGCCGCCGCGTCGCAGCTTCCCCCATCCGGCAGATGCGGCGTCGCCTCCGCTCCGTCCACGTCCGGCAGCGGCAGCCACGCCCCTGTCCCCGCGCGCACTGTTTCCCACGCATGGCGAGCGGGCGGCGGCCGAAGGGATTTGGGGGTTTCTCCGTTCGCGTGCAGCGGTGGTTGGGATTTGGGGATTTCTCCTTCCGTGCGTCTCTGCACCCTCCTCCTCCTCCTCCTCCCCCACGCCGTGCTCCAACGGCGCCACCTCTGATGGCCGAGGAGCATCCTGCAGATGCAGCACCTCGGATGGCCGAGCAGCACAATGCAGCCATCATCACCAGTCCACTGCACGACGACGATCTGCTCGAGAGGATCCTGATCAGCCTCCCCCGCGCCGTGCCCGTCTCCAACCGCTGGTGCCGCGTCGGGCTTCCTCAAACGCTTCCGTTTCAGCCACCCGTCGTCGCCCCTCGTCGGCGTATTCGTGGACAACAAAAACGAGCGCATCCCCCATATCCTCCATATTTGGGCTGGAAATGACGGATGCCTATCAACCCGGTCGTTTGAGGTCCGTCTGAGACGTCCGTTTGGATCGAAAAATGTGATCGGTCAGTAACCGGACGGCCGGCGCGTATCAGATGGGTTTGAGGCGCCGACTGTAGATGCTCTAAATAAACAAACAAAAACAGAATAGTCGTACAATTAATTAATACTAGATAGTTTGTACGTACTAGTGTGTTGGTCATTTCCTAGTGTAAAGAGAAGAAGCCAATCCAAGAAGGGAATCCCATCCAGGTATTAGTATTTAATTTGGGCGGGCCCCACCAAATCCTAAGTGCTCTCTTGTCCTCCCATCCATGCATGCACGCATGGATGGATGCATACATTTTCCGTTGCTTCCGAATTAATTACAGCTTAGGGAATCTTTTTTTTGGGAGAGAGCGTGGTGGAGCAGCTCACCACGCACGGCCGCGCGCGAGCCAGCCTGCCACCGTGGCAAATTCTGTTACGGCCCTCCCTCCCTCGCTCTTCTTTACACTTTACATTTCCCCCTAAAAACATTCCTTTCCATTTCAAAATTCGAACATTTGCAGAGAAAATAAGCATCCCATCAATATTCCGAGGCGCCTGCATCAACATTCCGAGGCACCTGCCCGTTTTCTTTTTAAATCGAGGCATCCGTCCGGTCCGGGTTAAATGTAAGGTCCTTCTTCACATAACTCGAGTGTCAGGTTTTGCGGGGCGATGTATCATGTAGAGTGGGAGGATTGGATTGACACCGTCTTGCTGCCATCTTCCCTAGTGCCTACGCTCTAGTAGGCGGCTGATTCGGTGATCTTGCCTCATACTGCTTCAGGTCATTTTTCTGTTAAGTCTCTATATTCCAATTTGATTTCTGGCTCCGTTACTTGCAAGCTGAAGGATATTTGGCGTCCCCATATCCCTATGAAGTTAAAAAAAAGTAAGTGGCATAGAGGCCGATTGTCGGCCACTGACCATTTTCGTAAAAGTAATGGGCTGGCTTTGGAATTCTTCGCCCTTTGTGCTGGCCTTGAGGACTCGAGCCATATTCTCCTCAGTTGTGACAACAAAGGGCGACGGTGCTATTAACTTTGATGATAGCAAAGGGGGCGAGGGCTCCTCAAAAGGTTCCATGGCTTCAAGCAGGTCCCTAGTCTACGCACTCAGCTTGAACGGCGGCATAGCAGCTTCCTCTGAACCCATCCCGCAGATGCCAACAACGCGCGAATGTTGGTATCGCTGGAGTTCCGTTGTAGTGCACTGCTATGGACAACGGGCAGGTGCGGGAGACACTTTTCCGAATGTCGCCGTCCAAGGCACCTTGTGTCGATGGGTTTACAACTGGGATTCTTTCCGAGGCATTGGTAGCTTACGTATGATGATGTCGTATCGACATACTAGGTCTTCTCATTGCGATTTGTCGACTTCGTAGCACTAAGGGGGAAGCACAGCAGGCGGTTCTTCACAAATCCAAATTCACAGTGTACTAGGGTTTAAAAAGGGGAAATATTCTATATACTCGGAGCTCATGCAAGCTAGTTTGCCACAATATACTTTTGCTACCTGTTACCTGTTGGGCAATTGTGGCGGGTCCAAAGGCGTTGGATGTTGGTGTGATCAATTGGGATGGAAATGGCTCCTCCATTTCAGTGTGAATGCACCTTGAAGTGACCGCATATCAAAGAATATTGCAGATGCAATGTTTGTCTGGCTATGGAGGAGTATCTTGAGCATGCCTTGATACATTGCTCACATGCTAGATGTTTCTGGGATGGAGGTTTCTTATTTTTATTTTTACTTGTAACAGCTCTAGCTCTAGTGTTTCTCATGGCAGCGGCTGGATCTCATTATCTAGGAGGAGTGGAGGTGACATCGCTAGGTCTTTGCAAGGGTGGGGGAGAGGAGGTGTCTGTGCATGCATGCGCTAAACAAACAAACAAACAAACAAATACTGTAAAGCGGAGTAGTGGAAGAGGTGCATGCAGTCCCTTCCACCCATCCATCCATCCTTGAATTAATTAGCATGACAACCGCAAAAAAATATGAATTAATTAGCACAGTTAACCGAATCTATTTCCGTTGCCGCAAGTGGATTGGAGCGTGATCCAGCAGCTCACCTCGCACGCGCGGCAGCTGGCCAGCCTGCCAGCGTGGCATTTCTGTTACGGCCCTGTCCCCTCACTCTCTCTCTCCCACTTTCCGTTTACCCGTTCAGTCACTATGAGATATTTTGATTTTACCCCTCCCTCTCTCTCCGCGCCCCGCACTTTCTGTGACTGTGATATATTTTTTCTCTTTTTAAACCTGCCTGTCCCTGGAAAAAGGTCTAGTCATTTGAAGCATTCTTCTTCACGATCCAATAAAAGCATCCAAATTTGTTTCAAACAGAGATGATAACGGAGTGCAAGGAAAGAATAAAAACATCCAAATTTGTTTCTAGCGCCGCCGCTGACCTGCCTAGTTTCTTGTGGCCTTGGGGCTATGGCCGGAGGCGCGGTGGATCACGATCCTTGCCGGCGGGAGGGCTCATACTTCATTTTAGGTGCGTGTATTTTTTTTGGGTCAGCTTAGGGTTTGTGTTCTGCTCAGAAAGATGGAGCGGTGGCGACTCCCTAAAGATGTAATAACCCCTGACCTCCGACTCTGGCACCCCCACCCCTGGACGACGGACTGTATGCCTCCTTCGCGATGTACTACCACCGCCTCAGAGATGGCGAGGGAGCAAGGGCATGGGAAAAAGAGGGGGTTAGCCGCTGTTGTCCGCTGACGTTCCCGCATAGAAGCTCAAATTAGGCAAGTCTCTGTTTTAGACCGTCATTCCAAGCGAGTATTCCTCAATATATACAACAAACAGATTTTTCAACAAAATATATGAGCCCCCGTTAGAATAAAAGCACGCATTATTAAAAAAAAACTGTGAAACATCTTTGTAGTTACATGAACAATCGTTTAGATCTGTGGCGTGTATATAGCGTAGGTTCGGTTTGGCAGCTAGCCGGCGGCGTTGGGGAGTGGGCGGCGCGGCTGGAGTGGCGTTTTGCGACGGAGGTCTTCCTCTCCGGCGGTGGAGGTCCGAGGAGCTCCGCTGCCGATCTTCCGTATTCCGCGTGCTTGGGGCTCGGTGGACCTGCTGGGTGCTCTTTTCCCTCGCTAGTGTCCGCGGGACGGCGGATCCGGGATCTCGAAGATCTGAATCGAGCTGGTGGTGCGGTGCAGGGCGTTGGCTTCGACTGCGCGGGATGGAGGCCTTCCGGGGCCGAGCTTCGTCGACTTCCCGTCCGCAGAGAGTCTGTTCCAAATCCAAGGCTTGTGTGGAGCAGCAGCGGCGGCGCGCCGGCTATACGTCTTCGTCGTCGTCTTCGTCAACGTGGTGCTGGGGCTTCAATGTAATTTTTTCTTGTCTCTGGACCTTTCTGTAAGAACCCTGTGCTAAATATCAGCAGTTCTTTTCCCGCAAAAAAAACAATCGTTTAGAAAGTGTGAACAGTATTTAATAATGCATGCACATTTTTTTTGAAATATATATTACCCACCCCCAATTGCCCCCCCCCCCCCCCCAATAGTCACCTAGCCACTGCTGACGACATGGTATATGGGTGGGTCACAAAGGGTCAAATGAATCTCCTCTCCTTTTGTTAACTAAGCTTGAAGAATTTTATAAAATCAATGAACAAATCTGTGAGCATTTATGAAATTTTGCAAAGTTTTGAACATTTTTAAACAGATAAAATTGATAAGTTAAAATCATGGAAAAAAATCAAACCAAGAAAAATGTTAGAACAATAAAAGGGAAAAATTGCAAATCATCTTCTTAAAGCATCTACAACCGGACGTAGCTAAATTTGGCCCCCAAACGTCCGTGGACCCGCCTGGACGCGTCTGCTGTTAGTGACCACTTAACACTCAAATGTTTGATGCCACAACCGGATACCTCGTTGCAAATCATCAAATCCATACAATTACAAACAACGTAAAACCGAGTTTAAATCTCCGCTGGTGCCCATCCTTGTTGTTCCCTCCGTGACCCTATTCAGTGGCCGTGAGTCCCGCGAAGTGAAGGTCTGGTCCTCGGTGAGGTAGAGTAGGACATGAGACACAGACTGGTCCACATGGAACACGAGGCGCCAACGTGTCCCATGCCTTACTCTTCCTCGTTGGAGTCCATGGCCTGGATGTCGCCAGTTGAGGTGAAGTCGATGATAGATGTGGACGGGCGAGAATTGTCCAAAGAGGCGTGTGACTCCTCCTCTGTGTCCTATGCCGCGAGGGCTGCCGCGGCCTCCCTCGTCCTCTGCCTCGCATAGAGGGCATGTCCTCGCGCCTGCCTCTCAATGCCTCGTCTCCGTAGCGGACGGGTCGTGAAGCATGGCGCCTCTGACCTTGATGTGAGCCGGATCCGACGTGATGAACGCATGAAGGAGTGCCTATATCCGTCACTGATACGGGGTGGATATGTGAGGTGCCGGTCAGTCCAGACATTTGAACAGTATTTGCCAAGTTAGGTTATTAGGTGGCATTTTTCTGTGCGGGCAATGCGACCGTCGAGACGTTTAGGGCGGGTATGGGGCTCGGGTTATAGATACTCTTGCTGGTTTGGGAAGTGGCTTGCGCCGCAAGAAGGCGATTTGATGTAATGGTAGAAGAGAGCATGAGGCATCAGCTCAAGTCACCCGGCGGGGTCACGCGTGCGAAGCCACACGCGCGGGCGAAGCCAGCGTGGCCGGCGGTTACGCGCGGTGTGCCGTCTGCCATCTGCCTGCCTGTTTTCACCACCCTGCCATCCCCTCCGCAGGTTAATTAAAAGGGTGAAGGTGCACTTTTACCACACCAGGTGCAGTGAAGTGATAGATACACTCGCGCGTACGTAGCAGTAGGTAAAAAAATTGCACGGTGAAATCGATCAAAGGCACCAGAGACGAGCACGCCGCCACCGCCGCACCGGGGTATAAAAGAGGCGGGAGGCTGACTTGCGCGGCCAGCTAACCGAATCACCAGAGAGAGAGAGAGGCGGCGAGAGCGAGAGAGGGGAGGGAGGGAGGGAGCGAGCGACCGATCGAGCGCGGGGCGGGGATGGAGGCGGTTCCTCCCGCCGGTGGTGGTGGCGGCGGCGGCGGCGGTGGTGGTGGAGGCGCCGCCGCCGACGGCGTGGCCCCGCACGTCGCTGCCGGACTTGCTGCCGCTGCGCCGGGCGAGCAGGCACCCGCGCCGCTCGCTGCTGCCGCGGTGGCGGTGGGCGAGCATGACCTCGCCGCCATGGACGTCCTGGAGGAGCACGACGCCGACCAGGTCCGTTTTCTCCTCCTCCTCCTCCTTCTCCTCCCCTCCGCCGCCATGGAGGTCCTGGAGATGCTGTTTCGATTTGGAAGCTCGCGTCGTCGTCGTCCCTGACGAGTTTGTGTGCAGGTAGCGCTCGCCGCGGAGGAGCTCGGCCATGCCGTGGAGGAGGAGGAGGAGGGAGGACAGCTCGACGACGAGGAGGACGACGATGCTGAGGTCGCCGTGGAGGAGCAGGAGGAGGAGGGAGGATAGATCGACGACGATGACCACGACGATGCCGAGGTCGCCGTGGAGGGCGACGACGAGGACGACACTGCGCCACCGGAGGAGCAGGTGAGTTCCCCTAGCGCGCGCTTCTTCTCCTCCTCCTTCCTGCCTTGCTTCGACTCATGGTCTCGTCCAGCCACTGCAGCACGTGGAGGAGCTGCTCGGGGGCCTCGACGGCGGCGACGACGACGACGACCTGGAGCCGCTGGTGCCCGCCGCGGTGAACCAGAACCAGCCCCTCCCGCCCCTGCCCGCGCCGCCTGCTCAGGTGCAGCAGATCCAGGGCGGGCAGCCGCAGGAGGTACGTACCCCTCCTCTTCTCCTCCTCGTTCAAGTGATGGCGGTGCCGCGGTGGTGATGCTGCCGCCGCGCCGCTGCGGAGTGCTCTGCTGCCGCGCTAGATGGTTGGTTGCGATGAAGACTCACTGCTCTGGTTTTGCAGCTTGGCGCGATCAATCAGCAGAACGCCCTCGCGCCAGATGCCATCGTGGAGCAGCTCCAGGTTCACGCGTCCTCCATCTTCTCTTCCTGTTTTTCTTCTTGGTGCGCGGCCGAACATTGCCGGCTGGTTGAGATACATGCATGGCCGCTCCCGTTTGCTGATGCTGCATATCTCTGATCGTCTCTGTGTGCAGGGCCAGCCCGGTGACGACGACGACGATGACGAGGTCAACCAGAACCAGGCCCAGCTCGGCGGTGGCGACGACGACGAGGGCGGCGTGAACCAGAACCAGGGCCAGCAGGTCAACCACAAGGTATAAGCTCACTGCCGGCCGCCCTCCCCCTCTCTCCTTGACATTGATGATATGCTGAACCTGTCGAATGAATGACTGAATGATGGATGAATCATATGCACTGGACGGATGGCTTCATCACCATCCATCCACTAATTTTGTACAGCTAGGATAGGAACCACACTTTCCTTTTCGTTATACATGCAGGTCTGATGGTGTACTAGCTAGATACATATCTGAATTTTTAAATATTTTTTCTAAGTCTCTGAACCATGTGATTCTCCACGCCGAATCACACGCGCTCTAGCTCACCGTATAACTAGCTCTCGCCATGCCAAGTGCGCGCACCCGATGAACTCTGGACGCCAGAGCGTGCATCAGTCTAGTTCTGGTGCAAGATCCGGTCACCCCATGCCTCTGTATTTAGCTGAATTATGAGCATCATTATGAGCTGCCATTATATTTATTCATTTAGTTGCTTGATTACACCCTGCTCTCGTCAAACAGCTTGATTACCTTGGTTTCATCCTCGCCGGAGTTACCATGCTCGTGTTGGGGAGCATGCTGGTAGCGGAGCTCGGCACTGATGTCACAACCTGGATGAGTACAGTTCAAATGATGACGCCCAAGAGATGGACGCTTGGCGTGTTCGTCGCCATGGGCGAGATCAGTTCGTTGGTGCTCACTTACGCCCCGGCGTGAGTAACTCATTTGATTACCTTGTGTTTTCAGTTTGAATTTACAACGACCGTCGATCCAAAGCCAACTCATTTTAATTTGTGGTGCAGGTGGAAGTTTAGGGCCATTTGGAGAAGGGAGGAGGGAGCGGGGGTTGGCGCGGGGCTCGCCACGATGCTGCCCCTCGTTGCCGCCTTCCTCAATGGCGGGGTGTGGGTCTTCTACGGAGCCGTGGTGGCAGGACAGAACTGGTCCGTAATCATCTTGAACGGGGTTGGAACGGTGTTCCAGATGCTCTACATGACAGTCTTCTGTGGACGGTCCGAGGCTCCATGGCGACACAAGCTGCTGGTCCTGATGCTTGGAGCCGGCGCTGGCGTCGTCATCGCCGTCGTCGACTACTTCCTCCTCCACCTCGCCTTGGGCTTCGAGATGGACAGTGTCATCGGCTGGTCGGGTGCGGCGACCAGCATCACCACGTACGCCTTCACCTGTGTGGTCAACCTGGTAAGTTACTTTGTAGCTAGACAGTAGAGTAGAGTAGTTGTCGATCGGTCGTAGGTTGCCATGTACGTACTGATCGCGTGGACCTATGTTGTTCTAGTCTGGTGCAGCGCGCGACAGGGGAGCTTGGGGGGTGCCCACGCAGGCATGGGTCTCTCTGGCCAATGCAAGCATTTGGTCGGTCTGTGGAGCGGTCACACAAGACTGGTGCATGCTGGTACGTATACATCTGGGTTACTTGTTGCTGAAGTGGAACAGCGGTGGCTTCGTTGTGAATGTGATGATGAACCTGATCCTGAGTACGAATTGCTGGTGCACAGACCCCCAACCTCGTGGGCATCTTGAGCTTCATCGTTCAGGCATGCCAGATCGTCTACCTCCGCTGCCACAGGCCACCGCTGGAGGAGGATGAAGATGAGCTGCAGCGACGCCTGCTGGATTCCAATGTGTAGTTAGTTCGTCAGCCATGCATCCATTATCTTGCCAACGTTGTGCTCTCACAAGAGCCTTCTTGCCCATCGTCGCTTCATGGCATGCATGGAAGATTACCTTGACACTCCTTGTAATTACTTTGGTCGGTGGATACTCCTTGTTGCTGTTGCCTGTTACTTTGGTCGGTCGACACTCCTTTTGTTGGTTTTAGACGTTGCATTGCAAATTGTGCCTTACAATGCGCACACCATTCCTTGTGACTTTCCTTCCTGTACCAAAATGAGTAACAGAGGCCTAGCCTAGCCACTACTGCTGCTTCTTCTCGAATTGTCCCCTAGCCTAGCCACAAGAATCGTGTGGCGGGAGCTTAATTACACAAGGCCGCTGACGCTGCTGCATTCTTCGCCGCCGCTTCCCGTTTCTCAAGCCGTACGTGTTTCACGTCCTAACAGTATTTCTTTTAAAGAAAACTTCCAATCTCATTCATCATCATGATAGGACAACGAACATCGATCATAAATAACAAAAAATACATTCATATCTATATACCACCTAGCGACGACATAAGCACTGGAGTGAGCCGAAGACGCGCCGCCGTCAACACCCCTCCCTCGCTGGATCCAGACAAAAATTGTTGTAGTAGATAGTAGGAAGTCGACGTGCCAATGTCCCATTGGACCAGTGCACCAGGATAACAACCGCTGCTAATGAAGAGAAGTGTTGATCGAATGGATCCAACCTAAAGGCACACTCACGTAGAAAAATGAAGACCGGATCCGAGCCGATCCACCAAAGACAACCACCGACCATATCCTGCAATAACCGCTGGAGAGGCACCTCCACAGGCCCTCTGATGATGCTAGACGCACCACCACGATGGAGGCTAGGAGGTGAGAACCATATTCTATCTTCAGGGATCCGCTGCTGTCTTGTCTTCCTGAGCAGGACACAAACCCTAGCAAAACTCAATGAAACATATAAAAACAAAGCCCTGCTGCCGACAAGGACCAGGATCCACCGCACCCTAAGGTCACAGGAGACGGGACAGATTGGCGGCATGCTGACGGAAGGCAAAAACTCTAGCCGCCCCGTTTGCTTGGAGAAGAGGCGAAGGGGTAAGCCGCCCTCACTTCATGCCCTAATAGTTAGGTGCTTCTAGTTTGGGATCGTGTTGTAAGCTGTGTTCCCCAGCACCTTTGTATCTTTTTCTACCGGCGTTGTTTTTTCTTTTCTCCGTCCATGGAGTTTTGATAGGATCAATTTGATGATCCTACAGTTTCGCCCGATCTTTCACCGCAAGACAATTAGATAGCCAACCTTCTACTCACGGGAGCAATCGACGCAACTTGAAGATGAAGAAACGAATCCAGCAAGCAATGATTTAATGATCAACATGCCTCAAACCTTAGCCTGATAATTTTTGATGCACACAAGAACCTTCACGCAATGTTTATTCAATCTGGATAAACGGTGCGGCCGTTCCCAGAGGGATGCTTCACCCCGAGATACAACTCAATGTCTAAAACCAAAAAAATAAATTCCTACCCTAAACCTTAGAAGCTGGGTCCTTTATATAAGAGACCAGAAACCAAGTCGGTTGGTCAGGCCCAAACCGAAACACACAAATAAATATTCTAATTGGCCCATAACATGGCGTAGAATAAAATAAATAACTAAAAATGCAATCGACCGAATTACCATGGTTCGGTGACTCCCTTGGCGCGCCTCAACTTGGTGGAGTCCTGAGGTTGGGCTTCACCTCCTTCTTCATGGGAACAACATGAGGTATTGGGATGCCGTCATCAAGTTTGGACACTGTGTTTGTTTGATGTAATTCTGGCCAATCGATGACTTTGTTAATTCGAAGTCGGGCTCACTAAATGCTATGTGCTAAAAAACCTTAATAACACCTAGATCCAAGCTGTCATTCGACAACAATGACTGCCGGGAATTTGGTCGACACAACCATTCTTCAGCAACCACTCTCCCGCAGCCAAGCCACTGCAAGCCGACCACATCCCGAATTCAAGAACCCTAAACCTAACACTAGAAGGAGAATACACAGCAGGAGCCTACCTAGCTAGTCACGGATTCGCCGTCCAAAGAGGAGATCGGCTGGTTGCTCCATGAAACAATGGCGTAAGGCGACCGATGGCGAGACATCGATTGGTGCCGACGGCGGCGGTCGCAGTTTAGAGATAGAACGAGTGCGAGGGAAGAACTGGTCTGGCACGACCAGCTAACCAGTGTAGCCCACTTAAACGGGCCATGATCTAAAAAAATATATTCTTAAACGGACTCGAGAACGTTCATGTGTCGCGCTGTCCACGTCATCCCGACAAGCGGGCCCACCTGTCGGATTCACTGTGTTCACGGCCAAATGCAAGCGTCAGAGCTCCATGTTACACATTTGGCCATAAAATTGGGGGGGCGGGGGGGGGGGGGGGGGGGGGGGGGTTGTACCATGTTGTTCGTTACCCTAGACCCAAGTGTGATGATTTCGGTAAACACACAAGATGCCATCATGTGAAGGCTATAATGCCATCCATTTCCCTTCAAATAATGTCCCTAGTGATTGCCTCTAGTTTAGTACATGCTACGACCACAATCTCATGGCCCTAGCCACTTGCCAAAGTGTATAACATATATGCATTAACACAGTGTAAACACCTTACTACTAGTTCACTCGATTCATTCGTAGAAAACTGAAAACTGAAGCAAGTTTTCTACTCTTCTTCCTACACCACATTTCTGCACATGATAACAGAGAGGATAAGTTAATGAATGACAAGTTAAAAAATTATAATCGACAATGCATACAAACACTTACTTCTTATTTAGTTTGCATTTCTTGCTGCATCTAGTGTGTCCTAGCAATTTGCAAGTGCCGCACCGGATTTTCACCTCATCGTAAGAAAGTGGTCTACCATGTTTTGAGAAAGGGTGGTTATCATCTACCTTTGTTGCACCTTTTTTTGATATTTTAATTGGATCTTGAACTGCAACCTTGTTGCCTTCACAATCCTCTACATATTCAATTGCACACTTACTGAGGTCAGACGTTTTCTTACTCAAATTTTCCTGTAGCAGATCATACTCATGGCTCTTAGCTATCAGGACCTTCAAACTCTCATGTAACTGATCCCACAAAGCGGGGTGTTTGCATGCCGCATGCATAGCTTCTGACGCTAACACACTAACATGGCTATCTTTTATTCTTTCCCCAGCCCCAGTCCAACCAAATCCTAAAAGATCGCTTGTGCACCTCGCGGGTAGTCCCAAACTTGCTTCTTTCATGAACCGAAGAAGAACTAAACAATCTGGTATTTCAGATATATTCATGTACTTCAATACATGGAATATGTGCTTGCAAGGTAGACCCTTTCGAATCATTCTTCTGCAGCTACACCTTATAGTTTCTGCGAAATTCTCTGGTGTATACTCCACCCAAAAGCGGCTCTTTCGGTTGTTCTTCCAGGCCACAATGAACTGTTGTGATTCGTCTCCGACCATTCTTTCTATAATCTCCATGCCGCCATCTTCTTTAAGACCATCTTGCAACATATAGAAGTTTGCTGGAGTGAAGACGTGAGAAGTAGCTACCTCAAGTTCCCTCGAGCTAGTAACTGGCACCGGTACAGTTTGTGAGGCCATGCAGTCATCTCGCGCCTCATTCTCACGGATACATACAACGGTGTTCTCATAGTGCAAAATCATATCCACCATGGTCATTTCACCGTCTAGGTGGAGGTGAAGGCAGGAGTTCAAACTTTCACTCCTCTGGTTGCTTTTCATGCCAACCTAAAACTCCTCTGTCAGATAAGCTGCAGCCCACAGTCTCCTCTTCTTATACATCCGTCTCAATCAAGTTACTGTTATTTCTGACTGCCATCTTTTGGCAAACGCATGCCTTCTCTCCTCAAACGTGGCCGTGGATGTGGTGTTGTACAGAAGAGTTGGAACTGGTTCCAGGACTTGCGAGTGAGGTGAATCTTCATTTTTTTTTCTATATGCGATGTACATATACAGTGCCGCACATCTAGCAAGACTTGACGAACTGCCTTGATCATCGTAGCGTCGGCGTCCGCGGTTACACTCTTCGTTAGCTTCTGACACATTGACATCAAAAAAGTTTGCTACAAGGCAAGTCCTTTCTCGCCATGAAATACGACCACGGAATCCATCGCAACTTTGGCCAAGTGTCCCAGGGGAACACCAGCCAGCACAGGGAAGGAGGATAAATCCTCGTCATCTAAGGAAGCCGAGCCTGGGGGAGGACGGGAAGACGGACTTGGATCAAGGTTGCGCGCTGCGGCATGGCGAGACACCTTCTCTACAGCGTTCGGAGAAGCCACCGCCGTCCCGCCCGCCAGTCCCAGGCGAGCGCTCTTCTGCGAGACCATGGCCGGAGACGAAGCAGAGCGGGGGCGTCCCTTGCCCTGGGCGGAAGTGTGCGGTCGTCGCGCGCGGGGGGGGGGGGGGGGGGGGAGGGGGTGGGGGGGAGGAGCGATGACCGGAGGAACCTTGACTGGACACACAGGACCGTGAGATAATTGTGGACACACAGTGAGGCTAACAATGCCCGAGTCACCATCCATCATGTCCGAGGCCTCCGGCGACACGGGAAACAACATCACCTCCCCCTCCAGCAAGGTAGCAAGCTCGTCCACGACCTCCACCTTAGTCACCGCCCGCTCACCAAGGAGTTCCCCACTGGTCAGCAACATTGAAGCCCATGGGGAGGCGGTTTCCGCGACCCCCTTCCTAGCGCCTTGCCTAACGATGGCGCGGTTGGTGCTGCAGCCGTTCCCAGGACATCATCATCATCAGGCAAGGACGGGGAGCGAGAACAGCTACGTCGCTCCCCGCCCGAATCCCCCGCGGATCCCCATAGCCCGAGAGAGGAGGGCTATCACGATGCCTTAGAGCCATCCACCTGGGTCGGGCCCTCAACCAAGATGCGGAGGTCGTAGCCGATGTCATTGAAGAACACATGCACGGTAGTTTATAGCTTGGAAGGGTCCGGGGATTTGACCTTGGCACGAACAGCCGGGCCCTTAAGCAGTGAAGGCTCATTGATGTCCACGACCTTACCCAACAGGAGAGACATCTAGCGACTGGTTCCCATCTACTTCGCGATGGCGGGAAGGCCGCAGATCTGGATCCACGCCGTCTCAAGTACCGCAGTAGCCAAGGGATCGACCGTAGGCACCGAGATGTGGACAGTGAGCTCGTGGAGAGCCAGGGTTAACTGCACGGTATGAGTGCCATACCAGAGGCTCAACGGGTCAGGGAATATTGCAAAGAACTCGCGATCAGAGATCGGCATCACCACTCAATCCTAGTTGGCGAGAAAGAGATGTCGCAATTCCTCCGTGATGATGGCTGGAGACGCCGTCTTGCCGCCCAACACTGAGATCAGTGCTGAGAGCGAAGGCGGGGCCTCCGAAACTGAGATCGTCATCTGGTAGTAGCCAAAATCCTCCAGCACGTGGCCATAGAGCAGCAACTCCCACTCGAGGTGGTCTTCCTTGCAAAGAAGAGCCGGATGGTCGGCGCTCTTGCACTTGTAGCAGGCAGGCGACATCTTGCAATCAACCAGGTAATGGCCTTCCAGGCCACAGTTGAAACAAACTGTGGCAACAACCCGCGGACCCCTCTGGTCGAGGGCGACCGCCGGCGGGGCGGGATGGGACACAGAGGAGGCCGGACCGGCCGCACCGAAGGTAGGTAGGCCGCCCTTGTTCTTCTTGTTGTTGGCGAACTGCCCGTATGGATGGTTGCAAGCGCCGATACCGGCCATCAGGTGTTGGGGCTGACGTTGGGGAGGGTTGTGCCGGCACAGAGGAGATCCCTCCTGGCGGTTAGACTGCACTGATGAACGGGACCTACGGTCCTGCCGACCCGACCAAGCCGGGGAGCACGAATGCTGCTCACGGTGGGAGGTGTGGCGGTCTCGGACACACCAATGATCAGGAGAGCGGAAGTGCGACCGGTCGCTTGAGCGATCCTCCCGGTCGACCGTCGTAGCCTTCCCTTTAAGGGCCACCGCTCGCATGTCGGCCACTCGCCGGGCCGCCGCGGGAGAGGGTCGACGGGACGAGGAGTCACGGGCGTCATGCCGGTCGGCCGAGCGGCGCTTGGGGCGCGATGCCCCGTCATCGACCTCACACGCCATAAGAAGGGGCGAAAGGGGGCGCGAGCCACCGAGGAGGGGGAGGCCATGGGGGGGGGGAGCCGCAGCGGAATCGCGGGAGGCGACGCGGAGGGAGAAGCAAGGGGGAAGAGTCTACTGAGCGAATGCCATAAACCACCCGCAAGGCCGGGCCAAGAGGAGTTAAGGAAAGCTGCCGATGCGTCCGGGCCAGATAGGCAGGAGGATGGGCCAGGCCCATTGGGGCCAGCAATTCCAACCAGGCCAATCCTTGCGGCCCACGAACCCATGAGCCTAGCAGACCTCCATAGCCCAACCGCATCGGAGGGCCCAGGCCCAGCACGCACGACCGCATGGGGAGCTGCTAGGGTTTCCCCCTGTACGAACGTGACGCGGCGATCTTAGCTCCGGCAGGCAAGCAGGCGGGGGGTGGGGGGGGGGCATCACCGCCCTTGCTGCCCAGCCGGAACTGGCGGAAACGGCCTTCATAGATCGTCGGAGGGGAGTCCCCAGGTGAGCGGGACAGACAGTCAGGTCGGCGCAGCACCACCGCCCGGCGCAACAAGCTCGCCGCCGCGCCCACATTAGCTCGGCCCCAAATGCCCCACATATATGGCCGAGCACGACGACGGGTCCGCTGTGCAGCCAAAGAGGGGGTAGGAGGAAGGGGAGGTGGGGAGCGTACCTGTGCAACAGCCGGCGTGAGGGCGTGTTCCGGAGAGACCGCTACCGGAAGACGGTCACCGAAGCGCCAGTCCTCCCGAAGGGTGCCCGAAGCCACCGCGCAACCGACCTCCCGGTCCTCCTCCTCCTCCAGGTCAGCCCACCGCGGGACCGAAAGGAGGGAGGCGAGGGAGCGATACCATGCTCCAGGCCAGAGCCGGGAGGCGGGGACGCCGGCGCTGTAGCGGCCCCATGTTGGAGACATGTCGTGGATGGGGGAGCACCGCAGTCCACCATCTAGATCTTGTTTTCAACAGTCACAGTTTCTGCGAAGCAACCTATGGTTGGATGGTTAGAGGGATTGTGGTATCTCCAGTCCACGAGGGTTTAAATCCTGGTGCTCGCATTTGTTCCTGGCTCAGTCTTTCGGAGGTGCTCATAGAGATAGTATGTGCGTTCATAGGGGTGAGTGTATACGCGTGTATATGAGCGCTTGCGTCTGTACTGTGTTAAAAAAAACAGTAACATTTTCTGTTTTCAATGCATCGATGCACTTGTTTTGCACACGACTTGTGGCTTCCCCTCTCGATGTTTCTCGGCGCCGCCTTTTCCTGGATTGGAACATCATCATCGAACTATCCTGTCCTCGTCCCAAACGTTTCCTGCGGCCGACTGACGGGCACGAACACCGATCCTTAACTCCAGATCAGACGTACGTAAACGGTACTCCCTCTTATTCTGCCTCTTCTTATGTTATCTTATTATTAAAAACCTAGAAATCTTTCCCACATAAAAAAAGAAGAAAAGAGAAACCGATAAACCTAAGTGGATTAATATGGCGTATGTGGTCGTGAAGTCGTGCAATGTTTTTTGTTGGGATGGTACTGTACCTTTTTTTTTTTGAGGGGATGGGATGGTACTGTACCTATACGATATGGTTTATACGGGTTATGCAGGGCTTGAGAATCCACACCACCGTATCTAATACATACTCCTATACTACGTTAATATAGATTGGATTGGAACATCACCATCGATCTGTCCTGGCCCAAAAGTTTCCTGCGGCCGACTGATGGGCACGAACTCGGATCCTTAACTCCAGATCACACGTACGTATACGGTACTCCAGCTTATTCTGCCTCTTTTTATGTTCTCTTATTAATTAAAAACCTAGAAATCTTTCCCGCAGACAAAAAGAAGAAAGAGAAACCGATAAACCTAGGTTGATTACTTGGTGTATAATATGGCGGACATAGAGGACGTCGCCATGGCGGAGCCGGACCTCTTGCGACGCCCCATGATCTCGGTGTGGATAGAAAAGGTGAAAGATTACTTGATGAGGTACAGGATCCGCGGTGACGATGCCGCGACGGTGGCGGTGGTGGCGGAGCCACAACAGCATACCAGGTTGACCCTCATCGTCCTCGTCACCGCCGGCGCCGTCTTTGGTTTTTTCGCTTACTTTTACGCGGCGATTAAATGCGAGAAGGAATCGGTCTACACGGTGACGGTGTTTATCGCGATGTTTCTTTGTGCGGGCTTTGCGTTCGGCCTTGCTATGGTTTCTGTTTTTCTCATCAAAGAGTGCCAAGAGGGGTTTCAGGATGAGCAACATCATAGATTAGCAGATTTCCTGCTCCAGGTGTAGATAGATAGAAATGTAAGCATCCATCATCGATGCATGATATGAGAACTTCCCCTGTTATCATATGTACAAACATTGTACGGTATTATTGGCATGCATCTATTTTTCTGATTGAGGGAAGGCAGGCAATGGTAGTTGATTCACATGCACGCACACATATCAGTTTCACACGTACGCAACTATGCATGCATGTGTCACCACCAGCTACGCCAACAAACGTACGTTTTTATTAACATAATACAGAAGCAAGCGCTCATATACACGCGGATACACTCACCCCTATAAACACACACACACACCCTACCCTTATGAGCATCTCATCATCTTGAAATTTACGAAGTCACCGTAGGCACCTCGTCGTCGACGAGACGTCTCTTCCCGCTGAATGCACATCACCGGAAATCCTGAAATAAATTCAGGAATAAACGCGAGCACCAGGTTTGAACCCTGATGGGCTACGTACATACCAAGAGTTGCAAGGCGGTCGGAGTACATACGTACCCAAATAATCTCTGCTCTCTTTTTTCGTCTTCTCAAGAACATGGAAGAGCTTTGCATGTCTTCGAATCAGAGTTTACAGGCGTGAAGGGTAGTCATCGTCATCTGTGGTCGATCGACACCCCTGAGAATCCACCATACAGACATATAGTATTACAAAAGCTACGATCTCGCTAATTTCCACAATGCAAATCCGTCACAAGAGGGGAAGCACTGCAATCTTGTCGAAAATCCGCCTGTTTCATTCTAACGAGATTGACCGCAAGGTAAAAACCACCAAGGAGTCCAATTCCCGGATCGCACCCCCAGAGATCACAAATGAAAACCGACCGCTGGCGTAAACCTCTGGGACCTGTGTAGGCCAATAATACCAGGGACGAATCCAGGATTTGAGCATGAGGGGGGCGAAGAACAAAAAATCATAATGGGGCAACATCTATAACTATTAAAGTTCTAACTATATAATACTGGCACCGAATTTTAATGACATATTTCGATTTTTGGGATATGATTTGGTAGTTTAAATATAAATATATTTTTTTGCGCGGGGGGGGGGGGGGGGGATATAAATCTTTACCGCCGAACATATCTAACAAGGCTGGCTGGCAGCGAGGGTGGAGCGGACGGGAGGAAAAGGCGAAAATGGGGCAGCTAGGGTTTGCTCTCGCTGTCCTGCTCCAATAGCCAGGTTCTTGGCCCATTGGGCGGCGCACCGACGCCAGGGCATGAATATGGTCACCAAACCGGTGACCTTCCTAGGAGGACTGATCGGTTCTTCGTGGGTCCTGTCTCTTAGTCCGACGTGGCGGACAAGTCCAAGCGGCCGCAAATCTAATTAAGGATAGGATTATGGTCTCAATCATCGATGCAAAATTTAGAAAAATACTTCCTTCGTCCGAAAATACTTGTCATCAAAATGGATAAATGTAGAACTAAAATACGTCTAGATACATCCCTTTTATCCATTTTGATTTCAAATATTTCCGGACGGAGGGAGTAGAATTTACCAGCCTACTTTTCCTGGGGTTATTGCTTTCTTGAACTAAGGAGCAGCTAGAGAAGGCTCCAGCCAACAACAATAAGCTAGCAGCGAAGAGCTACAGAGCTACTTCAAACAACAACAACAACGACAACGAACAACTACAAAACTAGCAGCGATGGCACGCTCCGGGCTCCGGCGATGGCGCGGACAGCGCCGGGAAGGAGACACAGCGACGTGGCAGCGTGCCCGGGAGGAGCCACGGCGAGGTGCAGGCCCAAGGAAGTACGCATGCAGCAGCATCACATCGAGAGAACGTGTCAGACCCACCCCGACGAGGAATGCTACACTCACGGAGGAATATACATGATCTGAACAATATACTAACAGGCTACGTGATCTCCTAAGTTGAACAGCCTTATCTTGGGGAACCTCTAGATACGCACTTCAACGGTTATTGGATGGACAATAAAAACCGGTTATTAGATGGGATTGGATCATCACCATCGATCTGTCTTCTCGTCGTCCCAAACGTTTCCAGCCGGCTGACTGATTGTGTCAAACACGGTTCCTTCTCTCCAGATGGGATTGGATCATCACCATCGATCCTCGTCCCAAACGTTTCCAGCGGCCGACTGATGGGCACGAACACGGATCCTTAACTCCAGATCAGACCATCTTCCCACTCTTGGTCTCTTATTAGAAACCTAGAAACCTTTGCCATGAAGAAATAGAAAAGAGAAACCGATAAACGTAGCTGGATTAGTTGGTGTGTAATATGGCGGACATAGATGATGTCGCCATGACGGAACCGGACCTCACGCGACGCCCCATGTCTTCTGTGTGGATCGAAAAGGTGCAAGATTACTTGGTGAGGTACATGACTCGCGGTGACGATGCCGCTATGGTAGCGGTGGCGCCGGAGCCACAGCAGCACACGAGGATGATGCTCATCTTCCTCGCCACCGCCGGCGCCGTCTTTGGGGTGTTCACTCTCTTTTACCTGGAGATTAAATACGCGAAGGATTGGGACTACACGGTGGATATTGCGATCTGGCTATGTGCGTCCTTCGCGGGCAGCCTTATAGGAGTTTCTACTTTGCTCATCGCAGACTGTCAAGATGGGTTTCAACAAGAGGATCGAAGATTCGCAGATTTCTTGCTCCAGCTGTAGAGCTTAATTAATTCTGTACTCCCTCACAGTGTAAAAAAACGTCTTGTATTAAGTTAAGGAGGTAGTATATATATTTGATAGGATGGAATAGATGATCATCCATGCATGTGCAAGTACCAGTTGACAACATGCATGCATATTTGTTATTTTCACTCTTATGTACCTATATATTGTAAACCACGACGTACGTGCGGGTCCTTCTACACCAACACTTATAAATTGTTCGCCGTGGAGATATCTGACCTCTCCTACACTTGGTTCAAATTCTTACGGTGAAAGCCTACGACCCGGCATCGGGTTGGGCGATGGCGTCGTCCTCGCCGCATCCCCCTTTGGGGCGTCGCTGGGAAGAGCCTTTGATCCTATTCACGCATTTCGTAGGTTGTCCACTCACCTTGCTTGGGCTATTCCGGGGAAACCCTAGATCATAGTCTCCTGGATCGGACGATGACAGCGTCTTAGGTGCCATTCTCCGTCCCAGGCGCATTGTTTTGGAGCACCTGTTGGCTGGAGGGGCATGAGGTGGAGCGGTGTTTCATCTACCGCAGCAACAACGGTGGATATCGGCGGCGTGGCGTAGTGGAGCCTCGCCGCCAATAGCTAGATGTGAAGGAGACACATGTGTTTGCACTGCCCAAAGTTGCAGCTTCTCCCCCCCCCCTTCCCCCGCTTTATATGGAAAGCAACAACCGAAACAAAGTACACAGCCGAACGATACATGAGATGAGGTATCCCTGAAAGAATAGCGATCTCAGGATAACCGGATCACACAGGACCCACGTGACTACACTGCCGAAAGAAAGCACAGAAAGAACTGAGTATAACGCCACGCTACGGCCTGTAACATCTAAACTCCACTACAACGTCCCGAGGAGCGAGAACGGTGCTAAGCATCGTCGCTGTTGAGTCCACACTGGACAAAGGTTTTCCCACGGAACAGAGACACAAAGAGAAGCTCCACAACAACTTCTTTAAGACGAAAGCGGCGCCCGCAAGCATCGTCGTTGTCGGGAACAAAGCGCGGAGGTTTCGCTCGGAAGCTTCCCTCATGACACCACGATGTCTCCAAGACAAGTGTGATGAGTTCAGAACTCCAGATCTGGATTGGGGCGTCACCACTGCCTGAGACAGAGAGCACGCACGAGCCACCCGCCACTCCACCTCCCGCTGCCCACATGACCAAGGGAGAAAGCCACCGTCACCGACATGGCGCCCGACGGAGAGCCAACCATGCGGACCGCCTTCCGAAGCCGTCACCTCGGCATCCAAAGTCCGAAACACCACCAACCGCCCACTTCATAGTGCACTAAGCGCAGTTGGAAGAGCAGAGGCACCACTCCACTCCTAGACCGACATTGGCCACTGAGTCTAGATCAACGCTGGCATGGTCGAAAGCGCCCAGGAATACGTCACTACAATCTAGTGACTCCCGACGGCCTCCACAAAGCAAGCGCCGACCATAGCCCGGTAGCCTTGGCCCAGGCAAGCTCCCACGACACCACGTCCATGGCAAGCGGCATAGATCTATGGTGTATATTTTTACGACAATAGCCACCTTGCACTGTGCCCGTCAGGAGGTGAACCTCGTTGCCGGCAGGCACCACCCCGACCGAGCCCAACCAGCCCTATCCTCAAGGTGCTTGGTTGAGATCTTGGAGGGATGAGTGGAATGCTGCAAGGACCAACATCAGGCTGCGGAATGTATGCTGAGACGAAAACACCTGGCCCGCTTGCAACAACACAGTCTGCCAGGCACGTGCTACAGACCACGCGATCTCTCGTGATCGGATGGCTGGCGAGGAGGTTTGCGAGAGACAAACTTCAGCCGGTTGAGTTAAAGGATTTTCCGAGGCCTTAAATTGACATTTATCCGAGAAGGTGTGCATTGGGTACCGACATACTCCTACGACGTTATTACTATCTTTCAGTTACAGAAAAGTATTATCTTCATTCAAAAATAAGTGTTGTTGCTTTAGTCAAATTTGAATTAAAACCTTGACACTTATTTTGAAACGGAAGGTTGGATTAGATCATCACCATCAATCTGTCCTGTACTCGTCCCAAACGTTTCCAGCGGCCGACTGATGGGCACGAACACGGATCCTTAACTCCAGATCACACGATCTTCCCCCTCTTGTTCTCTTATTAGAAACCTACTACTCCCTCCGTTCCTAAATATTTGTCTTTTTAGAGATTTCAATAAGTGACTATATACGGAGCAAAATGAGTGAATCTACACTCTAAAATATGTCCATATACATTCGTATGTGGTAGTCCATTTGAAATCTCTAAAAATACAAATATTTAGGAACAAAGGGAGTAGAAACCTATCCCTCGGAAAAAAAATAGAAAAGAGAAACCGATAAACCTAGCTGGACTACTTGGTGTATAATATGGCGGACATAGAGGACATCGCCATGGCGGAGCCGGGCCTCGCGTGACGCCCCATGTCTTCGGTGTGGATAGAAAAGGTGCAAGATTACTTGCTTATATACAGGACCCACGGTGACGATGCCGCGACGGTGGCGGTGGCGCCGGAGCCACAGCAGCATACCAGGTTGATGCTTATCTTCCTCGTCACCGCCGGCGCCGTCTTGGGTTTTTTCACTTACTTTTACGTGGCGATTAAATACCAGAAGCACTGGGACTATGCGGTGGAAATTGCGTTTTGGGCATCTGTGTTCTTTGCAGGCAGCCTTGCTATGGTTTCTGCTTTTCTCATCGCAGAGTGCAAAGGGGTGTTTCAAGATGAGGAACATCATATGTTAGCAGATTTCTTGCTCCAGGTGTAGATTCTTTAGATAGATATGTAATCATCCATCATCCATGCATGTGTAAACACCAGTTGACTGATACGTACATACTACGGTTTATATTGGTATACATTTTTATTTTATTTTTGATTGAGGGAAGGCATGCAATGGCAGTCGATTCACACATATGTCTGTTTCACTCGTACGCAACTATATATGCGCAGATGAACAAAAGTACGAACAGACTAAAAGTTGCAAGCTTTTCCTATACTTAGCCGGCGGCCGGAGTATGTACGTACCCAAATAATCTGTGCACTTTTAATTATTTTTTTAAACAGGCTTTGGTCCCGGTTTATATTATACTCCCTCCGTCCCGTAATATAAGAAAGTCACTAAACTTTCTTATATTACGGGACGGAGGGAGTATTATAAAGCCACACGGCCACATGCTACAAAGTATTGATGAAATTCTCAACAGCTGATCAAAGGAAAAAAAACATGACAAAGCTAGCTGATCAAAGAATAAATCTGCAGTGATTCCATTCCCACACTGGCGGCGTCTCCTAGTCGTTTGCATCGTTTGCTCGCCAATCCTTTAGGTCAGCAGGATTAAGTCTCCTGGATGTCGCCGGCAAGGCGGTGGCGGCGGCGATTCCAATCCCACACTGGCGGCGTCTCGGAGTCGTTTGCATTGTTTTGCTCATATTCTTGAAATGGTTGTTCATATCATGGAACTATCTGGGAAGAAAACTGGAGCGTCTGCATATTTTTTCCTATGAAACTATCATGGAAACCAGATGCTTATTCTTGAAATGGTTGCTCATATCAAAGAAGAGGCCTCCTTTGGCGCCGTTTTGGAGTTCTTACCCGAGTTCTGTTCTAATTACTAGATGATGTTGTGTTGATGCTGTTCTTCCCAGTTGATGGCAATATGACGTTGACAAGTGTAGTGATTCGGTTTGAAGAAAGAGAGAATAAAGTATCCCTATACATCAGTACATGTGGCTACTAATTTTAATTTTTTTTGAAATGGAGGAAGACCTCGGCCTCTACATCTGGACGATGCATGCAGCTATTTTATTAATTGTTCACACAAGACCTTACAAAGTAATACAATAGTAAGACTAAAGCCATCGTCTAGGCAACATCTGTCGCTACTCCTATCCAATTGATGAAGGGATGCTGATAGTCTGGGCCTAATACCAAACAGACCTCGCAACCAAACCTACCATCTAAGACCTGAGGTCCCATCCAGGACGCCTACCGGGTATGGGGCACCCACCGGTCCGGCGCACTGCTCAACCAGGACGCCTACCTGGTATGAGGCCGCCACAGCCACCTGCCATCAATCCATCTTCAGAACTGTACTGATGCATCTACCTTGCCCGGTGTAGCTGTCGTCGACGCCACTACGACGCCAGACCGCGTCACCCTCCTGCGCGAGTTCATCTCCGCGCATCGGACGCCGAGTCACCACAGTGCCATGCCGCCGAGATCCGCCGCCATCAATGAGTGAGATGAAGGACCGCTCCACCAAAGAATCTGTCCTCTGGTCCCTCGATCACGTGTGCACCTCCAAGAATGACGCCCCAAAAGGGGGAACGACACTAGAGCGCCGCCGTCATCCGGTCATCCGATCTAGGGTTTTCCCCGGAGGTAGCAGAGAGTGGTCTTGAACTTCTCCATGGCGATGCCTTCAAAAAGGAAACGATGTAGATAGCGTCGCCACTGCCGGCTTTAGCAATAGCCAAAAGCAAGTTTTCACCCAGATCTGTTCGAAGAAATCCAACTCAAACGGTTCCTCAAACGTTTGAGTCTAGTAGTCTGATGGTGCATCTGATGGTGCATCTCTGGGGAATTCTGCTCGGCGGCAGCGAGTTGGGTCGGGACAGGTTAGGGATTTCTGCTCGCAGTTGCGGCTGTGGGGAATTCGGACTTGTTTTTTTCTTTTTTCTTTCTTTCGAGGTAGTACATGAAAGGGCCCAAGGCCCGGCCCGGTTGCGTGTGCTTCGCGTCTCCCATTTTTTGTTTTCTCGGAGAGAGAGAGAGTCTCAACTGTTTCGAGATTTCAAGAAAAGTTCTGATTCCTAGAATCATGGATTCAAAAAACGTTCGCCGAATTCAAAAACCTTTCTTGAATTCGGAAAATGTTTGCGATTTCAAAATAATGAATATTTTTTTAATTTTAACGACTTTTTTTTTTGAAAAGGAGGTTAAACCTCTGGCCTCTGCATCAATCGATGCATACGACCATCTTTATTTATTATTCAACAAAGGTCTAACAAGAACATACATCAAGCCACCCGAAGCCATCACTCACACTTACAAAACTCGATAATATGGAGTGCTCTCACTCCCCATATCTAAACCGGTGTCGTCGTCAATCCATCCACATAATGTATCGGAACTAAAGCCGGTGTAGCAGACCTAAAGCGTACACCACATGCACACGTTTTAGAAGCCGCGTCATCATCATCGAACTGCTGACCCATCTTCGGGAGAGAGATCCGAATGATCCTTGCCAGTCCGTCCATCCTTCGACGCCACCATGGCGCCACCGCCCTGCGCTCGTCCATCCAGACGCGAAGATTCTGGAGGATCTGTCGCGCGTAGCACCTGCCGACTAGGCATGACACAGCGTAGCACCTGCCGGCCAGGTATGACTTTGACATCTCCACCGAAGCTTCATGCAAGACGAAGCCGCTCCACCTCTTGCCTCTATCTTCCAGTGCTGCTCCACAAACGATGCTCCCAGGAGAGAAACGACACCGCAGTGCCGTCATCGTCCGATCTGAAAGACCAGATCTTAGAGTTTCCCCCAGAGCAGCACAAGTGGGTCAACAGAAGTTACACGACGATGCCTTCATCAAGGTAACGACGCAGAACACCGCCATCGCCTGCCATCGGCTCAGTTTTTACCGGCAACTCTGTCTTCCCGACTTGCAGCCGGGACTAGATGAGGGATCTCGAGATCTGACCATCCAGCCTCAGGCCGACCACCTCCAACGGAGGAGATGGCCACCATCGCCGGCTGCACCGGCTAGATCAGATATGATCAGAGGCGCCGTCAAACATTCCACCAGGCCCTCCACGCCGCCTCCGCCGATCCGACACCCGATGGCGCGCCGCCGCCGACCGTAGCCACCATCCTTCCCGATACAGTGACGCGCCATGCCTACAGCTGATACCGCCCGAGGCAGGGCCGGTCACCACGTCGCCGCCTGTCGCAGCCATTGCCGTCGCGCCGCATAGATTGGATCGGCCGCGCCACCACGTGTTTAGGGGCCCCGCATCACCCCTAAGACGTGGGAGAGTGGGAGTCCTCGACCACCGCCGTCGGCCTCCGGGCTTAGCCCGGCGGCGGCGGGGGGAGGGGAAGAGGAAGATCGCGCCCTCGGCGGCTAGGGTTTGGGCGCCGCCCGAGTAGCCCTAGCGGGGACGACACGGGGGCAGTTGGACAGGGTCCTCGATAATGTTTGAATTTTTACCCCTGGCTCAATCAATTTGCTTATGGACACTTGATGAGTGAAATCAAGCATCACTTGACATTACTATAGCTTACTCCTGTGAAATTAGTACGTGATCAAAATAGAATAGCTGATAATCTAGCTAATATTGGTCGTTTTGGAGGTAATACCGCTTGTCGGTTAGCATCTCCAATGGCAAGCCTAAAATTTGGATATCTAAAAAACAATTTTAAACTAGATAACGCCTTGCGTGTTATTGCAGGAATCAGTTGCAATATATTTGAAGAGATTTGATTTTATGAAACATGAATATTGGAATTAATGATGTATGAACTAAAACAAAAAATGTATATTATATAGTATTTGATTGTTGTATAGTTAAAAATGCATATTAACACCTGGAAGGTAGCTGGCCTTGCGTGGCGCCCAAGGATTTGGTTACTGGATGGTAAATTTGCTTACCATTGGTTAGTCCTTTATCTCACCACCAACTATAAACACATATATCAAAAGTTTCAATATAGACAGCGGTGTATTGTTAAATGGCCATGGCAACTCTCACATAATAAGAAACTAGTCGTGGGTGTTGTGGTAACGGGTGGAGATCTCTGCAGTACTGCATTTTTTTTAGAAAAGGAGGTTCAACCCCTGGCGTCTACATCAATCGATGCATGCAACCATCTTTATTAATTATTTCATAAAGATCTGACAACAACATACATCAATCCACCCAAAGCCACCACTCACACCTACAAACTCGATAATATGAAGTGCTCTCACTCCCTATATCTAAAACAGGTGTCCTCGCCGATCCATCCACATAACGTATCGAGACCAACAGCCGGTGCAGCCTACCTAAAGCGCACACCAGATGCTCACGTTTTATAAGCCGCCATCATCATCGGACCACTGACCCATCTTCAGGAGAGATATCTGCATCGTCCTTGTCAGTCTGGACATCCGTCGACGCCACCGCCCTGCGCTCATCCGCCCTGACGGGAAGACTCTGGAAGATCTATCGTGCGTAGCACCTGCCAACCAGGCATGACTCAGCATAGCACCTGTCGGCCAGGCATGACTTGACAGCTCCACCGAAGCTCCGTGCAAGACGAAGCCGCTCCATGTCCTGCCTCTGTCTTCCGGCGCTGCTCCACACACGATGCTCCCAAGAGAGAAACGACACCATAGTGCCGCCATCGTCCGATCTGGAAGACCAGATCTAGGGTTTCCCCCAGAACAACACGAGTGGGTCGACAACAGTTACACGACGACGCCTTCATCAAGGTCACGGCGCAGAACGCCACCATCGCCAGGCGTCAGCTCGGTTTTCACCGGCAACCATGTTTCCCCAATTTGTAGCCGGGACTAGATGACGGATCTGGAGATCCGACCACCCAGCCTCAGGCCGACCACCTTCGACGAAGGAGATGACCACCACCGCCATGTCCCGTCTCCATGCCAAGAAGGGCCGTCGGACTCCACCGCCGTCAGTAACTTCACCCGACGCCAGGCCACACAGCCACCAATAGCACATCACGGGCACCCCGGGGATGCCTCCCCGACCTGCCTCGGCGCCGATCCAGAAGGCCGAGCGCAAGCAACAAGACGAATCCGGCGAGCAACCAGCAAAACCGTGTGCACCACGGATGTCAGCCCGAAGGGGATCTCGCCCGACTCTGCCTAGCACAGGTGCCATTGCCCCCGCGTCGTCCGGATCCGGCAGATCGACCACCGGCCGCCGTAACCATCACCAGCACGCAGCCCGCCTCGTGCAGCCCTCCACGCCCGCCACCGTGGCAGCCCAGCATCGCCGCGCCCCACACAACGCCGCGTTCCGGCCAGGGTAGATCGCCCCACGGCGATCCTGCCTCGCGAGAAGGAGAAAGCGCCCCGCCGCCGCCCATGCCGGGCGGGCTTCGCCCACCGGCACGCTCTGGCGGCGGCGAGGGGAGGGATGGGGAGGAGGTCACGGTTCGGTGGCGGCTAGGGTTTCCTCCCCTGCCGCCCGTGGGAGCGCTAGAGAAGGTCGCGAAACAAAGGTTGGTTCTATAGTACCGATGACACGTGGGTGCAGAGGTCCACACAATAGCGAATGTACTGCACAGTGCGCTTTTGCAGAGGATGCCCGAATCCCGTGGTAAGTACGGGCAATCCATAACAACTGGTCACGTGTTCAAATCTGCACCTTTTGCATATTTTGTAGGATAAAATTAAGGCATTGTGGGGGGAAAAAGACCTCGACATCGCATTGTGGACGCAGCAGGAAGATGGTGCTCTTCTCGTAGTCGTTTCTCACATTATCTGTTCTAGATATGCGCTAGCTTGTCCGTCAAAATTGATAGAATTCCTGAATTGACCCTTTTGAATAAATAGCATAGGTATTCAAAATTCTTCCATTTTCAAAATTTGCAGGGACTCAAGAATTAGTGCCAACATTTTGTCGAACTGTTGATAAATTACCGTTTCTCCAGATTTCCGGTACTCAATATTTTACATTTTTAAGAAAAGGTCGTGCCGTTTTCCTCGTCAAATATCATGTTCTCAAATGTTGTCTACAAGATCCATTGTTTGGTTTTTAGGTACTAATTAATGTAGTAGCTAGCAAGGAGGTCAAATTTCGCTCAATAGTTTTTGACATTTTTTCTACTAAGGTTTTTTTTACATGGATTATGTGTCTCCTAGTCGTCGTTAGGCCTCCCATACCGCACCTTCATCCTCCATTCCAACAATGCCCCCCCCCCCCCACGCCGCCCTCACCAGACGAATTGGAGAAGCAACGATGGATAATGTGGTTGGCGCAGGCAAGAAACGATTGATGACGATGTGTTCCGCTAGAGAGAGAGAGAGTGCATGTAGGAGCAGAAGGAGGCGGAGCTACCGCATGAGAGAACCTCGGCTAGAAGTCGGAAGTTCTGATGTGCAAAAGAGATGCTAAGAGAGAACGTAGGAATGCAACAGACATCATCTTCTCGAAGGCCATCGATGAAGAGTGCGCTCGGATGCCGACACAGAGTAGATCAAAATTGGTCCTACAATGGGTGTTGCAACTTGCAAGAGGTTAATCTCTGATTCCGATTCAAAGAGGCTGATGGTGATGTGTCGTGGGGATAATGCCTCCGAGAATTCTCCCACCACCACCTAATTTCGCTCCGTCTTCAGCAGCTACCTTGCCATACACTTGAACAGGTACCTAGTGCCGATTGAGCTAAGTTTCTATTTACTAAGTTAGAACCATAGATGATGAATATCATAAATTAGAACCATATATGATGATTTTTCCTCTCTCTAGCTAGTAGCTTAAACTACAATGTGCCTCATACCAAGATAGCTAGGGCTTAGGTGTGAGTGCAATCGTTAATTCTTTTTCCTTTCTAAGACCTTTTTTTCTTACTATTCACACCCACATGTTTCGAGCTTCGGGAGACTGCTTGCTGCATGTGGCATGAGCGAACGGCGGATGCCAAATAATGTGAAGTTTGTTCATGAAGGTGGTACTAGAAATTAATCCTAAGGACAGTACCATAAAATCATTAACCTCACATGTTAGGATGCTCTAATTACAACACTGTTACTTGGAACTAAATCACAATGTTCATTTATTGTTTGCATATAAAAAGTAAAGTCAGGTGCGTGCACAATCTTACTGCAAAAACATATACATGCAAAATTAATTCCTGTCCATAAATTTAGGTGCAACAAGTTTTTGTAGGGCTCATACGAAAGAACGAAATGCGCTCAGGGAATTAACTACTATTAATGAAGACTCCTATTAAGGTCTTCTAGTTAGCGGATTGAAATATTTTGCTTTTCCGTCATACCCTCAAGACCAAAAGCTGCCAAAGGCTATCAGTGGTTCTTGTAGAGGCACATGAGGAAAAGAGATAAAAGTGAAGTGTGGATTCTCCTTCGTTGGTGGGAATGAGAGGGATCGGAAACAAGATGAACTCTTTATACGTTAATTTGGGTGAACAGAGAGTTGTTCTTGCAGAGTATTCCGCCACATAACTTCATGCCAAGAATGATAGTCTCGAGTACCAGACAAATCAGGCCTAAAAAATTATGGCTTCAAAGGTTTGGGGCAAGGACTTCTATGAACCACTAGTTACTGAAGCATTGAACTTCGTTGATGCCAACTGAACTCGAAGAAATAGCTTCTAGATGTATTGAATCTTTTTGCATGTATCTTCGACTTTAGCCTTTCTAGTTCAGTTGTCGAGACCTGTTATTCTTGTAATTTGCCTCTGTTGAAAGGGTTGGGTCAGCTTACAGTTGCTTTGTTAGCTTTTCCAATGATGCCATGCTTGTAAGACCTCTTCCACTGGACATGTGCTTTAGCTGAGGTGCTAAACGCATTAAAGAGTTTAGAAGCTAAAGCCCAATGCATAGGTGCCTAACTTGTTGTAGCTAAGATTCCTTTATTTAATCATTTAGCAACTAAACTCCCCCATGCATTGGTGGGCTTAATTCATTTAAGTGTTGTTTCTAAGTTCACGCGCTTGGCATTGTTTCTTCCTGGGGTCCCCAAACTCATCTCTCTCCTATTAGTTACCATACCACATCAGATTTTTCACCTAGATGGCAGCCTTAGCATATGTACAAGGTGGAGCATTGGGAGGGGTCTAATGTGCGCCATTTGGATGGTGATGCTTGTACTTTTTGGGAAGTAAGTTTGTGAGCCAATTTGTTTCTATAATATAAATCAGAGAGGGAGACCCCTCTTTTATTCACACAAAAAGTGCAACAAATTTAGTTTTATATGTGCTTGCAAGCTTGAATAGAAATCAAACATTCCGAGATGCATAGTTGCTAGTTCGTGCAGATCATAGACCTAGTTCACACATACAAATGTCATACCATGACACAAAGTTTGACTGGAGCCAGTGAAACCCGCGTGAGGTGTTTGATGAAGCCTTGCTTAAAAAATCATGACCAATTTTTGATAACTGCACAATAGACTAAATATTACAATTTATTGCACTTTTGAAATAAAGAAAATAATATAAAGGAAACTCGGTACAAATATGTACTCCCTTCATATCACAAATACATGTCGTTTTGGATATGTATTTGGTCAAATATAAATTAGAACTTTAAAAGCAAATGTACATACAAATATAAACATTGTTCTAAATATTGAAATAAGGAACTTGTGAACCATATGTTTAGATTTGTGTTGGAATATGTATTTAGAATATTTTTTTCTTTGTTTCACATATGTATAATAAAAAATCAGTGGTCAAAGGTAAATGTTGAAGACGATCACTTTACAAAACAATACGTATTCATGATATGGACCTGTGGAGAGTAGTACAGTATTTGTGCCTAGCTTGTGATTTATGTTTCTGTCTTATTGGATGACAGGATATATATTTTTTCTAGGAAATACATTGTTAACATAAAATTTTCAATCATGTGAAGTTGTATAGTCCTTCCATTCATAACAGTCAACGAATTTGTCTGCTTTTTCCTTGTTCTGTTAGTACTAGCACTACAATTTTTTCTTTTGCGGGGGAGTATTAGTGTACTACATTGCAATAAGAGTATTAGTGTACTACATTGTAGTAAGAGTTCTTCTAGTTGGATGGACGAGCCTCCGGGTTGTGTCACTAAATTTGTGGACGATTTAATGTTGTTTGAAGTTTAATAAAGCTAGCCATGATGGCCATCACTCAAAAGAGAAAAAAAACTTGTGTATTGATTCGAAATGTTGGTCTAGGCTGGGATTGGGTGGGCCCCATGGCACGATACAACCCGCGGCAAAGCCGGTCCAGGCTTAGGCTAGGCTTGAAAAAGCCTGGTGTTCAACAAGCAAGCCCGAGCCCAGCGCGACACGACACGTTTTTTGCGTTACACACAGTGGCGGAGCCAGGAAAAAAGAATGAGGAGGGCCGAGTGTTGCTGAGCCTCGTCAGGGAGGGCTAACCCACCATAATACACCATTTTGATAGCAAATAATCACTTGTTCAGATGTATATTAGGCTTAAATCAGTTGTATTAGGGGGGGGGGGGGCAGGGCCCCTGCTGGTCCCCCCTGTCTCCGCCACTGGTTACACAAGCCCAAGCCTGGCCCGACGCAAAAGCCTTAAGCCCAAGCCCGGCCTGACATGACACATTTTTCCATCACACAAGCCCAAGCCCGACATGATGCAAAAGCCCAAAGCCCGAGGCTCCCCGGTTGGACTTCTGGGCTATCCGCTAGTGCTGCTCAGAATCATCATCATCAGAAAACTAAAAATACTTTTTCCCTCTTGCTTCTAGATCAGGAGCAAAGGGGAAGGGGAAGCTGGAGGATATCATGCAAGAGTTGGCTCTGAAGGAAGAGGATCTTGATGACGTGATCTTCAAGGACGACGATGCCCCTGCGGAGGAAGAACTCAGATGGATGGTATTGGCGCATGTGCACATGGACAAGGGTTTTAGTACCTACTGGTTTTCCGAAACATGTGATCTGCTTGGGATCTAGCAAGACAGGTGAAGATCAAAACCCTAGAAGATAACATATTCCAGATGCAGTTTAACTGCTTAGGGGACTGGGAGAGAGTCACCCAGGGGGGACTGTGGCACTTCAGGGGAAATCCAGTTATCATTGTTCCTTATGACGGTTACTCGAAGACCACATCCATCGAGTTGTTCAAGTTTGAAATCTGGGTGAGGATCATTGATCTGCCGATAGCATATCACGACAAGGTGAAGGCGCTGGCATCAGAGTTGGGCGAGTTTGTGGACTCGGAACCTTCATCCTTCGATTTTGAGGGCAACTTTTACCGGGTGAGGATCAGGCTAGATGTGCGCAATCCATTGAAGAAAGTAACGTCTCTGATCCGCGGTGGAGAGCGGCAGATATTTGCAGTAAAATACGAGCGTCTACCCGACTGGTGCCAAGTATGTGGCATGATGGGCCACGATTTCAAGGAACATGGTGATGGAGTCCACCCTCCTTCGGCGCTGATTTTCAAGAATTTGCGTGCTCCAGCTAGCACTGCATGGGGGACGAAATGCCGTAACAGCAACCAGAAGGGCGGGAGGCAATAAGCAGGTCAGAGCAGCAACGGGCAGGAGAAAAGTGCAGGAGCGGAAGAACCGTCGTATGTTGATATGGAAGTGAATGATGAAAACCGTAAGCACAACTCCGACGGGGTGTTGCAGAGTCATAACCCGGGGTACGGGTCTGGAGATAGTGCCAGCGACAAAAAGTGGAGAGACGCCTCTTAGCCCACCTCCAAAACAGGACTCCAAGAGGTCTAAACCAACCCTACAAACTAAGAAGAATCCTGCTGGAGTGCTGAAAGAAGATCCTCCCACAGGGCAAAAACTATGATGCTAGATCGGTGGCCTCCTCGGCGGAGGACCGCCGGGCGCAATGAGTTTGTTAAGTTGGAACTGCCGGGGTATTGGCAACGCCCCGATAGTTCAAGAGCTCCGCGAGATAGCGGTAAAGTTTGCCCCTAAAGTGCTATGTATAATTGAAACTCGGATAGGGAGGGATAGAGCAGAAAATCTAGCAAACACTTTAGGTTTTGATTCATCATTTGCTGTTGACTCCGCTGGTAGAAGCGGGGGCCTAGTTCTTTTTTGGAATAATGAAATAAAGGTGAAAATTTTGGGCTACTCGAGGTTCCATATTGATGCAAAAATCTGTGATATTGGTTCGCAACCTTGGCGTTTGACATGCTTCTATGGAGAGGCAGAAACACATCTTCGCCAAACGTCATGGGACACCCTGAAGGGGTTGGCTGCTCATAGACCCCTCCCATGGGTCTGTTTGGGCGATTTTAACGAAGTGCTAAGACGGGACGAACATGATGGTATAGGTCAGAGATGCCAAGCATAGATGCAAGGCTTTCGTGATGCCGTGGATGTTTGCGGTTTGAATGAATTGGGTTTCCAAGGCAGGATGTGGACGTTCGAGAAGAAAGTGACAGGCAGCACTTACACCAGGGTGAGGCTAGACAAAGCCCTTGCTACGGCAGAATGGAGCTCTCTGTTCCAGGGTGCAGCGGTGGAACACCTTAAGGCGGCGACCTCTGATCATTCGCCTATTCTCTTGAAGTTGGAATCCACGGCGAGGCATCAAGCGAGAGAAAAGCTCTTTAGATACGAAGTTATGCGGGACTCTCATGCAGAGTTGAAGCAAACCGTGAGATCGGCATGGGATCCAAATAGCCAAAACCCATCTGTGAGTGCTGTACGAGCAAAGCTAGCATCGTTGGCTAGCAATCTGGGAGAGTGGAGCAAACACACTTTTGGCAGTGTGCGAGGAGAGATCAGAAGTTTGAAAAAAGAGTTAGACAGGCTAAGAAACATAAATGGCAGGACCGGCCCGAGTGCCGCTGAAGTGAAGATAAACGATCGCCTAATCGAGCTGTACCTCCGAGAGGAGTTGATGTGGCGCCAGCGGTCGAGAGTAGATTGGCTATCGGCGGGTGACAAGAATACACATTTTTTTTCATCTTAGGGCATCGATGAGACGCAGAAAAAACTTGATCAAGTCTCTACAAAGACAGGACGGACAGCTCACGGATGACCCAACCGAGATGCAACAAATGGCGTGGTAGTTTTATCATATATACCTCGGAGGGGGTACAGGGGATGGAAGAGGTGCTGCAACATGTACTAGCAAAGGTAACAGATGAAATGAATGACAGGCTCATGGCTCCATTTAAGGAAGAGGAAGTTAAAACTGCACTCTTCCAAATGTTTCCCACGAAGGCCCCCGGGCCGGATGGGTACCCAGCCCACTTCTTTCAAAGACATTGGGACATATGTGGGGCCTCGGTCACCAATACAGTTCTTGGTATTCTAAGGGGTGAAGAAAGTCCCGCATGCATAAATGATACTTTGCTGGTTTTAATACCAAAGGTAGCAAATGCAACACTTTTGACTCAGTTCTGACCCATCAGCCTTTCTAATGTATTTTATAAAATAGCATCGAAGGTACTTTCAAACCGTCTCAAAGTGATCTTACCTGATATCATATAAGAGGAGCAATCGGCCTTTGTTCCGGGGAGGCTCATCACAAACAACATAATCTCAGCCTATGAGTGTCTACATTTTATGAAGAGAAACCGGTCGAAGAATAACCGTTTTTGTGCATTGAAGTTAGATATGATGAAGGCTTATGATAGAGTTGAGTGGAGTTACCTCAAAGCCATTATGGAGAAACTAGGGTTTGCAGCACCATGGGTCTCCATCATTATGAACATGGTATCTTCAGTCTCTTTATCAATTTTATTTAATGGCTTGAAACTGGAGGAGTTCAAACCCTCCAGAGGTATTCAGCAGGGAGATCCTATTTCTCCATACCTGTTCTTGTTGGCAGCAGAGGGCCTTTCGTGCCTTTTGAAATCACAAAACCAGTCATCCCAGCTTGGCGGAATTAAGGTGGCACCGACGATACCGTCAGTAAACCACCTATTATTCGCGGATGACAGTCTGCTGTTTTTAGGGCAAGTGTTAATGGAGCTGAAGAGGTATCAAACCTACTGGAGACCTACTGTGCGGCATCGGGACAGAGAATAAACAGAGAGAAATCCTCTATATTTTTCAGCAAGGGGTGCCCGGAAATTGTAAGATCGGCAGTGAAAGGCCATCTTCATGTTCCCAATGAATCGTTGAGTGACAAATATTTGGGGTTACCTACGGATGTAGGACACTCCAAAAAGGGGACTTTCAAATATTTAAGTGATAGAATTTGGGAGAAGGTAAAAGGATGGATGGGCAAACTACTGTCAGCAGGAGGGAAGGATGTGCTAATTAAGTCCGTCGCCCAGGCTATACCTGTTTTTTCAATGTCATGTTTCAAACTCCCCAGGAGGCTGTGTGAGAACATAAGTGCCATTATTCAAAAAAATTGGTGGGGTTGCAAACAGGGTAAACGAAAACCAGCATGGGTATCTTGGGAGGTGATGACAAGACCTAAGTATCTGGGAGGTTTGGGCTTCAGAGATCTTGAGCTGTTTAACTTGGCTTTACTGGCGCGACAGGCGTGGAGACTTCTTCAGGAGCCAACCTCCCTGAGTGCGAGGATTTTGAAGGCTTCTTATTATCCTAATGGAATCATCCTCTCGGCAGAATTGGTATCTAGGCCATCATAAATTTGGAGAGCAATATTGGAAGGAAGGGATATTATGAAGCAAGGAATCATTAGCAGAATTGGCAATGGCCAGAGTACAGATATATGGTCAGACAACTGGATACCGAAGAAGGCCTCACGTCGACCGATCTTATCGCTGGTTGCTAACCCACCACGCATGGTGCATGAGCTACTCCTTCCAGCGTTGGCGTCGTGGAATGAAGATCTAGTGAGGAGTGTATTTTTGCCAGTTGATGCGGGCGAAATCCTAAAAATACCTGTATGCATGCGAGATGTTCCTGACTCATGGGCATGGTATCCGGATAAGAAAGGTAATTTCTCGGTTAGCTCAGTCAACCGAATGATCATCAGCACAAAGATAGAAAGGGAGAGTTGGTTAGAAGGGCGCGCGGGCCCCTCAAAAACCTCATCAAAAGAGAAGGCTTAGAGCTCTCTCTGGAAGCTGCAAGTTCCGTCCAAAGTTCGAGTGTTCTTATGGAGGCTGGCACGGCATTCATTACCGACAACGGATGTTCTTCGAAACAGAAACATGTCAGTGCAAGATGCATGTCCTCTGTGCGGAGGGGAAGATTCATGGAGACACGCTCTTGTCTCTTGCACTATGGCAAGATGTACACAGGAGAATACCTCGGCTCTTCGGCTGTTGTGTTCAGTGGCATCACGGATCCTTTGATCCTTGAAGTTTATGCGTGCAAAGAGGCAATGGCCCTGGCAGAAGACCTCAACTCCGGAAGCAGAGGACCACATGCAGCGATTCTACATGAAATATCAGAACGGATGAGTCTTTTTCTTTCTTGCAATTTTGTTTTTGAACGTAGAAATTTTAATTTCGAGGCTCATGATCTCGTCAAGTTTGCTAGTAGTCTTTCGGTTGGTCGTCATGTCTGGTTGGGCATGCCTCACGACCTTAACCTTGTACCCACAAACATTTTGTTGGTTTAAATAAAGACCGGCGAGAATTCTAAAAAAAATCAGAAAACTAAAAGAAATATAGAGTTTCAGTACTGTGCCCACAAGTAGCAGAGGCCACGCCACATCCTCTACCGGCCAGGCAGCCGCTGCTGCAACCGCCGTCGACGAGCGGAGCGGCAGCGCACCCCACCTCCCCTGCCCACCCGGCCGCGGCGCCGCATTTTCTTCCCGTCCGGTACTAGCCACGCCCCATCTTCTCCCCGATCCAGCAGCAGCCACATTTCCCCATCTTCTCCCCTGTCCGGCGGCTAGCACCCATGCGTCGCCGTCCGGCCGTCCGGCCGCCGCGTCGGACCTCCTCGCCCGCATCTGCCGCGGCGAGCCGGCGCGCTCGTCCCTACCCCTCGACCTCGAGTGGTAGGCCAACATTCCCTCCATCCGGCCGCCGCGTCGCAGCTTCCCCCATCCGGCAGATGCGGCGTCGCCTCCGCTCCGTCCACGTCCGGCAGCGGCAGCCACGCCCCTGTCCCCGCGCGCACTGTTTCCCACGCATGGCGAGCGGGCGGCGGCCGAAGGGATTTGGGGGTTTCTCCGTTCGCGTGCAGCGGTGGTTGGGATTTGGGGATTTCTCCTTCCGTGCGTCTCTGCACCCTCCTCCTCCTCCTCCTCCCCCACGCCGTGCTCCAACGGCGCCACCTCTGATGGCCGAGGAGCATCCTGCAGATGCAGCACCTCGGATGGCCGAGCAGCACAATGCGGCCATCATCACCAGTCCACTGCACGACGACGATCTGCTCGAGAGGATCCTGATCAGCCTCCCCCGCGCCGTGCCCGTCTCCGACCGCTGGTGCCGCGTCGGGCTTCCTCAAACGCTTCCGTTTCAGCCACCCGTCGTCGCCCCTCGTCGGCGTATTCGTGGACAACAAAAACGAGCGCATCCCCCATATCCTCCATATTTGGGCTGGAAATGACGGATGCCTATCAACCCGGTCGTTTGAGGTCCGTCTGAGACGTCCGTTTGGATCGAAAAATGTGATCGGTCAGTAACCGGACGGCCGGCGCGTATCAGATGGGTTTGAGGCGCCGACTGTAGATGCTCTAAATAAACAAACAAAAACAGAATAGTCGTACAATTAATTAATACTAGATAGTTTGTACGTACTAGTGTGTTGGTCATTTCCTAGTGTAAAGAGAAGAAGCCAATCCAAGAAGGGAATCCCATCCAGGTATTAGTATTTAATTTGGGCGGGCCCCACCAAATCCTAAGTGCTCTCTTGTCCTCCCATCCATGCATGCACGCATGGATGGATGCATACATTTTCCGTTGCTTCCGAATTAATTACAGCTTAGGGAATCTTTTTTTTGGGAGAGAGCGTGGTGGAGCAGCTCACCACGCACGCCCGCGCACGAGCCAGCCTGCCACCGTGGCAAATTCTGTTACGGCCCTCCCTCCCTCGCTCTTCTTTACACTTTACATTTCCCCCTAAAAACATTCCTTTCCATTTCAAAATTCGAACATTTGCAGAGAAAATAAGCATCCCATCAATATTCCGAGGCGCCTGCATCAACATTCCGAGGCACCTGCCCGTTTTCTTTTTAAATCGAGGCATCCGTCCGGTCCGGGTTAAATGTAAGGTCCTTCTTCACATAACTCGAGTGTCAGGTTTTGCGGGGCGATGTATCATGTAGAGTGGGAGGATTGGATTGACACCGTCTTGCTGCCATCTTCCCTAGTGCCTACGCTCTGGTAGGCGGCTGATTCGGTGATCTTGCCTCATACTGCTTCAGGTCATTTTTCTGTTAAGTCTCTATATTCCAATTTGATTTCTGGCTCCGTTACTTGCAAGCTGAAGGATATTTGGCGTCCCCATATCCCTATGAAGTTAAAAAAAAGTAAGTGGCATAGAGGCCGATTGTCGGCCACTGACCATTTTCGTAAAAGTAATGGGCTGGCTTTGGAATTCTTCGCCCTTTGTGCTGGCCTTGAGGACTCGAGCCATATTCTCCTCAGTTGTGACAACAAAGGGCGACGGTGCTATTAACTTTGATGATAGCAAAGGGGGCGAGGGCTCCTCAAAAGGTTCCATGGCTTCAAGCAGGTCCCTAGTCTACGCACTCAGCTTGAACGGCGGCATAGCAGCTTCCTCTGAACCCATCCCGCAGATGCCAACAACGCGCGAATGTTGGTATCGCTGGAGTTCCGTTGTAGTGCACTGCTATGGACAACGGGCAGGTGCGGGAGACACTTTTCCGAATGTCGCCGTCCAAGGCACCTTGTGTCGATGGGTTTACAACTGGGATTCTTTCCGAGGCATTGGTAGCTTACGTATGATGATGTCGTATCAACATACTAGGTCTTCTCATTGCGATTTGTCGACTTCGTAGCACTAAGGGGGAAGCACAGCAGGCGGTTCTTCACAAATCCAAATTCACAGTGTACTAGGGTTTAAAAAGGGGAAATATTCTATATACTCGGAGCTCATGCAAGCTAGTTTGCCACAATATACTTTTGCTACCTGTTACCTGTTGGGCAATTGTGGCGGGTCCAAAGGCGTTGGATGTTGGTGTGATCAATTGGGATGGAAATGGCTCCTCCATTTCAGTGTGAATGCACCTTGAAGTAACCGCATATCAAAGAATATTGCAGATGCAATGTTTGTCTGGCTATGGAGGAGTATCTTGAGCATGCCTTGATACATTGCTCACATGCTAGATGTTTCTGGGATGGAGGTTTCTTATTTTTATTTTTACTTGTAACAGCTCTAGCTCTAGTGTTTCTCATGGCAGCGGCTGGATCTCATTATCTAGGAGGAGTGGAGGTGACATCGCTAGGTCTTTGCAAGGGTGGGGGAGAGGAGGTGTCTGTGCATGCATGCGCTAAACAAACAAACAAACAAACAAATACTGTAAAGCGGAGTAGTGGAAGAGGTGCATGCAGTCCCTTCCACCCATCCATCCATCCTTGAATTAATTAGCATGACAACCGCAAAAAAATATGAATTAATTAGCACAGTTAACCGAATCTATTTCCGTTGCCGCAAGTGGATTGGAGCGTGATCCAGCAGCTCACCTCGCACGCGCGGCAGCTGGCCAGCCTGCCAGCGTGGCATTTCTGTTACGGCCCTGTCCCCTCACTCTCTCTCTCCCACTTTCCGTTTACCCGTTCAGTCACTATGAGATATTTTGATTTTACCCCTCCCTCTCTCTCCGCGCCCCGCACTTTCTGTGACTGTGATATATTTTTTCTCTTTTTAAACCTGCCTGTCCCTGGAAAAAGGTCTAGTCATTTGAAGCATTCTTCTTCACGATCCAATAAAAGCATCCAAATTTGTTTCAAACAGAGATGATAACGGAGTGCAAGGAAAGAATAAAAACATCCAAATTTGTTTCTAGCGCCGCCGCTGACCTGCCTAGTTTCTTGTGGCCTTGGGGCTATGGCCGGAGGCGCGGTGGATCACGATCCTTGCCGGCGGGAGGGCTCATGCTTCATTTTAGGTGCGTGTATTTTTTTTGGGTCAGCTAAGGGTTTGTGTTCTGCTCAGAAAGATGGAGCGGTGGCGACTCCCTAAAGATGTAATAACCCCTGACCTCCGACTCTGGCACCCCCACCCCTGGACGACGGACTGTATGCCTCCTTCGCGATGTACTACCACCGCCTCAGAGATGGCGAGGGAGCAAGGGCATGGGAAAAAGAGGGGGTTAGCCGCTGTTGTCCGCTGACGTTCCCGCATAGAAGCTCAAATTAGGCAAGTCTCTGTTTTAGACCGTCATTCCAAGCGAGTATTCCTCAATATATACAACAAACAGATTTTTCAACAAAATATATGAGCCCCCGTTAGAATAAAAGCACGCATTATTAAAAAAAACTGTGAAACATCTTTGTAGTTACATGAACAATCGTTTAGATCTGTGGCGTGTATATAGCGTAGGTTCGGTTTGGCAGCTAGCCGGCGGCGTTGGGGAGTGGGCGGCGCGGCTGGAGTGGCGTTTTGCGACGGAGGTCTTCCTCTCCGGCGGTGGAGGTCCGAGGAGCTCCGCTGCCGATCTTCCGTATTCCGCGTGCTTGGGGCTCGGTGGACCTGCTGGGTGCTCTTTTCCCTCGCTAGTGTCCGCGGGACGGCGGATCCGGGATCTCGAAGATCTGAATCGAGCTGGTGGTGCGGTGCAGGGCGTTGGCTTCGACTGCGCGGGATGGAGGCCTTCCGGGGCCGAGCTTCGTCGACTTCCCGTCCGCAGAGAGTCTGTTCCAAATCCAAGGCTTGTGTGGAGCAGCAGCGGCGGCGCGCCGGCTATACGTCTTCGTCGTCGTCTTCGTCAACGTGGTGCTGGGGCTTCAATGTAATTTTTTCTTGTCTCTGGACCTTTCTGTAAGAACCCTGTGCTAAATATCAGCAGTTCTTTTCCCGCAAAAAAAACAATCGTTTAGAAAGTGTGAACAGTATTTAATAATGCATGCACATTTTTTTTGAAATATATATTACCCACCCCCAATTGCCCCCCCCCCCCCCCAATAGTCACCTAGCCACTGCTGACGACATGGTATATGGGTGGGTCACAAAGGGTCAAATGAATCTCCTCTCCTTTTGTTAACTAAGCTTGAAGAATTTTATAAAATCAATGAACAAATCTGTGAGCATTTATGAAATTTTGCAAAGTTTTGAACATTTTTAAACAGATAAAATTGATAAGTTAAAATCATGGAAAAAAATCAAACCAAGAAAAATGTTAGAACAATAAAAGGGAAAAATTGCAAATCATCTTCTTAAAGCATCTACAACCGGACGTAGCTAAATTTGGCCCCCAAACGTCCGTGGACCCGCCTGGACGCGTCTGCTGTTAGTGACCACTTAACACTCAAATGTTTGATGCCACAACCGGATACCTCGTTGCAAATCATCAAATCCATACAATTACAAACAACGTAAAACCGAGTTTAAATCTCCGCTGGTGCCCATCCTTGTTGTTCCCTCCGTGACCCTATTCAGTGGCCGTGAGTCCCGCGAAGTGAAGGTCTGGTCCTCGGTGAGGTAGAGTAGGACATGAGACACAGACTGGTCCACATGGAACACGAGGCGCCAACGTGTCCCATGCCTTACTCTTCCTCGTTGGAGTCCATGGCCTGGATGTCGCCAGTTGAGGTGAAGTCGATGATAGATGTGGACGGGCGAGAATTGTCCAAAGAGGCGTGTGACTCCTCCTCTGTGTCCTATGCCGCGAGGGCTGCCGCGGCCTCCCTCGTCCTCTGCCTCGCATAGAGGGCATGTCCTCGCGCCTGCCTCTCAATGCCTCGTCTCCGTAGCGGACGGGTCGTGAAGCATGGCGCCTCTGACCTTGATGTGAGCCGGATCCGACGTGATGAACGCATGAAGGAGTGCCTATATCCGTCACTGATACGGGGTGGATATGTGAGGTGCCGGTCAGTCCAGACATTTGAACAGTATTTGCCAAGTTAGGTTATTAGGTGGCATTTTTCTGTGCGGGCAATGCGACCGTCGAGACGTTTAGGGCGGGTATGGGGCTCGGGTTATAGATACTCTTGCTGGTTTGGGAAGTGGCTTGCGCCGCAAGAAGGCGATTTGATGTAATGGGAGAAGAGAGCATGAGGCATCAGCTCAAGTCACCCGGCGGGGTCACGCGTGCGAAGCCACACGCGCGGGCGAAGCCAGCGTGGCCGGCGGTTACGCGCGGTGTGCCGTCTGCCATCTGCCTGCCTGTTTTCACCACCCTGCCATCCCCTCCGCAGGTTAATTAAAAGGGTGAAGGTGCACTTTTACCACACCAGGTGCAGTGAAGTGATAGATACACTCGCGCGTACGTAGCAGTAGGTAAAAAAATTGCACGGTGAAATCGATCAAAGGCACCAGAGACGAGCACGCCGCCACCGCCGCACCGGGGTATAAAAGAGGCGGGAGGCTGACTTGCGCGGCCAGCTAACCGAATCACCAGAGAGAGAGAGAGGCGGCGAGAGCGAGAGAGGGGAGGGAGGGAGGGAGCGAGCGACCGATCGAGCGCGGGGCGGGGATGGAGGCGGTTCCTCCCGCCGGTGGTGGTGGCGGCGGCGGCGGCGGTGGTGGTGGAGGCGCCGCCGCCGACGGCGTGGCCCCGCACGTCGCTGCCGGACTTGCTGCCGCTGCGCCGGGCGAGCAGGCACCCGCGCCGCTCGCTGCTGCCGCGGTGGCGGTGGGCGAGCATGACCTCGCCGCCATGGACGTCCTGGAGGAGCACGACGCCGACCAGGTCCGTTTTCTCCTCCTCCTCCTCCTTCTCCTCCCCTCCGCCGCCATGGAGGTCCTGGAGATGCTGTTTCGATTTGGAAGCTCGCGTCGTCGTCGTCCCTGACGAGTTTGTGTGCAGGTAGCGCTCGCCGCGGAGGAGCTCGGCCATGCCGTGGAGGAGGAGGAGGAGGGAGGACAGCTCGACGACGAGGAGGACGACGATGCTGAGGTCGCCGTGGAGGAGCAGGAGGAGGAGGGAGGATAGATCGACGACGACGACCACGACGATGCCGAGGTCGCCGTGGAGGGCGACGACGAGGACGACACTGCGCCACCGGAGGAGCAGGTGAGTTCCCCTAGCGCGCGCTTCTTCTCCTCCTCCTTCCTGCCTTGCTTCGACTCATGGTCTCGTCCAGCCACTGCAGCACGTGGAGGAGCTGCTCGGGGGCCTCGACGGCGGCGACGACGACGACGACCTGGAGCCGCTGGTGCCCGCCGCGGTGAACCAGAACCAGCCCCTCCCGCCCCTGCCCGCGCCGCCTGCTCAGGTGCAGCAGATCCAGGGCGGGCAGCCGCAGGAGGTACGTACCCCTCCTCTTCTCCTCCTCGTTCAAGTGATGGCGGTGCCGCGGTGGTGATGCTGCCGCCGCGCCGCTGCGGAGTGCTCTGCTGCCGCGCTAGATGGTTGGTTGCGATGAAGACTCACTGCTCTGGTTTTGCAGCTTGGCGCGATCAATCAGCAGAACGCCCTCGCGCCAGATGCCATCGTGGAGCAGCTCCAGGTTCACGCGTCCTCCATCTTCTCTTCCTGTTTTTCTTCTTGGTGCGCGGCCGAACATTGCCGGCTGGTTGAGATACATGCATGGCCGCTCCCGTTTGCTGATGCTGCATATCTCTGATCGTCTCTGTGTGCAGGGCCAGCCCGGTGACGACGACGACGATGACGAGGTCAACCAGAACCAGGCCCAGCTCGGCGGTGGCGACGACGACGAGGGCGGCGTGAACCAGAACCAGGGCCAGCAGGTCAACCACAAGGTATAAGCTCACTGCCGGCCGCCCTCCCCCTCTCTCCTTGACATTGATGATATGCTGAACCTGTCGAATGAATGACTGAATGATGGATGAATCATATGCACTGGACGGATGGCTTCATCACCATCCATCCACTAATTTTGTACAGCTAGGATAGGAACCACACTTTCCTTTTCGTTATACATGCAGGTCTGATGGTGTACTAGCTAGATACATATCTGAATTTTTAAATATTTTTTCTAAGTCTCTGAACCATGTGATTCTCCACGCCGAATCACACGCGCTCTAGCTCACCGTATAACTAGCTCTCGCCATGCCAAGTGCGCGCACCCGATGAACTCTGGACGCCAGAGCGTGCATCAGTCTAGTTCTGGTGCAAGATCCGGTCACCCCATGCCTCTGTATTTAGCTGAATTATGAGCATCATTATGAGCTGCCATTATATTTATTCATTTAGTTGCTTGATTACACCCTGCTCTCGTCAAACAGCTTGATTACCTTGGTTTCATCCTCGCCGGAGTTACCATGCTCGTGTTGGGGAGCATGCTGGTAGCGGAGCTCGGCACTGATGTCACAACCTGGATGAGTACAGTTCAAATGATGACGCCCAAGAGATGGACGCTTGGCGTGTTCGTCGCCATGGGCGAGATCAGTTCGTTGGTGCTCACTTACGCCCCGGCGTGAGTAACTCATTTGATTACCTTGTGTTTTCAGTTTGAATTTACAACGACCGTCGATCCAAAGCCAACTCATTTTAATTTGTGGTGCAGGTGGAAGTTTAGGGCCATTTGGAGAAGGGAGGAGGGAGCGGGGGTTGGCGCGGGGCTCGCCACGATGCTGCCCCTCGTTGCCGCCTTCCTCAATGGCGGGGTGTGGGTCTTCTACGGAGCCGTGGTGGCAGGACAGAACTGGTCCGTAATCATCTTGAACGGGGTTGGAACGGTGTTCCAGATGCTCTACATGACAGTCTTCTGTGGACGGTCCGAGGCTCCATGGCGACACAAGCTGCTGGTCCTGATGCTTGGAGCCGGCGCTGGCGTCGTCATCGCCGTCGTCGACTACTTCCTCCTCCACCTCGCCTTGGGCTTCGAGATGGACAGTGTCATCGGCTGGTCGGGTGCGGCGACCAGCACCACCACGTACGCCTTCACCTGTGTGGTCAACCTGGTAAGTTACTTTGTAGCTAGACAGTAGAGTAGAGTAGTTGTCGATCGGTCGTAGGTTGCCATGTACGTACTGATCGCGTGGACCTATGTTGTTCTAGTCTGGTGCAGCGCGCGACAGGGGAGCTTGGGGGGTGCCCACGCAGGCATGGGTCTCTCTGGCCAATGCAAGCATTTGGTCGGTCTGTGGAGCGGTCACACAAGACTGGTGCATGCTGGTACGTATACATCTGGGTTACTTGTTGCTGAAGTGGAACAGCGGTGGCTTCGTTGTGAATGTGATGATGAACCTGATCCTGAGTACGAATTGCTGGTGCACAGACCCCCAACCTCGTGGGCATCTTGAGCTTCATCGTTCAGGCATGCCAGATCGTCTACCTCCGCTGCCACAGGCCACCGCTGGAGGAGGATGAAGATGAGCTGCAGCGACGCCTGCTGGATTCCAATGTGTAGTTAGTTCGTCAGCCATGCATCCATTATCTTGCCAACGTTGTGCTCTCACAAGAGCCTTCTTGCCCATCGTCGCTTCATGGCATGCATGGAAGATTACCTTGACACTCCTTGTAATTACTTTGGTCGGTGGATACTCCTTGTTGCTGTTGCCTGTTACTTTGGTCGGTCGACACTCCTTTTGTTGGTTTTAGACGTTGCATTGCAAATTGTGCCTTACAATGCGCACACCATTCCTTGTGACTTTCCTTCCTGTACCAAAATGAGTAACAGAGGCCTAGCCTAGCCACTACTGCTGCTTCTTCTCGAATTGTCCCCTAGCCTAGCCACAAGAATCGTGTGGCGGGAGCTTAATTACACAAGGCCGTTGACGCTGCTGCATTCTTCGCCGCCGCTTCCCGTTTCTCAAGCCGTACGTGTTTCACGTCCTAACAGTATTTCTTTTAAAGAAAACTTCCAATCTCATTCATCATCATGATAGGACAACGAACATCGATCATAAATAACAAAAAATACATTCATATCTATATACCACCTAGCGACGACATAAGCACTGGAGTGAGCCGAAGACGCGCCGCCGTCAACACCCCTCCCTCGCTGGATCCAGACAAAAATTGTTGTAGTAGATAGTAGGAAGTCGACGTGCCAATGTCCCATTGGACCAGTGCACCAGGATAACAACCGCTGCTAATGAAGAGAAGTGTTGATCGAATGGATCCAACCTAAAGGCACACTCACGTAGAAAAATGAAGACCGGATCCGAGCCGATCCACCAAAGACAACCACCGACCATATCCTGCAATAACCGCTAGAGAGGCACCTCCACAGGCCCTCTGATGATGCTAGACGCACCACCACGATGGAGGCTAGGAGGTGAGAACCATATTCTATCTTCAGGGATCCGCTGCTGTCTTGTCTTCCTGAGCAGGACACAAACCCTAGCAAAACTCAATGAAACATATAAAAACAAAGCCCTGCTGCCGACAAGGACCAGGATCCACCGCACCCTAAGGTCACAGGAGACGGGACAGATTGGCGGCATGCTGACGGAAGGCAAAAACTCTAGCCGCCCCGTTTGCTTGGAGAAGAGGCGAAGGGGTAAGCCGCCCTCACTTCATGCCCTAATAGTTAGGTGCTTCTAGTTTGGGATCGTGTTGTAAGCTGTGTTCCCCAGCACCTTTGTATCTTTTTCTACCGGCGTTGTTTTTTCTTTTCTCCGTCCATGGAGTTTTGATAGGATCAATTTGATGATCCTACAGTTTCGCCCGATCTTTCACCGCAAGACAATTAGATAGCCAACCTTCTACTCACGGGAGCAATCGACGCAACTTGAAGATGAAGAAACGAATCCAGCAAGCAATGATTTAATGATCAACATGCCTCAAACCTTAGCCTGATAATTTTTGATGCACACAAGAACCTTCACGCAATGTTTATTCAATCTGGATAAACGGTGCGGCCGTTCCCAGAGGGATGCTTCACCCCGAGATACAACTCAATGTCTAAAACCATAAAAATAAATTCCTACCCTAAACCTTAGAAGCTGGGTCCTTTATATAAGAGACCAGAAACCAAGTCGGTTGGTCAGGCCCAAACCGAAACACACAAATAAATATTCTAATTGGCCCATAACATGGCGTAGAATAAAATAAATAACTAAAAATGCAATCGACCGAATTACCATGGTTCGGTGACTCCCTTGGCACGCCTCAACTTGGTGGAGTCCTGAGGTTGGGCTTCACCTCCTTCTTCATGGGAACAACATGAGGTATTGGGATGCCGTCATCAAGTTTGGACACTGTGTTTGTTTGATGTAATTCTGGCCAATCGATGACTTTGTTAATTCGAAGTCGGGCTCACTAAATGCTATGTGCTAAAAAACCTTAATAACACCTAGATCCAAGCTGTCATTCGACAACAATGACTGCCGGGAATTTGGTCGACACAACCATTCTTCAGCAACCACTCTCCCGCAGCCAAGCCACTGCAAGCCGACCACATCCCGAATTCAAGAACCCTAAACCTAACACTAGAAGGAGAATACACAGCAGGAGCCTACCTAGCTAGTCACGGATTCGCCGTCCAAAGAGGAGATCGGCTGGTTGCTCCATGAAACAATGGCGTAAGGCGACCGATGGCGAGACATCGATTGGTGCCGACGGCGGCGGTCGCAGTTTAGAGATAGAACGAGTGCGAGGGAAGAACTGGTCTGGCACGACCAGCTAACCAGTGTAGCCCACTTAAACGGGCCATGATCTAAAAAAATATATTCTTAAACGGACTCGAGAACGTTCATGTGTCGCGCTGTCCACGTCATCCCGACAAGCGGGCCCACCTGTCGGATTCACTGTGTTCACGGCCAAATGCAAGCGTCAGAGCTCCATGTTACACATTTGGCCATAAAATTGGGGGGGCGGGGGGGGGGGGGGGGGGGGGTTGTACCATGTTGTTCGTTACCCTAGACCCAAGTGTGATGATTTCGGTAAACACACAAGATGCCATCATGTGAAGGCTATAATGCCATCCATTTCCCTTCAAATAATGTCCCTAGTGATTGCCTCTAGTTTAGTACATGCTACGACCACAATCTCATGGCCCTAGCCACTTGCCAAAGTGTATAACATATATGCATTAACACAGTGTAAACACCTTACTACTAGTTCACTCGATTCATTCGTAGAAAACTGAAAACTGAAGCAAGTTTTCTACTCTTCTTCCTACACCACATTTCTGCACATGATAACAGAGAGGATAAGTTAATGAATGACAAGTTAAAAAATTATAATCGACAATGCATACAAACACTTACTTCTTATTTAGTTTGCATTTCTTGCTGCATCTAGTGTGTCCTAGCAATTTGCAAGTGCCGCACCGGATTTTCACCTCATCGTAAGAAAGTGGTCTACCATGTTTTGAGAAAGGGTGGTTATCATCTACCTTTGTTGCACCTTTTTTTGATATTTTAATTGGATCTTGAACTGCAACCTTGTTGCCTTCACAATCCTCTACATATTCAATTGCACACTTACTGAGGTCAGACGTTTTCTTACTCAAATTTTCCTGTAGCAGATCATACTCATGGGTCTTAGCTATCAGGACCTTCAAACTCTCATGTAACTGATCCCACAAAGCGGGGTGTTTGCATGCCGCATGCATAGCTTCTGACGCTAACACACTAACATGGCTATCTTTTATTCTTTCCCCAGCCCCAGTCCAACCAAATCCTAAAAGATCGCTTGTGCACCTCGCGGGTAGTCCCAAACTTGCTTCTTTCATGAACCGAAGAAGAACTAAACAATCTGGTATTTCAGATATATTCATGTACTTCAATACATGGAATATGTGCTTGCAAGGTAGACCCTTTCGAATCATTCTTCTGCAGCTACACCTTATAGTTTCTGCGAAATTCTCTGGTGTATACTCCACCCAAAAGCGGCTCTTTCGGTTGTTCTTCCAGGCCACAATGAACTGTTGTGATTCGTCTCCGACCATTCTTTCTATAATCTCCATGCCGCCATCTTCTTTAAGACCATCTTGCAACATATAGAAGTTTGCTGGAGTGAAGACGTGAGAAGTAGCTACCTCAAGTTCCCTCGAGCTAGTAACTGGCACCGGTACAGTTTGTGAGGCCATGCAGTCATCTCGCGCCTCATTCTCACGGATACATACAACGGTGTTCTCATAGTGCAAAATCATATCCACCATGGTCATTTCACCGTCTAGGTGGAGGTGAAGGCAGGAGTTCAAACTTTCACTCCTCTGGTTGCTTTTCATGCCAACCTAAAACTCCTCTGTCAGATAAGCTGCAGCCCACAGTCTCCTCTTCTTATACATCCGTCTCAATCAAGTTACTGTTATTTCTTGACTGCCATCTTTTGGCAAACGCATGCCTTCTCTCCTCAAACGTGGCCGTGGATGTGGTGTTGTACAGAAGAGTTGGAACTGGTTCCAGGACTTGCGAGTGAGGTGAATCTTCATTTTTTTTTCTATATGCGATGTACATATACAGTGCCGCACATCTAGCAAGACTTGACGAACTGCCTTGATCATCGTAGCGTCGGCGTCCGCGGTTACACTCTTCGTTAGCTTCTGACACATTGACATCAAAAAAGTTTGCTACAAGGCAAGTCCTTTCTCGCCATGAAATACGACCACGGAATCCATCGCAACTTTGGCCAAGTGTCCCAGGGGAACACCAGCCAGCACAGGGAAGGAGGATAAATCCTCGTCATCTAAGGAAGCCGAGCCTGGGGGAGGACGGGAAGACGGACTTGGATCAAGGTTGCGCGCTGCGGCATGGCGAGACACCTTCTCTACAGCGTTCGGAGAAGCCACCGCCGTCCCGCCCGCCAGTCCCAGGCGAGCGCTCTTCTGCGAGACCATGGCCGGAGACGAAGCAGAGCGGGGGCGTCCCTTGCCCTGGGCGGAAGTGTGCGGTCGTCGCGCGCGGGGGGGGGGGGGGGGGGGGGAGGGGGTGGGGGGGAGGAGCGATGACCGGAGGAACCTTGACTGGACACACAGGACCGTGAGATAATTGTGGACACACAGTGAGGCTAACAATGCCCGAGTCACCATCCATCATGTCCGAGGCCTCCGGCGACACGGGAAACAACATCACCTCCCCCTCCAGCAAGGTAGCAAGCTCGTCCACGACCTCCACCTTAGTCACCGCCCGCTCACCAAGGAGTTCCCCACTGGTCAGCAACATTGAAGCCCATGGGGAGGCGGTTTCCGCGACCCCCTTCCTAGCGCCTTGCCTAACGATGGCGCGGTTGGTGCTGCAGCCGTTCCCAGGACATCATCATCATCAGGCAAGGACGGGGAGCGAGAACAGCTACGTCGCTCCCCGCCCGAATCCCCCGCGGATCCCCATAGCCCGAGAGAGGAGGGCTATCACGATGCCTTAGAGCCATCCACCTGGGTCGGGCCCTCAACCAAGATGCGGAGGTCGTAGCCGATGTCATTGAAGAACACATGCACGGTAGTTTATAGCTTGGAAGGGTCCGGGGATTTGACCTTGGCACGAACAGCCGGGCCCTTAAGCAGTGAAGGCTCATTGATGTCCACGACCTTACCCAACAGGAGAGACATCTAGCGACTGGTTCCCATCTACTTCGCGATGGCGGGAAGGCCGCAGATCTGGATCCACGCCGTCTCAAGTACCGCAGTAGCCAAGGGATCGACCGTAGGCACCGAGATGTGGACAGTGAGCTCGTGGAGAGCCAGGGTTAACTGCACGGTATGAGTGCCATACCAGAGGCTCAACGGGTCAGGGAATATTGCAAAGAACTCGCGATCAGAGATCGGCATCACCACTCAATCCTAGTTGGCGAGAAAGAGATGTCGCAATTCCTCCGTGATGATGGCTGGAGACGCCGCCTTGCCGCCCAACACTGAGATCAGTGCTGAGAGCGAAGGCGGGGCCTCCGAAACTGAGATCGTCATCTGGTAGTAGCCAAAATCCTCCAGCACGTGGCCATAGAGCAGCAACTCCCACTCGAGGTGGTCTTCCTTGCAAAGAAGAGCCGGATGGTCGGCGCTCTTGCACTTGTAGCAGGCAGGCGACATCTTGCAATCAACCAGGTAATGGCCTTCCAGGCCACAGTTGAAACAAACTGTGGCAACAACCCGCGGACCCCTCTGGTCGGGGGCGACCGCCGGCGGGGCGGGATGGGACACAGAGGAGGCCGGACCGGCCGCACCGAAGGTAGGTAGGCCGCCCTTGTTCTTCTTGTTGTTGGCGAACTGCCCGTATGGATGGTTGCAAGCGCCGATACCGGCCATCAGGTGTTGGGGCTGACGTTGGGGAGGGTTGTGCCGGCACAGAGGAGATCCCTCCTGGCGGTTAGACTGCACTGATGAACGGGACCTACGGTCCTGCCGACCCGACCAAGCCGGGGAGCACGAATGCTGCTCACGGTGGGAGGTGTGGCGGTCTCGGACACACCAATGATCAGGAGAGCGGAAGCGCGACCGGTCGCTTGAGCGATCCTCCCGGTCGACCGTCGTAGCCTTCCCTTTAAGGGCCACCGCTCGCATGTCGGCCACTCGCCGGGCCGCCGCGGGAGAGGGTCGACGGGACGAGGAGTCACGGGCGTCATGCCGGTCGGCCGAGCGGCGCTTGGGGCGCGATGCCCCGTCATCGACCTCACACGCCATAAGAAGGGGCGAAAGGGGGCGCGAGCCACCGAGGAGGGGGAGGCCATGGGGGGGGGGGGGAGCCGCAGCGGAATCGCGGGAGGCGACGCGGAGGGAGAAGCAAGGGGGAAGAGTCTACTGAGCGAATGCCATAAACCACCCGCAAGGCCGGGCCAAGAGGAGTTAAGGAAAGCTGCCGATGCGTCCGGGCCAGATAGGCAGGAGGATGGGCCAGGCCCATTGGGGCCAGCAATTCCAACCAGGCCAATCCTTGCGGCCCACGAACCCATGAGCCTAGCAGACCTCCATAGCCCAACCGCATCGGAGGGCCCAGGCCCAGCACGCACGACCGCATGGGGAGCTGCTAGGGTTTCCCCCTGTACGAACGTGACGCGGCGATCGTAGCTCCGGCAGGCAAGCAGGCGGGGGGTGGGGGGGGGGGCATCACCGCCCTTGCTGCCCAGCCGGAACTGGCGGAAACGGCCTTCATAGATCGTCGGAGGGGAGTCCCCAGGTGAGCGGGACAGACAGTCAGGTCGGCGCAGCACCACCGCCCGGCGCAACAAGCTCGCCGCCGCGCCCACATTAGCTCGGCCCCAAATGCCCCACATATATGGCCGAGCACGACGACGGGTCCGCTGTGCAGCCAAAGAGGGGGTAGGAGGAAGGGGAGGTGGGGAGCGTACCTGTGCAACAGCCGGCGTGAGGGCGTGTTCCGGAGAGACCGCTACCGGAAGACGGTCACCGAAGCGCCAGTCCTCCCGAAGGGTGCCCGAAGCCACCGCGCAACCGACCTCCCGGTCCTCCTCCTCCTCCAGGTCAGCCCACCGCGGGACCGAAAGGAGGGAGGCGAGGGAGCGATACCATGCTCCAGGCCAGAGCCGGGAGGCGGGGACGCCGGCGCTGTAGCGGCCCCATGTTGGAGACATGTCGTGGATGGGGGAGCACCGCAGTCCACCATCTAGATCTTGTTTTCAACAGTCACAGTTTCTGCGAAGCAACCTATGGTTGGATGGTTAGAGGGATTGTGGTATCTCCAGTCCACGAGGGTTTAAATCCTGGTGCTCGCATTTGTTCCTGGCTCAGTCTTTCGGAGGTGCTCATAGAGATAGTATGTGCGTTCATAGGGGTGAGTGTATACGCGTGTATATGAGCGCTTGCGTCTGTACTGTGTTAAAAAAAACAGTAACATTTTCTGTTTTCAATGCATCGATGCACTTGTTTTGCACACGACTTGTGGCTTCCCCTCTCGATGTTTCTCGGCGCCGCCTTTTCCTGGATTGGAACATCATCATCGAACTATCCTGTCCTCGTCCCAAACGTTTCCTGCGGCCGACTGACGGGCACGAACACCGATCCTTAACTCCAGATCAGACGTACGTAAACGGTACTCCCTCTTATTCTGCCTCTTCTTATGTTATCTTATTATTAAAAACCTAGAAATCTTTCCCACATAAAAAAAGAAGAAAAGAGAAACCGATAAACCTAAGTGGATTAATATGGCGTATGTGGTCGTGAAGTCGTGCAATGTTTTTTGTTGGGATGGTACTGTACCTTTTTTTTTTTGAGGGGATGGGATGGTACTGTACCTATACGATATGGTTTATACGGGTTATGCAGGGCTTGAGAATCCACACCACCGTATCTAATACATACTCCTATACTACGTTAATATAGATTGGATTGGAACATCACCATCGATCTGTCCTGGCCCAAAAGTTTCCTGCGGCCGACTGATGGGCACGAACTCGGATCCTTAACTCCAGATCACACGTACGTATACGGTACTCCAGCTTATTCTGCCTCTTTTTATGTTCTCTTATTAATTAAAAACCTAGAAATCTTTCCCGCAGACAAAAAGAAGAAAGAGAAACCGATAAACCTAGGTTGATTACTTGGTGTATAATATGGCGGACATAGAGGACGTCGCCATGGCGGAGCCGGACCTCTTGCGACGCCCCATGATCTCGGTGTGGATAGAAAAGGTGAAAGATTACTTGATGAGGTACAGGATCCGCGGTGACGATGCCGCGACGGTGGCGGTGGTGGCGGAGCCACAACAGCATACCAGGTTGACCCTCATCGTCCTCGTCACCGCCGGCGCCGTCTTTGGTTTTTTCGCTTACTTTTACGCGGCGATTAAATGCGAGAAGGAATCGGTCTACACGGTGACGGTGTTTATCGCGATGTTTCTTTGTGCGGGCTTTGCGTTCGGCCTTGCTATGGTTTCTGTTTTTCTCATCAAAGAGTGCCAAGAGGGGTTTCAGGATGAGCAACATCATAGATTAGCAGATTTCCTGCTCCAGGTGTAGATAGATAGAAATGTAAGCATCCATCATCGATGCATGATATGAGAACTTCCCCTGTTATCATATGTACAAACATTGTACGGTATTATTGGCATGCATCTATTTTTCTGATTGAGGGAAGGCAGGCAATGGTAGTTGATTCACATGCACGCACACATATCAGTTTCACACGTACGCAACTATGCATGCATGTGTCACCACCAGCTACGCCAACAAACGTACGTTTTTATTAACATAATACAGAAGCAAGCGCTCATATACACGCGGATACACTCACCCCTATAAACACACACACACACCCTACCCTTATGAGCATCTCATCATCTTGAAATTTACGAAGTCACCGTAGGCACCTCGTCGTCGACGAGACGTCTCTTCCCGCTGAATGCACATCACCGGAAATCCTGAAATAAATTCAGGAATAAACGCGAGCACCAGGTTTGAACCCTGATGGGCTACGTACATACCAAGAGTTGCAAGGCGGTCGGAGTACATACGTACCCAAATAATCTCTGCTCTCTTTTTTCGTCTTCTCAAGAACATGGAAGAGCTTTGCATGTCTTCGAATCAGAGTTTACAGGCGTGAAGGGTAGTCATCGTCATCTGTGGTCGATCGACACCCCTGAGAATCCACCATACAGACATATAGTATTACAAAAGCTACGATCTCGCTAATTTCCACAATGCAAATCCGTCACAAGAGGGGAAGCACTGCAATCTTGTCGAAAATCCGCCTGTTTCATTCTAACGAGATTGACCGCAAGGTAAAAACCACCAAGGAGTCCAATTCCCGGATCGCACCCCCAGAGATCACAAATGAAAACCGACCGCTGGCGTAAACCTCTGGGACCTGTGTAGGCCAATAATACCAGGGACGAATCCAGGATTTGAGCATGAGGGGGGCGAAGAACAAAAAATCATAATGGGGCAACATCTATAACTATTAAAGTTCTAACTATATAATACTGGCACCGAATTTTAATGACATATTTCGATTTTTGGGATATGATTTGGTAGTTTAAATATAAATATATTTTTTTGCGCGGGGGGGGGGGGGGGGGGATATAAATCTTTACCGCCGAACATATCTAACAAGGCTGGCTGGCAGCGAGGGTGGAGCGGACGGGAGGAAAAGGCGAAAATGGGGCAGCTAGGGTTTGCTCTCGCTGTCCTGCTCCAATAGCCAGGTTCTTGGCCCATTGGGCGGCGCACCGACGCCAGGGCATGAATATGGTCACCAAACCGGTGACCTTCCTAGGAGGACTGATCGGTTCTTCGTGGGTCCTGTCTCTTAGTCCGACGTGGCGGACAAGTCCAAGCGGCCGCAAATCTAATTAAGGATAGGATTATGGTCTCAATCATCGATGCAAAATTTAGAAAAATACTTCCTTCGTCCGAAAATACTTGTCATCAAAATGGATAAATGTAGAACTAAAATACGTCTAGATACATCCCTTTTATCCATTTTGATTTCAAATATTTCCGGACGGAGGGAGTAGAATTTACCAGCCTACTTTTCCTGGGGTTATTGCTTTCTTGAACTAAGGAGCAGCTAGAGAAGGCTCCAGCCAACAACAATAAGCTAGCAGCGAAGAGCTACAGAGCTACTTCAAACAACAACAACAACGACAACGAACAACTACAAAACTAGCAGCGATGGCACGCTCCGGGCTCCGGCGATGGCGCGGACAGCGCCGGGAAGGAGACACAGCGACGTGGCAGCGTGCCCGGGAGGAGCCACGGCGAGGTGCAGGCCCAAGGAAGTACGCATGCAGCAGCATCACATCGAGAGAACGTGTCAGACCCACCCCGACGAGGAATGCTACACTCACGGAGGAATATACATGATCTGAACAATATACTAACAGGCTACGTGATCTCCTAAGTTGAACAGCCTTATCTTGGGGAACCTCTAGATACGCACTTCAACGGTTATTGGATGGACAATAAAAACCGGTTATTAGATGGGATTGGATCATCACCATCGATCTGTCTTCTCGTCGTCCCAAACGTTTCCAGCCGGCTGACTGATTGTGTCAAACACGGTTCCTTCTCTCCAGATGGGATTGGATCATCACCGTCGATCCTCGTCCCAAACGTTTCCAGCGGCCGACTGATGGGCACGAACACGGATCCTTAACTCCAGATCAGACCATCTTCCCACTCTTGGTCTCTTATTAGAAACCTAGAAACCTTTGCCATGAAGAAATAGAAAAGAGAAACCGATAAACGTAGCTGGATTAGTTGGTGTGTAATATGGCGGACATAGATGATGTCGCCATGACGGAACCGGACCTCACGCGACGCCCCATGTCTTCTGTGTGGATCGAAAAGGTGCAAGATTACTTGGTGAGGTACATGACTCGCGGTGACGATGCCGCTATGGTAGCGGTGGCGCCGGAGCCACAGCAGCACACGAGGATGATGCTCATCTTCCTCGCCACCGCCGGCGCCGTCTTTGGGGTGTTCACTCTCTTTTACCTGGAGATTAAATACGCGAAGGATTGGGACTACACGGTGGATATTGCGATCTGGCTATGTGCGTCCTTCGCGGGCAGCCTTATAGGAGTTTCTACTTTGCTCATCGCAGACTGTCAAGATGGGTTTCAACAAGAGGATCGAAGATTCGCAGATTTCTTGCTCCAGCTGTAGAGCTTAATTAATTCTGTACTCCCTCACAGTGTAAAAAAACGTCTTGTATTAAGTTAAGGAGGTAGTATATATATTTGATAGGATGGAATAGATGATCATCCATGCATGTGCAAGTACCAGTTGACAACATGCATGCATATTTGTTATTTTCACTCTTATGTACCTATATATTGTAAACCACGACGTACGTGCGGGTCCTTCTACACCAACACTTATAAATTGTTCGCCGTGGAGATATCTGACCTCTCCTACACTTGGTTCAAATTCTTACGGTGAAAGCCTACGACCCGGCATCGGGTTGGGCGATGGCGTCGTCCTCGCCGCATCCCCCTTTGGGGCGTCGCTGGGAAGAGCCTTTGATCCTATTCACGCATTTCGTAGGTTGTCCACTCACCTTGCTTGGGCTATTCCGGGGGAAACCCTAGATCATAGTCTCCTGGATCGGACGATGACAGCGTCTTAGGTGCCATTCTCCGTCCCAGGCGCATTGTTTTGGAGCACCTGTTGGCTGGAGGGGCATGAGGTGGAGCGGTGTTTCATCTACCGCAGCAACAACGGTGGATATCGGCGGCGTGGCGTAGTGGAGCCTCGCCGCCAATAGCTAGATGTGAAGGAGACACATGTGTTTGCACTGCCCAAAGTTGCAGCTTCTCCCCCCCCCCCTTCCCCCGCTTTATATGGAAAGCAACAACCGAAACAAAGTACACAGCCGAACGATACATGAGATGAGGTAGCCCTGAAAGAATAGCGATCTCAGGATAACCGGATCACACAGGACCCACGTGACTACACTGCCGAAAGAAAGCACAGAAAGAACTGAGTATAACGCCACGCTACGGCCTGTAACATCTAAACTCCACTACAACGTCCCGAGGAGCGAGAACGGTGCTAAGCATCGTCGCTGTTGAGTCCACACTGGACAAAGGTTTTCCCACGGAACAGAGACACAAAGAGAAGCTCCACAACAACTTCTTTAAGACGAAAGCGGCGCCCGCAAGCATCGTCGTTGTCGGGAACAAAGCGCGGAGGTTTCGCTCGGAAGCTTCCCTCATGACACCACGATGTCTCCAAGACAAGTGTGATGAGTTCAGAACTCCAGATCTGGATTGGGGCGTCACCACTGCCTGAGACAGAGAGCACGCACGAGCCACCCGCCACTCCACCTCTCGCTGCCCACATGACCAAGGGAGAAAGCCACCGTCACCGACATGGCGCCCGACGGAGAGCCAACCATGCGGACCGCCTTCCGAAGCCGTCACCTCGGCATCCAAAGTCCGAAACACCACCAACCGCCCACTTCATAGTGCACTAAGCGCAGTTGGAAGAGCAGAGGCACCACTCCACTCCTAGACCGACATTGGCCACTGAGTCTAGATCAACGCTGGCATGGTCGAAAGCGCCCAGGAATACGTCACTACAATCTAGTGACTCCCGACGGCCTCCACAAAGCAAGCGCCGACCATAGCCCGGTAGCCTTGGCCCAGGCAAGCTCCCACGACACCACGTCCATGGCAAGCGGCATAGATCTATGGTGTATATTTTTACGACAATAGCCACCTTGCACTGTGCCCGTCAGGAGGTGAACCTCGTTGCCGGCAGGCACCACCCCGACCGAGCCCAACCAGCCCTATCCTCAAGGTGCTTGGTTGAGATCTTGGAGGGATGAGTGGAATGCTGCAAGGACCAACATCAGGCTGCGGAATGTATGCTGAGACGAAAACACCTGGCCCGCTTGCAACAACACAGTCTGCCAGGCACGTGCTACAAACCACGCGATCTCTCGTGATCGGATGGCTGGCGAGGAGGTTTGCGAGAGACAAACTTCAGCCGGTTGAGTTAAAGGATTTTCCGAGGCCTTAAATTGACATTTATCCGAGAAGGTGTGCATTGGGTACCGACATACTCCTACGACGTTATTACTATCTTTCAGTTACAGAAAAGTATTATCTTCATTCAAAAATAAGTGTTGTTGCTTTAGTCAAATTTGAATTAAAACCTTGACACTTATTTTGAAACGGAAGGTTGGATTAGATCATCACCATCAATCTGTCCTGTACTCGTCCCAAACGTTTCCAGCGGCCGACTGATGGGCACGAACACGGATCCTTAACTCCAGATCACACGATCTTCCCCCTCTTGTTCTCTTATTAGAAACCTACTACTCCCTCCGTTCCTAAATATTTGTCTTTCTAGAGATTTCAATAAGTGACTATATACGGAGCAAAATGAGTGAATCTACACTCTAAAATATGTCTATATACATCCGTATGTGGTAGTCCATTTGAAATCTCTAAAAATACAAATATTTAGGAACAAAGGGAGTAGAAACCTATCCCTCGGAAAAAAAATAGAAAAGAGAAACCGATAAACCTAGCTGGACTACTTGGTGTATAATATGGCGGACATAGAGGACATCGCCATGGCGGAGCCGGGCCTCGCGTGACGCCCCATGTCTTCGGTGTGGATAGAAAAGGTGCAAGATTACTTGCTTATATACAGGACCCACGGTGACGATGCCGCGACGGTGGCGGTGGCGCCGGAGCCACAGCAGCATACCAGGTTGATGCTTATCTTCCTCGTCACCGCCGGCGCCGTCTTGGGTTTTTTCACTTACTTTTACGTGGCGATTAAATACCAGAAGCACTGGGACTATGCGGTGGAAATTGCGTTTTGGGCATCTGTGTTCTTTGCAGGCAGCCTTGCTATGGTTTCTGCTTTTCTCATCGCAGAGTGCAAAGGGGTGTTTCAAGATGAGGAACATCATATGTTAGCAGATTTCTTGCTCCAGGTGTAGATTCTTTAGATAGATATGTAATCATCCATCATCCATGCATGTGTAAACACCAGTTGACTGATACGTACATACTACGGTTTATATTGGTATACATTTTTATTTTATTTTTGATTGAGGGAAGGCATGCAATGGCAGTCGATTCACACATATGTCTGTTTCACTCGTACGCAACTATATATGCGCAGATGAACAAAAGTACGAACAGACTAAAAGTTGCAAGCTTTTCCTATACTTAGCCGGCGGCCGGAGTATGTACGTACCCAAATAATCTGTGCACTTTTAATTATTTTTTTAAACAGGCTTTGGTCCCGGTTTATATTATACTCCCTCCGTCCCGTAATATAAGAAAGTCACTAAACTTTCTTATATTACGGGACGGAGGGAGTATTATAAAGCCACACGGCCACATGCTACAAAGTATTGATGAAATTCTCAACAGCTGATCAAAGGAAAAAAAACATGACAAAGCTAGCTGATCAAAGAATAAATCTGCAGTGATTCCATTCCCACACTGGCGGCGTCTCCTAGTCGTTTGCATCGTTTGCTCGCCAATCCTTTAGGTCAGCAGGATTAAGTCTCCTGGATGTCGCCGGCAAGGCGGTGGCGGCGGCGATTCCAATCCCACACTGGCGGCGTCTCGGAGTCGTTTGCATTGTTTTGCTCATATTCTTGAAATGGTTGTTCATATCATGGAACTATCTGGGAAGAAAACTGGAGCGTCTGCATATTTTTTCCTATGAAACTATCATGGAAACCAGATGCTTATTCTTGAAATGGTTGCTCATATCAAAGAAGAGGCCTCCTTTGGCGCCGTTTTGGAGTTCTTACCCGAGTTCTGTTCTAATTACTAGATGATGTTGTGTTGATGCTGTTCTTCCCAGTTGATGGCAATATGACGTTGACAAGTGTAGTGATTCGGTTTGAAGAAAGAGAGAATAAAGTATCCCTATACATCAGTACATGTGGCTACTAATTTTAATTTTTTTTGAAATGGAGGAAGACCTCGGCCTCTACATCTGGACGATGCATGCAGCTATTTTATTAATTGTTCACACAAGACCTTACAAAGTAATACAATAGTAAGACTAAAGCCATCGTCTAGGCAACATCTGTCGCTACTCCTATCCAATTGATGAAGGGATGCTGATAGTCTGGGCCTAATACCAAACAGACCTCGCAACCAAACCTACCATCTAAGACCTGAGGTCCCATCCAGGACGCCTACCGGGTATGGGGCACCCACCGGTCCGGCGCACTGCTCAACCAGGACGCCTACCTGGTATGAGGCCGCCACAGCCACCTGCCATCAATCCATCTTCAGAACTGTACTGATGCATCTACCTTGCCCGGTGTAGCTGTCGTCGACGCCACTACGACGCCAGACCGCGTCACCCTCCTGCGCGAGTTCATCTCCGCGCATCGGACGCCGAGTCACCACAGTGCCATGCCGCCGAGATCCGCCGCCATCAATGAGTGAGATGAAGGACCGCTCCACCAAAGAATCTGTCCTCTGGTCCCTCGATCACGTGTGCACCTCCAAGAATGACGCCCCAAAAGGGGGAACGACACTAGAGCGCCGCCGTCATCCGGTCATCCGATCTAGGGTTTTCCCCGGAGGTAGCAGAGAGTGGTCTTGAACTTCTCCATGGCGATGCCTTCAAAAAGGAAACGATGTAGATAGCGTCGCCACTGCCGGCTTTAGCAATAGCCAAAAGCAAGTTTTCACCCAGATCTGTTCGAAGAAATCCAACTCAAACGGTTCCTCAAACGTTTGAGTCTAGTAGTCTGATGGTGCATCTGATGGTGCATCTCTGGGGAATTCTGCTCGGCGGCAGCGAGTTGGGTCGGGACAGGTTAGGGATTTCTGCTCGCAGTTGCGGCTGTGGGGAATTCGGACTTGTTTTTTTCTTTTTTCTTTCTTTCGAGGTAGTACATGAAAGGGCCCAAGGCCCGGCCCGGTTGCGTGTGCTTCGCGTCTCCCATTTTTTGTTTTCTCGGAGAGAGAGAGAGTCTCAACTGTTTCGAGATTTCAAGAAAAGTTCTGATTCCTAGAATCATGGATTCAAAAAACGTTCGCCGAATTCAAAAACCTTTCTTGAATTCGGAAAATGTTTGCGATTTCAAAATAATGAATATTTTTTTAATTTTAACGACTTTTTTTTTTGAAAAGGAGGTTAAACCTCTGGCCTCTGCATCAATCGATGCATACGACCATCTTTATTTATTATTCAACAAAGGTCTAACAAGAACATACATCAAGCCACCCGAAGCCATCACTCACACTTACAAAACTCGATAATATGGAGTGCTCTCACTCCCCATATCTAAACCGGTGTCGTCGTCAATCCATCCACATAATGTATCGGAACTAAAGCCGGTGTAGCAGACCTAAAGCGTACACCACATGCACACGTTTTAGAAGCCGCGTCATCATCATCGAACTGCTGACCCATCTTCGGGAGAGAGATCCGAATGATCCTTGCCAGTCCGTCCATCCTTCGACGCCACCATGGCGCCACCGCCCTGCGCTCGTCCATCCAGACGCGAAGATTCTGGAGGATCTGTCGCGCGTAGCACCTGCCGACTAGGCATGACACAGCGTAGCACCTGCCGGCCAGGTATGACTTTGACATCTCCACCGAAGCTTCATGCAAGACGAAGCCGCTCCACCTCTTGCCTCTATCTTCCAGTGCTGCTCCACAAACGATGCTCCCAGGAGAGAAACGACACCGCAGTGCCGTCATCGTCCGATCTGAAAGACCAGATCTTAGAGTTTCCCCCAGAGCAGCACAAGTGGGTCAACAGAAGTTACACGACGATGCCTTCATCAAGGTAACGACGCAGAACACCGCCATCGCCTGCCATCGGCTCAGTTTTTACCGGCAACTCTGTCTTCCCGACTTGCAGCCGGGACTAGATGAGGGATCTCGAGATCTGACCATCCAGCCTCAGGCCGACCACCTCCAACGGAGGAGATGGCCACCATCGCCGGCTGCACCGGCTAGATCAGATATGATCAGAGGCGCCGTCAAACATTCCACCAGGCCCTCCACGCCGCCTCCGCCGATCCGACACCCGATGGCGCGCCGCCGCCGACCGTAGCCACCATCCTTCCCGATACAGTGACGCGCCATGCCTACAGCTGATACCGCCCGAGGCAGGGCCGGTCACCACGTCGCCGCCTGTCGCAGCCATTGCCGTCGCGCCGCATAGATTGGATCGGCCGCGCCACCACGTGTTTAGGGGCCCCGCATCACCCCTAAGACGTGGGAGAGTGGGAGTCCTCGACCACCGCCGTCGGCCTCCGGGCTTAGCCCGGCGGCGGCGGGGGGAGGGGAAGAGGAAGATCGCGCCCTCGGCGGCTAGGGTTTGGGCGCCGCCCGAGTAGCCCTAGCGGGGACGACACGGGGGCAGTTGGACAGGGTCCTCGATAATGTTTGAATTTTTACCCCTGGCTCAATCAATTTGCTTATGGACACTTGATGAGTGAAATCAAGCATCACTTGACATTACTATAGCTTACTCCTGTGAAATTAGTACGTGATCAAAATAGAATAGCTGATAATCTAGCTAATATTGGTCGTTTTGGAGGTAATACCGCTTGTCGGTTAGCATCTCCAATGGCAAGCCTAAAATTTGGATATCTAAAAAACAATTTTAAACTAGATAACGCCTTGCGTGTTATTGCAGGAATCAGTTGCAATATATTTGAAGAGATTTGATTTTATGAAACATGAATATTGGAATTAATGATGTATGAACTAAAACAAAAAATGTATATTATATAGTATTTGATTGTTGTATAGTTAAAAATGCATATTAACACCTGGAAGGTAGCTGGCCTTGCGTGGCGCCCAAGGATTTGGTTACTGGATGGTAAATTTGCTTACCATTGGTTAGTCCTTTATCTCACCACCAACTATAAACACATATATCAAAAGTTTCAATATAGACAGCGGTGTATTGTTAAATGGCCATGGCAACTCTCACATAATAAGAAACTAGTCGTGGGTGTTGTGGTAACGGGTGGAGATCTCTGCAGTACTGCATTTTTTTTAGAAAAGGAGGTTCAACCCCTGGCGTCTACATCAATCGATGCATGCAACCATCTTTATTAATTATTTCATAAAGATCTGACAACAACATACATCAATCCACCCAAAGCCACCACTCACACCTACAAACTCGATAATATGAAGTGCTCTCACTCCCTATATCTAAAACAGGTGTCCTCGCCGATCCATCCACATAACGTATCGAGACCAACAGCCGGTGCAGCCTACCTAAAGCGCACACCAGATGCTCACGTTTTATAAGCCGCCATCATCATCGGACCACTGACCCATCTTCAGGAGAGATATCTGCATCGTCCTTGTCAGTCTGGACATCCGTCGACGCCACCGCCCTGCGCTCATCCGCCCTGACGGGAAGACTCTGGAAGATCTATCGTGCGTAGCACCTGCCAACCAGGCATGACTCAGCATAGCACCTGTCGGCCAGGCATGACTTGACAGCTCCACCGAAGCTCCGTGCAAGACGAAGCCGCTCCATGTCCTGCCTCTGTCTTCCGGCGCTGCTCCACACACGATGCTCCCAAGAGAGAAACGACACCATAGTGCCGCCATCGTCCGATCTGGAAGACCAGATCTAGGGTTTCCCCCAGAACAACACGAGTGGGTCGACAACGGTTACACGACGACGCCTTCATCAAGGTCACGGCGCAGAATGCCACCATCGCCAGGCGTCAGCTCGGTTTTCACCGGCAACCATGTTTCCCCAATTTGTAGCCGGGACTAGATGACGGATCTGGAGATCCGACCACCCAGCCTCAGGCCGACCACCTTCGACGAAGGAGATGACCACCACCGCCATGTCCCGTCTCCATGCCAAGAAGGGCCGTCGGACTCCACCGCCGTCAGTAACTTCACCCGACGCCAGGCCACACAGCCACCAATAGCACATCACGGGCACCCCGGGGATGCCTCCCCGACCTGCCTCGGCGCCGATCCAGAAGGCCGAGCGCAAGCAACAAGACGAATCCGGCGAGCAACCAGCAAAACCGTGTGCACCACGGATGTCAGCCCGAAGGGGATCTCGCCCGACTCTGCCTAGCACAGGTGCCATTGCCCCCGCGTCGTCCGGATCCGGCAGATCGACCACCGGCCGCCGTAACCATCACCAGCACGCAGCCCGCCTCGTGCAGCCCTCCACGCCCGCCACCGTGGCAGCCCAGCATCGCCGCGCCCCACACAACGCCGCGTTCCGGCCAGGGTAGATCGCCCCACGGCGATCCTGCCTCGCGAGAAGGAGAAAGCGCCCCGCCGCCGCCCATGCCGGGCGGGCTTCGCCCACCGGCACGCTCTGGCGGCGGCGAGGGGAGGGATGGGGAGGAGGTCACGGTTCGGTGGCGGCTAGGGTTTCCTCCCCTGCCGCCCGTGGGAGCGCTAGAGAAGGTCGCGAAACAAAGGTTGGTTCTATAGTACCGATGACACGTGGGTGCAGAGGTCCACACAATAGCGAATGTACTGCACAGTGCGCTTTTGCAGAGGATGCCCGAATCCCGTGGTAAGTACGGGCAATCCATAACAACTGGTCACGTGTTCAAATCTGCACCTTTTGCATATTTTGTAGGATAAAATTAAGGCATTGTGGGGGGAAAAAGACCTCGACATCGCATTGTGGACGCAGCAGGAAGATGGTGCTCTTCTCGTAGTCGTTTCTCACATTATCTGTTCTAGATATGCGCTAGCTTGTCCGTCAAAATTGATAGAATTCCTGAATTGACCCTTTTGAATAAATAGCATAGGTATTCAAAATTCTTCCATTTTCAAAATTTGCAGGGACTCAAGAATTAGTGCCAACATTTTGTCGAACTGTTGATAAATTACCGTTTCTCCAGATTTCCGGTACTCAATATTTTACATTTTTAAGAAAAGGTCGTGCCGTTTTCCTCGTCAAATATCATGTTCTCAAATGTTGTCTACAAGATCCATTGTTTGGTTTTTAGGTACTAATTAATGTAGTAGCTAGCAAGGAGGTCAAATTTCGCTCAATAGTTTTTGACATTTTTTCTACTAAGGTTTTTTTTACATGGATTATGTGTCTCCTAGTCGTCGTTAGGCCTCCCATACCGCACCTTCATCCTCCATTCCAACAATGCCCCCCCCCCCACGCCGCCCTCACCAGACGAATTGGAGAAGCAACGATGGATAATGTGGTTGGCGCAGGCAAGAAACGATTGATGACGATGTGTTCCGCTAGAGAGAGAGAGAGTGCATGTAGGAGCAGAAGGAGGCGGAGCTACCGCATGAGAGAACCTCGGCTAGAAGTCGGAAGTTCTGATGTGCAAAAGAGATGCTAAGAGAGAACGTAGGAATGCAACAGACATCATCTTCTCGAAGGCCATCGATGAAGAGTGCGCTCGGATGCCGACACAGAGTAGATCAAAATTGGTCCTACAATGGGTGTTGCAACTTGCAAGAGGTTAATCTCTGATTCCGATTCAAAGAGGCTGATGGTGATGTGTCGTGGGGATAATGCCTCCGAGAATTCTCCCACCACCACCTAATTTCGCTCCGTCTTCAGCAGCTACCTTGCCATACACTTGAACAGGTACCTAGTGCCGATTGAGCTAAGTTTCTATTTACTAAGTTAGAACCATAGATGATGAATATCATAAATTAGAACCATATATGATGATTTTTCCTCTCTCTAGCTAGTAGCTTAAACTACAATGTGCCTCATACCAAGATAGCTAGGGCTTAGGTGTGAGTGCAATCGTTAATTCTTTTTCCTTTCTAAGACCTTTTTTTTTTACTATTCACACCCACATGTTTCGAGCTTCGGGAGACTGCTTGCTGCATGTGGCATGAGCGAACGGCGGATGCCAAATAATGTGAAGTTTGTTCATGAAGGTGGTACTAGAAATTAATCCTAAGGACAGTACCATAAAATCATTAACCTCACATGTTAGGATGCTCTAATTACAACACTGTTACTTGGAACTAAATCACAATGTTCATTTATTGTTTGCATATAAAAAGTAAAGTCAGGTGCGTGCACAATCTTACTGCAAAAACATATACATGCAAAATTAATTCCTGTCCATAAATTTAGGTGCAACAAGTTTTTGTAGGGCTCATACGAAAGAACGAAATGCGCTCAGGGAATTAACTACTATTAATGAAGACTCCTATTAAGGTCTTCTAGTTAGCGGATTGAAATATTTTGCTTTTCCGTCATACCCTCAAGACCAAAAGCTGCCAAAGGCTATCAGTGGTTCTTGTAGAGGCACATGAGGAAAAGAGATAAAAGTGAAGTGTGGATTCTCCTTCGTTGGTGGGAATGAGAGGGATCGGAAACAAGATGAACTCTTTATACGTTAATTTGGGTGAACAGAGAGTTGTTCTTGCAGAGTATTCCGCCACATAACTTCATGCCAAGAATGATAGTCTCGAGTACCAGACAAATCAGGCCTAAAAAATTATGGCTTCAAAGGTTTGGGGCAAGGACTTCTATGAACCACTAGTTACTGAAGCATTGAACTTCGTTGATGCCAACTGAACTCGAAGAAATAGCTTCTAGATGTATTGAATCTTTTTGCATGTATCTTCGACTTTAGCCTTTCTAGTTCAGTTGTCGAGACCTGTTATTCTTGTAATTTGCCTCCGTTGAAAGGGTTGGGTCAGCTTACAGTTGCTTTGTTAGCTTTTCCAATGATGCCATGCTTGTAAGACCTCTTCCACTGGACATGTGCTTTAGCTGAGGTGCTAAACGCATTAAAGAGTTTAGAAGCTAAAGCCCAATGCATAGGTGCCTAACTTGTTGTAGCTAAGATTCCTTTATTTAATCATTTAGCAACTAAACTCCCCCATGCATTGGTGGGCTTAATTCATTTAAGTGTTGTTTCTAAGTTCACGCGCTTGGCATTGTTTCTTCCTGGGGTCCCCAAACTCATCTCTCTCCTATTAGTTACCATACCACATCAGATTTTTCACCTAGATGGCAGCCTTAGCATATGTACAAGGTGGAGCATTGGGAGGGGTCTAATGTGCGCCATTTGGATGGTGATGCTTGTACTTTTTGGGAAGTAAGTTTGTGAGCCAATTTGTTTCTATAATATAAATCAGAGAGGGAGACCCCTCTTTTATTCACACAAAAAGTGCAACAAATTTAGTTTTATATGTGCTTGCAAGCTTGAATAGAAATCAAACATTCCGAGATGCATAGTTGCTAGTTCGTGCAGATCATAGACCTAGTTCACACATACAAATGTCATACCATGACACAAAGTTTGACTGGAGCCAGTGAAACCCGCGTGAGGTGTTTGATGAAGCCTTGCTTAAAAAATCATGACCAATTTTTGATAACTGCACAATAGACTAAATATTACAATTTATTGCACTTTTGAAATAAAGAAAATAATATAAAGGAAACTCGGTACAAATATGTACTCCCTTCATATCACAAATACATGTCGTTTTGGATATGTATTTGGTCAAATATAAATTAGAACTTTAAAAGCAAATGTACATACAAATATAAACATTGTTCTAAATATTGAAATAAGGAACTTGTGAACCATATGTTTAGATTTGTGTTGGAATATGTATTTAGAATATTTTTTTCTTTGTTTCACATATGTATAATAAAAAATCAGTGGTCAAAGGTAAATGTTGAAGACGATCACTTTACAAAACAATACGTATTCATGATATGGACCTGTGGAGAGTAGTACAGTATTTGTGCCTAGCTTGTGATTTATGTTTCTGTCTTATTGGATGACAGGATATATATTTTTTCTAGGAAATACATTGTTAACATAAAATTTTCAATCATGTGAAGTTGTATAGTCCTTCCATTCATAACAGTCAACGAATTTGTCTGCTTTTTCCTTGTTCTGTTAGTACTAGCACTACAATTTTTTCTTTTGCGGGGGAGTATTAGTGTACTACATTGCAATAAGAGTATTAGTGTACTACATTGTAGTAAGAGTTCTTCTAGTTGGATGGACGAGCCTCCGGGTTGTGTCACTAAATTTGTGGACGATTTAATGTTGTTTGAAGTTTAATAAAGCTAGCCATGATGGCCATCACTCAAAAGAGAAAAAAAACTTGTGTATTGATTCGAAATGTTGGTCTAGGCTGGGATTGGGTGGGCCCCATGGCACGATACAACCCGCGGCAAAGCCGGTCCAGGCTTAGGCTAGGCTTGAAAAAGCCTGGTGTTCAACAAGCAAGCCCGAGCCCAGCGCGACACGACACGTTTTTTGCGTTACACACAGTGGCGGAGCCAGGAAAAAAGAATGAGGAGGGCCGAGTGTTGCTGAGCCTCGTCAGGGAGGGCTAACCCACCATAATACACCATTTTGATAGCAAATAATCACTTGTTCAGATGTATATTAGGCTTAAATCAGTTGTATTAGGGGGGGGGGCAGGGCCCCTGCTGGTCCCCCCTGTCTCCGCCACTGGTTACACAAGCCCAAGCCTGGCCCGACGCAAAAGCCTTAAGCCCAAGCCCGGCCTGACATGACACATTTTTCCATCACACAAGCCCAAGCCCGACATGATGCAAAAGCCCAAAGCCCGAGGCTCCCCGGTTGGACTTCTGGGCTATCCGCTAGTGCTGCTCAGAATCATCATCATCAGAAAACTAAAAATACTTTTTCCCTCTTGCTTCTAGATCAGGAGCAAAGGGGAAGGGGAAGCTGGAGGATATCATGCAAGAGTTGGCTCTGAAGGAAGAGGATCTTGATGACGTGATCTTCAAGGACGACGATGCCCCTGCGGAGGAAGAACTCAGATGGATGGTATTGGCGCATGTGCACATGGACAAGGGTTTTAGTACCTACTGGTTTTCCGAAACATGTGATCTGCTTGGGATCTAGCAAGACAGGTGAAGATCAAAACCCTAGAAGATAACATATTCCAGATGCAGTTTAACTGCTTAGGGGACTGGGAGAGAGTCACCCAGGGGGGACTGTGGCACTTCAGGGGAAATCCAGTTATCATTGTTCCTTATGACGGTTACTCGAAGACCACATCCATCGAGTTGTTCAAGTTTGAAATCTGGGTGAGGATCATTGATCTGCCGATAGCATATCACGACAAGGTGAAGGCGCTGGCATCAGAGTTGGGCGAGTTTGTGGACTCAGAACCTTCATCCTTCGATTTTGAGGGCAACTTTTACCGGGTGAGGATCAGGCTAGATGTGCGCAATCCATTGAAGAAAGTAACGTCTCTGATCCGCGGTGGAGAGCGGCAGATATTTGCAGTAAAATACGAGCGTCTACCCGACTGGTGCCAAGTATGTGGCATGATGGGCCACGATTTCAAGGAACATGGTGATGGAGTCCACCCTCCTTCGGCGCTGATTTTCAAGAATTTGCGTGCTCCAGCTAGCACTGCATGGGGGACGAAATGCCGTAACAGCAACCAGAAGGGCGGGAGGCAATAAGCAGGTCAGAGCAGCAACGGGCAGGAGAAAAGTGCAGGAGCGGAAGAACCGTCGTATGTTGATATGGAAGTGAATGATGAAAACCGTAAGCACAACTCCGACGGGGTGTTGCAGAGTCATAACCCGGGGTACGGGTCTGGAGATAGTGCCAGCGACAAAAAGTGGAGAGACGCCTCTTAGCCCACCTCCAAAACAGGACTCCAAGAGGTCTAAACCAACCCTACAAACTAAGAAGAATCCTGCTGGAGTGCTGAAAGAAGATCCTCCCACAGGGCAAAAACTATGATGCTAGATCGGTGGCCTCCTCGGCGGAGGACCGCCGGGCGCAATGAGTTTGTTAAGTTGGAACTGCCGGGGTATTGGCAACGCCCCGATAGTTCAAGAGCTCCGCGAGATAGCGGTAAAGTTTGCCCCTAAAGTGCTATGTATAATTGAAACTCGGATAGGGAGGGATAGAGCAGAAAATCTAGCAAACACTTTAGGTTTTGATTCATCATTTGCTGTTGACTCCGCTGGTAGAAGCGGGGGCCTAGTTCTTTTTTGGAATAATGAAATAAAGGTGAAAATTTTGGGCTACTCGAGGTTCCATATTGATGCAAAAATCTGTGATATTGGTTCGCAACCTTGGCGTTTGACATGCTTCTATGGAGAGGCACAAACACATCTTCGCCAAACGTCATGGGACACCCTGAAGGGGTTGGCTGCTCATAGACCCCTCCCATGGGTCTGTTTGGGCGATTTTAACGAAGTGCTAAGACGGGACGAACATGATGGTATAGGTCAGAGATGCCAAGCATAGATGCAAGGCTTTCGTGATGCCGTGGATGTTTGCGGTTTGAATGAATTGGGTTTCCAAGGCAGGATGTGGACGTTCGAGAAGAAAGTGACAGGCAGCACTTACACCAGGGTGAGGCTAGACAAAGCCCTTGCTACGGCAGAATGGAGCTCTCTGTTCCAGGGTGCAGCGGTGGAACACCTTAAGGCGGCGACCTCTGATCATTCGCCTATTCTCTTGAAGTTGGAATCCACGGCGAGGCATCAAGCGAGAGAAAAGCTCTTTAGATACGAAGTTATGCGGGACTCTCATGCAGAGTTGAAGCAAACCGTGAGATCGGCATGGGATCCAAATAGCCAAAACCCATCTGTGAGTGCTGTACGAGCAAAGCTAGCATCGTTGGCTAGCAATCTGGGAGAGTGGAGCAAACACACTTTTGGCAGTGTGCGAGGAGAGATCAGAAGTTTGAAAAAAGAGTTAGACAGGCTAAGAAACATAAATGGCAGGACCGGCCCGAGTGCCGCTGAAGTGAAGATAAACGATCGCCTAATCGAGCTGTACCTCCGAGAGGAGTTGATGTGGCGCCAGCGGTCGAGAGTAGATTGGCTATCGGCGGGTGACAAGAATACACATTTTTTTTCATCTTAGGGCATCGATGAGACGCAGAAAAAACTTGATCAAGTCTCTACAAAGACAGGACGGACAGCTCACGGATGACCCAACCGAGATGCAACAAATGGCGTGGTAGTTTTATCATATATACCTCGGAGGGGGTACAGGGGATGGAAGAGGTGCTGCAACATGTACTAGCAAAGGTAACAGATGAAATGAATGACAGGCTCATGGCTCCATTTAAGGAAGAGGAAGTTAAAACTGCACTCTTCCAAATGTTTCCCACGAAGGCCCCCGGGCCGGATGGGTACCCAGCCCACTTCTTTCAAAGACATTGGGACATATGTGGGGCCTCGGTCACCAATACAGTTCTTGGTATTCTAAGGGGTGAAGAAAGTCCCGCATGCATAAATGATACTTTGCTGGTTTTAATACCAAAGGTAGCAAATGCAACACTTTTGACTCAGTTCTGACCCATCAGCCTTTCTAATGTATTTTATAAAATAGCATCGAAGGTACTTTCAAACCGTCTCAAAGTGATCTTACCTGATATCATATAAGAGGAGCAATCGGCCTTTGTTCCGGGGAGGCTCATCACAAACAACATAATCTCAGCCTATGAGTGTCTACATTTTATGAAGAGAAACCGGTCGAAGAATAACCGTTTTTGTGCATTGAAGTTAGATATGATGAAGGCTTATGATAGAGTTGAGTGGAGTTACCTCAAAGCCATTATGGAGAAACTAGGGTTTGCAGCACCATGGGTCTCCATCATTATGAACATGGTATCTTCAGTCTCTTTATCAATTTTATTTAATGGCTTGAAACTGGAGGAGTTCAAACCCTCCAGAGGTATTCAGCAGGGAGATCCTATTTCTCCATACCTGTTCTTGTTGGCAGCAGAGGGCCTTTCGTGCCTTTTGAAATCACAAAACCAGTCATCCCAGCTTGGCGGAATTAAGGTGGCACCGACGATACCGTCAGTAAACCACCTATTATTCGCGGATGACAGTCTGCTGTTTTTAGGGCAAGTGTTAATGGAGCTGAAGAGGTATCAAACCTACTGGAAACCTACTGTGCGGCATCGGGACAGAGAATAAACAGAGAGAAATCCTCTATATTTTTCAGCAAGGGGTGCCCGGAAATTGTAAGATCGGCAGTGAAAGGCCATCTTCATGTTCCCAATGAATCGTTGAGTGACAAATATTTGGGGTTACCTACGGATGTAGGACACTCCAAAAAGGGGACTTTCAAATATTTAAGTGATAGAATTTGGGAGAAGGTAAAAGGATGGATGGGCAAACTACTGTCAGCAGGAGGGAAGGATGTGCTAATTAAGTCCGTCGCCCAGGCTATACCTGTTTTTTCAATGTCATGTTTCAAACTCCCCAGGAGGCTGTGTGAGAACATAAGTGCCATTATTCAAAAAAATTGGTGGGGTTGCAAACAGGGTAAACGAAAACCAGCATGGGTATCTTGGGAGGTGATGACAAGACCTAAGTATCTGGGAGGTTTGGGCTTCAGAGATCTTGAGCTGTTTAACTTGGCTTTACTGGCGCGACAGGCGTGGAGACTTCTTCAGGAGCCAACCTCCCTGAGTGCGAGGATTTTGAAGGCTTCTTATTATCCTAATGGAATCATCCTCTCGGCAGAATTGGTATCTAGGCCATCATAAATTTGGAGAGCAATATTGGAAGGAAGGGATATTATGAAGCAAGGAATCATTAGCAGAATTGGCAATGGCCAGAGTACAGATATATGGTCAGACAACTGGATACCGAAGAAGGCCTCACGTCGACCGATCTTATCGCTGGTTGCTAACCCACCACGCATGGTGCATGAGCTACTCCTTCCAGCGTTGGCGTCCTGGAATGAAGATCTAGTGAGGAGTGTATTTTTGCCAGTTGATGCGGGCGAAATCCTAAAAATACCTGTATGCATGCGAGATGTTCCTGACTCATGGGCATGGTATCCGGATAAGAAAGGTAATTTCTCGGTTAGCTCAGTCAACCGAATGATCATCAGCACAAAGATAGAAAGGGAGAGTTGGTTAGAAGGGCGCGCGGGCCCCTCAAAAACCTCATCAAAAGAGAAGGCTTAGAGCTCTCTCTGGAAGCTGCAAGTTCCGTCCAAAGTTCGAGTGTTCTTATGGAGGCTGGCACGGCATTCATTACCGACAACGGATGTTCTTCGAAACAGAAACATGTCAGTGCAAGATGCATGTCCTCTGTGCGGAGGGGAAGATTCATGGAGACACGCTCTTGTCTCTTGCACTATGGCAAGATGTACACAGGAGAATACCTCGGCTCTTCGGCTGTTGTGTTCAGTGGCATCACGGATCCTTTGATCCTTGAAGTTTATGCGTGCAAAGAGGCAATGGCCCTGGCAGAAGACCTCAACTCCGGAAGCAGAGGACCACATGCAGCGATTCTACATGAAATATCAGAACGGATGAGTCTTTTTCTTTCTTGCAATTTTGTTTTTGAACGTAGAAATTTTAATTTCGAGGCTCATGATCTCGTCAAGTTTGCTAGTAGTCTTTCGGTTGGTCGTCATGTCTGGTTGGGCATGCCTCACGACCTTAACCTTGTACCCACAAACATTTTGTTGGTTTAAATAAAGACCGGCGAGAATTCTAAAAAAAATCAGAAAACTAAAAGAAATATAGAGTTTCAGTACTGTGCCCACAAGTAGCAGAGGCCACGCCACATCCTCTACCGGCCAGGCAGCCGCTGCTGCAACCGCCGTCGACGAGCGGAGCGGCAGCGCACCCCACCTCCCCTGCCCACCCGGCCGCGGCGCCGCATTTTCTTCCCGTCCGGTACTAGCCACGCCCCATCTTCTCCCCGATCCAGCAGCAGCCACATTTCCCCATCTTCTCCCCTGTCCGGCGGCTAGCACCCACGCGTCGCCGTCCGGCCGTCCGGCCGCCGCGTCGGACCTCCTCGCCCGCATCTGCCACGGCGAGCCGGCGCGCTCGTCCCTACCCCTCGACCTCGAGTGGTAGGCCAACATTCCCTCCATCCGGCCGCCGCGTCGCAGCTTCCCCCATCCGGCAGATGCGGCGTCGCCTCCGCTCCGTCCACGTCCGGCAGCGGCAGCCACGCCCCTGTCCCCGCGCGCACTGTTTCCCACGCATGGCGAGCGGGCGGCGGCCGAAGGGATTTGGGGGTTTCTCCGTTCGCGTGCAGCGGTGGTTGGGATTTGGGGATTTCTCCTTCCGTGCATCTCTGCACCCTCCTCCTCCTCCTCCTCCCCCACGCCGTGCTCCAACGGCGCCACCTCTGATGGCCGAGGAGCATCCTGCAGATGCAGCACCTCGGATGGCCGAGCAGCACAATGCGGCCATCATCACCAGTCCACTGCACGACGACGATCTGCTCGAGAGGATCCTGATCAGCCTCCCCCGCGCCGTGCCCGTCTCCGACCGCTGGTGCCGCGTCGGGCTTCCTCAAACGCTTCCGTTTCAGCCACCCGTCGTCGCCCCTCGTCGGCGTATTCGTGGACAACAAAAACGAGCGCATCCCCCGCTTCCACACCGGCATCACCACCGGCAACCCCGGCATCGCCTCACCCGCCTTGACGATCTCTGTACAGGGTGGTCAGGGTGGGCCGCGGCCCACACTGGGATTTTGAATGTGCTTTATATACCTACTAGTAAATTGTATGTGCTTTGCACGTCATTTAAATACGTGTGCAAAGTTCAATTCATGGATACACGGCTTGCTCCCTTCAGACATGGCACCTTCGCATGTAAGGCTTCATCAAGTTCATTATTGTAGCCATTCTGTTTTGTATATATGTTGCCTGAAAATAAGGGTTCAGTCCTGTATATAAAGGTTTACATGCTTAGTATTAATATCTCGTACTAAGCTTACTTCTTGAAAACTTCCAACTTCTCCCTGACGCGATTAGTGCACGCGTTGCAGACGCTCTGCCAGTGTGCGTACCTTACCAGTTACATGCATGAATGGATAACCTTAGGCAAGTGAAACTTTTCCTACATTGTATATAGTGATGGTTCTAGAAACCAGTGGTACGTTCATTGGTACTGTAGCTGCGAATCCTGCAATTTTCAACCATCCGATTGACTCTATCAACGGCTCACATTGCTTTTTGGTTTTGAGATCCAAACATTTAAAACTTGTACACTATAGAGTAGTATAGATATCTATAATTGGGCCTGAGAGGAAAAAACAGCCCAGTAACTTATCCAGGGACGAACGCATCACGGCCTGCCCAAGCAGAACCCTCGTCTCGCCCGGTCGCCCCCCTCGCTCAGCGACTCCTCTGCGGCTCTGCTCGACCAAGACACCCAGCCGTCGCGGCTTCGCCGGTCGCCGGCCGGAGCCCGGAGTTCAGCCGTCCAGGAGATGCCCGCCTCCCCTCTTCCCGGCTTCCTGCCCGGCCGCCCGGTCCAGCCGCGCCCCTGCAGACTGCGGTCCCGGCGTCCCGCATCCTCTTTCTGGCGCCCCGCCGGCCCGTCCGCCCCCCTTCAAAGCCCCACCACGGCGGCAAACCCCTGGCCGATTTAAGGTACCCAAATGCCTCAATTTCAGACTTAGGTTTGCTTTTTTTTGCCCCAATTTCATGTACATTTAAGGCTTAAATTTTGCCTCAATTATTTCATTATAGTTGTCTTGAATGAAGCCAACTATCATTTCTTCCTCAATTACTTTCATTCTTTTTTTTTTTGCATAATCAATTACTTTCATTCTGCACATAATGCCTCAATTTACTTGTGTATTGTGTATTGATAGAAAGTAATTTTTGTTACAGAATTAGTGAAGAATGAAGAGGGCCGGAGACATTGTTTCTCTTTTTCAAAGAGAAGTTATTAAGATAGGGAAGAAGAAGAAGGCAGGGACTATGCCGGATGTGGCCCAAGAGCAAACCCGAGAACTTTTGTGTACGCATGTTGTGATTGAAGAGCAAACTAGATGGTTGATAGTCTTTTGGATGATTGCCTAGTCACGTACATTGAGAGGGACGTTTTCTCCCAGATGAATGAAGATGATATAATTGATACCTTCGTGGCAATGCAAGAGCGTAGGCCAGAAAAATAGTCTTTTTGAACTCGTCAAGGTATGCACTATGGTCTAGGTAGTATTTACTATGTAGGCTTCTTTATGCAAAATTAGAATTTAATTGAGAATTTTAGAGTGTTCATAAGACCATATTGCTTTATGATATTGATAATTAGCTAGCACGTTCATATAACATATTGCTTATGAAAAAAAATTGGGGGGCGGACCACCCTGGTGTCAAATGCTAGCTCCACCACTGCCTCCGGGACTGCTGCAATGGCCACCTCCTCCTCTCCGGATCCGACGGTTCACTGTGCATCTATGACCCGCTCTCCGAGCGGCGTGTGCCCATCGGCCCGCGCACGCATCTTGACCAGCGCTGGAAGTGCCTCGGCGACTGCTTGCTTGACGGCCTTGCCCGCCATATGGTCTCCGTGGAGCAACGCGGCCAACAGACGCATGCCGAGGAGTCCTTGCAGTGGCAGAGCAACTCCAGATTCAATGTACGAGCCGTTGAGTATAACTCCGGCACGCTTGAGTGGCGCGTCCACCCACCCACAGACTGGGTGGACGAAGGTTCAGTTGACGAAATTGCAATTCAAGGCAATGTATGCAGCCGGCCACATATTCTGGGAAACTGATGTCGCCAGATTGCTGGTGCTTGACACGAGCACCATGGAGTCTTCAGAGCACGGTGTCCCATGGGAGATAGTCTCTACCAGTTGGGCCATCGGAGAGCTCCGAGACGGCAAGGGCTGCCTCGTGTGCCTCCAAGGCCTCAATAGCTCCTTCGGCAAAGATGGCCTCATAGTGGAGGAACCTCTCCGCCTGGAAGTCTGGGCACTAAAGAAGGAGGAGGAGGATAAGCAAGGTAAATTTTGTTGCAAGTGCGAGAAGGGTGTCCGGGTGAGCGAGATGCTCCCGGAGGACGCTCGCTCGTGTGTGTAGAGTCCACAAGGTCATCAACGTCTAATGAGTAAGCGTTTAACTCTCCCTACTTTCATTTGTATCAAACATAAATTGCAGTTCAGGCTGGTGACATGTATCTTCTCTTGTACATTTATAGAGACAAAGTGTTCAGATTCCTAGCAAGAACATGGATGGCCGCGAAGGCGCCTCTTCTGGTGGATCGGAATCTGGTAATACTCAATGTAGCTCAGTTCGAAATAGGGGTGGTTTGGTACAGTCAAAATACATGATACAGAAATATATAGAGGGGAAAATTTCAGAGCCTGTGTCCCTTGAGTCCTTGACCCATGTTACCTGTATGTGAGCTCCTCCTCTAATTCACTCTATACATTGCAGCATCTCTCCAAAGTCAACTTCAGGTGGAATCCCCTAATGTCAGTGGATCTAGTTGTATTGAGGATGCGTCATGTGATGATGATAACCAGCGTGCATTGGCGTCTCTGGGTATTGGAGATGCAGTACACACAGATGCAACAACAGCGGCAGCCATCAATGCCGTAGATTCTCATGCCAACGGTACCACAAAGACATACCTATTTTTGAAAAAATAAATCTACATACTTCAGATTTATTTTCCTTATAATCTCTACTTATCTGCAGAAGAAGCAACTGGTGGCTGGGCATCTGACGGAAGAACAAAGCTAACTACAACTCTTGAGAAAGTAGCACAAGGTACAATCTGATATCTGTCCCAGTTATGAACAAAAGAATTCACTAAATCCTTCAATTTCAAATTGCAATTGCACTTCCAGCAATTTGTCAGTCTCATCACAGTCGGGTCCCAACCTTGTCTCCAATGTAGGATGGAGAAAGGATGTTCCTTATTTTATTTTATTTGTGATGAGGGAAAAACAACATATATTAGATGTTCCTTATGTTTGTGTTGTGCCTGAAATAGATTCAAGTATATAACATTGTTTCGTACTGCTGAAGTACACATCAGCCAGACTCCTTTGAGTTCAGAGCAACATGATATTGGTGAGAAATCAAGTCAAGATCTGCATGGTGGTAGTGCTAGGATTCAGCCAATGGAAAAGGACCCGTGTCATGATGAACTGACTCTGCAAACGGCTGGTGTTTTCCCTTCTGGAAGCTGTGACGGGGATATTCTAGAAGATAAATCTGAAACCGACAACCTGACAAAGAATACTAGAGAAGATACTGAAATGGAGCAACAGAATAGTGATAAGGCTAACATACAAGTCAGTTGCGCCAACAAAATGAGTGAAGTGCTCTATGATGATAATAACACCTTGGAGAAGAATACAATCTGTGGTGGGAAGGTTACTGTAGAGTGCCACTTGGCCTTGTTACACAATAAAAGTTCAGAAGCTAGGAGTAACGCCATTTCATCTCCAATGCAGAAGGTATTACTAGCACATTGGCACACACAACTGCACGTGCAACATCATTATTCTCTTAGATATACATTTTTATATATGTAGTTCTATTTTTTTTACCAGAAAAGTGATTATAAGTGAGCCAAAAACATAATTATAATATCCTCACTGGTTACATTTTGAATATTTTTTGGTTGCTTTGATTATAACCAGTGGAGAACCAATAAAATTCTAATAGTTTTTGGGAAATTATATGAAAAGCGTAATATTTAACATAAAATTTCGTAACAACTGAAATTCTGTTAATCAATACAATTGAACATATATAGCCACTGATATATGTGGCCAATGAAACACTAGCATTTTTGTTCTTCTATAAATTTCACATAATATTCATCTGATTTTTATGGGATCAATCAAACAGCCTTCTTTTTACTTGTTTTGGTATTTCGTATTTACTTTTCTTGTTCTCATTTGTATTTTTGTTTTATGCTCTGTCCTCTCCCTGCTTTCTTCAATCCCGTGGTCACATGCCGATTTCTAGAGGCTACAGCATGGTTTTCGAGTCGCGACTCATGCGAGTCGCTCTGGGGGAGCGACTCGGAAGAAGTCGAGCCTGCGTTGTGACTAGTCGTGACTCAGAGTCGCCAGTCGACACTAAGCTTAGTCGACCATATTTTTGCGACTCATAGACTAGTCGAGCGACTCGAAATCCATGGGCTACAGCCTCCACATTGGTGTCATTTGTATCTCTTTACAGTTCTGTTCTCCATCATATTTGTTTAGAAAAATATCAATTGTGAAACAAACTATCAATATTGTTCAAATAGTGCCATGATTGTCATAACAAAAAGTACACTTGTTAAAGAAGAGCTTGGTCAGCTTTAAAGTCTACAATCTTATGTACATCTATTATTTAAAGTTTGTCAAGAATAATAATCTTATGTAAATGGTAGCGTGTAACTTCACTTGTATTATTTCAAAGTGAACTTTACTTTGGATATGGGATTACGATTGCTCACATATATGTACATCCTTTTAAAATGTTGCAGAGGCCCTTTGCGTGCCAGAGCCATGTAAATGGTTGCACCATGAGCTATGACAGTAAGAACAATTTAGCCAAGCCTTTTAGGGAAGTCCATGAGCCGAAGAAACGTTTCGCACGGAGATTCGCTGGGTGTCGCGAGGAGTTTTCTTCAAAGAATGAAAGGAAGATTCATGAGGGATCTAGTGCTCACGTCGAGGTCAACACAAAGCAGCCATCCCATACCACATAGTTTACCTCCTGTACCCATGCCTTTCTCTTTCAGAAGTTTATCAGACACACACCAACCGCTTGCCATTTTGTAGCTTTCCACCAATAGGATTAATTGTGTCAGCACCTCTCCTGCCGGTGGACCAGAAGCCCATGAAGAGCCCAGGCCCACACAAGTGGTGGGCCTTCGCACAAGCAACTGACCACGTAAACCGAACAAGCTAGTAAGTGGAGACGACTGGGTCATTTGATAAGGACGGTTTAAGAAGCTCACAGTGCCAGGAGGAAAGTCATCGAAGATCAATCACGGATCATAGTTTATCTAGGCTCTCAACCCTAATTAAGCCCCCCAATTCTTGATTCTTCTATTCCGCACAATTGTGCTTGTATAAGCTTGTAACCTGAATCCAGCGTATTTCCTGAACCCTGTCTAGTGAATTCAGTGAGTGAACTAGAGCCCAGTTAACAAAATGCCACTTCAAGGACTGCAGCACGACATTTACAACGGTGGTGTATTTGCATTCTTACATGTTTATCTTCTTTCCCTTTCAAGGATTTGTTTCTCCGCAATTTACTGCAAAACTGTTTTTTTTTCATTCTCGGCAACTTTGAATTTCAGAGACATAAATGTACCAAGCATTACAAGGAACAACATGAGCAGGGGAGAAGAAAGGACATATATATCAACAGAGAGCCTTACACATATGCGCTGGAGACACAGCATTGCAGTCTGCACAAGTCTGAATCTTCTGTGCTTGTGCAGTATTTTTTGCACATGTTCTCTGGATACAGTTGCAGCAGTGTTAAGGGTGAGTTTTTGTGTGTGTGTGTGTGTGTAACCTGGCATAAATTATGATGTGTAGTGGTTATGTTTAGAGCATGGCTCTAATTCTTCTTCTAGATGCAGATTCTGTTCACTGTGCTGTGTTTTTGCACAAACCACAAACTAAAGCAGATCGATGTTCAGAGTTGATATGGCCCCTTTCCTGAACAAAATTAACTTTTTTGTTGAGGGAAACTAAACCTTTATTTAAACAAAGTTCTCAGAGATTTCTTGTGTGCGGCCCCAGTTTTTTTTTCTTTTCAGTTTCCCATGTCCTGAAACTTCCAGAACCGCCCAGCATTTTGCATATCTCCAACAAGTTTACAAGCCTGATTAGTTTTAATTTTGGAATATGTCCGCAAGCCTGATTAGTTTAATTTTGTAGCTTTCGTCCTCTCCCACTAATCTGATAATTTGCTAGACTATTTCTTGTACTAGGTTCTGATGTAACATGAACTGATTTCTTTTGGATCCTGTAGATTCTGCAGGCATTTCAATATCTTAAGACAGGTTAGCATCACAAGTTGTTGCCTGTACTGTAGTGAAACAACATTTAATGATCTAGGCACTGCATAATTGTTATACATTCATATTGCAAGCTCCCATATCTTAGAACAGCTGCAGGATGTCAAGGACAAGGATGTGGCTCTGCCACTGAAGAAGCCTAGCAGCAACCGGAGCTTGACTGGTTCGAGAAATTTGGTGCCAGTCCAGGTCGAGTTGGCTACATCATAACACGGCACCGCAAAGATGTTCAGTTGACTGTTGCAGGTGTAATATGTCAGGTTCTTGGTAAGGGTGACCAGTGAAGAGTAAGTATGCATAATCTTTGGTTACATTCGCAGCTTCTAGCCTCTGGGCCATGCACAGGTTGTATCGATCCAGTTACAGGAGTGTATGTGGTGGTCGTTTTGTATATGGCTGGAATTATATGAAGTAGTATGCTGAGTTTAACACTGTAGCGTTGCTTAATTACATCAAGTTGGTATTATCATCGTGGATTGTAGCATCGATCAATGTTCAGAATTAATATGGTTCTGCTACTAGTGTTCATTGACTGTCAGCACATTGCTCTTCTGAAACGCAAGTGGACGAACTGTTAAATAGTTTCCTGTGCACCTGTGACGTAGTTTCCCGGCACATTCATCCATGTTTTGGATTTTACCACAGTATTTTATACCTCCTGGCCTTGGTTGGTCAGAGTCTCTAATTTCCTACATGTTTGCATGTTTTGTTACAATTTAGTGAGGTAATTAATGAGAAGTGGATTCAGGTATGATCTATACTTTCATGGCAAATCCCGAACCTCTTTTAAGTCATATGTTTGCACTAAGTTTTTTTAGTTTGTGTCCCAACATATTTTCCTAATTTTATCTTATTGGACAGGTGATATTTGCATAAATCCATCATTGTTCTCAATTATTATTTAAAAAATGGCCACTCATCTTCCTATAGTTCAAGTCCCTTAATCCCTTCCTTGTCCAAGTAGATGCTTGTAGTTGAACCACTCTGATATACGGTATTACTGAATACTTGCTTGTAGTTGTAGATGCTTATGTAAATATAATATCCTGTCGATGTATTTGCGTAATCTTGGATACTTTTGTGTTGGTTACAAGGAAACAAATGAGATTAGAAAACCGTGCGACAATTTTTTTTTGTTACTGATTAGAAATGTGACAAGGTCTGTCCTACTATTGCACAGACGACAAACTGAAGCAGGTCGATGTTCAGAGTTGATACGGCTCTTTTCGTGAAAATATTACGTGGACAAACTTTTTGCAAAGTTCCGAACCACCCAGCACTCTACACCTCTTGGAGAGTCCTTGGTTGGTCTGAACCTGAGCCTGCGGTGACCTTCTGACAGGTTGACAAGTTATTATGGCAGCCGAGAGGGGCACTCAATGAGAGTTAGTAGTTGGATTATGGTCGCAAGCCTGATCGATCAGTCTATCTTGTTGATCAAACTGCCACAGCATATTCCTCTTCTTGAATTTTTCAAATTTTGTTCTGGTATCTTTCTTCATTCATTACTACGTATCTTGACATTTTTTTTCCTTTATTCAACAAGAGGATGTACCCTCCGACCTCTGTATCCAGCAATGCACATAGCTGGTTAAGCTTATGAGTTTATGACCAGTGAAGTCTTTCAGCTTTTATTTTGTACTCCCTCCGTCCTGAAATGTAAGACGTTTTTTGATACTATCATAATATCAAAAAACGTCTTACATCTCAAGACGGAGGGAGTATTTTTGAAGCTTGGGTTCTCCGGGTAAATTGGGATAATTTGCTCAACTGTTTCACTGCAAGTGTGAGACGAAAGAACATTGAACTGATGCGGTTGCTCAAGCAGATGGACTCTCTGTCAGTAGTTGATTGCCTGTTTTGTAGCTGCAAGAGATCTACTTAGGCTGCATGTCCAACATGTACTCCCTCTATCCCATCTTTCCCTAATAATAAAGCATGGATTGACTCCGTGGGTTCACCGTCACAATACTACATGGTCTACTGGATCGCCACAAGCACGTGTTGCAGTGTAAAGAGGTCAGCAGGTACATTTTCCTTTTTTCTCGAATAGGCACAAGTATGCATACTATATATTAAAGAAGAAGATGGGTATAGAACCCCTTCCCTTCACGTTGGTGAGTACATGTTAGAAGTTACACGAGATCCAACTCCACTGGTACAAAGCAACTAAACTACTCTCACGCCATCGCCCACCTAGCTAGCGCCCCAAACAAGGCTTCCACGTTTTATTCTAGTAGTCCCGCTTGCCTCCAAAGTCCGGCCCTTGTCAGGTACTCCTTCCGTTTCAAAATAGATAACTCTATTTTGTACTAATTTAGTACAAAATAAAGTCATCTACATCTAAAAAAAAAGTAGAGCCATTTATTTTAAAACGGAGGGAGCACGTATATGGCCGCGCGTGCGCGTGGCGCCCAAGAATCTGGTTACTGGACGACAAATTTGCTTACTGTCCGTTAGTCGCTTATATCTCGCCACCCACTATAAACACATGTATCAAAACTTTTGAATATAAACGTCCGTGTAATGTTAAATGGCCATGGCAACTCTCATAGAACAAGAAACTAGTCGTGGTGTTGTGGTAAGGGGAGGAGATCTCTTCACTACTGCATGGTGCAATGGTGCCGATGACATGTGGGCGTAGAGGTCCACACGACAGCGATCGTACTGTGCTTTTGCAGATGATGTCCCAAGTCCCACCCTCGTGGTAGTACATGCCATCCATAACAACTGGTCAAGGGTTCGAATACCCAATCTGCACCTTTTGCATATTCTGTAAGATAAAAGTATGGGTTTGTCTAGAACTCAGTCGACTTAGACTTCGTGAAGTCTAAGTCGCATGACGTCATCGTATAAAAGTTGATTGAATGTGACTCCGTTCCTTGTTCTGTGTTCGCTACAGACCACATGGGCTTTTGTTTAGCTGGAGACCACATGGGCTTTTGTTCGGTTGTGTTGCACTCATCCATCGTTGTGTGTTTTTTTTATTTAGCCACCTAATACATGCATTGCTACACAGTGTAATGGAGCTCCGATTTTGTGGCTAGCTTCGCTCATGTTCCGCTCCTTGCATTCGTGTCATCTTGTTACACCTTTTCTTTTATTATTTAAAAAAATTATTTTATATTTAAAAAAGGAAAGATTTTTTTAATGTAACAAAGAAATAAAAAACAAAAATAAAGAAGAAGACAATTAATTTAATTGGGTGCAAACAAAGGATATACAACTATGTGCTGTCAACTGGCGTGCAAATGGATATCAATATTATTTTCGAAGGGAAAAGATAAATTACCCCGTTGTTGTTGCATTAGGCGCCATGCAATTGCAATCGGATTGCAACAGTTGTAGTTGCATGTCTACCGGTGGGCCTGCAACTAGCTGACAACCCCCTACCAACCCAGTTGCAGCCGCGTTGTACATCATGCAGTTGCAATCGGCTTTCAACACTTGCAATTGCAACTCTATTGATGGACATGCAAATGGCCGACAACCCCTATCAACCCACTGAAGTCGAGTTGCAACTAGCTGACGAAGCCCCATACCAGCACAGTTGCAGCCACGTTGGGGGCTATGCACTTCAATCAGGTTGCAACACTTGCAGTTGCATGTCTATCAAAGGACATGCAACTAGCCGATAACCTCATAAAAGCATAGTTGCATCCACGTTGGGCGCCATGCAGTTGCAGCCGGGTTGCAACACTTGCAGTTGCATGTCTAGCAAAGGACATGCAACTAGCCGACAACACCATAAAAGCATAGTTGCATCTGCGTTGGGGGCCATGCAGTTGCAGCCGGGTTGCAACACTTGCAGCTGCATGTCTACCAGTGGACATGCAACTAGCCGACAAGCCCCTACAAGCCCAATTGCAGCCGCGTTGGGGGCCATGCAGTTGCAGCCGGGTTGTAACACCTGCAGTTGTATGTCTAGTGGTGGACATCAAACTAGCCGACAACCCCCCTACAAACCCAGTTGCATTCACGTTGGGGGCCATGCAGTTGCAGCCGGGTTTTAACACTTACAATTGCATGTCTAGTGATGGACATCAAACTAGCCAACAATCCCCTACAAGCCCAGTTGCAATCGCATTGGGGACCATCCAGTTGAAAAAAAGGCAACAATGTACTAGGCCATCAACAGAACACACATGTCAACCACACACAAAACTTGATGTCCAAAATGCACAGCTACCAAAACGAATGAGATCTAACTAATTCTCTATTGATAGAGAAAATGACAAATAAAAAATAGCCCAAGAAAAAAAATCGAAAGAAGAAAACAAAAGAATGGACTTTGAAGAAAAGAAAAAAGAAAAAATAAATGAAATGAAAATAAAAAAGAAAGAAAAGAAAATAAAAATAAGGGAAAACAAACACCTGATGACTCAAAATCCCCCATAAAAAACAGGATAGAGGGGACAAAAAAGGCTGCACTGCAAAAATAACCGGGATACAACATAAGAAGTCTACAACCCTATCCCACCTGTGTTAAAAAAGAGAGAAGACAACTTGTGATGTGCACCGCTCGCGCGACGCAACTAAGTGTCACGTGAACAAATCCATGAATCGCAACGTGTTTATTTCAGACGACGAAGGACGTGAATGGGACATAATTATTTTCAGAAAACTAGAACAGTATGGAACAGAAAAACAAAAAACTAAAATAAAGAAACAAGAAAAAATAATTACGAGAAAAGATGAAGAAAAAACTATAAAAGAAAAAGGGACAAACATATGAATTGGGGAAAATGCAACATAAAAATGCAAAATAACTAGGCAAAAAAACTAACAAAAAATGGAGACAAGTACAAATAAAAAAATTGGATTGGTTGGTTTCGAAACATATGGAGATGTAGCCATGTGAAGGAGACACACTGGATTGGGGATGTGGCCAGATGCCAAGCCCACCACGCATACCTGCACCCTCCACCAGAAAAAAAAGAAAGAAGAAACACTAAAAGAGGCCGGCTGTATCCCTACAGGGCCTATTTGACAAGAAACAAACATCATGCAACGTTCTTGAAGCACCTGATGATCTAACGACAGGGGAGGTCGACTGAGACTTTGTAAAAGTATGGCACCGTTGAGAAAACAAGACCTCGGCATCTCATTGTAGACGCGGCGGGAAATGGCGACTACTCTGCGCCGGCGCACCGGCGCAATCGATTCGGCCGGACACCGCGCGGCCGTTTGATTAGATTATATTTAACCGTCAGATCCCGAATCATTTTCTCCTAATAAAGCGCATCCAGCAAAGGAAAAAAACAAAGCAGCGCCGCCGCCAAGACTCGTCATGGATACCAATGTAGTAGCAAACCTTGAAGAACCGCCGCCCGTCGCCACCCTCGCTACCCTTGCCGTCGGTCACCACCGGTCGCCGCCCTCGCGGCCGCTCGCCGCCCTCGCTGCCCTTGCCGTCGGTCACCACCGGTCGCGGCCGGCGTTTCTCGCCAGCTCCATGCATGCAACAACATGCACTTGTGGTTGCAGCTCCGGGGGAGATGGCTGCAGGTCCGGTGATGCTGGCCGCCGGGTCGCAGCACTTGTCATTCAGCTCGTGATGTACCTCCCCGTGTGCCCGTCCGAGGCTCTTGCTGGTTCCAACAAACAACAATGCCGATTGTAGCAAAAAAGTTTATTGCTTCCAGCAAAAAAAGCTTACCGCTGCCGCCCGATGTCGTCATTGTAGCAAAAATGTTAACTGGATGTAGCTTTTGTGGTTGCTGGTAGCAGCAAAAAAATGACGTGGTTGTAGCAAAAACAAAATAAACATCGGCCAGCCGTTGTGTATGGTGGTAACAAATCCTGTAGCCGGTGGTAGCCAAGGGATCGACCGTAGGCACCGAGATGTGGACAGTGAGCTCGTGGAGAGCCAGGGTTAACTGCACGGTATGAGTGCCATACCAGAGGTTCAACGGGTCAGGGAATATTGCAAAGAACTCGCGATCAGAGATCGGCATCACCACTCAATCCTAGTTGGCGAGAAAGAGATGTCGCAATTCCTCCGTGATGATGGCTGGAGACGCCGTCTTGCCGCCCAACACTGAGATCAGTGCTGAGAGCGAAGGCGGGGCCTCCGAAACTGAGATCGTCATCTGGTAGTAGCCAAAATCCTCCAGCACGTGGCCATAGAGCAGCAACTCCCACTCGAGGTGGTCTTCCTTGCAAAGAAGAGCCGGATGGTCAACGACCTTGCACTTGTAGCAGGCAGGCGACATCTTGCAATCAACCAGGTAATGGCCTTCCAGGCCACAGTTGAAACAAACTGTGGCAACAACCCGCGGACCCCTCTGGTCGGGGGCGACCGCCGGCGGGGCGGGATGGGACACAGAGGAGGCCGGACCGGCCGCACCAAAGGTAGGTAGGCCGCCCTTGTTCTTCTTGTTGTTGGCGAACTGCCCGTATGGATGGTTGCAAGCGCCGATACCGGCCATCAGGTGTTGGGGCTGACGTTGGGGAGGGTTGTGCCGGCACAGAGGAGATCCCTCCTGGCGGTTAGACTGCACTGATGAACGGGACCTACGGTCCTGCCGACCCGACCAAGCCGGGGAGCACGAATGCTGCTCACGGTGGGAGGTGTGGCGGTCTCGGACACACCAATGATCAGGAGAGCGGAAGCGCGACCGGTCGCTTGAGCGATCCTCCCGGTCGACCGTCGTAGCCTTCCCTTTAAGGGCCACCGCTCGCATGTCGGCCACTCGCCGGGCCGCCGCGGGAGAGGGTCGACGGGACGAGGAGTCACGGGCGTCATGCCGGTCGGCCGAGCGGCGCTTGGGGCGCGATGCCCCGTCATCGACCTCACACGCCATAAGAAGGGGCGAAAGGGGGCGCGAGGCACCGAGGAGGGGGAGGCCATGGGGGGGAGCCGCAGCGGAATCGCGGGAGGCGACGCGGAGGGAGAAGCGAGGGGGAAGAGTCTACTGAGCGAATGCCATAAACCACCCGCAAGGCCGGGCCAAGAGGAGTTAAGGGAAGCTGCCGATGCGTCCGGGCCAGATAGGCAGGAGGATGGGCCAGGCCCATTGGGGCCAGCAATTCCAACCAGGCCAATCCCTGCGGCCCACGAACCCATGAGCCTAGCAGACCTCCATAGCCCAACCGCATCGGAGGGCCCAGGCCCAGCACGCACGACCGCATGGGGAGCTGCTAGGGTTTCCCCCTGTACGAACGTGACGCGGCGATCGTAGCTCCGGCAGGCAAGCAGGCGGGGGGTGGGGGGGGGGCATCACCGCCCTTGCTGCCCAGCCGGAACTGGCGGAAACGGCCTTCATAGATCGTCGGAGGGGAGTCCCCAGGTGAGCGGGACAGACAGTCAGGTCGGCGCAGCACCACCGCCCGGCGCAACAAGCTCGCCGCCGCGCCCACATTAGCTCGGCCCCGAATGCCCCACATATATGGCCGAGCACGACGACGGGTCCGCTGTGCAGCCAAAGAGGGGGTAGGAGGAAGGGGAGGTGGGGAGCGTACCTGTGCAACAGCCGGCGTGAGGGCGTGTTCCGGAGAGACCGCTACCGGAAGACGGTCACCGAAGCGCCAGTCCTCCCGAAGGGTGCCCGAAGCCACCGCGCAACCGACCTCCCGGTCCTCCTCCTCCTCCAGGTCAGCCCACCGCGGGACCGAAAGGAGGGAGGCGAGGGGAGCGATACCATGCTCCAGGCCAGAGCCGGGAGGCGGGGACGCCGGCGCTGTAGCGGCCCCATGTTGGAGACATGTCGTGGATGGGGGAGCACCGCAGTCCACCATCTAGATCTTGTTTTCAACAGTCACAGTTTCTGCGAAGCAACCTATGGTTGGATGGTTAGAGGGATTGTGGTATCTCCAGTCCACGAGGGTTTAAATCCTGATGCTCGCATTTGTTCCTGGCTCAGTCTTTCGGAGGTGCTCATAAAGATAGTATGTGCGTTCATAGGGGTGAATGTATACGCGTGTATATGAGCGCTTGCGTCTGTACTGTGTTAAAAAAAACAGTAACAGTTTCTGTTTTCAATGCATCGATGCACTTGTTTTGCACACGACTTGTGGCTTCCCCTCTCGATGTTTCTCGGCGCCGCCTTTTCCTGGATTGGAACATCATCATCGAACTATCCTGTCCTCGTCCCAAACGTTTCCTGCGGCCGACTGACGGGCACGAACACCGATCCTTAACTCCAGATCAGACGTACGTAAACGGTACTCCCTCTTATTCTGCCTCTTCTTATGTTATCTTATTATTAAAAACCTAGAAATCTTTCCCACATAAAAAAAGAAGAAAAGAGAAACCGATAAACCTAAGTGGATTAATATGGCGTATGTGGTCGTGAAGTCGTGCAATGTTTTTTGTTGGGATGGTACTGTACTTTTTTTTTTGAGGGGATGGGATGGTACTGTACCTATACGGTATGGTTTATACGGGTTATGCAGGGCTTGAGAATCCACACCACCGTATCTAATACATACTCCTATACTACGTTAATATAGATTGGATTGGAACATCACCATCGATCTGTCTTGGCCCAAAAGTTTCCTGCGGCCGACTGATGGGCACGAACTCGGATCCTTAACTCCAGATCACACGTACGTATACGGTACTCCAGCTTATTCTGCCTCTTTTTATGTTCTCTTATTAATTAAAAACCTAGAAATCTTTCCCGCAGACAAAAAAAAGAAAGAGAAACCGATAAACCTAGGTTGATTACTTGGTGTATAATATGGCGGACATAGAGGACGTCGCCATGGCGGAGCCGGACCTCTTGCGACGCCCCATGATCTCGGTGTGGATAGAAAAGGTGGAAGATTACTTGATGAGGTACAGGATCCGCGGTGATGATGCCGCGACGGTGGCGGTGGTGGCGGAGCCACAACAGCATACCAGGTTGACCCTCATCGTCCTCGTCACCGCCGGCGCCGTCTTTGGTTTTTTCGCTTACTTTTACGCGGCGATTAAATGCGAGAAGGAATTGGTCTACACGGTGACAGTGTTTATCGCGATGTTTCTTTGTGCGGGCTTTGCGTTCGGCCTTGCTATGGTTTCTGTTTTTCTCATCAAAGAGTGCCAAGAGGGGTTTCAGGATGAGCAACATCATAGATTAGCAGATTTCCTGCTCCAGGTGTAGATAGATAGAAATGTAAGCATCCATCATCGATGCATGATATGAGAACTTCCCCTGTTATCATATGTACAAACATTGTACGGTATTATTGGCATGCATCTATTTTTCTGATTGAGGGAAGGCAGGCAATGGTAGTTGATTCACATGCACGCACACATATCAGTTTCACACGTACGCAACTATGCATGCATGTGTCACCACCAGCTACGCCAACAAACGTACGTTTTTATTAACATAATACAGAAGCAAGCGCTCATATACACGCGGATACACTCACCCCTATAAACACACACACACACCCTACCCTTATGAGCATCTCATCATCTTGAAATTTACGAAGTCACCGTAGGCACCTCGTCGTCGACGAGACGTCTCCTCCCGCTGAATGCACATCACCGGAAATCCTGAAATAAATTCAGGAATAAACGCGAGCACCAGGTTTGAACCCTGATGGGCTACGTACATACCAAGAGTTGCAAGGCGGTCGGAGTACATACGTACCCAAATAATCTCTGCTCTCTTTTTTCGTCTTCTCAAGAACATGGAAGAGCTTTGCATGTCTTCGAATCAGAGTTTACAGGCGTGAAGGGTAGTCATCGTCATCTGTGGTCGATCGACACCCCTGAGAATCCACCATACAGACATATAGTATTACAAAAGCTACGATCTCGCTAATTTCCACAATGCAAATCCGTCACAAGAGGGGAAGCACTGCAATCTTGTCGAAAATCCGCCTGTTTCATTCTAACGAGATTGACCGCAAGGTAAAAACCACCAAGGAGTCCAATTCCCGGATCGCACCCCCAGAGGTCACAAATGAAAACCGACCGCTGGCGTAAACCTCTGGGACCTGTGTAGGCCAATAATACCAGGGACGAATCCAGGATTTGAGCATGAGGGGGGCGAAGAACAAAAAATCATAATGGGGCAACATCTATAACTATTAAAGTTCTAACTATATAATACCGGCACCGAATTTTAATGACATATTTCGATTTTTGGGATATGATTTGGTAGTTTAAATATAAATATATATTTTTGCGCGCGGGGGGGGGGGGGGGGGGGGGGATATAAATCTTTACCGCCGAACATATCTAACAAGGCTGGCTGGCAGCGAGGGTGGAGCGGACGGGAGGAAAAGGCGAAAATGGGGCAGCTAGGGTTTGCTCTCGCTGTCCTGCTCCAATAGCCAGGTTCTTGGCCCATTGGGCGGCGCACCGACGCCGGGGCATGAATATGGTCACCAAACCGGTGACCTTCCTAGGAGGACTGATCGGTTCTTCGTGGGTCCTGTCTCTTAGTCCGACGTGGCGGACAAGTCCAAGCGGCCGCAAATCTAATTAAGGATAGGATTATGGTCTCAATCATCGATGCAAAATTTAGAAAAATACTTCCTTCGTCCGAAAATACTTGTCATCAAAATGGATAAATCTAGAACTAAAATACGTCTAGATACATCCCTTTTATCCATTTTGATTTCAAATATTTCCGGACGGAGGGAGTAGAATTTACCAGCCTACTTTTCCTGGGGTTATTGCTTTCTTGAACTAAGGAGCAGCTAGAGAAGGCTCCAGCCAACAACAATAAGCTAGCAGCGAAGAGCTACAGAGCTACTTCAAACAACAACAACAACGACAACGAACAACTACAAAACTAGCAGCGATGGCACGCTCCGGGCTCCGGCGATGGCGCGGACAGCGCCGGGAAGGAGACACAGCGACGTGGCAGCGTGCCCGGGAGGAGCCACGGCGAGGTGCAGGCCCAAGGAAGTACGCATGCAGCAGCATCACATCGAGAGAACGTGTCAGACCCACCCCGACGAGGAATGCTACACTCACGGAGGAATATACATGATCTGAACAATATACTAACAGGCTACGTGATCTCCTAAGTTGAACAGCCTTATCTTGGGGAACCTCTAGATACGCACTTCAACGGTTATTGGATGGACAATAAAAACCGGTTATTAGATGGGATTGGATCATCACCATCGATCTGTCTTCTCGTCGTCCCAAACGTTTCCAGCCGGCTGACTGATTGTGTCAAACACGGTTCCTTCTCTCCAGATGGGATTGGATCATCACCATCGATCCTCGTCCCAAACGTTTCCAGCGGCCGACTGATGGGCACGAACACGGATCCTTAACTCCAGATCAGACCATCTTCCCACTCTTGGTCTCTTATTAGAAACCTAGAAACCTTTGCCATGAAGAAATAGAAAAGAGAAACCGATAAACGTAGCTGGATTAGTTGGTGTGTAATATGGCGGACATAGATGATGTCGCCATGACGGAACCGGACCTCACGCGACGCCCCATGTCTTCTGTGTGGATCGAAAAGGTGCAAGATTACTTGGTGAGGTACATGACTCGCGGTGACGATGCCGCTATGGTAGCGGTGGCGCCGGAGCCACAGCAGCACACGAGGATGATGCTCATCTTCCTCGCCACCGCCGGCGCCGTCTTTGGGGTGTTCACTCTCTTTTACCTGGAGATTAAATACGCGAAGGATTGGGACTACACGGTGGATATTGCGATCTGGCTATGTGCGTCCTTCGCGGGCAGCCTTATAGGAGTTTCTACTTTGCTCATCGCAGACTGTCAAGATGGGTTTCAACAAGAGGATCGAAGATTCGCAGATTTCTTGCTCCAGCTGTAGAGCTTAATTAATTCTGTACTCCCTCACAGTGTAAAAAAACGTCTTGTATTAAGTTAAGGAGGTAGTATATATATTTGATAGGATGGAATAGATGATCATCCATGCATGTGCAAGTACCAGTTGACAACATGCATGCATATTTGTTATTTTCACTCTTATGTACCTATATATTGTAAACCACGACGTACGTGCGGGTCCTTCTACACCAACACTTATAAATTGTTCGCCGTGGAGATATCTGACCTCTCCTACACTTGGTTCAAATTCTTACGGTGAAAGCCTACGACCCGGCATCGGGTTGGGCGATGGCGTCGTCCTCGCCGCATCCCCCTTTGGGGCGTCGCTGGGAAGAGCCTTTGATCCTATTCACGCATTTCGTAGGTTGTCCACTCACCTTGCTTGGGCTATTCCGGGGGAAACCCTAGATCATAGTCTCCTGGATCGGACGATGACAGCGTCTTAGGTGCCATTCTCCGTCCCAGGCGCATTGTTTTGGAGCACCTGTTGGCTGGAGGGGCATGAGGTGGAGCGGTGTTTCATCTACCGCAGCAACAACGGTGGATATCGGCGGCGTGGCGTAGTGGAGCCTCGCCGCCAATAGCTAGATGTGAAGGAGACACATGTGTTTGCACTGCCCAAAGTTGCAGCTTCTCCCCCCCCCCTTCCCCCGCTTTATATGGAAAGCAACAACCGAAACAAAGTACACAGCCGAACGATACATGAGATGAGGTAGCCCTGAAAGAATAGCGATCTCAGGATAACCGGATCACACAGGACCCACGTGACTACACTGCCGAAAGAAAGCACAGAAAGAACTGAGTATAACGCCACGCTACGGCCTGTAACATCTAAACTCCACTACAACGTCCCGAGGAGCGAGAACGGTGCTAAGCATCGTCGCTGTTGAGTCCACACTGGACAAAGGTTTTCCCACGGAACAGAGACACAAAGAGAAGCTCCACAACAACTTCTTTAAGACGAAAGCGGCGCCCGCAAGCATCGTCGTTGTCGGGAACAAAGCGCGGAGGTTTCGCTCGGAAGCTTCCCTCATGACACCACGATGTCTCCAAGACAAGTGTGATGAGTTCAGAACTCCAGATCTGGATTGGGGTGTCACCACTGCCTGAGACAGAGAGCACGCACGAGCCACCCGCCACTCCACCTCTCGCTGCCCACATGACCAAGGGAGAAAGCCACCGTCACCGACATGGCGCCCGACGGAGAGCCAACCATGCGGACCGCCTTCCGAAGCCGTCACCTCGGCATCCAAAGTCCGAAACACCACCAACCGCCCACTTCATAGTGCACTAAGCGCAGTTGGAAGAGCAGAGGCACCACTCCACTCCTAGACCGACATTGGCCACTGAGTCTAGATCAACGCTGGCATGGTCGAAAGCGCCCAGGAATACGTCACTACAATCTAGTGATTCCCGACGGCCTCCACAAAGCAAGCGCCGACCATAGCCCGGTAGCCTTGGCCCAGGCAAGCTCCCACGACACCACGTCCATGGCAAGCGGCATAGATCTATGGTGTATATTTTTACGACAATAGCCACCTTGCACTGTGCCCGTCAGGAGGTGAACCTCGTTGCCGGCAGGCACCACCCCGACCGAGCCCAACCAGCCCTATCCTCAAGGTGCTTGGTTGAGATCTTGGAGGGATGAGTGGAATGCTGCAAGGACCAACATCAGGCTGCGGAATGTATGCTGAGACGAAAACACCTGGCCCGCTTGCAACAACACAGTCTGCCAGGCACGTGCTACAGACCACGCGATCTCTCGTGATCGGATGGCTGGCGAGGAGGTTTGCGAGAGACAAACTTCAGCCGGTTGAGTTAAAGGATTTTCCGAGGCCTTAAATTGACATTTATCCGAGAAGGTGTGCATTGGGTACCGACATACTCCTACGACGTTATTACTATCTTTCAGTTACAGAAAAGTATTATCTTCATTCAAAAATAAGTGTTGTTGCTTTAGTCAAATTTGAATTAAAACCTTGACACTTATTTTGAAACGGAAGGTTGGATTAGATCATCACCATCAATCTGTCCTGTACTCGTCCCAAACGTTTCCAGCGGCCGACTGATGGGCACGAACACGGATCCTTAACTCCAGATCACACGATCTTCCCCCTCTTGTTCTCTTATTAGAAACCTACTACTCCCTCCGTTCCTAAATATTTGTCTTTCTAGAGATTTCAATAAGTGACTATATACGGAGCAAAATGAGTGAATCTACACTCTAAAATATGTCTATATACATCCGTATGTGGTAGTTCATTTGAAATCTCTAAAAATACAAATATTTAGGAACAAAGGGAGTAGAAACCTATCCCTTGGAAAAAAAAATAGAAAAGAGAAACCGATAAACCTAGCTGGACTACTTGGTGTATAATATGGCGGACATAGAGGGCATCGCCATGGCGGAGCCGGGCCTCGCGTGACGCCCCATGTCTTCGGTGTGGATAGAAAAGGTGCAAGATTACTTGCTTAGATACAGGACCCGCGGTGACGATGCCGCGACGGTGGCGGTGGCGCCGGAGCCACAGCAGCATACCAGGTTGATGCTTATCTTCCTCGTCACCGCCGGCGCCGTCTTGGGTTTTTTCACTTACTTTTACGTGGCGATTAAATACCAGAAGCACTGGGACTATGCGGTGGAAATTGCGTTTTGGGCATCTGTGTTCTTTGCAGGCAGCCTTGCTATGGTTTCTGCTTTTCTCATCGCAGAGTGCAAAGGGGTGTTTCAAGATGAGGAACATCATATGTTAGCAGATTTCTTGCTCCAGGTGTAGATTCTTTAGATAGATATGTAATCATCCATCATCCATGCATGTGTAAACACCAGTTGACTGATACGTACATACTACGGTTTATATTGGTATACATTTTTATTTTATTTTTGATTGAGGGAAGGCATGCAATGGCAGTCGATTCACACATATGTCTGTTTCACTCGTACGCAACTATATATGCGCAGATGAACAAAAGTACGAACAGACTAAAAGTTGCAAGCTTTTCCTATACTTAGCCGGCGGCCGGAGTATGTACGTACCCAAATAATCTGTGCACTTTTAATTATTTTTTTAAACAGGCTTTGGTCCCGGTTTATATTATACTCCCTCCGTCCCGTAATATAAGAAAGTCACTAAACTTTCTTATATTACGGGACGGAGGGAGTATTATAAAGCCACACGGCCACATGCTACAAAGTATTGATGAAATTCTCAACAGCTGATCAAAGGAAAAAAAACATGACAAAGCTAGCTGATCAAAGAATAAATCTGCAGTGATTCCATTCCCACACTGGCGGCGTCTCCTAGTCGTTTGCATCGTTTGCTCGCCAATCCTTTAGGTCAGCAGGATTAAGTCTCCTGGATGTCGCCGGCAAGGCGGTGGCGGCGGCGATTCCAATCCCACACTGGCGGCGTCTCGGAGTCGTTTGCATTGTTTTGCTCATATTCTTGAAATGGTTGTTCATATCATGGAACTATCTGGGAAGAAAACTGGAGCGTCTGCATATTTTTTCCTATGAAACTATCATGGAAACCAGATGCTTATTCTTGAAATGGTTGCTCATATCAAAGAAGAGGCCTCCTTTGGCGCCGTTTTGGAGTTCTTACCTGAGTTCTGTTCTAATTACTAGATGATGTTGTGTTGATGCTGTTCTTCCCAGTTGATGGCAATATGACGTTGACAAGTGTAGTGATTCGGTTTGAAGAAAGAGAGAATAAAGTATCCCTATACATCAGTACATGTGGCTACTAATTTTAATTTTTTTTAGAAATGGAGGAAGACCTCGGCCTCTACATCTGGACGATGCATGCAGCTATTTTATTAATTGTTCACACAAGACCTTACAAAGTAATACAATAGTAAGACTAAAGCCATCGTCGAGGCAATATCTGTCGCTACTCCTATCCAATTGATGAAGGGATGCTGATAGTCTGGGCCTAATACCAAACAGACCTCGCAACCAAACCTACCATCTAAGACCTGAGGTCCCATCCAGGACGCCTACCGGGTATGGGGCACCCACCGGTCCGGCGCACTGCTCAACCAGGACGCCTACCTGGTATGAGGCCGCCACAGCCACCTGCCATCAATCCATCTTCAGAACTGTACTGATGCATCTACCTTGCCCGGTGTAGCTGTCGTCGACGCCACTACGACGCCAGACCACGTCACCCTCCTGCGCGAGTTCATCTCCGCGCATCGGACGCCGAGTCACCACAGTGCCATGCCGCCGAGATCCGCCGCCATCAATGAGTGAGATGAAGGACCGCTCCACCAAAGAATCTGTCCTCTGGTCCCTCGATCACGTGTGCACCTCCAAGAATGACGCCCCAAAAGGGGGAACGACACTAGAGCGCCGCCGTCATCCGGTCATCCGATCTAGGGTTTTCCCCGGAGGTAGCAGAGAGTGGTCTTGAACTTTTCCATGGCGATGCCTTCAAAAAGGAAACGATGTAGATAGCATCGCCACTGCCGGCCTTAGCAATAGCCAAAAGCAAGTTTTCACCCAGATCTGTTCGAAGAAATCCAACTCAAACGGTTCCTCAAACGTTTGAGTCTAGTAGTCTGATGGTGCATCTGATGGTGCATCTCTGGGGAATTCTGCTCGGCGGCAGCGAGTTGGGTCGGGACAGGTTAGGGATTTCTGCTCGCGGTTGCGGCTGTGGGGAATTCGGACTTGTTTTTTTCTTTTTTCTTTCTTTCGAGGTAGTACATGAAAGGGCCCAAGGCCCGGCCCGGTTGCGTGTGCTTCGCGTCTCCCATTTTTTGTTTTCTCGGAGAGAGAGAGAGTCTCAACTGTTTCGAGATTTCGAGAAAAGTTCTGATTCCTAGAATCATGGATTCAAAAAACGTTCGCCGAATTCAAAAACCTTTCTTGAATTCGGAAAATGTTTGCGATTTCAAAATAATGAATATTTTTTAATTTTAACGACTTTTTTTGTTTTTGAAAAGGAGGTTAAACCTCTGGCCTCTGCATCAATCGATGCATACGACCATCTTTATTTATTATTCAACAAAGGTCTAACAAGAACATACATCAAGCCACCCGAAGCCATCACTCACACCTACAAAACTCGATAATATGGAGTGCTCTCACTCCCCATATCTAAACCGGTGTCGTCGTCAATCCATCCACATAATGTATCGGAACTAAAGCCGGTGTAGCAGACCTAAAGCGTACACCACATGCACACGTTTTAGAAGCCGCGTCGTCATCATCGAACTGCTGACCCATCTTCGGGAGAGAGATCCGAATGATCCTTGCCAGTCCGTCCATCCTTCGACGCCACCATGGCGCCACCGCCCTGCGCTCGTCCATCCAGACGCGAAGATTCTGGAGGATCTGTCGCGCGTAGCACCTGCCGACTAGGCATGACACAGCGTAGCACCTGCCGGCCAGGTATGACTTTGACATCTCCACCGAAGCTTCATGCAAGACGAAGCCGCTCCACCTCTTGCCTCTATCTTCCAGTGCTGCTCCACAAACGATGCTCCCAGGAGAGAAACGACACCGCAGTGCCGTCATCGTCCGATCTGAAAGACCAGATCTTAGAGTTTCCCCCAGAGCAGCACAAGTGGGTCAACAGAAGTTACACGACGATGCCTTCATCAAGGTAACGACGCAGAACACCGCCATCGCCTGCCATCGGCTCAGTTTTTACCGGCAACTCTGTCTTCCCGACTTGCAGCCGGGACTAGATGAGGGATCTCGAGATCTGACCATCCAGCCTCAGGCCGACCACCTCCAACGGAGGAGATGGCCACCATCGCCGGCTGCACCGGCTAGATCAGATATGATCAGAGGCGCCGTCAAACATTCCACCAGGCCCTCCACGCCGCCTCCGCCGATCCGACACCCGATGGCGCGCCGCCGCCGACCGTAGCCACCATCCTTCCCGATACAGTGACGCGCCATGCCTACAGCTGATACCGCCCGAGGCAGGGCCGGTCACCACGTCGCCGCCTGTCGCAGCCATTGCCGTCGCGCCGCATAGATTGGATCGGCCGCGCCACCACGTGTTTAGGGGCCCCGCATCACCCCTAAGACGTGGGAGAGTGGGAGTCCTCGACCACCGCCGTCGGCCTCCGGGCTTAGCCCGGCGGCGGCGGGGGGAGGGGAAGAGGAAGATCGCGCCCTCGGCGGCTAGGGTTTGGGCGCCGCCCGAGTAGCCCTAGCGGGGACGACACGGGGGCAGTTGGACAGGGTCCTCGATAATGTTTGAATTTTTACCCCTGGCTCAATCAATTTGCTTATGGACACTTGATGAGTGAAATCAAGCATCACTTGACATTACTATAGCTTACTCCTGTGAAATTAGTACGTGATCAAAATAGAATAGCTGATAATCTAGCTAATATTGGTCGTTTTGGAGGTAATACCGCTTGTCGGTTAGCATCTCCAATGGCAAGCCTAAAATTTGGATATCTAAAAAACAATTTTAAACTAGATAACGCCTTGCGTGTTATTGCAGGAATCAGTTGCAATATATTTGAAGAGATTTGATTTTATGAAACATGAATATTGGAATTAATGATGTATGAACTAAAACAAAAAATGTATATTATATAGTATTTGATTGTTGTATAGTTAAAAATGCATATTAACACCTGGAAGGTAGCTGGCCTTGCGTGGCGCCCAAGGATTTGGTTACTGGATGGTAAATTTGCTTACCATTGGTTAGTCCTTTATCTCACCACCAACTATAAACACATATATCAAAAGTTTCAATATAGACAGCGGTGTATTGTTAAATGGCCATGGCAACTCTCACATAATAAGAAACTAGTCGTGGGTGTTGTGGTAACGGGTGGAGATCTCTGCAGTACTGCATTTTTTTTAGAAAAGGAGGTTCAACCCCTCGCGTCTGCATCAATCGATGCATGCAACCATCTTTATTAATTATTTCATAAAGATCTGACAACAACATACATCAATCCACCCAAAGCCACCACTCACACCTACAAACTCGATAATATGGAGTGCTCTCACTCCCTATATCTAAAACAGGTGTCCTCGCCGATCCATCCACATAACGTATCGAGACCAACAGCCGGTGCAGCCTACCTAAAGCGCACACCAGATGCTCACGTTTTATAAGCCGCCATCATCATCGGACCACTGACCCATCTTCAGGAGAGATATCTGCATCGTCCTTGTCAGTCTGGACATCCATCGATGCCACCGCCCTGCGCTCATCCGCCCTGACGGGAAGACTCTGGAAGATCTGTCGTGCATAGCACCTGCCAACCAGGCATGACTCAGCATAGCACCTGTCGGCCAGGCATGACTTGACAGCTCCTCCGAAGCTCCGTGCAAGACGAAGCCGCTCCACGTCCTGCCTCTGTCTTCCGGCGCTGCTCCACACACGATGCTCCCAAGAGAGAAACGACACCATAGTGCCGCCATCGTTCGATCTGGAAGACCAGATCTAGGGTTTCCCCCAGAACAACACGAGTGGGTCGACAACAGTTACACGACGATGCCTTCATCAAGGTCACGGCGCAGAACGCCACCATCGCCAGGCGTCAGCTCGGTTTTCACCGGCAACCATGTTTCCCCAATTCGTAGCCGGGACTAGATGACGGATCTGGAGATCCGACCACCCAGCCTCAGGCCGACCACCTTCGACGAAGGAGATGACCACCACCGCCATGTCCCGTCTCCATGCCGAGAAGGGCCGTCGGACTCCACCACCGTCAGTAACTTCACCCGACGCCAGGCCACACAGCCACCAATAGCACATCACGGGCACCCCGGGGATGCCTCCCCGACCTGCCTCGGCGCCGATCCAGAAGGCCGAGCGCAAGCAACAAGACGAATCCGGCGAGCAACCAGCAAAACCGTGTGCACCACGGATGTCAGCCCGTAGGGGATGTCGCCCGACTCTGCCTAGCACAGGTGCCATTGCCCCCGCGTCGCCCGGATCCGGCAGATCGACCACCGGCCGCCGTAACCATCACCAGCACGCAGCCCGCCTCGTGCAGCCCTCCACGCCCGCCACCGTGGTAGCCCAGCATCGCCGCGCCCCACACAACGCCGCGTTCCGGCCAGGGTAGATCGCCCCACGGCGATCCTGCCTCGCGAGAAGGAGAAAGCGCCCCGCCGCCGCCCATGCCGGGCGGGCTTCGCCCACCGGCACGCTCTGGCGGCGGCGAGGGGAGGGATGGGGAGGAGGTCATGGTTCGGCGGCGGCTAGGGTTTCCTCCCCTGCCGCCCGTGGGAGCGCCAGAGAAGGTCGCGAAACAAAGGTTGGTTCTATAGTACCGATGACACGTGGGTGCAGAGGTCCACACAATAGCGAATGTACTGCACAGTGCGCTTTTGCAGAGGATGCCCGAATCCCGTGGTAAGTACGGGCAATCCATAACAACTGGTCACGGGTTCAAATCTGCACCTTTTGCATATTTTGTAGGATAAAATTAAGGCATTGTGGGGGGAAAAAGACCTCGACATCGCATTGTGGACGCAGCAGGAAGATGGTGCTCTTCTCGTAGTCGTTTCTCACATTATCTGTTCTAGATATGCGCTAGCTTGTCCGTCAAAATTGATAGAATTCCTGAATTGACCCTTTTGAATAAATAGCATAGGTATTCAAAATTCTTCCATTTTCAAAATTTGCAGGGACTCAAGAATTAGTGCCAACATTTTGTCGAACCGTTGATAAATTACCGTTTCTCCAGATTTCCGGTACTCAATATTTTACATTTTTAAGAAAAGGTCGTGCCGTTTTCCTCGTCAAATATCATGTTCTCAAATGTTGTCTACAAGATCCATTGTTTGGTTTTTAGGTACTAATTAATGTAGTAGCTAGCAAGGAGGTCAAATTTCGCTCAATTGTTTTTGACATTTTTTCTACTAAGGTTTTTTTTACATGGATTATGTGTCTCCTAGTCGTCGTTAGGCCTCCCATACCGCACCTTCATCCTCCATTCCAACAATGCCCCCCCCCCCCCACGCCGCCCTCACCAGACGAATTGGAGAAGCAACGATGGATAATGTGGTTGGCGCAGGCAAGAAACGATTGATGACGATGTGTTCCGCTAGAGAGAGAGAGAGTGCATGTAGGAGCAGAAGGAGGCGGAGCTACCGCATGAGAGAACCTCGGCTAGAAGTCGGAAGTTCTGATGTGCAAAAGAGATGCCAAGAGAGAACGTAGGAATGCAACAGACATCATCTTCTCGAAGGCCATCGATGAAGAGTGCGCTCGGATGCCGACACAGAGTAGATCAAAATTGGTCCTACAATGGGTGTTGCAACTTGCAAGAGGTTAATCTCTGATTCTGATTCAAAGAGGCTGATGGTGATGTGTCGTGGGGATAATGCCTCCGAGAATTCTCCCACCACCACCTAATTTCGCTCCGTCTTCAGCAGCTACCTTGCCATACACTTGAACAGGTACCTAGTGCCGATTGAGCTAAGTTTCTATTTACTAAGTTAGAACCATAGATGATGAATATCATAAATTAGAACCATAGATGATGATTTTTCCTCTCTCTAGCTAGTAGCTTAAACTACAATGTGCCTCATACCAAGATAGCTAGGGCTTAGGTGTGAGTGCAATCGTTAATTCTTTTTCCTTTCTAAGACCTTTTTTTTACTATTCACACCCACATGTTTCGAGCTTCGGGAGACTGCTTGCTGCATGTGGCATGAGCGAACGGCGGATGCCAAATAATGTGAAGTTTGTTCATGAAGGTGGTACTAGAAATTAATCCTAAGGACGGTACCATAAAATCATTAACCTCACATGTTAGGATGCTCTAATTACAACACTGTTACTTGGAACTAAATCACAATGTTCATTTATTGTTTGCATATAAAAAGTAAAGTCAGGTGCGTGCACAATCTTACTGCAAAAACATATACATGCAAAATTAATTCCTGTCCATAAATTTAGGTGCAACAAGTTTTTGTAGGGCTCATACGAAAGAACGAAATGCGCTCAGGGAATTAACTACTATTAATGAAGACTCCTATTAAGGTCTTCTAGTTAGCGGATTGAAATATTTTGCTTTTCCGTCATACCCTCAAGACCAAAAGCTGCCAAAGGCTATCAGTGGTTCTTGTAGAGGCACATGAGGAAAAGAGATAAAAGTGAAGTGTGGATTCTCCTTCGTTGGTGGGAATGAGAGGGATCGGAAACAAGATGAACTCTTTACGTTAATTTGGGTGAACAGAGAGTTGTTCTTGCAGAGTATTCCGCCACATAACTTCATGCCAAGAATGATAGTCTCGAGTACCAGACAAATCAGGCCTAAAAAATTATGGCTTCAAAGGTTTGGGGCAAGGACTTCTATGAACCACTAGTTACTGAAGCATTGAACTTCGTTGATGCCAACTGAACTCGAAGAAATAGCTTCTAGATGTATTGAATCTTTTTGCATGTATCTTCGACTTTAGCCTTTCTAGTTCAGTTGTCGAGACCTGTTATTCTTGTAATTTGCCTCCGTTGAAAGGGTTGGGTCAGCTTACAGTTGCTTTGTTAGCTTTTCCAATGATGCCATGCTTGTAAGACCTCTTCCACTGGACATGTGCTTTAGCTGAGGTGCTAAACGCATTAAAGAGTTTAGAAGCTAAAGCCCAATGCATAGGTGCCTAACTTGTTGTAGCTAAGATTCCTTTATTTAATCATTTAGCAACTAAACTCCCCCATGCATTGGTGGGCTTAATTCATTTAAGTGTTGTTTCTAAGTTCACGCGCTTGGCATTGTTTCTTCCTGGGGTCCCCAAACTCATCTCTCTCCTATTAGTTACCATACCACATCAGATTTTTCACCTAGATGGCAGCCTTAGCATATGTACAAGGTGGAGCACTGGGAGGGGTCTAATGTGCGCCATTTGGATGGTGATGCTTGTACTTTTTGGGAAGTAAGTTTGTGAGCCAATTTGTTTCTATAATATAAATCAGAGAGGGCGACCCCTCTTTTATTCACACAAAAAGTGCAACAAATTTAGTTTTATATGTGCTTGCAAGCTTGAATAGAAATCAAACATTCCGAGATGCATAGTTGCTCGTTCGTGCAGATCATAGACCTAGTTCACACATACAAATGTCATACCATGACACAAAGTTTGACTGGAGCCAGTGAAACCCGCGTGAGGTGTTTGATGAAGCCTTGCTTAAAAAATCATGACCAATTTTTGATAACTGCACAATAGACTAAATATTACAATTTATTGCACTTTTGAAATAAAGAAAATAATATAAAGGAAACTCGATACAAATATGTACTCCCTTCATATCACAAATACATGTCGTTTTGGATATGTATTTGGTCAAATATAAATTAGAACTTTAAAAGCAAATGTATATACAAATATAAACATTGTTCTAAATATTGAAATAAGGAACTTGTGAACCATATGTTTAGATTTGTGTTGGAATATGTATTTAGAATATTTTTTTCTTTGTTTCACATATGTATAATAAAAAATCAGTGGTCAAAGGTAAATGTTGAAGACGATCACTTTACAAAACAATACGTATTCATGATATGGACCTGTGGAGAGTAGTACAGTATTTGTGCCTAGCTTGTGATTTATGTTTCTGTCTTATTGGATGACAGGATATATATTTTTTCTAGGAAATACATTGTTAACATAAAATTTTCAATCATGTGAAGTTGTATAGTCCTTCCATTCATAACAGTCAACGAATTTGTCTGCTTTTTCCTTGTTCTGTTAGTACTAGCACTACAATTTTTTCTTTTGCGGGGGAGTATTAGTGTACTACATTGCAATAAGAGTATTAGTGTACTACATTGTAGTAAGAGTTCTTCTAGTTGGATGGACGAGCCTCCGGGTTGTGTCACTAAATTTGTGGACGATTTAATGTTGTTTGAAGTTTAATAAAGCTAGCCATGATGGCCATCACTCAAAAGAGAAAAAAAACTTGTGTATTGATTCGAAATGTTGGTCTAGGCTGGGATTGGGTGGGCCCCATGGCACGATACAACCCGCGGCAAAGCCGGTCCAGGCTTAGGCTAGGCTTGAAAAAGCCTGGTGTTCAACAAGCAAGCCCGAGCCCAGCGCGACACGACACGTTTTTTGCGTTACACACAGTGGCGGAGCCAGGAAAAAAGAATGAGGAGGGCCGAGTGTTGCTGAGCCTCGTCAGGGAGGGCTAACCCACCATAATACACCATTTTGATAGCAAATAATCACTTGTTCAGATGTATATTAGGCTTAAATCAGTTGTATTAGGGGGGGGGGGCAGGGCCCCTGCTGGTCCCCCCTGTCTCCGCCACTGGTTACACAAGCCCAAGCCTGGCCCGACGCAAAAGCCTTAAGCCCAAGCCCGGCCTGACATGACACATTTTTCCATCACACAAGCCCAAGCCCGACATGATGCAAAAGCCCAAAGCCCGAGGCTCCCCGGTTGGACTTCTGGGCTATCCGCTAGTGCTGCTCAGAATCATCATCATCAGAAAACTAAAAATACTTTTTCCCTCTTGCTTCTAGATCAGGAGCAAAGGGGAAGGGGAAGCTGGAGGATATCATGCAAGAGTTGGCTCTGAAGGAAGAGGATCTTGATGACGTGATCTTCAAGGACGACGATGCCCCTGCGGAGGAAGAACTCAGATGGATGGTATTGGCGCATGTGCACATGGACAAGGGTTTTAGTACCTACTGGTTTTCCGAAACATGTGATCTGCTTGGGATCTAGCAAGACAGGTGAAGATCAAAACCCTAGAAGATAACATATTCCAGATGCAGTTTAACTGCTTAGGGGACTGGGAGAGAGTCACCCAGGGGGGACTGTGGCACTTCAGGGGAAATCCAGTTATCATTGTTCCTTATGACGGTTACTCGAAGACCACATCCATCGAGTTGTTCAAGTTTGAAATCTGGGTGAGGATCATTGATCTGCCGATAGCATATCACGACAAGGTGAAGGCGCTGGCATCAGAGTTGGGCGAGTTTGTGGACTCGGAACCTTCATCCTTCGATTTTGAGGGCAACTTTTACCGGGTGAGGATCAGGCTAGATGTGCGCAATCCACTGAAGAAAGTAACGTCTCTGATCCGCGGTGGAGAGCGGCATATTTGCAGTAAAATACGAGCGTCTACCCGACTGGTGCCAAGTATGTGGCATGATGGGCCACGATTTCAAGGAACATGGTGATGGAGTCCACCCTCCTTCGGCGCTGATTTTCAAGAATTTGCGTGCTCCAGCTACCACTGCATGGGGGACGAAACGCCGTAACAGCAACCAGAAGGGCGGGAGGCAATAAGCAGGTCAGAGCAGCAACGGGCAGGAGAAAACTGCAGGAGCGGAAGAACCGTCGTATGTTGATATGGAAGTGAATGATGAAAACCGTAAGCACAACTCCGACGGGGTGTTGCAGAGTCATAACCCGGGGTACGGGTCTGGAGATAGTGCCAGCGACAAAAAGTGGAGAGACGCCTCTTAGCCCACCTCCAAAACAGGACTCCAAGAGGTCCAAACCAACCCTACAAACTAAGAAGAATCCTGCTGGAGTGCTGAAAGAAGATCCTCCCACAGGGCAAAAACTATGATGCTAGATCGGTGGCCTCCTCGGCGGAGGACCGCCGGGCGCAATGAGTTTGTTAAGTTGGAACTGCCGGGGTATTGGCAACGCCCCGACAGTTCAAGAGCTCCGCGAGATAGCGGTAAAGTTTGCCCCTAAAGTGCTATGTATAATTGAAACTCGGATAGGGAGGGATAGAGCAGAAAATCTAGCAAACACTTTAGGTTTTGATTCATCATTTGCTGTTGACTCCGCTGGTAGAAGCGGGGGCCTAGTTCTTTTTTGGAATAATGAAATAAAGGTGAAAATTTTGGGCTACTCGAGGTTCCATATTGATGCAAAAATCTGTGATATTGGTTCGCAACCTTGGCGTTTGACATGCTTCTATGGAGAGGCACAAACACATCTTCGCCAAATGTCATGGGACACCCTGAAGGGGTTGGCTGCTCATAGACCCCTCCCATGGGTCTGTTTGGGCGATTTTAACGAAGTGCTAAGACGGGACGAACATGATGGTATAGGTCAGAGATGCCAAGCATAGATGCAAGGCTTTCGTGATGCCGTGGATGTTTGCGGTTTGAATGAATTGGGTTTCCAAGGCAGGATGTGGACGTTCGAGAAGAAAGTGACAGGCAGCACTTACACCAGGGTGAGGCTAGACAAAGCCCTTGCTACGGCAGAATGGAGCTCTCTGTTCCAGGGTGCAGCGGTGGAACACCTTAAGGCGGCGACCTCTGATCATTCGCCTATTCTCTTGAAGTTGGAATCCACGGCGAGGCATCAAGCGAGAGAAAAGCTCTTTAGATACGAAGTTATGCGGGACTCTCATGCAGAGTTGAAGCAAACCGTGAGATCGGCATGGGATCCAAATAGCCAAAACCCATCTGTGAGTGCTGTACGAGCAAAGCTAGCATCGTTGGCTAGCAATCTGGGAGAGTGGAGCAAACACACTTTTGGCAGTGTGCGAGGAGAGATCAGAAGTTTGAAAAAAGAGTTAGACAGGCTGAGAAACATAAATGGCAGGACCGGCCCGAGTGCCGCTGAAGTGAAGATAAACGATCGCCTAATCGAGTTGTACCTCCGAGAGGAGTTGATGTGGCGCCAGCGGTCGAGAGTAGATTGGCTATCAGCGGGTTACAAGAATACACATTTTTTTCATCTTAGGGCATCGATGAGACGCAGAAAAAACTTGATCAAGTCTCTACAAAGACAGGACGGACAGCTCACGGATGACCCAACCTAGATGCAACAAATGGCGTGGTAGTTTTATCATATATACCTCGGAGGGGGTACAGGGGATGGAAGAGGTACTGCAACATGTACTAGCAAAGGTAACAGATGAAATGAATGACAGGCTCATGGCTCCATTTAAGGAAGAGGAAGTTAAAACTGCACTCTTCCAAATGTTTCCCACGAAGGCCCCCGGGCCGGATGGGTACCCAGCCCACTTCTTTCAAAGACACTGGGACATATGTGGGGCCTCGGTCACCAATGCAGTTCTTGGTATTCTAAGGGGTGAAGAAAGTCCCGCATGCATAAATGATACTTTGCTGGTTTTAATACCAAAGGTAGCAAATCCAACACTTTTGACTCAGTTCTGACCCATCAGCCTTTCTAATGTATTTTACAAAATAGCATCGAAGGTACTTTCAAACCGTCTCAAAGTGATCTTACCTGATATCATATAAGAGGAGCAATCGGCCTTTGTTCCAGGGAGGCTCATCACAGACAACATAATCTCAGCCTATGAGTGTCTACATTTTATGAAGAGAAACCGGTCGAAGAATAACAGTTTTTGTGCATTGAAGTTAGATATGATGAAGGCTTATGACAGAGTTGAGTGGAGTTACCTCAAAGCCATTATGGAGAAACTAGGGTTTGCAGCACCATGGGTCTCCATCATTATGAACATGGTATCTTCAGTCTATGAGTGTCTACATTTTATGAAGAGAAACCGGTCGAAGAATAACCGTTTTTGTGCATTGAAGTTAGATATGATGAAGGCTTATGATAGAGTTGAGTGGAGTTACCTCAAAGCCATTATGGAGAAACTAGGGTTTGCAGCACCATGGGTCTCCATCATTATGAACATGGTATCTTCAGTCTCTTTATCAATTTTATTTAATGGCTTGAAACTGGAGGAGTTCAAACCCTCCAGAGGTATTCAGCAGGGAGATCCTATTTCTCCATACCTGTTCTTGTTGGCAGCAGAGGGCCTTTCGTGCCTTTTGAAATCACAAAACCAGTCATCCCAGCTTGGCGGAATTAAGGTGGCACCGACGATACCGTCAGTAAACCACCTATTATTCGCGGATGACAGTCTGCTGTTTTTAGGGCAAGTGTTAATGGAGCTGAAGAGGTATCAAACCTACTGGAGACCTACTGTGCGGCATCGGGACAGAGAATAAACAGAGAGAAATCCTCTATATTTTTCAGCAAGGGGTGCCCGGAAATTGTAAGATCGGCAGTGAAAGGCCATCTTCATGTTCCCAATGAATCGTTGAGTGACAAATATTTGGGGTTACCTACGGATGTAGGACACTCCAAAAAGGGGACTTTCAAATATTTAAGTGATAGAATTTGGGAGAAGGTAAAAGGATGGATGGGCAAACTACTGTCAGCAGGAGGGAAGGATGTGCTAATTAAGTCCGTCGCCCAGGCTATACCTGTTTTTTCAATGTCATGTTTCAAACTCCCCAGGAGGCTGTGTGAGAACATAAGTGCCATTATTCAAAAAAATTGGTGGGGTTGCAAACAGGGTAAACGAAAACCAGCATGGGTATCTTGGGAGGTGATGACAAGACCTAAGTATCTGGGAGGTTTGGGCTTCAGAGATCTTGAGCTGTTTAACTTGGCTTTACTGGCGCGACAGGCGTGGAGACTTCTTCAGGAGCCAACCTCCCTGAGTGCGAGGATTTTGAAGGCTTCTTATTATCATAATGGAATCATCCTCTCGGCAGAATTGGTATCTAGGCCATCATAAATTTGGAGAGCAATATTGGAAGGAAGGGATATTATGAAGCAAGGAATCATTAGCAGAATTGGCAATGGCCAGAGTACAGATATATGGTCAGACAACTGGATACCGAAGAAGGCCTCACGTCGACCGATCTTATCGCTGGTTGCTAACCCACCACGCATGGTGCATGAGCTACTCCTTCCAGCGTTGGCGTCCTGGAATGAAGATCTAGTGAGGAGTGTATTTTTGCCAGTTGATGCGGGCGAAATCCTAAAAATACCTGTATGCATGCGAGATGTTCCTGACTCATGGGCATGGTATCCGGATAAGAAAGGTAATTTCTCGGTTAGCTCAGTCAACCGAATGATCATCAGCACAAAGATAGAAAGGGAGAGTTGGTTAGAAGGGCGCGCGGGCCCCTCAAAAACCTCATCAGAAGAGAAGGCTTAGAGCTCTCTCTGGAAGTTGCAAGTTCCGTCCAAAGTTCGAGTGTTCTTATGGAGGCTGGCACGGCATTCATTACCGACAACGGATGTTCTTCGAAACAGAAACATGTCAGTGCAAGATGCATGTCCTCTGTGCGGAGGGGAAGATTCATGGAGACACGCTCTTGTCTCTTGCACTATGGCAAGATGTACACAGGAGAATACCTCGGCTCTTCGGCTGTTGTGTTCAGTGGCATCACGGATCCTTTGATCCTTGAAGTTTATGCGTGCAAAGAGGCAATGGCCCTGGCAGAAGACCTCAACTCCGGAAGCAGAGGACCACATGCAGCGATTCTACATGAAATATCAGAACGGATGAGTCCTTTTCTTTCTTGCAATTTTGTTTTTGAACGTAGAAATTTTAATTTCGAGGCTCATGATCTCGTCAAGTTTGCTAGTAGTCTTTCGGTTGGTCGTCATGTCTGGTTGGGCATGCCTCACGACCTTAACCTTGTACCCACAAACATTTTGTTGGTTTAAATAAAGACCGGCGAGAATTCTAAAAAAAATCAGAAAACTAAAAGAAATATAGAGTTTCAGTACTGTGCCCACAAGTAGCAGAGGCCACGCCACATCCTCTACCGGCCAGGCAGCCGCTGCTGCAACCGCCGTCGACGAGCGGAGCGGCAGCGCACCCCACCTCCCCTGCCCACCCGGCCGCGGCGCCGCATTTTCTTCCCGTCCGGTACTAGCCACGCCCCATCTTCTCCCCGATCCAGCAGCAGCCACATTTCCCCATCTTCTCCCCTGTCCAGCGGCTAGCACCCACGCGTCGCCGTCCGGCCGTCCGGCCGCCGCGTCGGACCTCCTCGCCCGCATCTGCCGCGGCGAGCCGGCACGCTCGTCCCTACCCCTCGACCTCGAGTGGTAGGCCAACATTCCCTCCATCCGGCCGCCGCGTCGCAGCTTCCCCCATCCGGCAGATGTGGCGTCGCCTCCGCTCCGTCCACGTCCGGCAGCGGCAGCCACGCCCCTGTCCCCGCGAGCACTGTTTCCCACGCATGGCGAGCGGGCGGCGGCCGAAGGGATTTGGGGGTTTCTCCGTTCGCGTGCACCGGTGGTTGGGATTTGGGGATTTCTCCTTCCGTGCATCTCTGCACCCTCCTCCTCCTCCTCCTCCCCCACGCCGTGCTCCAACGGCGCCACCTCTGATGGCCGAGGAGCATCCTGCAGATGCAGCACCTCGGATGGCCGAGCAGCACAATGCGGCCATCATCACCAGTCCACTGCACGACGACGATCTGCTCGAGAGGATCCTGATCAGCCTCCCCCGCGCCGTGCCCGTCTCCGACCGCTGGTGCCGCGTCGGGCTTCCTCAAACGCTTCTGTTTCAGCCACCCGTCGTCGCCCCTCGTCGGCGTATTCGTGGACAACAAAAACGAGCGCATCCCCCGCTTCCACACCGGCATCACCACCGGCAACCCCGGCATCGCCTCACCCGCCTTGACGATCTCTGTACAGGGTGGTCAGGATGGGCCGCGGCCCACACTGGGATTTTGAATGTGCTTTATATACCTACTAGTAAATTGTACGTGCTTTGCACGTCATTTAAATACGTGTGCAAAGTTCAATTCATGGATACACGGCTTGCTCCCTTCAGACATGGCACCTTCGCATGTAAGGCTTCATCAAGTTCATTATTGTAGCCATTCTGTTTTGTATATATGTTGCCTGAAAATAAGGGTTCAGTCCTGTATATAAAGGTTTACATGCTTAGTATTAATATCTCGTACTAAGCTTACTTCTTGAAAACTTCCAACTTCTCCCTGACGCGATTAGTGCACGCGTTGCAGACGCTCTGCCAGTGTGCGTACCTTACCAGTTACATGCATGAATGGATAACCTTAGGCAAGTGAAACTTTTCCTACATTGTATATAGTGATGGTTCTAGAAACCAGTGGTACGTTCATTGGTACTGTAGCTGCGAATCCTGCAATTTTCAACCATCCGATTGACTCTATCAACGGCTCACATTGCTTTTTGGTTTTGAGATCCAAACATTTAAAACTTGTACACTATAGAGTAGTATAGATATCTATAATTGGGCCTGAGAGGAAAAAACAGCCCAGTAACTTATCCAGGGACGAACGCATCACGGCCTGTCCAAGCAGAACCCTCGTCTTGCCCGGTCGCCCCCTTCGCTCAGCGACTCCTCTGCGGCTCTGCTCGACCAAGACACCCAGCCGTCGCGGCTTCGCCGGTCGCCGGCCGGAGCCCAGAGTTCAGCCGTCCAGGAGATGCCCGCCTCCCCTCTTCCCGGCTTCCTGCCCGGCCGCCCGGTCCAGCCGCGCCCCTGCAGACTGCGGTCCCGGCATCCCGCATCCTCTTTCTGGCGCCCCGCCGGCCCATCCGCCCCCCTTCAAAGCCCCACCACGGCGGCAAACCCCTGGCCGATTTAAGGTACCCAAATGCCTCAATTTCAGACTTAGGTTTGCTTTTTTTTGCCCCAATTTCATGTACATTTAAGGCTTAAATTTTGCCTCAATTATTTCATTATAGTTGTCTTGAATGAAGCCAACTATCATTTCTTCCTCAATTACTTTCATTCTTTTTTTTGCATAATCAATTACTTTCATTCTGCACATAATGCCTCAATTTACTTGTGTATTGTGTATTGATAGAAAGTAATTTTTGTTACAGAATTAGTGAAGAATGAAGAGGGCCGGAGACATTGTTTCTCTTTTTCGAAGAGAAGTTATTAAGATAGGGAAGAAGAAGAAGGCAAGGACTATGCCGGATGTGGCCAAAGAGCAAACCCGAGAACTTTTGTGTACGCATGTTGTGATTGAAGAGCAAACTAGATGGTTGATAGTCTTTTGGATGATTGCCTAGTCACGTACATTGAGAGGGACGTTTTCTCCCAGATGAATGAAGATGATATAATTGATACCTTCGTGGCAATGCAAGAGCGTAGGCCAGAAAAATAGTCTTTTTGAACTCGTCAAGGTATGCACTATGGTCTAGGTAGTATTTACTATGTAGGCTTCTTTATGCAAAATTAGAATTTAATTGAGAATTTTAGAGTGTTCATAAGACCATATTGCTTTATGATATTGATAATTAGCTAGCACGTTCATATAACATATTGCTTATGAAAAAAAATTGGGGGGCGGACCACCCTGGTGTCAAATGCTAGCTCCACCACTGCCTCCGGGACTGCTGCAATGGCCACCTCCTCCTCTCCGGATCCGACGGTTCACTGTGCATCTATGACCCGCTCTCCGAGCGGCGTGTGCCCATCGGCCCGCGCACGCATCTTGACCAGCGCTGGAAGTGCCTCGGCGACTGCTTGCTTGACGGCCTTGCCCGCCATATGGTCTCCGTGGAGCAACGCGGCCAACAGACGCATGCCGAGGAGTCCTTGCAGTGGCAGAGCAACTCCAGATTCAATGTACGAGCCGTTGAGTATAACTCCGGCACGCTTGAGTGGCGCGTCCACCCACCCACAGACTGGGTGGACGAAGGTTCAGTTGACGAAATTGCAATTCAAGGCAATGTATGCAGCCGGCCACATATTCTGGGAAACTGATGTCGCCAGATTGCTGGTGCTTGACACGAGCACCATGGAGTCTTCAGAGCACGGTGTCCCATGGGAGATAGTCTCTACCAGTTGGGCCATCGGAGAGCTCCGAGACGGCAAGGGCTGCCTCGTGTGCCTCCAAGGCCTCAATAGCTCCTTCGGCAAAGATGGCCTCATAGTGGAGGAACCTCTCCGCCTGGAAGTCTGGGCACTAAAGAAGGAGGAGGAGGATAAGCAAGGTAAATTTTGTTGCAAGTGCGAGAAGGGTGTCCGGGTGAGCGAGATGCTCCCGGAGGACGCTCGCTCGTGTGTGTAGAGTCCACAAGGTCATCAACGTCTAATGAGTAAGCGTTTAACTCTCCCTACTTTCATTTGTATCAAACATAAATTGCAGTTCAGGCTGGTGACATGTATCTTCTCTTGTACATTTATAGAGACAAAGTGTTCAGATTCCTAGCAAGAACATGGATGGCCGCGAAGGCGCCTCTTCTGGTGGATCGGAATCTGGTAATACTCAATGTAGCTCAGTTCGAAATAGGGGTGGTTTGGTACAGTCAAAATACATGATACAGAAATATATAGAGGGGAAAATTTCAGAGCCTGTGTCCCTTGAGTCCTTGACCCATGTTACCTGTATGTGCGCTCCACCTCTAATTCACTCTATACATTGCAGCATCTCTCCAAAGTCGACTTCAGGTGGAATCCCCTAATGTCAGTGGATCTAGTTGTATTGAGGATGCGTCATGTGATGATGATAACCAGCGTGCATTGGCGTCTCTGGGTATTGGAGATGCAATACACACAGATGCAACAACAGCAGCAGCCATCAATGCCGTAGATTCTCATGCCAACGGTACCACAAAGACATACCTATTTTTGAAAAAATAAATCTACATACTTCAGATTTATTTTCCTTATAATCTCTACTTATCTGCAGAAGAAGCAACTGGTGGCTGGGCATCTGACAGAAGAACAAAGCTAACTACAACTCTTGAGAAAGTAGCACAAGGTACAATCTGATATCTGTCCCAGTTATGAACAAAAGAATTCACTAAATCCTTCAATTTCAATTTCAAATTGCAATTGCACTTCCAGCAATTTGTCAGTCTCATCACAGTCGGGTCCCAACCTTGTCTCCAATGTAGGATGGAGAAAGGATGTTCCTTATTTTATTTTATTTGTGATGAGGGAAAGACAACATATATTAGATGTTCCTTATGTTTGTGTTGTGCCTGAAATAGATTCAAGTATATAACATTGTTTCGTACTGCAGAAGTACACATCAGCCAGACTCCTTTGAGTTCAGAGCAACATGATATTGGTGAGAAATCAAGTCAAGATCTGCATGGTGGTAGTGCTAGGATTCAGCCAATGGAAAAGGACCCGTGTCATGATGAACTGACTCTGCAAACGGCTGGTGTTTTCCCTTCTGGAAGCTGTGACGGGGATATTCTAGAAGATAAATCTGAAACCGACAACCTGACAAAGAATACTAGAGAAGATACAGAAATGTTGGAGCAACAGAATAGTGATAAGGCTAACATACAAGTCAGTTGCGCCAACAAAATGAGTGAAGTGCTCTATGATGATAATAACACCTTGGAGAAGAATACAATCTGTGGTGGGAAGGTTACTGTAGAGTGCCACTTGGCCTTGTTACACAATAAAAGTTCAGAAGCTAGGAGTAACGCCATTTCATCTCCAATGCAGAAGGTATTACTAGCACATTGGCACACACAACTGCACGTGCAACATCATTATTCTCTTAGATATACATTTTTATATATGTAGTTCTATTTTTTTTTACCAAAAAAGTGATTATAAGTGAGCCAAAAACATAATTATAATATCCTCACTGGTTACATTTTGAATATTTTTTGGTTGCTTTGATTATAACCAGTGGAGAACCAATAAAATTCTAATAGTTTTTGGGAAATTATATGAAAAGCGTAATATTTAACATAAAATTTCGTAACAACTGAAATTCTGTTAATCAATACAATTGAACATATATAGCCACTGATATATGTGGCCAATGAAACACTAGCATTTTTGTTCTTCTATAAATTTCACATAATATTCATCTGATTTTTATGGGATCAATCAAACAGCCTTCTTTTTACTTGTTTTGGTATTTCGTATTTACTTTTCTTGTTCTCATTTGTATTTTTGTATTATGCTCTGTCCTCTCCCTGCTTTCTTCAATCCCGTGGTCACATGCCGATTTCTAGAGGCTACAGCATGGTTTTCGAGTCGCGACTCATGCGAGTCGCTCTGGGGGAGCGACTCGGAAGAAGTCGAGCCTGCGTTGTGACTAGTCGTGACTCAGAGTCGCCAGTCGACACTAAGCTTAGTCGACCATATTTTTGCGACTCATAGACTAGTCGAGCGACTCGAAATCCATGGGCTACAGCCTCCACATTGGTGTCATTTGTATCTCTTTACAGTTCTGTTCTCCATCATATTTGTTTAGAAAAATATCAATTGTGAAACAAACTATCAATATTGTTCAAATAGTGCCATGATTGTCATAACAAAAAGTACACTTGTTAAAGAAGAGCTTGGTCAGCTTTAAAGTCTACAATCTTATGTACATCTATTATTTAAAGTTTGTCAAGAATAATAATCTTATGTAAATGGTAGCGTGTAACTTCACTTGTATTATTTCAAAGTGAACTTTACTTTGGATATGGGATTACGATTGCTCACATATATGTACATCCTTTTAAAATGTTGCAGAGGCCCTTTGCGTGCCAGAGCCATGTAAATGGTTGCACCATGAGCTATGACAGTAAGAACAATTTAGCCAAGCCTTTTAGGGAAGTCCATGAGCCGAAGAAACGTTTCGCACGGAGATTCGCTGGGTGTCGCGAGGAGTTTTCTTCAAAGAATGAAAGGAAGATTCATGAGGGATCTAGTGCTCACGTCGAGGTCAACACAAAGCAGCCATCCCATACCACATAGTTTACCTCCTGTACCCATGCCTTTCTCTTTCAGAAGTTTATCAGACACACACCAACCGCTTGCCATTTTGTAGCTTTCCACCAATAGGATTAATTGTGTCAGCACCTCTCCTGCCGGTGGACCAGAAGCCCATGAAGAGCCCAGGCCCACACAAGTGGTGGGCCTTCGCACAAGCAACTGACCACGTAAACCGAACAAGCTAGTAAGTGGAGACGACTGGGTCATTTGATAAGGACGGTTTAAGAAGCTCACAGTGCCAGGAGGAAAGTCATCGAAGATCAATCACGGATCATAGTTTATCTAGGCACTCAACCCTAATTAAGCCCCCCAATTCTTGATTCTTCTATTCCGCACAATTGTGCTTGTATAAGCTTGTAACCTGAATCCAGCGTATTTCCTGAACCCTGTCTAGTGAATTCAGTGAGTGAACTAGAGCCCAGTTAACAAAATGCCACTTCAAGGACTGCAGCGCGACATTTACAACGGTGGTGTATTTGCATTCTTACATGTTTATCTTCTTTCCCTTTCAAGGATTTGTTTCTCCGCAATTTACTGCAAAACTGTTTTTTTTTTCATTCTCGGCAACTTTGAATTTCAGAGACATAAATGTACCAAGCATTACAAGGAACAACATGAGCAGGCGAGAAGAAAGGACATATATATCAACAGAGAGCCTTACACATATGCGCTGGAGACACAGCATTGCAGTCTGCACAAGTCTGAATCTTCTGTGCTTGTGCAGTATTTTTTGCACATGTTCTCTGGATACAGTTGCAGCAGTGTTAAGGGTGAGTTTTTGTGTGTGTGTGTGTGTGTGTAACCTGGCATAAATTATGATGTGTAGTGGTTATGTTTAGAGCATGGCTCTAATTCTTCTTCTAGATGTAGATTCTGTTCACTGTGCTGTGTTTTTGCACAAACCACAAACTGAAGCAGATCGATGTTCAGAGTTGATATGGCCCCTTTCCTGAACAAAATTAACTTTTTTGTTGAGGGAAACTAAACCTTTATTTAAACAAAGTTCTCAGAGATTTCTTGTGTGCGGCCCCAGTTTTTTTTCTTTTCAGTTTCCCATGTCCTGAAACTTCCAGAACCGCCCAGCATTTTGCATATCTCCAACAAGTTTACAAGCCTGATTAGTTTTAATTTTGGAATATGTCCGCAAGCCTGATTAGTTTAATTTTGTAGCTTTCGTCCTCTCCCACTAATCTGATAATTTGCTAGACTATTTCTTGTACTAGGTTCTGATGTAACATGAACTGATTTCTTTTGGATCATGTAGATTCTGCAGGCATTTCAATATCTTAAGACAGGTTAGCATCACAAGTTGTTGCCTGTACTGTAGTGAAACAACATTTAATGATCTAGGCACTGCATAATTGTTATACATTCATATTGCAAGCTCCCATATCTTAGAACAGCTGCAGGATGTCAAGGACAAGGATGTGGCTCTGCCACTGAAGAAGCCTAGCAGCAACCGGAGCTTGACTGGTTCGAGAAATTTGGCGCCAGTCCACGTCGAGTTGGCTACATCATAACACCGCACCGCAAAGATGTTCAGTTGACTGTTGCAGGTGTAATATGTCAGGTTCTTGGTAAGGGTGACCAGTGAAGAGTAAGTATGCATAATCTTTGGTTACATTCGCAGCTTCTAGCCTCTGGGCCATGCACAGGTTGTATCGATCCAGTTACAGGAGTGTATGTGGTGGTCGTTTTGTATATGGCTGGAATTATATGAAGTAGTATGCTGAGTTTAACACTGTAGCGTTGCTTAATTACATCAAGTTGGTACTATCATCGTGGATTGTAGCATCGATCAATGTTCAGAATTAATATGGTTCTGCTACTAGTGTTCATTGACTGTCAGCACATTGCTCTTCTGAAACGCAAGTGGACGAACTGTTAAATAGTTTCCTGTGCACCTGTGACGTAGTTTCCCGGCACATTCATCCATGTTTTGGATTTTACCACAGTATTTTATACCTCCTGGCCTTGGTTGCTCAGAGTCTCTAATTTCCTACATGTTTGCATGTTTTGTTACAATTTAGTGAGGTAATTAATGAGAAGTGGATTCAGGTATGATCTATACTTTCATGGCAAATCCCGAACCTCTTTTAAGTCATATGTTTGCACTAAGTTTTTTTAGTTTGTGTCCCAACATATTTTCCTAATTTTATCTTATTGGACAGGTGATATTTGCATAAATCCATCATTGTTCTCAATTATTATTTAAAAAATGGCCACTCATCTTCCTATAGTTCAAGTCCCTTAATCCCTTCCTTGTCCAAGTAGATGCTTGTAGTTGAACCACTCTGATATACGGTATTACTGGATACTTGCTTGTAGTTGTAGATGCTTATGTAAATATAATATCCTGTCGATGTATTTGCGTAATCTTGGATACTTTTGTGTTGGTTACAAGGAAACAAATGAGATTAGAAAACCGTGCGACAATTTTTTTTTGTTACTGATTAGAAATGTGACAAGGTCTGTCCTACTATTGCACAGACGACAAACTGAAGCAGGTCGATGTTCAGAGTTGATACGGCTCTTTTCGTGAAAATATTACGTGGACAAACTTTTTGCAAAGTTCCGAACCACCCAGCACTCTACACCTCTTGGAGAGTCCTTGGTTGGTCTGAACCTGAGCCTGCGGTGACCTTCTGACAGGTTGACAAGTTATTATGGCAGCCGAGAGGGGCACTCAATGAGAGTTAGTAGTTGGATTATGGTCGCAAGCCTGATCGATCAGTCTATCTTGTTGATCAAACTGCCACAGCATATTCCTCTTCTTGAATTTTTCAAATTTTGTTCTGGTATCTTTCTTCATTCATTACTACGTATCTTGACATTTTTTTTCCTTTATTCAACAAGAGGATGTACCCTCCGACCTCTATATCCAGCAATGCACATAGCTGGTTAAGCTTATGAGTTTATGACCAGTGAACTCTTTCAGCTTTTATTTTGTACTCCCTCCGTCCTGAAATGTAAGACGTTTTTTGATACTATCATAATATCAAAAAACGTCTTACATCTCAAGACCGAGGGAGTATTTTTGAAGCTTGGGTTCTCCGGGTAAATCGGGATAATTTGATCAACTGTTTCACTGCAAGTGTGAGACGAAAGAACATTGAACTGATGCGGTCGCTCAAGCAGATGGACTCTCTGTCAGTAGTTGATGCCTGTTTTGTAGCTGCAAGAGATCTACTTAGGCTGCATGTCCAACATGTACTCCCTCTATCCCATCTTTCCCTAATAATAAAGCATGGATTGACTCCGTGGGTTCACCGTCACAATACTACATGGTCTACTGGATCGCCACAAGCACGTGTTGCAGTGTAAAGAGGTCAGCAGGTACATTTTCCTTTTTTCTCGAATAGGCACAAGTATGCATACTATATATTAAAGAAGAAGATGGGTATAGAACCCCTTCCCTTCACGTTGGTGAGTACATGTTAGAAGTTACACGAGATCCAACTCCATTGGTACAAAGCAACTAAACTACTCTCACGCCATCGCCCACCTAGCTAGCGCCTCAAACAAGGCTTCCACGTTTTATTCTAGTAGTCATCTAAAAAAAAGTAGAGTCATTTATTTTAAAACGGAGGGAGCACGTATATGGCCGCGCGTGCGCGTGGCGCCCAAGAATCTGGTTACTGGACGACAAATTTGCTTACTGTCCGTTAGTCGCTTATATCTCGCCACCCACTATAAACACATGTATCAAAACTTTTGAATATAAACGTCCGTGTAATGTTAAATGGCCATGGCAACTCTCATAGAACAAGAAACTAGTCGTGGTGTTGTGGTAAGGGGAGGAGATCTCTTCACTACTGCATGGTGCAATGGTGCCGATGACATGTGGGCGTAGAGGTCCACACGACAGCGATCGTACTGTGCTTTTGCAGATGATGTCCCAAGTCCCACGCTCGTGGTAGTACATGCCATCCATAACAACTGGTCAAGGGTTCGAATACCCAATCTGCACCTTTTGCATATTCTGTAAGATAAAAGTATGGGTTTGTCTAGAACTCAGTCGACTTAGACTTCGTGAAGTCTAAGTCGCATGACGTCATCGTATAAAAGTTGATTGAATGTGACTCCGTTCCTTGTTCTGTGTTCGCTACAGACCACATGGGCTTTTGTTTAGCTGGAGACCACATGGGCTTTTGTTCGGTTGTGTTGCACTCATCCATCGTTGTGTGTTTTCTTTTATTTAGCCACCTAATACATGCATTGCTACACAGTGTAATGGAGCTCCGATTTTGTGGCTAGCTTCGCTCATGTTCCGCTCCTTGCATTCGTGTCATCTTGTTACACCTTTTCTTTTATTATTTAAAAAAATTATTTTATATTTAAAAAAGGAAAGATTTTTTTAATGTAACAAAGAAATAAAAAACAAAAATAAAGAAGAAGACAATTAATTTAGTTGGGTGCAAACAAAGGATATACAACTATGTGCTGTCAACTAGCGTGCAAATGGATATCAATATTATTTTCGAAGGGAAAAGATAAATTACCCTGTTGTTGTTGCATTAGGCGCCATGCAATTGCAATCGGATTGCAACAGTTGTAGTTGCATGTCTACCGGTGGGCCTGCAACTAGCTGACAACCCCCTACCAACCCAGTTGCAGCCGCGTTGTACATCATGCAGTTGCAATCGGCTTTCAACACTTGCAATTGCAACTCTATTGATGGACATGCAAATGGCCGACAACCCCTATCAACCCACTGAAGTCGAGTTGCAACTAGCTGACGAAGCCCCATACCAGCACAGTTGCAGCCACGTTGGGGGCTATGCACTTCAATCAGGTTGCAACACTTGCAGTTGCATGTCTATCAAAGGACATGCAACTAGCCGATAACCTCATAAAAGCATAGTTGCATCCACGTTGGGCGCCATGCAGTTGCAGCCGGGTTGCAACACTTGCAGTTGCATGTCTAGCAAAGGACATGCAACTAGCCGACAACACCATAAAAGCACAGTTGCATCTGCGTTGGGGGCCATGCAGTTGCAGCCGGGTTGCAACACTTGCAGCTGCATGTCTACCAGTGGACATGCAACTAGCCGACAAGCCCCTACAAGCCCAATTGCAGCCGCGTTGGGGGCCATGCAGTTGCAGCCGGGTTGTAACACCTGCAGTTGTATGTCTAGTGGTGGACATCAAACTAGCTGACAACCCCCCTACAAACCCAGTTGCATTCACGTTGGGGGCCATGCAGTTGCAGCCGGGTTTTAACACTTACAATTGCATGTCTAGTGATGGACATCAAACTAGCCAACAATCCCCTACAAGCCCAGTTGCAATCGCATTGGGGACCATCCAGTTGAAAAAAAGGCAACAATGTACTAGGCCATCAACAGAACACACATGTCAACCACACACAAAACTTGATGTCCAAAATCCACAGCTACCAAAACGAATGAGATCTAACTAATTCTCTATTGATAGAGAAAATGACTAATAAAAAATAGCCCAAGAAAAAAAATCGAAAGAAGAAAACAAAAGAATGGACTTTGAAGAAAAGAAAAAAGAAAAAATAAATGAAATGAAAATAAAAAAGAAAGAAAAGAAAATAAAAATAAGGGAAAACAAACACCTGATGACTCAAAATCCCCCATAAAAAACAGGATAGAGGGGACAAAAAAGGCTGCACTGCAAAAATAACCGGGATACAACATAAGAAGTCTACAACCCTATCCCACCTGTGTTAAAAAAGAGAGAAGACAACTTGTGATGTGCACCGCTCGCGCGACGCAACTAAGTGTCACGTGAACAAATCCATGAATCGCAACGTGTTTATTTCAGACGACGAAGGACGTGAATGGGACATAATTATTTTCAGAAAACTAGAACAGTATGGAACAGAAAAACAAAAAACTAAAATAAAGAAACAAGAAAAAATAATTACGAGAAAAGATGAAGAAAAAACTATAAAAGAAAAAGGGACAAACATATGAATTGGGGAAAATGCAACATAAAAATGCAAAATAACTAGGCAAAAAAACTAACAAAAAATGGAGACAAGTACAAATAAAAAAATTGGATTGGTTGGTTTCGAAACATATGGAGATGTAGCCATGTGAAGGAGACACACTGGATTGGGGATGTGGCCAGATGCCAAGCCCACCACGCATACCTGCACCCTCCACCAGAAAAAAAAGAAAGAAGAAACACTAAAAGAGGCCGGCTGTATCCCTACAGGGCCTATTTGACAAGAAACAAACATCATGCAACGTTCTTGAAGCACCTGATGATCTAACGACAGGGGAGGGTCGACTGAGACTTTGTAAAAGTATGGCACCGTTGAGAAAACAAGACCTCGGCATCTCATTGTAGACGCGGCGGGAAATGGCGACTACTCTGCGCCGGCGCACCGGCGCAATCGATTCGGCCGGACACCGCGCGGCCGTTTGATTAGATTATATTTAACCGTCAGATCCCGAATCATTTTCTCCTAATAAAGCGCATCCAGCAAAGGAAAAAAACAAAGCAGCGCCGCCGCCAAGACTCGTCATGGATACCAATGTAGTAGCAAACCTTGAAGAACCGCCGCCCGTCGCCACCCTCGCTACCCTTGCCGTCGGTCACCACCGGTCGCCGCCCTCGCGGCCGCTCGCCGCCCTCGCTGCCCTTGCCGTCGGTCACCACCGGTCGCGGCCGGCGTTTCTCGCCAGCTCCATGCATGCAACAACATGCACTTGTGGTTGCAGCTCCGGGGGAGATGGCTGCAGGTCCGGTGATGCTGGCCGCCGGGTCGCAGCACTTGTCATTCAGCTCGTGATGTACCTCCTCGTGTGCCCGTCCGAGGCTCTTGCTGGTTCCAACAAACAACAATGCCGATTGTAGCAAAAAATTTTATTGCTTCCAGCAAAAAAAGCTTACCGCTGCCGCCCGATGTCGTCATTGTAGCAAAAATGTTAACTGGATGTAGCTTTTGTGGTTGCTGGTAGCAGCAAAAAAATGACGTGGTTGTAGCAAAAACAAAATAAACATCGGCCAGCCGTTGTGTATGGTGGTAACAAATCCTGTAGCCGGTGGTAGCCAAGGGATCGACCGTAGGCACCGAGATGTGGACAGTGAGCTCGTGGAGAGCCAGGGTTAACTGCACGGTATGAGTGCCATACCAGAGGCTCAACGGGTCAGGGAATATTGCAAAGAACTCGCGATCAGAGATCGGCATCACCACTCAATCCTAGTTGGCGAGAAAGAGATGTCGCAATTCCTCCGTGATGATGGCTGGAGACGCCGTCTTGCCGCCCAACACTGAGATCAGTGCTGAGAGCGAAGGCGGGGCCTCCGAAACTGAGATCGTCATCTGGTAGTAGCCAAAATCCTCCAGCACGTGGCCATAGAGCAGCAACTCCCACTCGAGGTGGTCTTCCTTGCAAAGAAGAGCCGGATGGTCGGCGCTCTTGCACTTGTAGCAGGCAGGCGACATCTTGCAATCAACCAGGTAATGGCCTTCCAGGCCACAGTTGAAACAAACTGTGGCAACAACCCGCGGACCCCTCTGGTCGGGGGCGACCGCCGGCGGGGCGGGATGGGACACAGAGGAGGCCGGACCGGCCGCACCGAAGGTAGGTAGGCCGCCCTTGTTCTTCTTGTTGTTGGCGAACTGCCCGTATGGATGGTTGCAAGCGCCGATACCGGCCATCAGGTGTTGGGGCTGACGTTGGGGAGGGTTGTGCCGGCACAGAGGAGATCCCTCCTGGCGGTTAGACTGCACTGATGAACGGGACCTACGGTCCTGCCGACCCGACCAAGCCGGGGAGCACGAATGCTGCTCACGGTGGGAGGTGTGGCGGTCTCGGACACACCAATGATCAGGAGAGCGGAAGCGCGACCGGTCGCTTGAGCGATCCTCCCGGTCGACCGTCGTAGCCTTCCCTTTAAGGGCCACCGCTCGCATGTCGGCCACTCGCCGGGCCGCCGCGGGAGAGGGTCGACGGGACGAGGAGTCACGGGCGTCATGCCGGTCGGCCGAGCGGCGCTTGGGGCGCGATGCCCCGTCATCGACCTCACACGCCATAAGAAGGGGCGAAAGGGGGCGCGAGGCACCGAGGAGGGGGAGGCCATGGGGGGGGAGCCGCAGCGGAATCGCGGGAGGCGACGCGGAGGGAGAAGCGAGGGGGAAGAGTCTACTGAGCGAATGCCATAAACCACCCGCAAGGCCGGGCCAAGAGGAGTTAAGGGAAGCTGCCGATGCGTCCGGGCCAGATAGGCAGGAGGATGGGCCAGGCCCATTGGGGCCAGCAATTCCAACCAGGCCAATCCCTGCGGCCCACGAACCCATGAGCCTAGCAGACCTCCATAGCCCAACCGCATCGGAGGGCCCAGGCCCAGCACGCACGACCGCATGGGGAGCTGCTAGGGTTTCCCCCTGTACGAACGTGACGCGGCGATCGTAGCTCCGGCAGGCAAGCAGGCGGGGGGTGGGGGGGGCATCACCGCCCTTGCTGCCCAGCCGGAACTGGCGGAAACGGCCTTCATAGATCGTCGGAGGGGAGTCCCCAGGTGAGCGGGACAGACAGTCAGGTCGGCGCAGCACCACCGCCCGGCGCAACAAGCTCGCCGCCGCGCCCACATTAGCTCGGCCCCGAATGCCCCACATATATGGCCGAGCACGACGACGGGTCCGCTGTGCAGCCAAAGAGGGGGTAGGAGGAAGGGGAGGTGGGGAGCGTACCTGTGCAACAGCCGGCGTGAGGGCGTGTTCCGGAGAGACCGCTACCGGAAGACGGTCACCGAAGCGCCAGTCCTCCCGAAGGGTGCCCGAAGCCACCGCGCAACCGACCTCCCGGTCCTCCTCCTCCTCCAGGTCAGCCCACCGCGGGACCGAAAGGAGGGAGGCGAGGGGAGCGATACCATGCTCCAGGCCAGAGCCGGGAGGCGGGGACGCCGGCGCTGTAGCGGCCCCATGTTGGAGACATGTCGTGGATGGGGGAGCACCGCAGTCCACCATCTAGATCTTGTTTTCAACAGTCACAGTTTCTGCGAAGCAACCTATGGTTGGATAGTTAGAGGGATTGTGGTATCTCCAGTCCACGAGGGTTTAAATACTGGTGCTCGCATTTGTTCCTGGCTCAGTCTTTCGGAGGTGCTCATAAAGATAGTATGTGCGTTCATAGGGGTGAGTGTATACGCGTGTATATGAGCGCTTGCGTCTGTACTGTGTTAAAAAAAACAGTAACATTTTCTGTTTTCAATGCATCGATGCACTTGTTTTGCACACGACTTGTGGCTTCCCCTCTCGATGTTTCTCGGCGCCGCCTTTTCCTGGATTGGAACATCATCATCGAACTATCCTGTCCTCGTCCCAAACGTTTCCTGCGGCCGACTGACGGGCACGAACACCGATCCTTAACTCCAGATCAGACGTACGTAAACGGTACTCCCTCTTATTCTGCCTCTTCTTATGTTATCTTATTATTAAAAACCTAGAAATCTTTCCCACATAAAAAAAGAAGAAAAGAGAAACCGATAAACCTAAGTGGATTAATATTGCGTATGTGGTCGTGAAGTCGTGCAATGTTTTTTGTTGGGATGGTACTGTACCTTTTTTTTTTTGAGGGGATGGGATGGTACTGTACCTATACGGTATGGTTTATACGGGTTATGCAGGGCTTGAGAATCCACACCACCGTATCTAATACATACTCCTATACTACGTTAATATAGATTGGATTGGAACATCACCATCGATCTGTCCTGGCCCAAAAGTTTCCTGCGGCCGACTGATGGGCACGAACTCGGATCCTTAACTCCAGATCACACGTACGTATACGGTACTCCAGCTTATTCTGCCTCTTTTTATGTTCTCTTATTAATTAAAAACCTAGAAATCTTTCCCGCAGACAAAAAGAAGAAAGAGAAACCGATAAACCTAGGTTGATTACTTGGTGTATAATATGGCGGACATAGAGGACGTCGCCATGGCGGAGCCAGACCTCTTGCGACGCCCCATGATCTCGGTGTGGATAGAAAAGGTGGAAGATTACTTGATGAGGTACAGGATCCGCGGTGATGATGCCGCGACGGTGGCGGTGGTGGCGGAGCCACAACAGCATACCAGGTTGACCCTCATCGTCCTCGTCACCGCCGGCGCCGTCTTTGGTTTTTTCGCTTACTTTTACGCGGCGATTAAATGCGAGAAGGAATCGGTCTACACGGTGACCGTGTTTATCGCGATGTTTCTTTGTGCGGGCTTTGCGTTCGGCCTTGCTATGGTTTCTGTTTTTCTCATCAAAGAGTGCCAAGAGGGGTTTGAGGATGAGCAACATCATAGATTAGCAGATTTCCTGCTCCAGGTGTAGATAGATAGAAATGTAAGCATCCATCATCGATGCATGATATGAGAACTTCCCCTGTTATCATATGTACAAACATTGTACGGTATTATTGGCATGCATCTATTTTTCTGATTGAGGGAAGGCAGGCAATGGTAGTTGATTCACATGCACGCACACATATCAGTTTCACACGTACGCAACTATGCATGCATGTGTCACCACCAGCTACGCCAACAAACGTACGTTTTTATTAACATAATACAGAAGCAAGCGCTCATATACACGCGGATACACTCACCCCTATAAACACACACACACACCCTACCCTTATGAGCATCTCATCATCTTGAAATTTACGAAGTCACCGTAGGCACCTCGTCGTCGACGAGACGTCTCCTCCCGCTGAATGCACATCACCGGAAATCCTGAAATAAATTCAGGAATAAACGCGAGCACCAGGTTTGAACCCTGATGGGCTACGTACATACCAAGAGTTGCAAGGCGGTCGGAGTACATACGTACCCAAATAATCTCTGCTCTCTTTTTTCGTCTTCTCAAGAACATGGAAGAGCTTTGCATGTCTTCGAATCAGAGTTTACAGGCGTGAAGGGTAGTCATCGTCATCTGTGGTCGATCGACACCCCATACAGACATATAGTATTACAAAAGCTACGATCTCGCTAATTTCCACAATGCAAATCCGTCACAAGAGGGGAAGCACTGCAATCTTGTCGAAAATCCGCCTGTTTCATTCTAACGAGATTGACCGCAAGGTAAAAACCACCAAGGAGTCCAATTCCCGGATCGCACCCCCAGAGATCACAAATGAAAACCGACCGCTGGCGTAAACCTCTGGGACCTGTGTAGGCCAATAATACCAGGGACGAATCCAGGATTTGAGCATGAGGGGGGCGAAGAACAAAAAATCATAATGGGGCAACATCTATAACTATTAAAGTTCTAACTATATAATACCGGCACCGAATTTTAATGACATATTTTGATTTTTGGGATATGATTTGGTAGTTTAAATATAAATATATATTTTTGCGTGCGGGGGGGGGGGGGGGGGGGGAATATAAATCTTTACCGCCGAACATATCTAACAAGGCTGGCTGGCAGCGAGGGTGGAGCGGACGGGAGGAAAAGGCGAAAATGGGGCAGCTAGGGTTTGCTCTCGCTGTCCTGCTCCAATAGCCAGGTTCTTGGCCCATTGGGCGGCGCACCGACGCCGGGGCATGAATATGGTCACCAAACCGGTGACCTTCCTAGGAGGACTGATCGGTTCTTCGTGGGTCCTGTCTCTTAGTCCGAGGTGGCGGACAAGTCCAAGCGGCCGCAAATCTAATTAAGGATAGGATTATGGTCTTAATCATTGATGCAAAATTTAGAAAAATAGTTCCTTCGTCCGAAAATACTTGTCATCAAAATGGATAAATCTAGAACTAAAATACGTCTAGATACATCCCTTTTATCTATTTTGATTTCAAATATTTCCGGACGGTGGGAGTAGAATTTACCAGCCTACTTTTCCTGGGGTTATTGCTTTCTTGAACTAAGAAGCAGCTAGAGAAGGCTCCAGCCAACAACAATAAGCTAGCAGCGAAGAGCTACAGAGCTACTTCAAACAACAACAACAACGACAACGAACAACTACAAAACTAGCAGCGATGGCACGCTCCGGGCTCCGGCGATGGCGCGGACAGCGCCGGGAAGGAGACACAGCGACGTGGCAGCGTGCCCGGGAGGAGCCACGGCGAGGTGCAGGCCCAAGGAAGTACGCATGCAGCAGCATCACATCGAGAGAACGTGTCAGACCCACCCCGACGAGGAATGCTACACTCACGGAGGAATATACATGATCTGAACAATATACTAACAGGCTACGTGATCTCCTAAGTTGAACAGCCTTATCTTGGGGAACCTCTAGATACGCACTTCAACGGTTATTGGATGGACAATAAAAACCGGTTATTAGATGGGATTGGATCATCACCATCGATCTGTCTTCTCGTCGTCCCAAACGTTTCCAGCCGGCTGACTGATTGTGTCAAACACGGTTCCTTCTCTCCAGATGGGATTGGATCATCACCGTCGATCCTCGTCCCAAACGTTTCCAGCGGCCGACTGATGGGCACGAACACGGATCCTTAACTCCAGATCAGACCATCTTCCCACTCTTGGTCTCTTATTAGAAACCTAGAAACCTTTGCCATGAAGAAATAGAAAAGAGAAACCGATAAACGTAGCTGGATTAGTTGGTGTGTAATATGGCGGACATAGATGATGTCGCCATGACGGAACCGGACCTCACGCGACGCCCCATGTCTTCTGTGTGGATCGAAAAGGTGCAAGATTACTTGGTGAGGTACATGACTCGCGGTGACGATGCCGCTATGGTAGCGGTGGCGCCGGAGCCACAGCAGCACACGAGGATGATGCTCATCTTCCTCGCCACCGCCGGCGCCGTCTTTGGGGTGTTCACTCTCTTTTACCTGGAGATTAAATACGCGAAGGATTGGGACTACACGGTGGATATTGCGATCTGGCTATGTGCGTCCTTCGCGGGCAGCCTTATAGGAGTTTCTGCTTTGCTCATCGCAGACTGTCAAGATGGGTTTCAACAAGAGGATCGAAGATTCGCAGATTTCTTGCTCCAGCTGTAGAGCTTAATTAATTCTGTACTCCCTCACAGTGTAAAAAAACGTCTTGTATTAAGTTAAGGAGGTAGTATATATATTTGATAGGATGGAATAGATGATCATCCATGCATGTGCAAGTACCAGTTGACAACATGCATGCATATTTGTTATTTTCACTCTTATGTACCTATATATTGTAAACCACGACGTACGTGCGGGTCCTTCTACACCAACACTTATAAATTGTTCGCCGTGGAGATATCTGACCTCTCCTACACTTGGTTCAAATTCTTACGGTGAAAGCCTACGACCCGGCATCGGGTTGGGCGATGGCGTCGTCCTCGCCGCATCCCCCTTTGGGGCGTCGCTGGGAAGAGCCTTTGATCCTATTCACGCATTTCGTAGGTTGTCCACTCACCTTGCTTGGGCTATTCCGGGGGAAACCCTAGATCATAGTCTCCTGGATCGGACGATGACAGCGTCTTAGGTGCCATTCTCCGTCCCAGGCGCATTGTTTTGGAGCACCTGTTGGCTGGAGGGGCATGAGGTGGAGCGGTGTTTCATCTACCGCAGCAACAACGGTGGATATCGGCGGCGTGGCGTAGTGGAGCGTCGCCGCCAATAGCTAGATGTGAAGGAGACACATGTGTTTGCACTGCCCAAAGTTGCAGCTTCTCCCCCCCCCTTCCCCCGCTTTATATGGAAAGCAACAACCGAAACAAAGTACACAGCCGAACGATACATGAGATGAGGTAGCCCTGAAAGAATAGCGATCTCAGGATAACCGGATCACACAGGACCCACGTGACTACACTGCCGAAAGAAAGCACAGAAAGAACTGAGTATAACGCCACGCTACGGCCTGTAACATCTAAACTCCACTACAACGTCCCGAGGAGCGAGAACGGTGCTAAGCATCGTCGCTGTTGAGTCCACACTGGACAAAGGTTTTCCCACGGAACAGAGACACAAAGAGAAGCTCCACAACAACTTCTTTAAGACGAAAGCGGCGCCCGCAAGCATCGTCGTTGTCGGGAACAAAGCGCGGAGGTTTTGCTCGGAAGCTTCCCTCATGACACCACGATGTCTCCAAGACAAGTGTGATGAGTTCAGAACTCCAGATCTGGATTGGGGCGTCACCACTGCCTGAGACAGAGAGCACGCACGAGCCACCCGCCACTCCACCTCTCGCTGCCCACATGACCAAGGGAGAAAGCCACCGTCACCGACATGGCGCCCGACGGAGAGCCAACCATGCGGACCGCCTTCCGAAGCCGTCACCTTGGCATCCAAAGTCCGAAACACCACCAACCGCCCACTTCATAGTGCACTAAGCGCAGTTGGAAGAGCAGAGGCACCACTCCACTCCTAGACCGACATTGGCCACTGAGTCTAGATCAACGCTGGCATGGTCGAAAGCGCCCAGGAATACGTCACTACAATCTAGTGACTCCCGACGGCCTCCACAAAGCAAGCGCCGACCATAGCCCGGTAGCCTTGGCCCAGGCAAGCTCCCACGACACCACGTCCATGGCAAGCGGCATAGATCTATGGTGTATATTTTTACGACAATAGCCACCTTGCACTGTGCCCGTCAGGAGGTGAACCTCGTTGCCGGCAGGCACCACCCCGACCGAGCCCAACCAGCCCTATCCTCAAGGTGCTTGGTTGAGATCTTGGAGGGATGAGTGGAATGCTGCAAGGACCAACATCAGGCTGCGGAATGTATGCTGAGACGAAAACACCTGGCCCGCTTGCAACAACACAGTCTACCAGGCACGTGCTACAGACCACGCGATCTCTCGTGATCGGATGGCTGGCGAGGAGGTTTGCGAGAGACAAACTTCAGCCGGTTGAGTTAAAGGATTTTCCGAGGCCTTAAATTGACATTTATCCGAGAAGGTGTGCATTGGGTACCGACATACTCCTACGACGTTATTACTATCTTTCAGTTACAGAAAAGTATTATCTTCATTCAAAAATAAGTGTTGTTGCTTTAGTCAAATTTGAATTAAAACCTTGACACTTATTTTGAAACGGAAGGTTGGATTAGATCATCACCATCAATCTGTCCTGTACTCGTCCCAAACGTTTCCAGCGGCCGACTGATGGGCACGAACACGGATCCTTAACTCCAGATCACACGATCTTCCCCCTCTTGTTCTCTTATTAGAAACCTACTACTCCCTCCGTTCCTAAATATTTGTCTTTCTAGAGATTTCAATAAGTGACTATATACGGAGCAAAATGAGTGAATCTACACTCTAAAATATGTCTATATACATCCGTATGTGGTAGTCCATTTGAAATCTCTAAAAATACAAATATTTAGGAACAAAGGGAGTAGAAACCTATCCCTTGGAAAAAAAATAGAAAAGAGAAACCGATAAACCTAGCTGGACTACTTGGTGTATAATATGGCGGACATAGAGGGCATCGCCATGGCGGAGCCGGGCCTCGCGTGACGCCCCATGTCTTCGGTGTGGATAGAAAAGGTGCAAGATTACTTGCTTAGATACAGGACCCGCGGTGACGATGCCGCGACGGTGGCGGTGGCGCCGGAGCCACAGCAGCATACCAGGTTGATGCTTATCTTCCTCGTCACCGCCGGCGCCGTCTTGGGTTTTTTCACTTACTTTTACGTGGCGATTAAATACCAGAAGCACTGGGACTATGCGGTGGAAATTGCGTTTTGGGCATCTGTGTTCTTTGCAGGCAGCCTTGCTATGGTTTCTGCTTTTCTCATCGCAGAGTGCAAAGGGGTGTTTCAAGATGAGGAACATCATATGTTAGCAGATTTCTTGCTCCAGGTGTAGATTCTTTAGATAGATATGTAATCATCCATCATCCATGCATGTGTAAACACCAGTTGACTGATACGTACATACTACGGTTTATATTGGTATACATTTTTATTTTATTTTTGATTGAGGGAAGGCATGCAATGGCAGTCGATTCACACATATGTCTGTTTCACTCGTACGCAACTATATATGCGCAGATGAACAAAAGTACGAACAGACTAAAAGTTGCAAGCTTTTCCTATACTTAGCCGGCGGCCGGAGTATGTACGTACCCAAATAATCTGTGCACTTTTAATTATTTTTTTAAACAGGCTTTGGTCCCGGTTTATATTATACTCCCTCCGTCCCGTAATATAAGAAAGTCACTAAACTTTCTTATATTACGGGACGGAGGGAGTATTATAAAGCCACACGGCCACATGCTACAAAGTATTGATGAAATTCTCAACAGCTGATCAAAGGAAAAAAAACATGACAAAGCTAGCTGATCAAAGAATAAATCTGCAGTGATTCCATTCCCACACCGGCGGCGTCTCCTAGTCGTTTGCATCGTTTGCTCGCCAATCCTTTAGGTCAGTAGGATTAAGTCTCCTGGATGTCGCCGGCAAGGCGGTGGCGGCGGCGATTCCAATCCCACACTGGCGGCGTCTCGGAGTCGTTTGCATTGTTTTGCTCATATTCTTGAAATGGTTGTTCATATCATGGAACTATCTGGGAAGAAAACTGGAGCGTCTGCATATTTTTTCCTATGAAACTATCATGGAAACCAGATGCTTATTCTTGAAATGGTTGCTCATATCAAAGAAGAGGCCTCCTTTGGCGCCGTTTTGGAGTTCTTACCCGAGTTCTGTTCTAATTACTAGATGATGTTGTGTTGATGCTGTTCTTCCCAGTTGATGGCAATATGACGTTGACAAGTGTAGTGATTCGGTTTGAAGAAAGAGAGAATAAAGTATCCCTATACATCAGTACATGTGGCTACTAATTTTAATTTTTTTTAGAAATGGAGGAAGACCTCGGCCTCTACATCTGGACGATGCATGCAGCTATTTTATTAATTGTTCATACAAGACCTTACAAAGTAATACAATAGTAAGACTAAAGCCATCGTCTAGGCAACATCTGTCGCTACTCCTATCCAATTGATGAAGGGATGTTGATAGTCTGGGCCTAATACCAAACAGACCTCGCAACCAAACCTACCATCTAAGACCTGAGGTCCCATTCAGGACGCCTACCGGGTATGGGGCACCCACCGGTCCGGCGAACTGCTCAACCAGGACGCCTACCTGGTATGAGGCCGCCACAGCCACCTGCCATCAATCCATCTTCAGAACTGTACTGATGCATCTACCTTGCCCGGTGTAGCTGTCGTCGACGCCACTACGACGCCAGACCGCGTCACCCTCCTGCGCGAGTTCATCTCCGCGCATCGGACGCCGAGTCACCACAGTGCCATGCCGCCGAGATCTGCCGCCATCAATGAGTGAGATGAAGGACTGCTCCACCAAAGAATCTGTCCTCTAGTCCCTCGATCACGTGTGCACCTCCAAGAATGACGCCCCAAAAGGGGGAACGACACTAGAGCGCCGCCGTCATCCGGTCATCCGATCTAGGGTTTTCCCCAGAGGTAGCAGAGAGTGGTCTTGAACTTCTCCATGGTGATGCCTTCAAAAAGGAAACGATGTAGATAGCGTCGCCACTGCCGGCCTTAGCAATAGCCAAAAGCAAGTTTTCACCCAGATCTGTTCGAAGAAATCCAACTCAAACGGTTCCTCAAACGTTTGAGTCTAGTAGTCTGATGGTGCATCTGATGGTGCATCTATGGGGAATTCTGCTCGGCGGCAGCGAGTTGGGTCGGGACAGGTTAGGGATTTCTGCTCGCGGTTGCGGCTGTGGGGAATTTGGACTTGTTTTTTTCTTTTTTCTTTCTTTCGAGGTAGTACATGAAAGGGCCCAAGGCCCGGCCCGGTTGCGTGTGCTTCGCATCTCCCATTTTTTGTTTTCTCGGAGAGAGAGAGAGTCTCAACTGTTTCGAGATTTCGAGAAAATTTCTGATTCCTAGAATCATGGATTCAAAAAACGTTCGCCGAATTCAAAAACCTTTCTTGAATTCGGAAAATGTTTGCGATTTCAAAATAATGAATATTTTTTTAATTTTAACAACTTTTTTTGTTTTTGAAAAGGAGGTTGCACCGGAAACCATCGCCGGCTGCACCGGCTAGATCAGATATGATCAGAGGCGCCGTCAAACAGTCCACCAGGCCCTCCACGCCGCCTCCACCGATCCGACACCCGATGGCGCGCCGCCGCCGACCGTAGCCACCATCCTTCCCGATACAGTGACGCGCCATGCCTACAGCTGATACCGCCCGAGGCAGGGCCGTTCACCACGTCGCCGCCTGTCGCAGCCATTGCCGTCGCGCCGCATAGATTGGATCGGCCGCGCCACCACGTGTTTAGGGGCCCCGCACCACCCCTAAGACGTGGGAGAGTGGGAGTCCTCGACCACCGCCGTCGGCCTCCGGGCTTAGCCCGGCGGCGGCGGGGGGAGGGGAAGAGGAAGATCGCGCCCTCGGCGGCTAGGGTTTGGGCGCCGCCCGAGTAGCCCTAGCGGGGACGACACGGGGGCAGTTGGACAGGGTCCTCGATAATGTTTGAATTTTTACCCCTGGCTCAATCAATTTGCTTATGGACACTTGATGAGTGAAATCAAGCATCACTTGACATTACTATAGCTTACTCCTGTGAAATTAGTACGTGATCAAAATAGAATAGCTGATAATCTAGCTAATATTGGTCGTTTTGGAGGTAATACCGCTTGTCGGTTAGCATCTCCAATGGCAAGCCTAAAATTTGGATATCTAAAAAACAATTTTAAACTAGATAACGCCTTGCGTGTTATTGCAGGAATCAGTTGCAATATATTTGAAGAGATTTGATTTTATGAAACATGAATATTGGAATTAATGATGTATGAACTAAAACAAAAAATGTATATTATATAGTATTTGATTGTTGTATAGTTAAAAATGCATATTAACACCTGGAAGGTAGCTGGCCTTGCGTGGCGCCCAAGGATTTGGTTACTGGATGGTAAATTTGCTTACCATTGGTTAGTCCTTTATCTCACCACCAACTATAAACACATATATCAAAAGTTTCAATATAGACAGCGGTGTATTGTTAAATGGCCATGGCAACTCTCACATAATAAGAAACTAGTCGTGGGTGTTGTGGTAACGGGTGGAGATCTCTGCAGTACTGCATTTTTTTTAGAAAAGGAGGTTCAACCCCTCGCGTCTGCATCAATCGATGCATGCAACCATCTTTATTAATTATTTCATAAAGATCTGACAACAACATACATCAATCCACCCAAAGCCACCACTCACACCTACAAACTCGATAATATGGAGTGCTCTCACTCCCTATATCTAAAACAGGTGTCCTCGCCGATCCATCCACATAACGTATCGAGACCAATAGCCGGTGCAGCCTACCTAAAGCGCACACCAGATGCTCACGTTTTATAAGCCGCCATCATCATCGGACCACTGACCCATCTTCAGGAGAGATATCTGCATCGTCCTTGTCAGTCTGGACATCCATCGATGCCACCGCCCTGCGCTCATCCGCCCTGACGGGAAGACTCTGGAAGATCTGTCGTGCATAGCACCTGCCAACCAGGCATGACTCAGCATAGCACCTGTCGGCCAGGCATGACTTGACAGCTCCACCGAAGCTCCGTGCAAGACGAAGCCGCTCCACGTCCTGCCTCTGTCTTCCGGCGCTGCTCCACACACGATGCTCCCAAGAGAGAAACGACACCATAGTGCCGCCATCGTTCGATCTGGAAGACCAGATCTAGGGTTTCCCCCAGAACAACACGAGTGGGTCGACAACAGTTACACGACGATGCCTTCATCAAGGTCACGGCGCAGAACGCCACCATCGCCAGGCGTCAGCTCGGTTTTCACCGGCAACCATGTTTCCCCAATTCGTAGCCGGGACTAGATGACGGATCTGGAGATCCGACCACCCAGCCTCAGGCCGACCACCTTCGACGAAGGAGATGACCACCACCGCCATGTCCCGTCTCCATGCCGAGAAGGGCCGTCGGACTCCACCACCGTCAGTAACTTCACCCGACGCCAGGCCACACAGCCACCAATAGCACATCACGGGCACCCCGGGGATGCCTCCCCGACCTGCCTCGGCGCCGATCCAGAAGGCCGAGCGCAAGCAACAAGACGAATCCGGCGAGCAACCAGCAAAACCGTGTGCACCACGGATGTCAGCCCGAAGGGGATCTCGCCCGACTCTGCCTAGCACAGGTGCCATTGCCCCCGCGTCGTCCGGATCCGGCAGATCGACCACCGGCCGCCGTAACCATCACCAGCACGCAGCCCGCCTCGTGCAACCCTCCACGCCCGCCACCGTGGCAGCCCAGCATCGCCGCGCCCCACACAACGCCGCGTTCCGGCCAGGGTAGATCGCCCCACGGCGATCCTGCCTCGCGAGAAGGAGAAAGCGCCCCGCCGCCGCCCATGCCGGGCGGGCTTCGCCCACCGGCACGCTCTGGCGGCGGCGAGGGGAGGGATGGGGAGGAGGTCATGGTTCGGCGGCGGCTAGGGTTTCCTCCCCTGCCGCCCGTGGGAGCGCCAGAGAAGGTCGCGAAACAAAGGTTGGTTCTATAGTACCGATGACACGTGGGTGCAGAGGTCCACACAATAGCGAATGTACTGCACAGTGCGCTTTTGCAGAGGATGCCCGAATCCCGTGGTAAGTACGGGCAATCCATAACAACTGGTCACGGGTTCAAATCTGCACCTTTTGCATATTTTGTAGGATAAAATTAAGGCATTGTGGGGGGAAAAAGACCTCGACATCGCATTGTGGACGCAGCAGGAAGATGGTGCTCTTCTCGTAGTCGTTTCTCACATTATCTGTTCTAGATATGCGCTAGCTTGTCCGTCAAAATTGATAGAATTCCTGAATTGACCCTTTTGAATAAATAGCATAGGTATTCAAAATTCTTCCATTTTCAAAATTTGCAGGGACTCAAGAATTAGTGCCAACATTTTGTCGAACCGTTGATAAATTACCGTTTCTCCAGATTTCCGGTACTCAATATTTTACATTTTTAAGAAAAGGTCGTGCCGTTTTCCTCGTCAAATATCATGTTCTCAAATGTTGTCTACAAGATCCATTGTTTGGGTTTTAGGTACTAATTAATGTAGTAGCTAGCAAGGAGGTCAAATTTCGCTCAATAGTTTTTGACATTTTTTCTACTAAGGTTTTTTTTACATGGATTATGTGTCTCCTAGTCATCGTTAGGCCTCCCATACCGCACCTTCATCCTCCATTCCAACAATGCCCCCCCCCCACGCCGCCCTCACCAGACGAATTGGAGAAGCAACGATGGATAATGTGGTTGGCGCAGGCAAGAAACGATTGATGACGATGTGTTCCGCTAGAGAGAGAGAGAGTGCATGTAGGAGCAGAAGGAGGCGGAGCTACCTCATGAGAGAACCTCGGCTAGAAGTCGGAAGTTCTGATGTGCAAAAGAGATGCCAAGAGAGAACGTAGGAATGCAACAGACATCATCTTCTCGAAGGCCATCGATGAAGAGTGCGCTCGGATGCCGACACAGAGTAGATCAAAATTGGTCCTACAATGGGTGTTGCAACTTGCAAGAGGTTAATCTCTGATTCTGATTCAAAGAGGCTGATGGTGATGTGTCGTGGGGATAATGCCTCCGAGAATTCTCCCACCACCACCTAATTTCGCTCCGTCTTCAGCAGCTACCTTGCCATACACTTGAACAGGTACCTAGTGCCGATTGAGCTAAGTTTCTATTTACTAAGTTAGAACCATAGATGATGAATATCATAAATTAGAACCATAGATGATGATTTTTCCTCTCTCTAGCTAGTAGCTTAAACTACAATGTGCCTCATACCAAGATAGCTAGGGCTTAGGTGTGAGTGCAATCGTTAATTCTTTTTCCTTTCTAAGACCTTTTTTTTACTATTCACACCCACATGTTTCGAGCTTCGGGAGACTGCTTGCTGCATGTGGCATGAGCGAACGGCGGATGCCAAATAATGTGAAGTTTGTTCATGAAGGTGGTACTAGAAATTAATCCTAAGGACGGTACCATAAAATCATTAACCTCACATGTTAGGATGCTCTAATTACAACACTGTTACTTGGAACTAAATCACAATGTTCATTTATTGTTTGCATATAAAAAGTAAAGTCAGGTGCGTGCACAATCTTACTGCAAAAACATATACATGCAAAATTAATTCCTGTCCATAAATTTAGGTGCAACAAGTTTTTGTAGGGCTCATACGAAAGAACGAAATGCGCTCAGGGAATTAACTACTATTAATGAAGACTCCTATTAAGGTCTTCTAGTTAGCGGATTGAAATATTTTGCTTTTCCGTCATACCCTCAAGACCAAAAGCTGCCAAAGGCTATCAGTGGTTCTTGTAGAGGCACATGAGGAAAAGAGATAAAAGTGAAGTGTGGATTCTCCTTCGTTGGTGGGAATGAGAGGGATCGGAAACAAGATGAACTCTTTACGTTAATTTGGGTGAACAGAGAGTTGTTCTTGCAGAGTATTCCGCCACATAACTTCATGCCAAGAATGATAGTCTCGAGTACCAGACAAATCAGGCCTAAAAAATTATGGCTTCAAAGGTTTGGGGCAAGGACTTCTATGAACCACTAGTTACTGAAGCATTGAACTTCGTTGGTGCCAACTGAACTCGAAGAAATAGCTTCTAGATGTATTGAATCTTTTTGCATGTATCTTCGACTTTAGCCTTTCTAGTTCAGTTGTCGAGACCTGTTATTCTTGTAATTTGCCTCCGTTGAAAGGGTTGGGTCAGCTTACAGTTGCTTTGTTAGCTTTTCCAATGATGCCATGCTTGTAAGACCTCTTCCACTGGACATGTGCTTTAGCTGAGGTGCTAAACGCATTAAAGAGTTTAGAAGCTAAAGCCCAATGCATAGGTGCCTAACTTGTTGTAGCTAAGATTCCTTTATTTAATCATTTAGCAACTAAACTCCCCCATGCATTGGTGGGCTTAATTCATTTAAGTGTTGTTTCTAAGTTCACGCGCTTGGCATTGTTTCTTCCTGGGGTCCCCAAACTCATCTCTCTCCTATTAGTTACCATACCACATCAGATTTTTCACCTAGATGGCAGCCTTAGCATATGTACAAGGTGGAGCACTGGGAGGGGTCTAATGTGCGCCATTTGGATGGTGATGCTTGTACTTTTTGGGAAGTAAGTTTGTGAGCCAATTTGTTTCTATAATATAAATCAGAGAGGGCGACCCCTCTTTTATTCACACAAAAAGTGCAACAAATTTAGTTTTATATGTGCTTGCAAGCTTGAATAGAAATCAAACATTCCGAGATGCATAGTTGCTCGTTCGTGCAGATCATAGACCTAGTTCACACATACAAATGTCATACCATGACACAAAGTTTGACTGGAGCCAGTGAAACCCGCGTGAGGTGTTTGATGAAGCCTTGCTTAAAAAATCATGACCAATTTTTGATAACTGCACAATAGACTAAATATTACAATTTATTGCACTTTTGAAATAAAGAAAATAATATAAAGGAAACTCGGTACAAATATGTACTCCCTTCATATCACAAATACATGTCATTTTGGATATGTATTTGGTCAAATATAAATTAGAACTTTAAAAGCAAATGTATATACAAATATAAACATTGTTCTAAATATTGAAATAAGGAACTTGTGAACCATATGTTTAGATTTGTCTTGGAATATGTATTTAGAATATTTTTTTCTTTGTTTCACATATGTATAATAAAAAATCAGTGGTCAAAGGTAAATGTTGAAGACGATTACTTTACAAAACAATACGTATTCATGATATGGACCTGTGGAGAGTAGTACAGTATTTGTGCCTAGCTTGTGATTTATGTTTCTGTCTTATTGGATGACAGGATATATATTTTTTCTAGGAAATACATTGTTAACATAAAATTTTCAATCATGTGAAGTTGTATAGTCCTTCCATTCATAACAGTCAACGAATTTGTCTGCTTTTTCCTTGTTCTGTTAGTACTAGCACTACAATTTTTTCTTTTGCGGGGGAGTATTAGTGTACTACATTGCAATAAGAGTATTAGTGTACTACATTGTAGTAAGAGTTCTTCTAGTTGGATGGACGAGCCTCCGAGTTGTGTCACTAAATTTGTGGACGATTTAATGTTGTTTGAAGTTTAATAAAGCTAGCCATGATGGCCATCACTCAAAAGAGAAAAAAAACTTGTGTATTGATTCGAAATGTTGGTCTAGGCTGGGATTGGGTGGGCCCCATGGCACGATACAACCCGTGGCAAAGCCGGTCCAGGCTTAGGCTGGGCTTGAAAAAGCCTGGTGTTCAACAAGCAAGCCCGAGCCCAGCGCGACACGACACGTTTTTTGCGTTACACACAGTGGCAGAGCCAGGAAAAAAGAATGAGGAGGGCCGAGTGTTGCTGAGCCTCGTCAGGGAGGGCTAACCCACCATAATACACCATTTTGATAGCAAATAATCACTTGTTCAGATGTATATTAGGCTTAAATCAGTTGTATTAGGGGGGGGCAGGGCCCCTGCTGGTCCCCCCCTGTCTCCGCCACTGGTTACACAAGCCCAAGCCTGGCCCGACGCAAAAGCCTTAAGCCCAAGCCCGGCCTGACATGACACATTTTTCCATCACACAAGCCCAAGCCCGACATGATGCAAAAGCCCAAAGCCCGAGGCTCCCCGGTTGGACTTCTGGGCTATCCGCTAGTGCTGCTCAGAATCATCATCATCAGAAAACTAAAAATACTTTTTCCCTCTTGCTTCTAGATCAGGAGCAAAGGGGAAGGGGAAGCTGGAGGATATCATGCAAGAGTTGGCTCTGAAGGAAGAGGATCTTGATGACGTGATCTTCAAGGACGACGATGCCCCTGCGGAGGAAGAACTCAGATGGATGGTATTGGCGCATGTGCACATGGACAAGGGTTTTAGTACCTACTGGTTTTCCGAAACATGTGATCTGCTTGGGATCTAGCAAGACAGGTGAAGATCAAAACCCTAGAAGATAACATATTCCAGATGCAGTTTAACTGCTTAGGGGACTGGGAGAGAGTCACCCAGGGGGGACTGTGGCACTTCAGGGGAAATCCAGTTATCATTGTTCCTTATGACGGTTACTCGAAGACCACATCCATCGAGTTGTTCAAGTTTGAAATCTGGGTGAGGATCATTGATCTGCCGATAGCATATCACGACAAGGTGAAGGCGCTGGCATCAGAGTTGGGCGAGTTTGTGGACTCGGAACCTTCATCCTTCGATTTTGAGGGCAACTTTTACCGGGTGAGGATCAGGCTAGATGTGCGCAATCCACTGAAGAAAGTAACGTCTCTGATCCGCGGTGGAGAGCGGCAGATATTTGCAGTAAAATACGAGCGTCTACCCGACTGGTGCCAAGTATGTGGCATGATGGGCCACGATTTCAAGGAACATGGTGATGGAGTCCACCCTCCTTCGGCGCTGATTTTCAAGAATTTGCGTGCTCCAGCTACCACTGCATGGGGGACGAAACGCCGTAACAGCAACCAGAAGGGCGGGAGGCAATAAGCAGGTCAGAGCAGCAACGGGCAGGAGAAAAGTGCAGGAGCGGAAGAACCGTCGTATGTTGATATGGAAGTGAATGATGAAAACCGTAAGCACAACTCCGACGGGGTGTTGCAGAGTCATAACCCGGGGTACGGGTCTGGAGATAGTGCCAGCGACAAAAAGTGGAGAGACGCCTCTTAGCCCACCTCCAAAACAGGACTCCAAGAGGTCTAAACCAACCCTACAAACTAAGAAGAATCCTGCTGGAGTGCTGAAGAAGATCCTCCCACAGGGCAAAAACTATGATGCTAGATCGGTGGCCTCCTCGGCGGAGGACCGCCGGGCGCAATGAGTTTGTTAAGTTGGAACTGCCGGGGTATTGGCAACGCCCCATCAGTTCAAGAGCTCCGCGAGATAGCGGTATAGTTTGCCCCTAAAGTGCTATGTATAATTGAAACTCGGATAGGGAGGGATAGAGCAGAAAATCTAGCAAACACTTTAGGTTTTGATTCATCATTTGCTGTTGACTCCGCTGGTAGAAGCGGGGGCCTAGTTCTTTTTTGGAATAATGAAATAAAGGTGAAAATTTTGGGCTACTCGAGGTTCCATATTGATGCAAAAATCTGTGATATTGGTTCGCAACCTTGGCGTTTGACATGCTTCTATGGAGAGGCACAAACACATCTTCGCCAAACGTCATGGGACACCCTGAAGGGGTTGGCTGCTCATAGACCCCTCCCATGGGTCTGTTTGGGCGATTTTAACGAAGTGCTAAGACGGGACGAACATGATGGTATAGGTCAGAGATGCCAAGCATAGATGCGAGGCTTTCGTGATGCCGTGGATGTTTGCGGTTTGAATGAATTGGGTTTCCAAGGCAGGATGTGGACGTTCGAGAAGAAAGTGACAGGCAGCACTTACACCAGGGTGAGGCTAGACAAAGCCCTTGCTACGGCAGAATGGAGCTCTCTGTTCCACGGTGCAGCGGTGGAACACCTTAAGGCGGCGACCTCTGATCATTCGCCTATTCTCTTGAAGTTGGAATCCACGGCGAGGCATCAAGCGAGAGAAAAGCTCTTTAGATACGAAGTTATGCGGGACTCTCATGCAGAGTTGAAGCAAACCGTGAGATCGGCATGGGATCCAAATAGCCAAAACCCATCTGTGAGTGCTGTACGAGCAAAGCTAGCATCGTTGGCTAGCAATCTGGGAGAGTGGAGCAAACACACTTTTGGCAGTGTGCGAGGAGAGATCAGAAGTTTGAAAAAAGAGTTAGACAGGCTGAGAAACATAAATGGCAGGACCGGCCCGAGTGCCGCTGAAGTGAAGATAAACGATCGCCTAATCGAGCTGTACCTCCGAGAGGAGTTGATGTGGCGCCAGCGGTCGAGAGTAGATTGGCTATCGGCGGGTGACAAGAATACACATTTTTTTCATCTTAGGGCATCGATGAGACGCAGAAAAAACTTGATCAAGTCTCTACAAAGATAGGACGGACAGCTCACGGATGACCCAACCGAGATGCAACAAATGGCGTGGTAGTTTTATCATATATACCTCGGAGGGGGTACAGGGGATGGAAGAGGTGCTGCAACATGTACTAGCAAAGGTAACAGATGAAATGAATGACAGTCTCATGGCTCCATTTAAGGAAGAGGAAGTTAAAACTGCACTCTTCCAAATGTTTCCCACGAAGGCCCCCGGGCCGGATGGGTACCCAGCCCACTTCTTTCAAAGACACTGGGACATATGTGGGGCCTCGGTCACCAATGCAGTTCTTGGTATTCTAAGGGGTGAAGAAAGTCCCGCATGCATAAATGATACTTTGCTGGTTTTAATACCAAAGGTAGCAAATCCAACACTTTTGACTTAGTTCTGACCCATCAGCCTTTCTAATGTATTTTACAAAATAGCATCGAAGGTACTTTCAAACCGTCTCAAAGTGATCTTACCTGATATCATATAAGAGGCGCAATCGGCCTTTGTTCCGGGGAGGCTCATCACAGACAACATAATCTCAGCCTATGAGTGTCTACATTTTATGAAGAGAAACCGGTCGAAGAATAACAGTTTTTGTGCATTGAAGTTAGATATGATGAAGGCTTATGACAGAGTTGAGTGGAGTTACCTCAAAGCCATTATGGAGAAACTAGGGTTTGCAGCACCATGGGTCTCCATCATTATGAACATGGTATCTTCAGTCTATGAGTGTCTACATTTTATGAAGAGAAACCGGTCGAAGAATAACCGTTTTTGTGCATTGAAGTTAGATATGATGAAGGCTTATGATAGAGTTGAGTGGAGTTACCTCAAAGCCATTATGGAGAAACTAGGGTTTGCAGCACCATGGGTCTCCATCATTATGAACATGGTATCTTCAGTCTCTTTATCAATTTTATTTAATGGCTTGAAACTGGAGGAGTTCAAACCCTCCAGAGGTATTCAGCAGGGAGATCCTATTTCTCCATACCTGTTCTTGTTGGCAGCAGAGGGCCTTTCGTGCCTTTTGAAATCACAAAACCAGTCATCCCAGCTTGGCGGAATTAAGGTGGCACCGACGATACCGTCAGTAAACCACCTATTATTCGCGGATGACAGTCTGCTGTTTTTAGGGCAAGTGTTAATGGAGCTGAAGAGGTATCAAACCTACTGGAGACCTACTATGCGGCATCGGGATAGAGAATAAACAGAGAGAAATCCTCTATATTTTTCAGCAAGGGGTGCCCGGAAATTGTAAGATCGGCAGTGAAAGGCCATCTTCATGTTCCCAATGAATCGTTGAGTGACAAATATTTGGGGTTACCTACGGATGTAGGACACTCCAAAAAGGGGACTTTCAAATATTTAAGTGATAGAATTTGGGAGAAGGTAAAAGGATGGATGGGCAAACTACTGTCAGCAGGAGGGAAGGATGTGCTAATTAAGTCTGTCGCCCAGGCTATACCTGTTTTTTCAATGTCATGTTTCAAACTCCCCAGGAGGCTGTGTGGGAACATAAGTGCCATTATTCAAAAAAATTGGTGGGGTTGCAAACAGGGTAAACGAAAACCAGCATGGGTATCTTGGGAGGTGATGACAAGACCTAAGTATCTGGGAGGTTTGGGCTTCAGAGATCTTGAGCTGTTTAACTTGGCTTTACTGGCGCGACAGGCGTGGAGACTTCTTCAGGAGCCAACCTCCCTGAGTGCGAGGATTTTGAAGGCTTCTTATTATCCTAATGGAATCATCCTCTCGGCAGAATTGGTATCTAGGCCATCATAAATTTGGAGAGCAATATTGGAAGGAAGGGATATTATGAAGCAAGGAATCATTAGCAGAATTGGCAATGGCCAGAGTACAGATATATGGTCAGACAACTGGATACCGAAGAAGGCCTCACGTCGACCGATCTTATCGCTGGTTGCTAACCCACCACGCATGGTGCATGAGCTACTCCTTCCAGCGTTGGCGTCCTGGAATGAAGATCTAGTGAGGAGTGTATTTTTGCCAGTTGATGCGGGCGAAATCCTAAAAATACCTGTATGCATGCGAGATGTTCCTGACTCATGGGCATGGTATCCGGATAAGAAAGGTAATTTCTCGGTTAGCTCAGTCAACCGAATGATCATCAGCACAAAGATAGAAAGGGAGAGTTGGTTAGAAGGGCGCGCGGGCACCTCAAAAACCTCATCAGAAGAGAAGGCTTAGAGCTCTCTCCGGAAGCTGCAAGTTCCGTCCAAAGTTCGAGTGTTCTTATGGAGGCTGGCACGGCATTCATTACCGACAACGGATGTTCTTCGAAACAGAAACATGTCAGTGCAAGATGCATGTCCTCTGTGCGGAGGGGAAGATTCATGGAGACACGCTCTTGTCTCTTGCACTATGGCAAGATGTACACAGGAGAATACCTCGGCTCTTCGGCTGTTGTGTTCAGTGGCATCAAGGATCCTTTGATCCTTGAAGTTTATGCGTGCAAAGAGGCAATGGCCCTGGCAGAAGACCTCAACTCCGGAAGCAGAGGACTACATGCAGCGATTCTACATGAAATATCAGAACGGATGAGTCTTTTTCTTTCTTGCAATTTTGTTTTTGAACGTAGAAATTTTAATTTCGAGGCTCATGATCTCTTCAAGTTTGCTAGTAGTCTTTCGGTTGGTCGTCATGTATGGTTGGGCATGCCTCACGACCTTAACCTTGTACCCACAAACATTTTGTTGGTTTAAATAAAGACCGGCGAGAATTCTAAAAAAAATCAGAAAACTAAAAGAAATATAGAGTTTCAGTACTGTGCCCACAAGTAGCAGAGGCCACGCCACATCCTCTACCGGCCAGGCAGCCGCTGCTGCAACCGCCGTCGACGAGCGGAGCGGCAGCGCACCCCACCTCCCCTGCCCACCCGGCCGCGGCGCCGCATTTTCTTCCCGTCCGGTACTAGCCACGCCCCATCTTCTCCCCGATCCAGCAGCAGCCACATTTCCCCATCTCCTCCCCTGTCCAGCGGCTAGCACCCACGCGTCGCCGTCCGGCCGTCCGGCCGCCGCGTCGGACCTCCTCGCCCGCATCTGCCGCGGCGAGCCGGCGCGCTCGTCCCTACCCCTCGACCTCGAGTGGTAGGCCAACATTCCCTCCATCCGGCCGCCGCGTCGCAGCTTCCCCCATCCGGCAGATGCGGCGTCGCCTCCGCTCCGTCCACGTCCGGCAGCGGCAGCCACGCCCCTGTCCCCGCGCGCACTGTTTCCCACGCATGGCGAGCGGGCGGCGGCCGAAGGGATTTGGGGGTTTCTCCGTTCGCGTGCAGCGGTGGTTGGGATTTGGGGATTTCTCCTTCCGTGCGTCTCTGCACCCTCCTCCTCCTCCTCCTCCCCCACGCCGTGCTCCAACGGCGCCACCTCTGATGGCCGAGGAGCATCCTGCAGATGCAACACCTCGGATGGCCGAGCAGCACAATGCGGCCATCATCACCAGTCCACTGCACGACGACGATCTGCTCGAGAGGATCCTGATCAGCCTCCCCCGCGCCGTGCCCGTCTCCGGCCGCTGGTGCCGCGTCGGGCTTCCTCAAACGCTTCCGTTTCAGCCACCCGTCGTCGCCCCTCGTCGGCGTATTCGTGGACAACAAAAACGAGCGCATCCCCCGCTTCCACACCGGCATCACCACCGGCAACCCCGGCATCGCCTCACCCGCCTTGACGATCTCTGTACAGGGTGGTCAGGGTGGGCCGCGGCCCACACTGGGATTTTGAATGTGCTTTATATACCTACTAGTAAATTGTACGTGCTTTGCACGTCATTTAAATACGTGTGCAAAGTTCAATTCATGGATACACGGCTTGCTCCCTTCAGACATGGCACCTTCGCATGTAAGGCTTCATCAAGTTCATTATTGTAGCCATTCTGTTTTGTATATATGTTGCCTGAAAATAAGGGTTCAGTCCTGTATATAAAGGTTTACATGCTTAGTATTAATATCTCGTACTAAGCTTACTTCTTGAAAACTTCCAACTTCTCCCTGACGCGATTAGTGCACGCGTTGCAGACGCTCTGCCAGTGTGCGTACCTTACCAGTTACATGCATGAATGGATAACCTTAGGCAAGTGAAACTTTTCCTACATTGTATATAGTGATGGTTCTAGAAACCAGTGGTACGTTCATTGGTACTGTAGCTGCGAATCCTGCAATTTTCAACCATCCGATTGACTCTATCAACGGCTCACATTGCTTTTTGGTTTTGAGATCCAAACATTTAAAACTTGTACACTATAGAGTAGTATAGATATCTATAATTGGGCCTGAGAGGAAAAAACAGCCCAGTAACTTATCCAGGGACGAACGCATCACGGCCTGTCCAAGCAGAACCTTCGTCTCGCCCGGTCGCCCCCCTCGCTCAGCGACTCCTCTGCGGCTCTGCTCGACCAAGACACCCAGCCGTCGCGGCTTCGCCGGTCGCCGGCCGGAGCCCGGAGTTCAGCCGTCCAGGAGATGCCCGCCTCCCCTCTTCCCGGCTTCCTGCCCGGCCGCCCGGTCCAGCCGCGCCCCTGCAGACTGCGGTCCCGGCGTCCCGCATCCTCTTTCTGGCGCCCCGCCGGCCCGTCCGCCCCCCTTCAAAGCCCCACCACGGCGGCAAACCCCTGGCCGATTTAAGGTACCCAAATGCCTCAATTTCAGACTTAGGTTTGCTTTTTTTTGCCCCAATTTCATGTACATTTAAGGCTTAAATTTTGCCTCAATTATTTCATTATAGTTGTCTTGAATGAAGCCAACTATCATTTCTTCCTCAATTACTTTCATTCTTTTTTTTTGCATAATCAATTACTTTCATTCTGCACATAATGCCTCAATTTACTTGTGTATTGTGTATTGATAGAAAGTAATTTTTGTTACAGAATTAGTGAAGAATGAAGAGGGCCGGAGACATTGTTTCTCTTTTTCAAAGAGAAGTTATTAAGATAGGGAAGAAGAAGAAGGCAGGGACTATGCCGGATGTGGCCCAAGAGCAAACCCGAGAACTTTTGTGTACGCATGTTGTGATTGAAGAGCAAACTAGATGGTTGATAGTCTTTTGGATGATTGCCTAGTCACGTACATTGAGAGGGACGTTTTCTCCCAGATGAATGAAGATGATATAATTGATACCTTCGTGGCAATGCAAGAGCGTAGGCCAGAAAAATAGTCTTTTTGAACTCGTCAAGGTATGCACTATGGTCTAGGTAGTATTTACTATGTAGGCTTCTTTATGCAAAATTAGAATTTAATTGAGAATTTTAGAGTGTTCATAAGACCATATTGCTTTATGATATTGATAATTAGCTAGCACGTTCATATAACATATTGCTTATGAAAAAAAATTGGGGGGCGGACCACCCTGGTGTCAAATGCTAGCTCCACCACTGCCTCCGGGACTGCTGCAATGGCCACCTCCTCCTCTCCGGATCCGACGGTTCACTGTGCATCTATGACCCGCTCTCCGAGCGGCGTGTGCCCATCGGCCCGCGCACGCATCTTGACCAGCGCTGGAAGTGCCTCGGCGACTGCTTGCTTGACGGCCTTGCCCGCCATATGGTCTCCGTGGAGCAACGCGGCCAACAGACGCATGCCGAGGAGTCCTTGCAGTGGCAGAGCAACTCCAGATTCAATGTACGAGCCGTTGAGTATAACTCCGGCACGCTTGAGTGGCGCGTCCACCCACCCACAGACTGGGTGGACGAAGGTTCAGTTGACGAAATTGCAATTGAAGGCAATGTATGCAGCCGGCCACATATTCTGGGAAACTGATGTCGCCAGATTGCTGGTGCTTGACACGAGCACCATGGAGTCCTCAGAGCACGGTGTCCCATGGGAGATAGTCTCTACCAGTTGGGCCATCGGAGAGCTCCGAGACGGCAAGGGCTGCCTCGTGTGCCTCCAAGGCCTCAATAGCTCCTTCGGCAAAGATGGCCTCATAGTGGAGGAACCTCTCCGCCTGGAAGTCCGGGCACTAAAGAAGGAGGAGGAGGATAAGCAAGGTAAATTTTGTTGCAAGTGCGAGAAGGGTGTCCGGGTGAGCGAGATGCTCCCGGAGGACGCTCGCTCGTGTGTGTAGAGTCCACAAGGTCATCAACGTCTAATGAGTAAGCGTTTAACTCTCCCTACTTTCATTTGTATCAAACATAAATTGCAGTTCAGGCTGGTGACATGTATCTTCTCTTGTACATTTATAGAGACAAAGTGTTCAGATTCCTAGCAAGAACATGGATGGCCGCGAAGGCGCCTCTTCTGGTGGATCGGAATCTGGTAATACTCAATGTAGCTCAGTTCGAAATAGGGGTGGTTTGGTACAGTCAAAATACATGATACAGAAATATATAGAGGGGAAAATTTCAGAGCCTATGTCCCTTGAGTCCTTGACCCATGTTACCTGTATGTGCGCTCCTCCTCTAATTCACTCTATACATTGCAGCATCTCTCCAAAGTCGACTTCAGGTGGAATCCCCTAATGTCAGTGGATCTAGTTGTATTGAGGATGCGTCATGTGATGATGATAACCAGCGTGCATTGGCGTCTCTGGGTATTGGAGATGCAGTACACACAGATGCAACAACAGCAGCAGCCATCAATGCCGTAGATTCTCATGCCAACGGTACCACAAAGACATACCTATTTTTGAAAAAATAAATCTACATACTTCAGATTTATTTTCCTTATAATCTCTACTTATCTGCAGAAGAAGCAACTGGTGGCTGGGCATCTGACAGAAGAACAAAGCTAACTACAACTCTTGAGAAAGTAGCACAAGGTACAATCTGATATCTGTCCCAGTTATGAACAAAAGAATTCACTAAATCCTTCAATTTCAATTTCAAATTGCAATTGCACTTCCAGCAATTTGTCAGTCTCATCACAGTCGGGTCCCAACCTTGTCTCCAATGTAGGATGGAGAAAGGATGTTCCTTATTTTATTTTATTTGTGATGAGGGAAAGGCAACATATATTAGATGTTCCTTATGTTTGTGTTGTGCCTGAAATAGATTCAAGTATATAACATTGTTTCGTACTGCAGAAGTACACATCAGCCAGACTCCTTTTAGTTCAGAGCAACATGATATTGGTGAGAAATCAAGTCAAGATCTGCATGGTGGTAGTGCTAGGATTCAGCCAATGGAAAAGGACCCGTGTCATGATGAACTGACTCTGCAAACGGCTGGTGTTTTCCCTTCTGGAAGCTGTGACGGGGATATTCTAGAAGATAAATCTGAAACCGACAACCTGACAAAGAATACTAGAGAAGATACAGAAATGTTGGAGCAACAGAATAGTGATAAGGCTAACATACAAGTCAGTTGCGCCAACAAAATGAGTGAAGTGCTCTATGATGATAATAACACCTTGGAGAAGAATACAATCTGTGGTGGGAAGGTTACTGTAGAGTGCCACTTGGCCTTGTTACACAATAAAAGTTCAGAAGCTAGGAGTAACGCCATTTCATCTCCAATGCAGAAGGTATTACTAGCACATTGGCACACACAACTGCACGTGCAACATCATTATTCTCTTAGATATACATTTTTATATATGTAGTTCTATTTTTTTTACCAAAAAAGTGATTATAAGTGAGCCAAAAACATAATTATAATATCCTCACTGGTTACATTTTGAATATTTTTTGGTTGCTTTGATTATAACCAGTGGAGAACCAATAAAATTCTAATAGTTTTTGGGAAATTATATGAAAAGCGTAATATCTAACATAAAATTTCGTAACAACTGAAATTCTGTTAATCAATACAATTGAACATATATAGCCACTGATATATGTGGCCAATGAAACACTAGCATTTTTGTTCTTCTATAAATTTCACATAATATTCATCTGATTTTCATGGGATCAATCAAACAGCCTTCTTTTTACTTGTTTTGGTATTTCGTATTTACTTTTCTTGTTCTCATTTGTATTTTTGTATTATGCTCTGTCCTCTCCCTGCTTTCTTCAATCCCGTGGTCACATGCCGATTTCTAGAGGCTACAGCATGGTTTTCGAGTCGCGACTCATGCGAGTCGCTCTGGGGGAGCGACTCGGAAGAAGTCGAGCCTGCGTTGTGACTAGTCGTGACTCAGAGTCGCCAGTCGACACTAAGCTTAGTCGACCATATTTTTGCGACTCATAGACTAGTCGAGCGACTCGAAATCCATGGGCTACAGCCTCCACATTGGTGTCATTTGTATCTCTTTACAGTTCTGTTCTCCATCATATTTTTTTAGAAAAATATCAATTGTGAAACAAACTATCAATATTGTTCAAATAGTGCCATGATTGTCATAACAAAAAGTACACTTGTTAAAGAAGAGCTTGGTCAGCTTTAAAGTCTACAATCTTATGTACATCTATTATTTAAAGTTTGTCAAGAATAATAATCTTATGTAAATGGTAGCGTGTAACTTCACTTGTATTATTTCAAAGTGAACTTTACTTTGGATATGGGATTACGATTGCTCGCATATATGTACATCCTTTTAAAATGTTGCAGAGGCCCTTTGCGTGCCAGAGCCATGTAAATGGTTGCACCATGAGCTATGACAGTAAGAACAATTTAGCCAAGCCTTTTAGGGAAGTCCATGAGCCGAAGAAACGTTTCGCACGGAGATTCGCTGGGTGTCGCGAGGAGTTTTCTTCAAAGAATGAAAGGAAGATTCATGAGGGATCTAGTGCTCACGTCGAGGTCAACACAAAGCAGCCATCCCATACCACATAGTTTACCTCCTGTACCCATGCCTTTCTCTTTCAGAAGTTTATCAGACACACACCAACCGCTTGCCATTTTGTAGCTTTCCACCAATAGGATTAATTGTGTCAGCACCTCTCCTGCCGGTGGACCAGAAGCCCATGAAGAGCCCAGGCCCACACAAGTGGTGGGCCTTCGCACAAGCAACTGACCACGTAAACCGAACAAGCTAGTAAGTGGAGACGACTGGGTCATTTGATAAGGACGGTTTAAGAAGCTCACAGTGCCAGGAGGAAAGTCATCGAAGATCAATCACGGATCATAGTTTATCTAGGCACTCAACCCTAATTAAGCCCCCCAATTCTTGATTCTTCTATTCCGCACAATTGTGCTTGTATAAGCTTGTAACCTGAATCCAGCGTATTTCCTGAACCCTGTCTAGTGAATTCAGTGAGTGAACTAGAGCCCAGTTAACAAAATGCCACTTCAAGGACTGCAGCACGACATTTACAACGGTGGTGTATTTGCATTCTTACATGTTTATCTTCTTTCCCTTTCAAGGATTTGTTTCTCCGCAATTTACTGCAAAACTGTTTTTTTTTCATTCTCGGCAACTTTGAATTTCAGAGACATAAATGTACCAAGCATTACAAGGAACAACATGAGCAGGGGAGAAGAAAGGACATATATATCAACAGAGAGCCTTACACATATGCGCTGGAGACACAGCATTGCAGTCTGCACAAGTCTGAATCTTCTGTGCTTGTGCAGTATTTTTTGCACATGTTCTCTGGATACAGTTGCAGCAGTGTTAAGGGTGAGTTTTTGTGTGTGTGTGTGTGTGTGTGTAACCTGGCATAAATTATGATGTGTAGTGGTTATGTTTAGAGCATGGCTCTAATTCTTCTTCTAGATGCAGATTCTGTTCACTGTGCTGTGTTTTTGCACAAACCACAAACTGAAGCAGATCGATGTTCAGAGTTGATATGGCCCCTTTCCTGAACAAAATTAACTTTTTTGTTGAGGGAAACTAAACCTTTATTTAAACAAAGTTCTCAGAGATTTCTTGTGTGCGGCCCCAGTTTTTTTTCTTTTCAGTTTCCCATGTCCTGAAACTTCCAGAACCGCCCAGCATTTTGCATATCTCCAACAAGTTTACAAGCCTGATTAGTTTTAATTTTGGAATATGTCCGCAAGCCTGATTAGTTTAATTTTGTAGCTTTCGTCCTCTCCCACTAATCTGATAATTTGCTAGACTATTTCTTGTACTAGGTTCTGATGTAACATGAACTGATTTCTTTTGGATCATGTAGATTCTGCAGGCATTTCAATATCTTAAGACAGGTTAGCATCACAAGTTGTTGCCTGTACTGTAGTGAAACAACATTTAATGATCTAGGCACTGCATAATTGTTATACATTCATATTGCAAGCTCCCATATCTTAGAACAGCTGCAGGATGTCAAGGACAAGGATGTGGCTCTGCCACTGAAGAAGCCTAGCAGCAACCGGAGCTTGACTGGTTCGAGAAATTTGGCGCCAGTCCACGTCGAGTTGGCTACATCATAACACCGCACCGCAAAGATGTTCAGTTGACTGTTGCAGGTGTAATATGTCAGGTTCTTGGTAAGGGTGACCAGTGAAGAGTAAGTATGCATAATCTTTGGTTACATTCGCAGCTTCTAGCCTCTGGGCCATGCACAGGTTGTATCGATCCAGTTACAGGAGTGTATGTGGTGGTCGTTTTGTATATGGCTGGAATTATATGAAGTAGTATGCTGAGTTTAACACTGTAGCGTTGCTTAATTACATCAAGTTGGTACTATCATCGTGGATTGTAGCATCGATCAATGTTCAGAATTAATATGGTTCTGCTACTAGTGTTCATTGACTGTCAGCACATTGCTCTTCTGAAACGCAAGTGGACGAACTGTTAAATAGTTTCCTGTGCACCTGTGACGTAGTTTCCCGGCACATTCATCCATGTTTTGGATTTTACCACAGTATTTTATACCTCCTGGCCTTGGTTGCTCAGAGTCTCTAATTTCCTACATGTTTGCATGTTTTGTTACAATTTAGTGAGGTAATTAATGAGAAGTGGATTCAGGTATGATCTATACTTTCATGGCAAATCCCGAACCTCTTTTAAGTCATATGTTTGCACTAAGTTTTTTTAGTTTGTGTCCCAACATATTTTCCTAATTTTATCTTATTGGACAGGTGATATTTGCATAAATCCATCATTGTTCTCAATTATTATTTAAAAAATGGCCACTCATCTTCCTATAGTTCAAGTCCCTTAATCCCTTCCTTGTCCAAGTAGATGCTTGTAGTTGAACCACTCTGATATACGGTATTACTGGATACTTGCTTGTAGTTGTAGATGCTTATGTAAATATAATATCCTGTCGATGTATTTGCGTAATCTTGGATACTTTTGTGTTGGTTACAAGGAAACAAATGAGATTAGAAAACCGTGCGACAATTTTTTTTTGTTACTGATTAGAAATGTGACAAGGTCTGTCCTACTATTGCACAGACGACAAACTGAAGCAGGTCGATGTTCAGAGTTGATACGGCTCTTTTCGTGAAAATATTACATGGACAAACTTTTTGCAAAGTTCCGAACCACCCAGCACTCTACACCTCTTGGAGAGTCCTTGGTTGGTCTGAACCTGAGCCTGCGGTGACCTTCTGACAGGTTGACAAGTTATTATGGCAGCCGAGAGGGGCACTCAATGAGAGTTAGTAGTTGGATTATGGTCGCAAGCCTGATCGATCAGTCTATCTTGTTGATCAAACTGCCACAGCATATTCCTCTTCTTGAATTTTTCAAATTTTGTTCTGGTATCTTTCTTCATTCATTACTACGTATCTTGACATTTTTTTCCTTTATTCAACAAGAGGATGTACCCTCCGACCTCTGTATCCAGCAATGCACATAGCTGGTTAAGCTTATGAGTTTATGACCAGTGAACTCTTTCAGCTTTTATTTTGTACTCCCTCCGTCCTGAAATGTAAGACGTTTTTTGATACTATCATAATATCAAAAAACGTCTTACATCTCAAGACCGAGGGAGTATTTTTGAAGCTTGGGTTCTCCGGGTAAATCGGGATAATTTGATCAACTGTTTCACTGCAAGTGTGAGACGAAAGAACATTGAACTGATGCGGTCGCTCAAGCAGATGGACTCTCTGTCAGTAGTTGATGCCTGTTTTGTAGCTGCAAGAGATCTACTTAGGCTGCATGTCCAACATGTACTCCCTCTATCCCATCTTTCCCTAATAATAAAGCATGGATTGACTCCGTGGGTTCACCGTCACAATACTACATGGTCTACTGGATCGCCACAAGCACGTGTTGCAGTGTAAAGAGGTCAGCAGGTACATTTTCCTTTTTTCTCGAATAGGCACAAGTATGCATACTATATATTAAAGAAGAAGATGGGTATAGAACCCCTTCCCTTCACGTTGGTGAGTACATGTTAGAAGTTACACGAGATCCAACTCCATTGGTACAAAGCAACTAAACTACTCTCACGCCATCGCCCACCTAGCTAGCGCCCCAAACAAGGCTTCCACGTTTTATTCTAGTAGTCCCGCTTGCCTCCAAAGTCCGGCCCTTGTCAGGTACTTCTTCCGTTTCAAAATAGATAACTCTATTTTATACTAATTTAGTACAAAATAAAGTCATCTACATCTAAAAAAAAAGTAGAGTCATTTATTTTAAAACGGAGGGAGCACGTATATGGCCGCGCGTGCGCGTGGCGCCCAAGAATCTGGTTACTGGACGACAAATTTGCTTACTGTCCGTTAGTCGCTTATATCTCGCCACCCACTATAAACACATGTATCAAAACTTTTGAATATAAACGTCCGTGTAATGTTAAATGGCCATGGCAACTCTCATCGAACAAGAAACTAGTCGTGGTGTTGTGGTAAGGGGAGGAGATCTCTTCACTACTGCATGGTGCAATGGTGCCGATGACATGTGGGCGTAGAGGTCCACACGACAGCGATCGTACTGTGCTTTTGCAGATGATGTCCCAAGTCCCACCCTCGTGGTAGTACATGCCATCCACAACAACTAGTCAAGGGTTCGAATACCCAATCTGCACCTTTTGCATATTCTGTAAGATAAAAGTATGGATTTGTCTAGAACTCAGTCGACTTAGACTTCGTGAAGTCTAAGTCGCATGACGTCATCGTATAAAAGTTGATTGAATGTGACTCCGTTCCTTGTTCTGTGTTCGCTACAGACCACATGGGCTTTTGTTTAGCTGGAGACCACATGGGCTTTTGTTCGGTTGTGTTGCACTCATCCATCGTTGTGTGTTTTTTTTTATTTAGCCACCTAATACATGCATTGCTACACAGTGTAATGGAGCTCCGATTTTGTGGCTAGCTTCGCTCATGTTCCGCTCCTTGCATTCGTGTCATCTTGTTACACCTTTTCTTTTATTATTTAAAAAAATTATTTTATATTTAAAAAAGGAAAGATTTTTTTAATGTAACAAAGAAATAAAAAACAAAAATAAAGAAGAAGACAATTAATTTAGTTGGGTGCAAACAAAGGACATACAACTATGTGCTGTCAAGTAGCGTGCAAATGGATATCAATATTATTTTCGAAGGGAAAAGATAAATTACCCTGTTGTTGTTGCATTAGGCACCATGCAATTGCAATCGGATTGCAACAGTTGTAGTTGCATGTCTACCGGTGGGCCTGCAACTAGCTGACAACCCCCTACCAACCCAGTTGCAGCCGCGTTGTACATCATGCAGTTGCAATCGGCTTTCAACACTTGCAATTGCAACTCTATTGATGGACATGCAAATGGCCGACAACCCCTATCAACCCACTGAAGTCGAGTTGCAACTAGCTGACGAAGCCCCATACCAGCACAGTTGCAGCCACGTTGGGGGCTATGCACTTCAATCAGGTTGCAACACTTGCAGTTGCATGTCTATCAAAGGACATGCAACTAGCCGATAACCTCATAAAAGCATAGTTGCATCCACGTTGGGCGCCATGCAGTTGCAGCCGGGTTGCAACACTTGCAGTTGCATGTCTAGCAAAGGACATGCAACTAGCCGACAACACCATAAAAGCACAGTTGCATCTGCGTTGGGGGCCATGCAGTTGCAGCCGGGTTGCAACACTTGCAGCTGCATGTCTACCAGTGGACATGCAACTAGCCGACAAGCCCCTACAAGCCCAATTGCAGCCGCGTTGGGGGCCATGCAGTTGCAGCCGGGTTGTAACACCTGCAGTTGTATGTCTAGTGGTGGACATCAAACTAGCCGACAACCCCCCTACAAACTCAGTTGCATTCACGTTGGGGGCCATGCAGTTGCAGCCGGGTTTTAACACTTACAATTGCATGTCTAGTGATGGACATCAAACTAGCCAACAATCCCCTACAAGCCCAGTTGCAATCGCATTGGGGACCATCCAGTTGAAAAAAAGGCAACAATGTACTAGGCCATCAACAGAACACACATGTCAACCACACACAAAACTTGATGTCCAAAATCCACAGCTACCAAAACGAATGAGATCTAACTAATTCTCTATTGACAGAGAAAATGACAAATAAAAAATAGCCCAAGAAAAAAAATCGAAAGAAGAAAACAAAAGAATGGACTTTGAAGAAAAGAAAAAAGAAAAAAATAAATGAAATGAAAATAAAAAAGAAAGAAAAGAAAATAAAAATAAGGGAAAACAAACACCTGATGACTCAAAATCCCCCATAAAAAACAGGATAGAGGGGTCAAAAAAGGCTGCACTGCAAAAATAACCGGGATACAACATAAGAAGTCTACAACCCTATCCCACCTGTGTTAAAAAAGAGAGAAGACAACTTGTGATGTGCACCGCTCGCGCGACGCAACTAAGTGTCACGTGAACAAATCCATGAATCGCAACGTGTTTATTTCAGACGACGAAGGACGTGAATGGGACATAATTATTTTCAGAAAACTAGAACAGTATGGAACAGAAAAACAAAAAACTAAAATAAAGAAACAAGAAAAAATAATTACGAGAAAAGATGAAGAAAAAACTATAAAAGAAAAAGGGACAAACATATGAATTGGGGAAAATGCAACATAAAAATGCAAAATAACTAGGCAAAAAAACTAACAAAAAATGGAGACAAGTACAAATAAAAAAATTGGATTGGTTGGTTTCGAAACATATGGAGATGTAGCCATGTGAAGGAGACACACTGGATTGGGGATGTGGCCAGATGCCAAGCCCACCACGCATACCTGCACCCTCCACCAGAAAAAAAAGAAAGAAGAAACACTAAAAGAGGCCGGCTGTATCCCTACAGGGCCTATTTGACAAGAAACAAACATCATGCAACGTTCTTGAAGCACCTGATGATCTAACGACAGGGGAGGGTCGACTGAGACTTTGTAAAAGTATGGCACCGTTGAGAAAAGAAGACCTCGGCATCTCATTGTAGACGCGGCGGGAAATGGCGACTACTCTGCGCCGGCGCACCGGCGCAATCGATTCGGCCGGACACCGCGCGGCCGTTTGATTAGATTATATTTAACCGTCAGATCCCGAATCATTTTCTCCTAATAAAGCGCATCCAGCAAAGGAAAAAAACAAAGCAGCGCCGCCGCCAAGACTCGTCATGGATACCAATGTAGTAGCAAACCTTGAAGAACCGCCGCCCGTCGCCACCCTCGCTACCCTTGCCGTCGGTCACCACCGGTCGCCGCCCTCGCGGCCGCTCGCCGCCCTCGCTGCCCTTGCCGTCGGTCACCACCGGTCGCGGCCGGCGTTTCTCGCCAGCTCCATGCATGCAACAACATGCACTTGTGGTTGCAGCTCCGGGGGAGATGGCTGCAGGTCCGGTGATGCTGGCCGCCGGGTCGCAGCACTTGTCATTCAGCTCGTGATGTACCTCCCCGTGTGCCCGTCCGAGGCTCTTGCTGGTTCCAACAAACAACAATGCCGATTGTAGCAAAAAAGTTTATTGCTTCCAGCAAAAAAAGCTTACCGCTGCCGCCCGATGTCGTCATTGTAGCAAAAATGTTAACTGGATGTAGCTTTTGTGGTTGCTGGTAGCAGCAAAAAAATGACGTGGTTGTAGCAAAAACAAAATAAACATCGGCCAGCCGTTGTGTATGGTGGTAACAAATCCTGTAGCCGGTGGTAGCCAAGGGATCGACCGTAGGCACCGAGATGTGGACAGTGAGCTCGTGGAGAGCCAGGGTTAACTGCACGGTATGAGTGCCATACCAGAGGCTCAACGGGTCAGGGAATATTGCAAAGAACTCGCGATCAGAGATCGGCATCACCACTCAATCCTAGTTGGCGAGAAAGAGATGTCGCAATTCCTCCGTGATGATGGCTGGAGACGCCGTCTTGCCGCCCAACACTGAGATCAGTGCTGAGAGCGAAGGCGGGGCCTCCGAAACTGAGATCGTCATCTGGTAGTAGCCAAAATCCTCCAGCACGTGGCCATAGAGCAGCAACTCCCACTCGAGGTGGTCTTCCTTGCAAAGAAGAGCCGGATGGTCGGCGCTCTTGCACTTGTAGCAGGCAGGCGACATCTTGCAATCAACCAGGTAATGGCCTTCCAGGCCACAGTTGAAACAAACTGTGGCAACAACCCGCGGACCCCTCTGGTCGGGGGCGACCGCCGGCGGGGCGGGATGGGACACAGAGGAGGCCGGACCGGCCGCACCGAAGGTAGGTAGGCCGCCCTTGTTCTTCTTGTTGTTGGCGAACTGCCCGTATGGATGGTTGCAAGCGCCGATACCGGCCATCAGGTGTTGGGGCTGACGTTGGGGAGGGTTGTGCCGGCACAGAGGAGATCCCTCCTGGCGGTTAGACTGCACTGATGAATGGGACCTACGGTCCTGCCGACCCGACCAAGCCGAGGAGCACGAATGCTGCTCACGGTGGGAGGTGTGGCGGTCTCGGACACACCAATGATCAGGAGAGCGGAAGCGCGACCGGTCGCTTGAGCGATCCTCCCGGTCGACCGTCGTAGCCTTCCCTTTAAGGGCCACCGCTCGCATGTCGGCCACTCGCCGGGCCGCCGCGGGAGAGGGTCGACGGGACGAGGAGTCACGGGCGTCATGCCGGTCGGCCGAGCGGCGCTTGGGGCGCGATGCCCCGTCATCGACCTCACACGCCATAAGAAGGGGCGAAAGGGGGCGCGAGCCACCGAGGAGGGGGAGGCCATGGGGGGGGAGCCGCAGCGGAATCGCGGGAGGCGACGCGGAGGGAGAAGCGAGGGGGAAGAGTCTACTGAGCGAATGCCATAAACCACCCGCAAGGCCGGGCCAAGAGGAGTTAAGGGAAGCTGCCGATGCGTCCAGGCCAGATAGGCAGGAGGATGGGCCAGGCCCATTGGGGCCAGCAATTCCAACCAGGCCAATCCCTGCGGCCCACGAACCCATGAGCCTAGCAGACCTCCATAGCCCAACCGCATCGGAGGGCCCAGGCCCAGCACGCACGACCGCATGGGGAGCTGCTAGGGTTTCCCCCTGTACGAACGTGACGCGGCGATCGTAGCTCCGGCAGGCAAGCAGGCGGGGGGTGGGGGGGGCATCACCGCCCTTGCTGCCCAGCCGGAACTGGCGGAAACGGCCTTCATAGATCGTCGGAGGGGAGTCCCCAGGTGAGCGGGACAGACAGTCAGGTCGGCGCAGCACCACCGCCCGGCGCAACAAGCTCGCCGCCGCGCCCACATTAGCTTGGCCCCGAATGCCCCACATATATGGCCGAGCACGACGACGGGTCCGCTGTGCAGCCAAAGAGGGGGTAGGAGGAAGGGTAGGTGGGGAGCGTACCTGTGCAACAGCCGGCGTGAGGGCGTGTTCCGGATAGACCGCTACCGGAAGACGGTCACCGAAGCGCCAGTCCTCCCGAAGGGTGCCCGAAGCCACCGCGCAACCGACCTCCCGGTCCTCCTCCTCCTCCAGGTCAGCCCACCGCGGGACCGAAAGGAGGGAGGCGAGGGGAGCGATACCATGCTCCAGGCCAGAGCCGGGAGGCGGGGACGCCGGCGCTGTAGCGGCCCCATGTTGGAGACATGTCGTGGATGGGGGAGCACCGCAGTCCACCATCTAGATCTTGTTTTCAACAGTCACAGTTTCTGCGAAGCAACCTATGGTTGGATGGTTAGAGGGATTGTGGTATCTTCAGTCCACGAGGGTTTAAATCCTGGTGCTCGCATTTGTTCCTGGCTCAGTCTTTCGGAGGTGCTCATAAAGATAGTATGTGCGTTCATAGGGGTGAGTGTATACGCGTGTATATGAGCGCTTGCGTCTGTACTGTGTTAAAAAAAAACAGTAACATTTTCTGTTTTCAATGCATCGATGCACTTGTTTTGCACACGACTTGTGGCTTCCCCTCTCGATGTTTCTCGGCGCCGCCTTTTCCTGGATTGGAACATCATCATCGAACTATCCTGTCCTCGTCCCAAACGTTTCCTGCGGCCGACTGACGGGCACGAACACCGATCCTTAACTCCAGATCAGACGTACGTAAACGGTACTCCCTCTTATTCTGCCTCTTCTTATGTTATCTTATTATTAAAAACCTAGAAATCTTTCCCACATAAAAAAAGAAGAAAAGAGAAACCGATAAACCTAAGTGGATTAATATGGCGTATGTGGTCGTGAAGTCGTGCAATGTTTTTTGTTGGGATGGTACTGTACCTTTTTTTTTTGAGGGGATGGGATGGTACTGTACCTATACGGTATGGTTTATACGGGTTATGCAGGGCTTGAGAATCCACACCACCGTATCTAATACATACTCCTATACTACGTTAATATAGATTGGATTGGAACATCACCATCGATCTGTCCTGGCCCAAAAGTTTCCTGCGGCCGACTGATGGGCACGAACTCGGATCCTTAACTCCAGATCACATGTACGTATACGGTACTCCAGCTTATTCTGCCTCTTTTTATGTTCTCTTATTAATTAAAAACCTAGAAATCTTTCCCGCAGACAAAAAGAAGAAAGAGAAACCGATAAACCTCGGTTGATTACTTGGTGTATAATATGGCGGACATAGAGGACGTCGCCATGGCGGAGCCGGACCTCTTGCGACGCCCCATGATCTCGGTGTGGATAGAAAAGGTGGAAGATTACTTGATGAGGTACAGGATCCGCGGTGACGATGCCGCGACGGTGGCGGTGGTGGCGGAGCCACAACAGCATACCAGGTTGACCCTCATCGTCCTCGTCACCGCCGGCGCCGTCTTTGGTTTTTTCGCTTACTTTTATGCGGCGATTAAATGCGAGAAGGAATCGGTCTACACGGTGACGGTGTTTATCGCGATGTTTCTTTGTGCGGGCTTTGCGTTCGGCCTTGCTATGGTTTCTGTTTTTCTCATCAAAGAGTGCCAAGAGGGGTTTCAGGATGAGCAACATCATAGATTAGCAGATTTCCTGCTCCAGGTGTAGATAGATAGAAATGTAAGCATCCATCATCGATGCATGATATGAGAACTTCCCCTGTTATCATATGTACAAACATTGTACGGTATTATTGGCATGCATCTATTTTTCTGATTGAGGGAAGGCAGGCAATGGTAGTTGATTCACATGCACGCACACATATCAGTTTCACACGTACGCAACTATGCATGCATGTGTCACCACCAGCTACGCCAACAAACGTACGTTTTTATTAACATAATACAGAAGCAAGCGCTCATATACACACGGATACACTCATCCCTATAAACACACACACACACCCTACCCTTATGAGCATCTCATCATCTTGAAATTTACGAAGTCACCATAGGCACCTCGTCGTCGACGAGACGTCTCTTCCCGCTGAATGCACATCACCGGAAATCCTGAAATAAATTCAGGAATAAACGCGAGCACTAGGTTTGAACCCTGATGGGCTACGTACATACCAAGAGTTGCAAGGCGGTCGGAGTACATACGTACCCAAATAATCTCTGCTCTCTTTTTTCGTCTTCTCAAGAACATGGAAGAGCTTTGCATGTCTTCGAATCAGAGTTTACAGGCGTGAAGGGTAGTCATCGTCATCTGTGGTCGATCGACACCCCTGAGAATCCACCATACAGACATATAGTATTACAAAAGCTACGATCTCGCTAATTTCCACAATGCAAATCCGTCACAAGAGGGGAAGCACTGCAATCTTGTCGAAAATCCGCCTGTTTCATTCTAACGAGATTGACCGCAAGGTAAAAATCACCAAGGAGTCCAATTCCCGGATCGCACCCCCAGAGGTCACAAATGAAAACCGACCGCTGGCGTAAACCTCTGGGACCTGTGTAGGCCAATAATACCAGGGACGAATCCAGGATTTGAGCATGAGGGGGGCGAAGAACAAAAAATCATAATGGGGCAACATCTATAACTATTAAAGTTCTAACTATATAATACCGGCACCGAATTTTAATGACATATTTCGATTTTTGGGATATGATTTGGTATTTTAAATATAAATATATATTTTTGCGCGCGGGGGGGGGGGGGGGGGATATAAATCTTTACCGCCGAACATATCTAACAAGGCTGGCTGGCAGCGAGGGTGGAGCGGACGGGAGGAAAAGGCGAAAATGGGGCAGCTAGGGTTTGCTCTCGCTGTCCTGCTCCAATAGCCAGGTTCTTGGCCCATTGGGCGGCGCACCGACGCCGGGGCATGAATATGGTCACCAAACCGGTGACCTTCCTAGGAGGACTGATCGGTTCTTCGTGGGTCCTGTCTCTTAGTCCGACGTGGCGGACAAGTCCAAGCGGCCGCAAATCTAATTAAGGATAGGATTATGGTCTCAATCATCGATGCAAAATTTAGAAAAATACTTCCTTCGTCCGAAAATACTTGTCATCAAAATGGATAAATCTAGAACTAAAATACGTCTAGATACATCCCTTTTATCCATTTTGATTTCAAATATTTCCGGACGGAGGGAGTAGAATTTACCAGCCTACTTTTCCTGGGGTTATTGCTTTCTTGAACTAAGGAGCAGCTAGAGAAGGCTCCAGCCAACAACAATAAGCTAGCAGCGAAGAGCTACAGAGCTACTTCAAACAACAACAACAACGACAACGAACAACTACAAAACTAGCAGCGATGGCACGCTCCGGGCTCCGGCGATGGCGCGGACAGCGCCGGGAAGGAGACACAGCGACGTGGCAGCGTGCCCGGGAGGAGCCACGGCGAGGTGCAGGCCCAAGGAAGTACGCATGCAGCAGCATCACATCGAGAGAACGTGTCAGACCCACCCCGACGAGGAATGCTACACTCACGGAGGAATATACATGATCTGAACAATATACTAACAGGCTACGTGATCTCCTAAGTTGAACAGCCTTATCTTGGGGAACCTCTAGATACGCACTTCAACGGTTATTGGATGGACAATAAAAACCGGTTATTAGATGGGATTGGATCATCACCATCGATCTGTCTTCTCGTCGTCCCAAACGTTTCCAGCCGGCTGACTGATTGTGTCAAACACGGTTCCTTCTCTCCAGATGGGATTGGATCATCACCATCGATCCTCGTCCCAAACGTTTCCAGCGGCCGACTGATGGGCACGAACACGGATCCTTAACTCCAGATCAGACCATCTTCCCACTCTTGGTCTCTTATTAGAAACCTAGAAACCTTTGCCATGAAGAAATAGAAAAGAGAAACCGATAAACGTAGCTGGATTAGTTGGTGTGTAATATGGCGGACATAGATGATGTCGCCATGACGGAACCGGACCTCACGCGACGCCCCATGTCTTCTGTGTGGATCGAAAAGGTGCAAGATTACTTGGTGAGGTACATGACTCGCGGTGACGATGCCGCTATGGTAGCGGTGGCGCCGGAGCCACAGCAGCACACGAGGATGATGCTCATCTTCCTCGCCACCGCCGGCGCCGTCTTTGGGGTGTTCACTCTCTTTTACCTGGAGATTAAATACGCGAAGGATTGGGACTACACGGTGGATATTGCGATCTGGCTATGTGCGTCCTTCGCGGGCAGCCTTATAGGAGTTTCTACTTTGCTCATCGCAGACTGTCAAGATGGGTTTCAACAAGAGGATCGAAGATTCGCAGATTTCTTGCTCCAGCTGTAGAGCTTAATTAATTCTGTACTCCCTCACAGTGTAAAAAAACGTCTTGTATTAAGTTAAGGAGGTAGTATATATATTTGATAGGATGGAATAGATGATCATCCATGCATGTGCAAGTACCAGTTGACAACATGCATGCATATTTGTTATTTTCACTCTTATGTACCTATATATTGTAAACCACGACGTACGTGCGGGTCCTTCTACACCAACACTTATAAATTGTTCGCCGTGGAGATATCTGACCTCTCCTACACTTGGTTCAAATTCTTACGGTGAAAGCCTACGACCCGGCATCGGGTTGGGCGATGGCGTCGTCCTCGCCGCATCCCCCTTTGGGGCGTCGCTGGGAAGAGCCTTTGATCCTATTCACGCATTTCGTAGGTTGTCCACTCACCTTGCTTGGGCTATTCCGGGGGAAACCCTAGATCATAGTCTCCTGGATCGGACGATGACAGCGTCTTAGGTGCCATTCTCCGTCCCAGGCGCATTGTTTTGGAGCACCTGTTGGCTGGAGGGGCATGAGGTGGAGCGGTGTTTCATCTACCGCAGCAACAACGGTGGATATCGGCGGCGTGGCGTAGTGGAGCCTCGCCGCCAATAGCTAGATGTGAAGGAGAGACATGTGTTTGCACTGCCCAAAGTTGCAGCTTCTCCCCCCCCCCCCTTCCCCCGCTTTATATGGAAAGCAACAACCGAAACAAAGTACACAGCCGAACGATACATGAGATGAGGTAGCCCTGAAAGAATAGCGATCTCAGGATAACCGGATCACATAGGACCCACGTGACTACACTGCCGAAAGAAAGCACAGAAAGAACTGAGTATAACGCCACGCTACGGCCTGTAACATCTAAACTCCACTACAACGTCCCGAGGAGCGAGAACGGTGCTAAGCATCGTCGCTGTTGAGTCCACACTGGACAAAGGTTTTCCCACGGAACAGAGACACAAAGAGAAGCTCCACAACAACTTCTTTAAGACGAAAGCGGCGCCCGCAAGCATCGTCGTTGTCGGGAACAAAGCGCGGAGGTTTCGCTCGGAAGCTTCCCTCATGACACCACGATGTCTCCAAGACAAGTGTGATGAGTTCAGAACTCCAGATCTGGATTGGGGCGTCACCACTGCCTGAGACAGAGAGCACGCACGAGCCACCCGCCACTCCACCTCTCGCTGCCCACATGACCAAGGGAGAAAGCCACCGTCACCGACATGGCGCCCGACGGAGAGCCAACCATGCGGACCGCCTTCCGAAGCCGTCACCTCGGCATCCAAAGTCCGAAACACCACCAACCGCCCACTTCATAGTGCACTAAGCGCAGTTGGAAGAGCAGAGGCACCACTCCACTCCTAGACCGACATTGGCCACTGAGTCTAGATCAACGCTGGCATGGTCGAAAGCGCCCAGGAATACGTCACTACAATCTAGTGACTCCCGACGGCCTCCACAAAGCAAGCGCCGACCATAGCCCGGTAGCCTTGGCCCAGGCAAGCTCCCACGACACCACGTCCATGGCAAGCGGCATAGATCTATGGTGTATATTTTTACGACAATAGCCACCTTGCACTGTGCCCGTCAGGAGGTGAACCTCGTTGCCGGCAGGCACCACCCCGACCGAGCCCAACCAGCCCTATCCTCAAGGTGCTTGGTTGAGATCTTGGAGGGATGAGTGGAATGCTGCAAGGACCAACATCAGGCTGCGGAATGTATGCTGAGACGAAAACACCTGGCCCGCTTGCAACAACACAGTCTGCCAGGCACGTGCTACAGACCACGCGATCTCTCGTGATCGGATGGCTGGCGAGGAGGTTTGCGAGAGACAAACTTCAGCCGGTTGAGTTAAAGGATTTTCCGAGGCCTTAAATTGACATTTATCCGAGAAGGTGTGCATTGGGTACCGACATACTCCTACGACGTTATTACTATCTTTCAGTTACAGAAAAGTATTATCTTCATTCAAAAATAAGTGTTGTTGCTTTAGTCAAATTTGAATTAAAACCTTGACACTTATTTTGAAACGGAAGGTTGGATTAGATCATCACCATCAATCTGTCCTGTACTCGTCCCAAACGTTTCCAGCGGCCGACTGATGGGCACGAACACGGATCCTTAACTCCAGATCACACGATCTTCCCCCTCTTGTTCTCTTATTAGAAACCTACTACTCCCTCCGTTCCTAAATATTTGTCTTTCTAGAGATTTCAATAAGTGACTATATACGGAGCAAAATGAGTGAATCTACACTCTAAAATATGTCTATATACATCCGTATGTGGTAGTCCATTTGAAATCTCTAAAAATACAAATATTTAGGAACAAAGGGAGTAGAAACCTATCCCTTGGAAAAAAAATAGAAAAGAGAAACCGATAAACCTAGCTGGACTACTTGGTGTATAATATGGCGGACATAGAGGGCATCGCCATGGCGGAGCCGGGCCTCGCGTGACGCCCCATGTCTTCGGTGTGGATAGAAAAGGTGCAAGATTACTTGCTTAGATACAGGACCCGCGGTGACGATGCCGCGACGGTGGCGGTGGCGCCGGAGCCACAGCAGCATACCAGGTTGATGCTTATCTTCCTCGTCACCGCCGGCGCCGTCTTGGGTTTTTTCACTTACTTTTACGTGGCGATTAAATACCAGAAGCACTGGGACTATGCGGTGGAAATTGCGTTTTGGGCATCTGTGTTCTTTGCAGGCAGCCTTGCTATGGTTTCTGCTTTTCTCATCGCAGAGTGCAAAGGGGTGTTTCAAGATGAGGAACATCATATGTTAGCAGATTTCTTGCTCCAGGTGTAGATTCTTTAGATAGATATGTAATCATCCATCATCCATGCATGTGTAAACACCAGTTGACTGATACGTACATACTACGGTTTATATTGGTATACATTTTTATTTTATTTTTGATTGAGGGAAGGCATGCAATGGCAGTCGATTCACACATATGTCTGTTTCACTCGTACGCAACTATATATGCGCAGATGAACAAAAGTACGAACAGACTAAAAGTTGCAAGCTTTTCCTATACTTAGCCGGCGGCCGGAGTATGTACGTACCCAAATAATCTGTGCACTTTTAATTATTTTTTAAAACAGGCTTTGGTCCCGGTTTATATTATACTCCCTCCGTCCCGTAATATAAGAAAGTCACTAAACTTTCTTATATTACGGGACGGAGGGAGTATTATAAAGCCACACGGCCACATGCTACAAAGTATTGATGAAATTCTCAACAGCTGATCAAAGGAAAAAAAACATGACAAAGCTAGCTGATCAAAGAATAAATCTGCAGTGATTCCATTCCCACACCGGCGGCGTCTCCTAGTCGTTTGCATCGTTTGCTCGCCAATCCTTTAGGTCAGTAGGATTAAGTCTCCTGGATGTCGCCGGCAAGGCGGTGGCGGCGGCGATTCCAATCCCACACTGGCGGCGTCTCGGAGTCGTTTGCATTGTTTTGCTCATATTCTTGAAATGGTTGTTCATATCATGGAACTATCTGGGAAGAAAACTGGAGCGTCTGCATATTTTTTCCTATGAAACTATCATGGAAACCAGATGCTTATTCTTGAAATGGTTGCTCATATCAAAGAAGAGGCCTCCTTTGGCGCCGTTTTGGAGTTCTTACCCGAGTTCTGTTCTAATTACTAGATGATGTTGTGTTGATGCTGTTCTTCCCAGTTGATGGCAATATGACGTTGACAAGTGTAGTGATTCGGTTTGAAGAAAGAGAGAATAAAGTATCCCTATACATCAGTACATGTGGCTACTAATTTTAATTTTTTTTAGAAATGGAGGAAGACCTCGGCCTCTACATCTGGACGATGCATGCAGCTATTTTATTAATTGTTCACACAAGACCTTACAAAGTAATACAATAGTAAGACTAAAGCCATCGTCTAGGCAACATCTGTCGCTACTCCTATCCAATTGATGAAGGGATGTTGATAGTCTGGGCCTAATACCAAACAGACCTCGCAACCAAACCTACCATCTAAGACCTGAGGTCCCATTCAGGACGCCTACCGGGTATGGGGCACCCACCGGTCCGGCGAACTGCTCAACCAGGACGCCTACCTGGTATGAGGCCGCCACAGCCACCTGCCATCAATCCATCTTCAGAACTGTACTGATGCATCTACCTTGCCCGGTGTAGCTGTCGTCGACGCCACTACGACGCCAGACCGCGTCACCCTCCTGCGCGAGTTCATCTCCGCGCATCGGACGCCGAGTCACCACAGTGCCATGCCGCCGAGATCCGCCGCCATCAATGAGTGAGATGAAGGACTGCTCCACCAAAGAATCTGTCCTCTAGTCCCTCGATCACGTGTGCACCTCCAAGAATGACGCCCCAAAAGGGGGAACGACACTAGAGCGCCGCCGTCATCCGGTCATCCGATCTAGGGTTTTCCCCAGAGGTAGCAGAGAGTGGTCTTGAACTTCTCCATGGTGATGCCTTCAAAAAGGAAACGATGTAGATAGCGTCGCCACTGCCGGCCTTAGCAATAGCCAAAAGCAAGTTTTCACCCAGATCTGTTCAAAGAAATCCAACTCAAACGGTTCCTCAAACGTTTGAGTCTAGTAGTCTGATGGTGCATCTGATGGTGCATCTCTGGGGAATTCTGCTCGGCGGCAGCGAGTTGGGTCGGGACAGGTTAGGGATTTCTGCTCGCGGTTGCGGCTGTGGGGAATTCGGACTTGTTTTTTTCTTTTTTCTTTCTTTCGAGGTAGTACATGAAAGGGCCCAAGGCCCGGCCCGGTTGCGTGTGCTTCGCGTATCCCATTTTTTGTTTTCTCGGAGAGAGAGAGAGTTTCAACTGTTTCGAGATTTCAAGAAAAGTTCTGATTCCTAGAATCATGGATTCAAAAAACGTTCGCCGAATTCAAAAACCTTTCTTGAATTCGGAAAATGTTTGCGATTTCAAAATAATGAATATTTTTTTAATTTTAACGACTTTTTTTGTTTTTGAAAAGGAGGTTAAACCTCTGGCCTCTGCATCAATCGATGCATACGACCATCTTTATTTATTATTCAACAAAGGTCTAACAAGAACATACATCAAGCCACCCGAAGCCATCACTCACACCTACAAAACTCGATAATATGGAGTGCTCTCACTCCCCATATCTAAACCGGTGTCGTCGTCAATCCATCCACATAATGTATCGGAACTAAAGCCGGTGTAGCAGACCTAAAGCGTACACCACATGCACACGTTTTAGAAGCCGCGTCATCATCATCGAACTGCTGACCCATCTTCGGGAGAGAGATCCGAATGATCCTTGCCAGTCCATCCATCCTTCGACGCCACCATGGCGCCACCGCCCTGCGCTCGTCCATCCAGACGCGAAGATTCTGGAGGATCTGTCGCGCGTAGCACCTGCCGACTAGGCATGACACAGCGTAGCACCTGCCGGCCAGGTATGACTTTGACATCTCCACCGAAGCTTCATGCAAGACGAAGCCGCTCCACCTCTTGCCTCTATCTTCCAGCGCTGCTCCACAAACGATGCTCCCAGGAGAGAAACGACACCGCAGTGCCGTCATCGTCCGATCTGGAAGACCAGATCTTAGAGTTTCCCCCGGAGCAGCACAAGTGGGTCAACAGAAGTTACACGACGATGCCTTCATCAAGGTAACGACGCAGAACACCGCCATCGCCTGCCATCGGCTCAGTTTTTACCGGCAACTCTGTCTTCCCGACTTGCAGCCGGGACTAGATGAGGGATCTCGAGATCTGACCATCCAGCCTCAGGCCGACCACCTCCAACGGAGGAGATGGCCACCATCGCCGGCTGCACCGGCTAGATCAGATATGATCAGAGGCGCCGTCAAACAGTCCACCAGGCCCTCCACGCCGCCTCCGCCTATCCGACACCCGATGGCGCGCCGCCGCTGACCGTAGCCACCATCCTTCCCGATACAGTGACGCGCCATGCCTACAGCTGATACCGCCCGAGGCAGGGCCGGTCACCACGTCGCCGCCTATCGCAGCCATTGCCGTCGCGCCGCATAGATTGGATCGGCCGCGCCACCACGTGTTTAGGGGCCCCGCATCACCCCTAAGACGTGGGAGAGTGGGAGTCCTCGACCACCGCCGCCGGCCTCCGGGCTTAGCCCGGCGGTGGCGGGGGGAGGGGAAGAGGAAGATCGCGCCCTCGGCGGCTAGGGTTTGGGCGCCGCCCGAGTAGCCCTAGCAGGGACGACACGGGGGCAGTTGGACAGGGTCCTCGATAATGTTTGAATTTTTACCCCTGGCTCAATCAATTTGCTTATGGACACTTGATGAGTGAAATCAAGCATCACTTGACATTACTATAGCTTTCTCCTGTGAAATTAGTACGTGATCAAAATAGAATAGCTGATAATCTAGCTAATATTGGTCGTTTTGGAGGTAATACCGCTTGTCGGTTAGCATCTCCAATGGCAAGCCTAAAATTTGGATATCTAAAAAACAATTTTAAACTAGATAACGCCTTGCGTGTTATTGCAGGAATCAGTTGCAATATATTTGAAGAGATTTGATTTTATGAAACATGAATATTGGAATTAATGATGTATGAACTAAAACAAAAAATGTATATTATATAGTATTTGATTGTTGTATAGTTAAAAATGCATATTAACACCTGGAAGGTAGCTGGCCTTGCGTGGCGCCCAAGGATTTGGTTACTGGATGGTAAATTTGCTTACCATTGGTTAGTCCTTTATCTCACCACCAACTATAAACACATATATCAAAAGTTTCAATATAGACAGCGGTGTATTGTTAAATGGCCATGGCAACTCTCACATAATAAGAAACTAGTCGTGGGTGTTGTGGTAACGGGTGGAGATCTCTGCAGTACTGCATTTTTTTTAGAAAAGGAGGTTCAACCCCTGGCGTCTGCATCAATCGATGCATGCAACCATCTTTATTAATTATTTCATAAAGATCTGACAACAACATACATCAATCCACCCAAAGCCACCACTCACACCTACAAACTCGATAATATGGAGTGCTCTCACTCCCTATATCTAAAACAGGTGTCCTCGCCGATCCATCCACATAACGTATCGAGACCAACAGCCGGTGCAGCCTACCTAAAGCGCACACCAGATGCTCACGTTTTATAAGCCGCCATCATCATCGGACCACTGACCCATCTTCAGGAGAGATATCTGCATCGTCCTTGTCAGTCTGGACATCCGTCGACGCCACCGCCCTGCGCTCATCCGCCCTGACGGGAAGACTCTGGAAGATCTGTCGTGCGTAGCACCTGCCAACCAGGCATGACTCAGCATAGCACCTGTCGGCCAGGCATGACTTGACAGCTCCACCGAAGCTCCGTGCAAGACGAAGCCGCTCCACGTCCTGCCTCTGTCTTCCGGCGCTGCTCCACACACGATGCTCCCAAGAGAGAAACGACACCATAGTGCCGCCATCGTCCGATCTGGAAGACCAGATCTAGGGTTTCCCCCAGAACAACACGAGTGGGTCGACAACAGTTACACGACGATGCCTTCATCAAGGTCACGGCGCAGAATGCCACCATCGCCAGGCGTCAGCTCGGTTTTCACCGGCAACCATGTTTCCCCAATTCGTAGCCGGGACTAGATGACGGATCTGGAGACCCGACCACCCAGCCTCAGGCCGACCACCTTCGACGAAGGAGATGACCACCACCGCCATGTCCCGTCTCCATGCCGAGAAGGGCCGTCGGACTCCACCGCCGTCAGTAACTTCACCCGACGCCAGGCCACACAGCCACCAATAGCACATCACGGGCACCCCGGGGATGCCTCCCCGACCTGCCTCGGCGCCGATCCAGAAGGCCGAGCGCAAGCAACAAGACGAATCCGGCGAACAACCAGCAAAACCGTGTGCACCACGGATGTCAGCCCGAAGGGGATCTCGCCCGACTCTGCCTAGCACAGGTGCCATTGCCCCCGCGTCGTCCGGATCCGGCAGATCGACCACCGGCCGCCGTAACCATCACCAGCACGCAGCCCGCCTCGTGCAGCCCTCCACGCCCGCCACCGTGGCAGCCCAGCATCGCCGCGCCCCACACAACGCCGCGTTCCGGCCAGGGTAGATCGCCCCACGGCGATCCTGCCTCGCGAGAAGGAGAAAGCGCCCCGCCGCCGCCCATGCCGGGCGGGCTTCGCCCACCGGCACGCTCTGGCGGCGGCGAGGGGAGGGATGGGGAGGAGGTCACGGTTCGGCGGCGGCTAGGGTTTCCTCCCCTGCCGCCCGTGGGAGCGCTAGAGAAGGTTGCGAAACAAAGGTTGGTTCTATAGTACCGATGACACGTGGGTGCAGAGGTCCACACAATAGCGAATGTACTGCACAGTGCGCTTTTGCAGAGGATGCCCGAATCCCGTGGTAAGTACGGGCAATCCATAACAACTGGTCACGGGTTCAAATCTGCACCTTTTGCATATTTTGTAGGATAAAATTAAGGCATTGTGGGGGGAAAAAGACCTCGACATCGCATTGTGGACGCAGCAGGAAGATGGTGCTCTTCTCGTAGTCGTTTCTCACATTATCTGTTCTAGATATGCGCTAGCTTGTCCGTCAAAATTGATAGAATTCCTGAATTGACCCTTTTGAATAAATAGCATAGGTATTCAAAATTCTTCCATTTTCAAAATTTGCAGGGACTCAAGAATTAGTGCCAACATTTTGTCGAACTGTTGATAAATTACCGTTTCTCCAGATTTCCGGTACTCAATATTTTACATTTTTAAGAAAAGGTCGTGCCGTTTTCCTCGTCAAATATCATGTTCTCAAATGTTGTCTACAAGATCCATTGTTTGGTTTTTAGGTACTAATTAATGTAGTAGCTAGCAAGGAGGTCAAATTTCGCTCAATAGTTTTTGACATTTTTTCTACTAAGGTTTTTTTACATGGATTCTGTGTCTCCTAGTCGTCGTTAGGCCTCCCATACCGCACCTTCATCCTCCATTCCAACAATGCCCCCCCCCCCCCCCCCCACGCCGCCCTCACCAGACGAATTGGAGAAGCAACGATGGATAATGTGGTTGGCGCAGGCAAGAAACGATTGATGACGATGTGTTCCGCTAGAGAGAGAGTGCATGTAGGAGCAGAAGGAGGCGGAGCTACCGCATGAGAGAACCTCGGCTAGAAGTCGGAAGTTCTGATGTGCAAAAGAGATGCCAAGAGAGAACGTAGGAATGCAACAGACATCATCTTCTCGAAGGCCATCGATGAAGAGTGCGCTCGGATGCCGACACAGAGTAGATCAAAATTGGTCCTACAATGGGTGTTGCAACTTGCAAGAGGTTAATCTCTGATTCCGATTCAAAGAGGCTGATGGTGATGTGTCGTGGGGATAATGCCTCCGAGAATTCTCCCACCACCACCTAATTTCGCTCCGTCTTCAGCAGCTACCTTGCCATACACTTGAACAGGTACCTAGTGCCGATTGAGCTAAGTTTCTCTTTACTAAGTTAGAACCATAGATGATGAATATCATAAATTAGAACCATATATGATGATTTTTCCTCTCTCTAGCTAGTAGCTTAAACTACAATGTGCCTCATACCAAGATAGCTAGGGCTTAGGTGTGAGTGCAATCGTTAATTCTTTTTCCTTTCTAAGACCTTTTTTTTACTATTCACACCCACATGTTTCGAGCTTCGGGAGACTGCTTGCTGCATGTGGCATGAGCGAACGGCGGATGCCAAATAATGTGAAGTTTGTTCATGAAGGTGGTACTAGAAATTAATCCTAAGGACAGTACCATAAAATCATTAACCTCACATGTTAGGATGCTCTAATTACAACACTGTTACTTGGAACTAAATCACAATGTTCATTTATTGTTTGCATATAAAAAGTAAAGTCAGGTGCGTGCACAATCTTACTGCAAAAACATATACATGCAAAATTAATTCCTGTCCATAAATTTAGGTGCAACAAGTTTTTGTAGGGCTCATACGAAAGAACGAAATGCGCTCAGGGAATTAACTACTATTAATGAAGACTCCTATTAAGGTCTTCTAGTTAGCGGATTGAAATATTTTGCTTTTCCGTCATACCCTCAAGACCAAAAGCTGCCAAAGGCTATCAGTGGTTCTTGTAGAGGCACATGAGGAAAAGAGATAAAAGTGAAGTGTGGATTCTCCTTCGTTGGTGGGAATGAGAGGGATCGGAAACAAGATGAACTCTTTACGTTAATTTGGGTGAACAGAGAGTTGTTCTTGCAGAGTATTCCGCCACATAACTTCATGCCAAGAATGATAGTCTCGAGTACCAGACAAATCAGGCCTAAAAAATTATGGCTTCAAAGGTTTGGGGCAAGGACTTCTATGAACCACTAGTTACTGAAGCATTGAACTTCGTTGGTGCCAACTGAACTCGAAGAAATAGCTTCTAGATGTATTGAATCTTTTTGCATGTATCTTCGACTTTAGCCTTTCTAGTTCAGTTGTCGAGACCTGTTATTCTTGTAATTTGCCTCCGTTGAAAGGGTTGGGTCAGCTTACAGTTGCTTTGTTAGCTTTTCCAATGATGCCATGCTTGTAAGACCTCTTCCACTGGACATGTGCTTTAGCTGAGGTGCTAAACGCATTAAAGAGTTTAGAAGCTAAAGCCCAATGCATAGGTGCCTAACTTGTTGTAGCTAAGATTCCTTTATTTAATCATTTAGCAACTAAACTCCCCCATGCTTTGGTGGGCTTAATTCATTTAAGTGTTGTTTCTAAGTTCACGCGCTTGGCATTGTTTCTTCCTGGGGTCCCCAAACTCATCTCTCTCCTATTAGTTACCATACCACATCAGATTTTTCACCTAGATGTCAGCCTTAGCATATGTACAAGGTGGAGCACTGGGAGGGGTCTAATGTGCGCCATTTGGATGGTGATGCTTGTACTTTTTGGGAAGTAAGTTTGTGAGCCAATTTGTTTCTATAATATAAATCAGAGAGGGCGACCCCTCTTTTATTCACACAAAAAGTGCAACAAATTTAGTTTTATATGTGCTTGCAAGCTTGAATAGAAATCAAACATTCCGAGATGCATAGTTGCTGGTTCGTGCAGATCATAGACCTAGTTCACACATACAAATGTCATACCATGACACAAAGTTTGACTGGAGCCAGTGAAACCCGCGTGAGGTGTTTGATGAAGCCTTGCTTAAAAAATCATGACCAATTTTTGATAACTGCACAATAGACTAAATATTACAATTTATTGCACTTTTGAAATAAAGAAAATAATATAAAGGAAACTCGGTACAAATATGTACTCCCTTCATATCACAAATACATGTCGTTTTGGATATGTATTTGGTCAAATATAAATTAGAACTTTAAAAGCAAATGTACATACAAATATAAACATTGTTCTAAATATTGAAATAAGGAACTTGTGAACCATATGTTTAGATTTGTGTTGGAATATGTATTTAGAATATTTTTTTTCTTTGTTTCACATATGTATAATAAAAAATCAGTGGTCAAAGGTAAATGTTGAAGACGATCACTTTACAAAACAATACGTATTCATGATATGGACCTGTGGAGAGTAGTACAGTATTTGTGCCTAGCTTGTGATTTATGTTTCTGTCTTATTGGATGACAGGATATATATTTTTTCTAGGAAATACATTGTTAACATAAAATTTTCAATCATGTGAAGTTGTATAGTCCTTCCATTCATAACAGTCAACGAATTTGTCTGCTTTTTCCTTGTTCTGTTAGTACTAGCACTACAATTTTTTCTTTTGCGGGGGAGTATTAGTGTACTACATTGCAATAAGAGTATTAGTGTACTACATTGTAGTAAGAGTTCTTCTAGTTGGATGGACGAGCCTCCGAGTTGTGTCACTAAATTTGTGGACGATTTAATGTTGTTTGAAGTTTAATAAAGCTAGCCATGATGGCCATCACTCAAAAGAGAAAAAAAACTTGTGTATTGATTCGAAATGTTGGTCTAGGCTGGGATTGGGTGGGCCCCATGGCACGATACAACCCGCGGCAAAGCCGGTCCAGGCTTAGGCTGGGCTTGAAAAAGCCTGGTGTTCAACAAGCAAGCCCGAGCCCAGTGCGACACGACACGTTTTTTGCGTTACACACAGTGGCGGAGCCAGGAAAAAAGAATGAGGAGGGCCGAGTGTTGCTGAGCCTCGTCAGGGAGGGCTAACCCACCATAATACACCATTTTGATAGCAAATAATCACTTGTTCATATGTATATTAGGCTTAAATCAGTTGTATTAGGGGGGGGGGGCAGGGCCCCTGCTGGTCCCCCCCTGTCTCCGCCACTGGTTACACAAGCCCAAGCCTGGCCCGACGCAAAAGCCTTAAGCCCAAGCCCGGCCTGACATGACACATTTTTCCATCACACAAGCCCAAGCCCGACATGATGCAAAAGCCCAAAGCCCGAGGCTCCCCGGTTGGACTTCTGGGCTATCCGCTAGTGCTGCTCAGAATCATCATCATCAGAAAACTAAAAATACTTTTTCCCTCTTGCTTCTAGATCAGGAGCAAAGGGGAAGGGGAAGCTGGAGGATATCATGCAAGAGTTGGCTCTGAAGGAAGAGGATCTTGATGACGTGATCTTCAAGGACGACGATGCCCCTGCGGAGGAAGAACTCAGATGGATGGTATTGGCGCATGTGCACATGGACAAGGGTTTTAGTACCTACTGGTTTTCCGAAACATGTGATCTGCTTGGGATCTAGCAAGACAGGTGAAGATCAAAACCCTAGAAGATAACATATTCCAGATGCAGTTTAACTGCTTAGGGGACTGGGAGAGAGTCACCCAGGGGGGACTATGGCACTTCAGGGGAAATCCAGTTATCATTGTTCCTTATGACGGTTACTCGAAGACCACATCCATCGAGTTGTTCAAGTTTGAAATCTGGGTGAGGATCATTGATCTGCCGATAGCATATCACGACAAGGTGAAGGCGCTGGCATCAGAGTTGGGCGAGTTTGTGGACTCGGAACCTTCATCCTTCGATTTTGAGGGCAACTTTTACCGGGTGAGGATCAGGCTAGATGTGCGCAATCCACTGAAGAAAGTAACATCTCTGATCCGCGGTGGAGAGCGGCAGATATTTGCAGTAAAATACGAGCGTCTACCCGACTGGTGCCAAGTATGTGGCATGATGGGCCACGATTTCAAGGAACATGGTGATGGAGTCCACCCTCCTTCGGCGCTGATTTTCAAGAATTTGCGTGCTCCAACTACCACTGCATGGGGGACGAAACGCCGTAACAGCAACCAGAAGGGCGGGAGGCAATAAGCAGGTCAGAGCAGCAACGGGCAGGAGAAAAGTGCAGGAGCGGAAGAACCGTCGTATGTTGATATGGAAGTGAATGATGAAAACCGTAAGCACAACTCCGACGGGGTGTTGCAGAGTCATAACCCGGGGTACGGGTCTGGAGATAGTGCCAGCGACAAAAAGTGGAGAGACGCCTCTTAGCCCACCTCCAAAACAGGACTCCAAGAGGTCTAAACCAACCCTACAAACTAAGAAGAATCCTGCTGGAGTGCTGAAGAAGATCCTCCCACAGGGCAAAAACTATGATGCTAGATCGGTGGCCTCCTCGGCGGAGGACCGCCGGGCGCAATGAGTTTGTTAAGTTGGAACTGCCGGGGTATTGGCAACGCCCCGACAGTTCAAGAGCTCCGCGAGATAGCGGTAAAGTTTGCCCCTAAAGTGCTATGTATAATTGAAACTCGGATAGGGAGGGATAGAGCAGAAAATCTAGCAAACACTTTAGGTTTTGATTCATCATTTGCTGTTGACTCCGCTGGTAGAAGCGGGGGCCTAGTTCTTTTTTGGAATAATGAAATAAAGGTGAAAATTTTGGGCTACTCGAGGTTCCATATTGATGCAAAAATCTGTGATATTGGTTCGCAACCTTGGCATTTGACATGCTTCTATGGAGAGGCACAAACACATCTTCGCCAAACGTCATGGGACACCCTGAAGGGGTTGGCTGCTCATAGACCCCTCCCATGGGTCTGTTTGGGCGATTTTAACGAAGTGCTAAGACGGGACGAACATGATGGTACAGGTCAGAGATGCCAAGCATAGATGCAAGGCTTTCGTGATGCCGTGGATGTTTGCGGTTTGAATGAATTGGGTTTCCAAGGCAGGATGTGGACGTTCGAGAAGAAAGTGACAGGCAGCACTTACACCAGGGTGAGGCTAGACAAAGCCCTTGCTACGGCAGAATGGAGCTCTCTGTTCCAGGGTGCAGCGGTGGAACACCTTAAGGCGGCGACCTCTGATCATTCGCCTATTCTCTTGAAGTTGGAATCCACGGCGAGGCATCAAGCGAGAGAAAAGCTCTTTAGATACGAAGTTATGCGGGACTCTCATGCAGAGTTGAAGCAAACCGTGAGATCGGCATGGGATCCAAATAGCCAAAACCCATCTGTGAGTGCTGTACGAGCAAAGCTAGCATCGTTGGCTAGCAATCTGGGAGAGTGGAGCAAACACACTTTTGGCAGTGTGCGAGGAGAGATCAGAAGTTTGAAAAAAGAGTTAGACAGGCTGAGAAACATAAATGGCAGGACCGGCCCGAGTGCCGCTGAAGTGAAGATAAACGATCGCCTAATCGAGCTGTACCTCCGAGAGGAGTTGATGTGGCGCCAGCGGTCGAGAGTAGATTGGCTATCGGCGGGTGACAAGAATACACATTTTTTTTATCTTAGGGCATCGATGAGACGCAGAAAAAACTTGATCAAGTCTCTACAAAGACAGGACGGACAGCTCACGGATGACCCAACCGAGATGCAACAAATGGCGTGGTAGTTTTATCATATATACCTCGGAGGGGGTACAGGGGATGGAAGAGGTGCTGCAACATGTACTAGCAAAGGTAACAGATGAAATGAATGACAGTCTCATGGCTCCATTTAAGGAAGAGGAAGTTAAAACTGCACTCTTCCAAATGTTTCCCACGAAGGCCCCCGGGCCGGATGGGTACCCAGCCCACTTCTTTCAAAGACACTGGGACATATGTGGGGCCTCGGTCACCAATGCAGTTCTTGGTATTCTAAGGGGTGAAGAAAGTCCCGCATGCATAAATGATACTTTGCTGGTTTTAATACCAAAGATAGCAAATCCAACACTTTTGACTCAGTTCTGACCCATCAGCCTTTCTAATGTATTTTACAAAATAGCATCGAAGGTACTTTCAAACCGTCTCAAAGTGATCTTACCTGATATCATATAAGAGGAGCAATCGGCCTTTGTTCCGGGGAGGCTCATCACAGACAACATAATCTCAGCCTATGAGTGTCTACATTTTATGAAGAGAAACCGGTCGAAGAATAACAGTTTTTGTGCATTGAAGTTAGATATGATGAAGGCTTATGACAGAGTTGAGTGGAGTTACCTCAAAGCCATTATGGAGAAACTAGGGTTTGCAGCACCATGGGTCTCCATCATTATGAACATGGTATCTTCAGTCTATGAGTGTCTACATTTTATGAAGAGAAACCGGTCGAAGAATAACCGTTTTTGTGCATTGAAGTTAGATATGATGAAGGCTTATGATAGAGTTGAGTGGAGTTACCTCAAAGCCATTATGGAGAAACTAGGGTTTGCAGCACCATGGGTCTCCATCATTATGAACATGGTATCTTCAGTCTCTTTATCAATTTTATTTAATGGCTTGAAACTGGAGGAGTTCAAACCCTCCAGAGGTATTCAGCAGGGAGATCCTATTTCTCCATACCTGTTCTTGTTGGCAGCAGGGGGCCTTTCGTGCCTTTTGAAATCACAAAACCAGTCATCCCAGCTTGGCGGAATTAAGGTGGCACCGACGATACCGTCAGTAAACCACCTATTATTCGCGGATGACAGTCTGCTGTTTTTAGGGCAAGTGTTAATGGAGCTGAAGAGGTATCAAACCTACTGGAGACCTACTGTGCGGCATCGGGACAGAGAATAAACAGAGAGAAATCCTCTATATTTTTCAGCAAGGGGTGCCCGGAAATTGTAAGATCGGCAGTGAAAGGCCATCTTCATGTTCCCAATGAATCGTTGAGTGACAAATATTTGGGGTTACCTACGGATGTAGGACACTCCAAAAAGGGGACTTTCAAATATTTAAGTGATAGAATTTGGGAGAAGGTAAAAGGATGGATGGGCAAACTACTGTCGGCAGGAGGGAAGGATGTGCTAATTAAGTCCGTCGCCCAGGCTATACCTGTTTTTTCAATGTCATGTTTCAAACTCCCAGGAGGCTGTGTGAGAACATAAGTGCCATTATTCAAAAAAATTGGTGGGGTTGCAAACAGGGTAAACGAAAACCAGCATGGGTATCTTGGGAGGTGATGACAAGACCTAAGTATCTGGGAGGTTTGGGCTTCAGAGATCTTGAGCTATTTAACTTGGCTTTACTGGCGCGACAGGCGTGGAGACTTCTTCAGGAGCCAACCTCCCTGAGTGCGAGGATTTTGAAGGCTTCTTATTATCCTAATGGAATCATCCTCTCGGCAGAATTGGTATCTAGGCCATCATAAATTTGGAGAGCAATATTGGAAGGAAGGGATATTATGAAGCAAGGAATCATTAGCAGAATTGGCAATGGCCAGAGTATAGATATATGGTCAGACAACTGGATACCGAAGAAGGCCTCACGTCGACCGATCTTATCGCTGGTTGCTAACCCACCACGCATGGTGCATGAGCTACTCCTTCCAGCGTTGGCGTCCTGGAATGAAGATCTAGTGAGGAGTGTATTTTTGCCAGTTGATGCGGGCGAAATCCTAAAAATACCTGTATGCATGCGAGATGTTCCTGACTCATGGGCATGGTATCCGGATAAGAAAGGTAATTTCTCGGTTAGCTCAGTCAACCGAATGATCATCAGCACAAAGATAGAAAGGGAGAGTTGGTTAGAAGGGCGCGCGGGCCCCTCAAAAACCTCATCAGAAGAGAAGGCTTAGAGCTCTCTCTGGAAGCTGCAAGTTCCGTCCAAAGTTCGAGTGTTCTTATGGAGGCTGGCACGGCATTCATTACCGACAACGGATGTTCTTCGAAACAGAAACATGTCAGTGCAAGATGCATGTCCTCTGTGCGGAGGGGAAGATTCATGGAGACACGCTCTTGTCTCTTGCACTATGGCAAGATGTACACAAGAGAATACCTCGGCTCTTCGGCTGTTGTGTTCAGTGGCATCACGGATCCTTTGATCCTTGAAGTTTATGCGTGCAAAGAGGCAATGGCCTTGGCAGAAGACCTCAACTCCGGAAGCAGAGGACCACATGCAGCGATTCTACATGAAATATCAGAACGGATGAGTCTTTTTCTTTCTTGCAATTTTGTTTTTGAACGTAGAAATTTTAATTTCGAGGCTCATGATCTCTTCAAGTTTGCTAGTAGTCTTTCGGTTGGTCGTCATGTATGGTTGGGCATGCCTCACGACCTTAACCTTGTACCCACAAACATTTTGTTGGTTTAAATAAAGACCGGCGAGAATTCTAAAAAAAATCAGAAAACTAAAAGAAATATAGAGTTTCAGTACTGTGCCCACAAGTAGCAGAGGCCACGCCACATCCTCTACCGGCCAGGCAGCCGCTGCTGCAACCGCCGTCGACGAGCGGAGCGGCAGCGCACCCCACCTCCCCTGCCCACCCGGCCGCGGCGCCGCATTTTCTTCCCGTCCGGTACTAGCCACGCCCCATCTTCTCCCCGATCCAGCAGCAGCCACATTTCCCCATCTTCTCCCCTGTCCAGCAGCTAGCACCCATGCGTCGCCGTCCGGCCGTCCGGCCGCCGCGTCGGACCTCCTCGCCCGCATCTGCCGCGGCGAGCCGGCGCGCTCGTCCCTACCCCTCGACCTCGAGTGGTAGGCCAACATTCCTCCATCCGGCCGCCGCGTCGCAGCTTCCCCCATCCGGCAGATGCGGCGTCGCCTCCGCTCCGTCCACGTCCGGCAGCGGCAGCCACGCCCCTGTCCCCGCGCGCACTGTTTCCCACGCATGGCGAGCGGGCGGCGGCCGAAGGGATTTGGGGGTTTCTCCGTTCGCGTGCAGCGGTGGTTGGGATTTGGGGATTTCTCCTTCCGTGCGTCTCTGCACCCTCCTCCTCCTCCTCCTCCCCCACGCCGTGCTCCAACGGCGCCACCTCTGATGGCCGAGGAGCATCCTGCAGATGCAACACCTCGGATGGCCGAGCAGCACAATGCGGCCATCATCACCAGTCCACTGCACGACGACGATCTGCTCGAGAGGATCCTGATCAGCCTCCCCCGCGCCGTGCCCGTCTCCGGCCGCTGGTGCCGCGTCGGGCTTCCTCAAACGCTTCCGTTTCAGCCACCCGTCGTCGCCCCTCGTCGGCGTATTCGTGGACAACAAAAACGAGCGCATCCCCCGCTTCCACACCGGCATCACCACCGGCAACCCCGGCATCGCCTCACCCGCCTTGACGATCTCTGTACAGGGTGGTCAGGGTGGGCCGCGGCCCACACTGGGATTTTGAATGTGCTTTATATACCTACTAGTAAATTGTACGTGCTTTGCACGTCATTTAAATACGTGTGCAAAGTTCAATTCATGGATACACGGCTTGCTCCCTTCAGACATGGCACCTTCGCATGTAAGGCTTCATCAAGTTCATTATTGTAGCCATTCTGTTTTGTATATATGTTGCCTGAAAATAAGGGTTCAGTCCTGTATATAAAGGTTTACATGCTTAGTATTAATATCTCGTACTAAGCTTACTTCTTGAAAACTTCCAACTTCTCCCTGACGCGATTAGTGCACGCGTTGCAGACGCTCTGCCAGTGTGCGTACCTTACCAGTTACATGCATGAATGGATAACCTTAGGCAAGTGAAACTTTTCCTACATTGTATATAGTGATGGTTCTAGAAACCAGTGGTACGTTCATTGGTACTGTAGCTGCGAATCCTGCAATTTTCAACCATCCGATTGACTCTATCAACGGCTCACATTGCTTTTTGGTTTTGAGATCCAAACATTTAAAACTTGTACACTATAGAGTAGTATAGATATCTATAATTGGGCCTGAGAGGAAAAAACAGCCCAGTAACTTATCCAGGGACGAACGCATCACGGCCTGTCCAAGCAGAACCCTCGTCTCGCCCGGTCGCCCCCCTCGCTCAGCGACTCCTCTGCGGCTCTGCTCGACCAAGACACCCAGCCGTCGCGGCTTCGCCGGTCGCCGGCCGGAGCCCGGAGTTCAGCCGTCCAGGAGATGCCCGCCTCCCCTCTTCCCGGCTTCCTGCCCGGCCGCCCGGTCCAGCCGCGCCCCTGCAGACTGCGGTCCCGGCGTCCCGCATCCTCTTTCTGGCGCCCCGCCGGCCCGTCCGCCCCCCTTCAAAGCCCCACCACGGCGGCAAACCCCTGGCCGATTTAAGGTACCCAAATGCCTCAATTTCAGACTTAGGTTTGCTTTTTTTTGCCCCAATTTCATGTACATTTAAGGCTTAAATTTTGCCTCAATTATTTCATTATAGTTGTCTTGAATGAAGCCAACTATCATTTCTTCCTCAATTACTTTCATTCTTTTTTTTTGCATAATCAATTACTTTCATTCTGCACATAATGCCTCAATTTACTTGTGTATTGTGTATTGATAGAAAGTAATTTTTGTTACAGAATTAGTGAAGAATGAAGAGGGCCGGAGACATTGTTTCTCTTTTTCAAAGAGAAGTTATTAAGATAGGGAAGAAGAAGAAGGCAGGGACTATGCCGGATGTGGCCCAAGAGCAAACCCGAGAACTTTTGTGTACGCATGTTGTGATTGAAGAGCAAACTAGATGGTTGATAGTCTTTTGGATGATTGCCTAGTCACGTACATTGAGAGGGACGTTTTCTCCCAGATGAATGAAGATGATATAATTGATACCTTCGTGGCAATGCAAGAGCGTAGGCCAGAAAAATAGTCTTTTTGAACTCGTCAAGGTATGCACTATGGTCTAGGTAGTATTTACTATGTAGGCTTCTTTATGCAAAATTAGAATTTAATTGAGAATTTTACAGTGTTCATAAGACCATATTGCTTTATGATATTGATAATTAGCTAGCACGTTCATATAACATATTGCTTATGAAAAAAAAATTGGGGGGCGGACCACCCTGGTGTCAAATGCTAGCTCCACCACTGCCTCCAGGACTGCTGCAATGGCCACCTCCTCCTCTCCGGATCCGACGGTTCACTGTGCATCTATGACCCGCTCTCCGAGCGGCGTGTGCCCATCGGCCCGCGCACGCATCTTGACCAGCGCTGGAAGTGCCTCGGCGACTGCTTGCTTGACGGCCTTGCCCGCCATATGGTCTCCGTGGAGCAACGCGGCCAACAGACGCATGCCGAGGAGTCCTTGCAGTGGCAGAGCAACTCCAGATTCAATGTACGAGCCGTTGAGTATAACTCCGGCACGCTTGAGTGGCGTGTCCACCCACCCACAGACTGGGTGGACGAAGGTTCAGTTGACGAAATTGCAATTCAAGGCAATGTATGCAGCCGGCCACATATTCTGGGAAACTGATGTCGCCAGATTGCTGGTGCTTGACACGAGCACCATGGAGTCCTCAGAGCACGGTGTCCCATGGGAGATAGTCTCTACCAGTTGGGCCATCGGAGAGCTCCGAGGCGGCAAGGGCTGCCTCGTGTGCCTCCAAGGCCTCAATAGCTCCTTCGGCAAAGATGGCCTCATAGTGGAGGAACCTCTCCGCCTGGAAGTCTGGGCACTAAAGAAGGAGGAGGAGGATAAGCAAGGTAAATTTTGTTGCAAGTGCGAGAAGGGTGTCCGGGTGAGCGAGATGCTCCCGGAGGACGCTCGCTCGTGTGTGTAGAGTCCACAAGGTCATCAACGTCTAATGAGTAAGCGTTTAACTCTCCCTACTTTCATTTGTATCAAACATAAATTGCAGTTCAGGCTGGTGACATGTATCTTCTCTTGTACATTTATAGAGACAAAGTGTTCAGATTCCTAGCAAGAACATGGATGGCCGCGAAGGCGCCTCTTCTGGTGGATCGGAATCTGGTAATACTCAATGTAGCTCAGTTCGAAATAGGGGTGGTTTGGTACAGTCAAAATACATGATACAGAAATATATAGAGGGGAAAATTTCAGAGCCTGTGTCCCTTGAGTCCTTGACCCATGTTACCTGTATGTGCGCTCCTCCTCTAATTCACTCTATACATTGCAGCATCTCTCCAAAGTCAACTTCAGGTGGAATCCCCTAATGTCAGTGGATCTAGTTGTATTGAGGATGCGTCATGTGATGATGATAACCAGCGTGCATTGGCGTCTCTGGGTATTGGAGATGCAGTACACACAGATGCAACAACAGCAGCAGCCATCAATGCCGTAGATTCTCATGCCAACGGTACCACAAAGACATACCTATTTTTGAAAAAATAAATCTACATACTTCAGATTTATTTTCCTTATAATCTCTACTTATCTGCAGAAGAAGCAACTGGTGGCTGGGCATCTGACGGAAGAACAAAGCTAACTACAACTCTTGAGAAAGTAGCACAAGGTACAATCTGATATCTGTCCCAGTTCTGAACAAAAGAATTCACTAAATCCTTCAATTTCAAATTGCAATTGCACTTCCAGCAATTTGTCAGTCTCATCACAGTCGGGTCCCAACCTTGTCTCCAATGTAGGATGGAGAAAGGATGTTCCTTATTTTATTTTATTTGTGATGAGGGAAAGACAACATATATTAGATGTTCCTTATGTTTGTGTTGTGCCTGAAATAGATTCAAGTATATAACATTGTTTCGTACTGCAGAAGTACACATCAGCCAGACTCCTTTGAGTTCAGAGCAACATGATATTGGTGAGAAATCAAGTCAAGATCTGCATGGTGGTAGTGCTAGGATTCAGCCCAATGGAAAAGGACCCGTGTCATGATGAACTGACTCTGCAAACGGCTGGTGTTTTCCCTTCTGGAAGCTGTGACGGGGATATTCTAGAAGATAAATCTGAAACCGACAACCTGACAAAGAATACTAGAGAAGATACTGAAATGTTGGAGCAACAGAATAGTGATAAGGCTAACATACAAGTCAGTTGCGCCAACAAAATGAGTGAACTGCTCTATGATGATAATAACACCTTGGAGAAGAATACAATCTGTGGTGGGAAGGTTACTGTAGAGTGCCACTTGGCCTTGTTACACAATAAAAGTTCAGAAGCTAGGAGTAACGCCATTTCATCTCCAATGCAGAAGGTATTACTAGCACATTGGCACACACAACTGCACGTGCAACATCATTATTCTCTTAGATATACATTTTTATATATGTAGTTCTATTTTTTTTTACCAAAAAAGTGATTATAAGTGAGCCAAAAACATAATTATAATATCCTCACTGGTTACATTTTGAATATTTTTTGGTTGCTTTGATTATAACCAGTGGAGAACCAATAAAATTCTAATAGTTTTTGGGAAATTATATGAAAAGCGTAATATTTAACATAAAATTTCGTAACAACTGAAATTCTGTTAATCAATACAATTGAACATATATAGCCACTGATATATGTGGCCAATGAAACACTAGCATTTTTGTTCTTCTATAAACTTCACATAATATTCATCTGATTTTTATGGGATCAATCAAACAGCCTTCTTTTTACTTGTTTTGGTATTTCGTATTTACTTTTCTTGTTCTCATTTGTATTTTTGTATTATGCTCTGTCCTCTCCCTGCTTTCTTCAACCCCGTGGCCACATGCCGATTTCTAGAGGCTACAGCATGGTTTTCGAGTCGCGACTCATGCGAGTCGCTCTGGGGGAGCGACTCGGAAGAAGTCGAGCCTGCGTTGTGACTAGTCGTGACTCAGAGTCGCCAGTCGACACTAAGCTTAGTCGACCATATTTTTGCGACTCATAGACTAGTCGAGCGACTCGAAATCCATGGGCTACAGCCTCCACATTGGTGTCATTTGTATCTCTTTACAGTTCTGTTCTCCATCATATTTGTTTAGAAAAATATCAATTGTGAAACAAACTATCAATATTGTTCAAATAGTGCCATGATTGTCATAACAAAAAGTACACTTGTTAAAGAAGAGCTTGGTCAGCTTTAAAGTCTACAATCTTATGTACATCTATTATTTAAAGTTTGTCAAGAATAATAATCTTATGTAAATGGTAGCGTGTAACTTCACTTGTATTATTTCAAAGTGAACTTTACTTTGGATATGGGATTACGATTGCTCACATATATGTACATCCTTTTAAAATGTTGCAGAGGCCCTTTGCGTGCCAGAGCCATGTAAATGGTTGCACCATGAGCTATGACAGTAAGAACAATTTAGCCAAGCCTTTTAGGGAAGTCCATGAGCCGAAGAAACGTTTCGCATGGAGATTCGCTGGGTGTCGCGAGGAGTTTTCTTCAAAGAATGAAAGGAAGATTCATGAGGGATCTAGTGCTCACGTCGAGGTCAACACAAAGCAGCCATCCCATACCACATAGTTTACCTCCTGTACCCATGCCTTTCTCTTTCAGAAGTTTATCAGACACACACCAACCGCTTGCCATTTTGTAGCTTTCCACCAATAGGATTAATTGTGTCAGCACCTCTCCTGCCGGTGGACCAGAAGCCCATGAAGAGCCCAGGCCCACACAAGTGGTGGGCCTTCGCACAAGCAACTGACCACGTAAACCGAACAAGCTAGTAAGTGGAGACGACTGGGTCATTTGATAAGGACGGTTTAAGAAGCTCACAGTGCCAGGAGGAAAGTCATCGAAGATCAATCACGGATCATAGTTTATCTAGGCACTCAACCCTAATTAAGCCCCCCAATTCTTGATTCTTCTATTCCGCACAATTGTGCTTGTATAAGCTTGTAACCTGAATCCAGCGTATTTCCTGAACCCTGTCTAGTGAATTCAGTGAGTGAACTAGAGCCCAGTTAACAAAATGCCACTTCAAGGACTGCAGCACGACATTTACAACGGTGGTGTATTTGCATTCTTACATGTTTATCTTCTTTCCCTTTCAAGGATTTGTTTCTCCGCAATTTACTGCAAAACTGTTTTTTTTTTCATTCTCGGCAACTTTGAATTTCAGAGACATAAATGTACCAAGCATTACAAGGAACAACATGAGCAGGGGAGAAGAAAGGACATATATATCAACAGAGAGCCTTACACATATGCGCTGGAGACACAGCATTGCAGTCTGCACAAGTCTGAATCTTCTGTGCTTGTGCAGTATTTTTTGCACATGTTCTCTGGATACAGTTGCAGCAGTGTTAAGGGTGAGTTTTTGTGTGTGTGTGTGTGTGTGTGTAACCTGGCATAAATTATGATGTGTAGTGGTTATGTTTAGAGCATGGCTCTAATTCTTCTTCTAGATGCAGATTCTGTTCACTGTGCTGTGTTTTTGCACAAACCACAAACTGAAGCAGATCGATGTTCAGAGTTGATATGGCCCCTTTCCTGAACAAAATTAACTTTTTTGTTGAGGGAAACTAAACCTTTATTTAAACAAAGTTCTCAGAGATTTCTTGTGTGCGGCCCCAGTTTTTTTTTCTTTTCAGTTTCCCATGTCCTGAAACTTCCAGAACCGCCCAGCATTTTGCATATCTCCAACAAGTTTACAAGCCTGATTAGTTTTAATTTAGGAATATGTCCGCAAGCCTGATTAGTTTAATTTTGTAGCTTTCGTCCTCTCCCACTAATCTGATAATTTGCTAGACTATTTCTTGTACTAGGTTCTAATGTAACATGAACTGATTTCTTTTGGATCCTGTAGATTCTGCAGGCATTTCAATATCTTAAGACAGGTTAGCATCACAAGTTGTTGCCTGTACTGTAGTGAAACAACATTTAATGATCTAGGCACTGCATAATTGTTATACATTCATATTGCAAGCTCCCATATCTTAGAACAGCTGCAGGATGTCAAGGACAAGGATGTGGCTCTGCCACTGAACAAGCCTAGCAGCAACCGGAGCTTGACTGGTTCGAGAAATTTGGCGCCAGTCCACGTCGAGTTGGCTACATCATAACACGGCACCGCAAAGATGTTCAGTTGACTGTTGCAGGTGTAATATGTCAGGTTCTTGGTAAGGGTGACCAGTGAAGGGTAAGTATGCATAATCTTTGGTTACATTCGCAGCTTCTAGCCTCTGGGCCATGCACAGGTTGTATCGATCCAGTTACAGGAGTGTATGTGGTGATCGTTTTGTATATGGCTGGAATTATATGAAGTAGTATGCTGAGTTTAACACTGTAGCGTTGCTTAATTACATCAAGTTGGTATTATCATCGTGGATTGTAGGATCGATCAATGTTCAGAATTAATATGGTTCTGCTACTAGTGTTCATTGACTGTCAGCACATTGCTCTTCTGAAACGCAAGTGGACGAACTGTTAAATAGTTTCCTGTGCACCTGTGACGTAGTTTCCCGGCACATTCATCCATGTTTTGGATTTTACCACAGTATTTTATACCTCCTGGCCTTGGTTGGTCAGAGTCTCTAATTTCCTACATGTTTGCATGTTTTGTTACAATTTAGTGAGGTAATTAATGAGAAGTGGATTCAGGTATGATCTATACTTTCATGGCAAATCCCGAACCTCTTTTAAGTCATATGTTTGCACTAAGTTTTTTTAGTTTGTGTCCCAACATATTTTCCTAATTTTATCTTATTGGACAGGTGATATTTGCATAAATCCATCATTGTTCTCAATTATTATTTAAAAAATGGCCACTCATCTTCCTATAGTTCAAGTCCCTTAATCCGTTCCTTGTCCAAGTAGATGCTTGTAGTTGAACCACTCTGATATACAGTATTACTGAATACTTGCTTGTAGTTGTAGATGCTTATGTAAATATAATATCCTGTCGATGTATTTGCGTAATCTTGGATACTTTTGTGTTGGTTACAAGGAAACAAATGAGATTAGAAAACCGTGCGACAATTTTTTTTTGTTACTGATTAGAAATGTGACAAGGTCTGTCCTACTATTGCACAGACGACAAACTGAAGCAGGTCGATGTTCAGAGTTGATACGGCTCTTTTCGTGAAAATATTACGTGGACAAACTTTTTGCAAAGTTCCGAACCACCCAGCACTCTACACCTCTTGGAGAGTCCTTGGTTGGTCTGAACCTGAGCCTGCGGTGACCTTCTGACAGGTTGACAAGTTATTATGGCAGCCGAGAGGGGCACTCAATGAGAGTTAGTAGTTGGATTATGGTCGCAAGCCTGATCGATCAGTCTATCTTGTTGATCAAACTGCCACAGCATATTCCTCTTCTTGAATTTTTCAAATTTTGTTCTGGTATCTTTCTTCATTCATTACTACGTATCTTGACATTTTTTTTCCTTTATTCAACAAGAGGATGTACCCTCCGACCTCTGTATCCAGCAATGCACATAGCTGGTTAAGCTTATGAGTTTATGACCAGTGAACTCTTTCAGCTTTTATTTTGTACTCCCTCCGTCCTGAAATGTAAGACGTTTTTTGATACTATCATAATATCAAAAAACGTTTTACATCTCAAGACGGAGGGAGTATTTTTGAAGCTTGGGTTCTCCGGGTAAATCGGGATAATTTGCTCAACTGTTTCACTGCAAGTGTGAGACGAAAGAACATTGAACTGATGCGGTCGCTCAAGCAGATGGACTCTCTGTCAGTAGTTGATTGCCTGTTTTGTAGCTGCAAGAGATCTACTTAGGCTGCATGTCCAACATGTACTCCCTCTATCCCATCTTTCCCTAATAATAAAACATGGATTGACTCCGTGGGTTCACCGTCACAATACTACATGGTCTACTGGATCGCCACAAGCACGTGTTGCAGTGTAAAGAGGTCAGCAGGTACATTTTCCTTTTTTCTCGAATAGGCACAAGTATGCATACTATATATTAAAGAAGAAGATGGGTATAGAACCCCTTCCCTTCACGTTGGTGAGTACATGTTAGAAGTTACACGAGATCCAACTCCACTGGTACAAAGCAACTAAACTACTCTCACGCCATCGCCCACCTAGCTAGCGCCCCAAACAAGGCTTCCACGTTTTATTCTAGTAGTCCCGCTTGCCTCCAAAGTCCGGCCCTTGTCAGATACTCCTTCCGTTTCAAAATAGATAACTCTATTTTGTACTAATTTAGTATAAAATAAAGTCATCTACATCTAAAAAAAAAGTAGTCATTTATTTTAAAACGGAGGGAGCACGTATATGGCCGCGCGTGCGCGTGGCGCCCAAGAATCTGGTTACTGGACGACAAATTTGCTTACTGTCCGTTAGTCGCTTATATCTCGCCACCCACTATAAACACATGTATCAAAACTTTTGAATATAAACGTCCGTGTAATGTTAAATGGCCATGGCAACTCTCATAGAACAAGAAACTAGTCGTGGTGTTGTGTTAAGGGGAGGAGATCTCTTCACTACTGCATGGTGCAATGGTGCCGATGACATGTGGGCGTAGAGGTCCACACGACAGCGATCGTACTGTGCTTTTGCAGATGATGTCCCAAGTCCCACCCTCGTGGTAGTACATGCCATCCATAACAACTAGTCAAGGGTTCGAATACCCAATTTGCACCTTTTGCATATTCTGTAAGATAAAAGTATGGGTTTGTCTAGAACTCAGTCGACTTAGACTTCGTGAAGTCTAAGTCGCATGACGTCATCGTATAAAAGTTGATTGAATGTGACTCCGTTCCTTGTTCTGTGTTCGCTACAGACCACATGGGCTTTTGTTTAGCTGGAGACCACATGGGCTTTTGTTCGGTTGTGTTGCACTCATCCATCGTTGTGTGTTTTTTTTATTTAGCCACCTAATACATGCATTGCTACACAGTGTAATGGAGCTCCGATTTTGTGGCTAGCTTCGCTCATGTTCCGCTCCTTGCATTCGTGTCATCTTGTTACACCTTTTCTTTTATTATTTAAAATTATTTTATATTTAAAAAAGGAAAGATTTTTTTAATGTAACAAAGAAATAAAAAACAAAAATAAAGAAGAAGACAATTAATTTAGTTGGGTGCAAACAAAGGATATACAACTATGTGCTGTCAACTAGCGTGCAAATGGATATCAATATTATTTTCGAAGGGAAAAGATAAATTACCCCGTTGTTGTTGCATTAGGCGCCATGCAATTGCAATCGGATTGCAACAGTTGTAGTTGCATGTCTACCGGTGGGCCTGCAACTAGCTGACAACCCCCTACCAACCCAGTTGCAGCCGCGTTGTACATCATGCAGTTGCAATCGGCTTTCAACACTTGCAATTGCAACTCTATTGATGGACATGCAAATGGCCGACAACCCCTATCAACCCACTGAAGTCGAGTTGCAACTAGCTGACGAAGCCCCATACCAGCACAGTTGCAGCCACGTTGGGGGCTATGCACTTCAATCAGGTTGCAACACTTGCAGTTGCATGTCTATCAAAGGACATGCAACTAGCCGATAACCTCATAAAAGCATAGTTGCATCCACGTTGGGCGCCATGCAGTTGCAGCCGGGTTGCAACACTTGCAGTTGCATGTCTAGCAAAGGACATGCAACTAGCCGACAACACCATAAAAGCACAGTTGCATCTGCGTTGGGGGCCATGCAGTTGCAGCCGGGTTGCAACACTTGCAGCTGCATGTCTACCAGTGGACATGCAACTAGCCGACAAGCCCCTACAAGCCCAATTGCAGCCGCGTTGGGGGCCATGCAGTTGCAGCCGGGTTGTAACACCTGCAGTTGTATGTCTAGTGGTGGACATCAAACTAGCCGACAACCCCCCTACAAACCCAGTTGCATTCACGTTGGGGGCCATGCAGTTGCAGCCGGGTTTTAACACTTACAATTGCATGTCTAGTGATGGACATCAAACTAGCCAACAATCCCCTACAAGCCCAGTTGCAATCGCATTGGGGACCATCCAGTTGAAAAAAAGGCAACAATGTACTAGGCCATCAACAGAACACACATGTCAACCACACACAAAACTTGATGTCCAAAATCCACAGCTACCAAAACGAATGAGATCTAACTAATTCTCTATTGACAGAGAAAATGACAAATAAAAAATAGCCCAAGAAAAAAAATCGAAAGAAGAAAACAAAAGAATGGACTTTGAAGAAAAGAAAAAAGAAAAAAATAAATGAAATGAAAATAAAAAAGAAAGAAAAGAAAATAAAAATAAGGGAAAACAAACACCTGATGACTCAAAATCCCCCATAAAAAACAGGATAGAGGGGACAAAAAAGGCTGCACTGCAAAAATAACCGGGATACAACATAAGAAGTCTACAACCCTATCCCACCTGTGTTAAAAAAGAGAGAAGACAACTTGTGATGTGCACCGCTCGCGTGACGCAACTAAGTGTCACGTGAACAAATCCATGAATCGCAACGTGTTTATTTCAGACGACGAAGGACGTGAATGGGACATAATTATTTTCAGAAAACTAGAACAGTATGGAACAGAAAAACAAAAAACTAAAATAAAGAAACAAGAAAAAATAATTACGAGAAAAGATGAAGAAAAAACTATAAAAAAAAGGGACAAACATATGAATTGGGGAAAATGCAACATAAAAATGCAAAATAACTAGGCAAAAAAACTAACAAAAAATGGAGACAAGTACAAATAAAAAAATTGGATTGGTTGGTTTCGAAACATATGGAGATGTAGCCATGTGAAGGAGACACACTGGATTGGGGATGTGGCCAGATGCCAAGCCCACCACGCATACCTGCACCCTCCACCAGAAAAAAAAGAAAGAAGAAACACTAAAAGAGGCCGGCTGTATCCCTACAGGGCCTATTTGACAAGAAACAAACATCATGCAACGTTCTTGAAGCACCTGATGATCTAACGACAGGGGAGGGTCGACTGAGACTTTGTAAAAGTATGGCACCGTTGAGAAAAGAAGACCTCGGCATCTCGTTGTAGACGCGGCGGGAAATGGCGACTACTCTGCGCCAGCGCACCGGCGCAATCGATTCGGCCGGACACCGCGCGGCCGTTTGATTAGATTATATTTAACCGTCAGATCCCGAATCATTTTCTCCTAATAAAGCGCATCCAGCAAAGGAAAAAAACAAAGCAGCGCCGCCGCCAAGACTCGTCATGGATACCAATGTAGTAGCAAACCTTGAAGAACCGCCGCCCGTCGCCACCCTCGCTACCCTTGCCGTCGGTCACCACCGGTCGCCGCCCTCGCGGCCGCTCGCCGCCCTCGCTGCCCTTGCCGTCGGTCACCACCGGTCGCGGCCGGCGTTTCTCGCCAGCTCCATGCATGCAACAACATGCACTTGTGGTTGCAGCTCCGGGGGAGATGGCTGCAGGTCCGGTGATGCTAGCCGCCGGGTCGCAGCACTTGTCATTCAGCTCGTGATGTACCTCCCCGTGTGCCCGTCCGAGGCTCTTGCTGGTTCCAACAAACAACAATGCCGATTGTAGCAAAAAAGTTTATTGCTTCCAGCAAAAAAAGCTTACCGCTGCCGCCCGATGTCGTCATTGTAGCAAAAATGTTAACTGGATGTAGCTTTTGTGGTTGCTGGTAGCAGCAAAAAAATGACGTGGTTGTAGCAAAAACAAAATAAACATCGGCCAGCCATTGTGTATGGTGGTAACAAATCCTGTAGCCGGTGGTAGCAAAAAACTTTATAGTTTGCAGCAAAAAACATTGTCGCCCGTCGTCGAGATTGCGTCATCTTCGCGAATTATGTCGCAAAAAAATGTTGTCGCCGGTAGTAGCAAATGAAGCTGCCGGTAGTAGCAAAACAAGACACGGGTTCCAGCAAAAAAATCAGTGACAAAACCTGTTGTTGGTTCTAACAAAAATAATGTCGGTTGTAACATCCCTCGCCACCGTATGTAGCATCTCCCACGGCCGGTTGCAGCACTCCATAAAAAAAAGGAAGAAGCTGTGTATGGACGCATCCATCACGACTGCTGCATCCATGGTTGAAACTTTTTCTGTCAACGTTTGCAGCTTTTTCCTTTTCATAGTGCTTGTTGAAGCTTTTTTCATCTACGGGTGGAAGCTATTTCTGTCAATGGTTTTAGCACTGACTGGCCCCTAGCTTTCGCCATCTCCGGTCGAAACTTTTCAATGATCGGTTGTAGCTTTTTGAGGTGCCGGTTGCAGCTTTGTGGGGTTGCACAGAATTGATTGTAGCACCATGCAGCAAAAAATCAACGCTGGTTCCAGCAAAATTTACCACCGGTTTCAGCAAAAAAATCTCAACAGTTGTAGCGGGGAGCAGTTTGAGATGCGTGGGACTGGGGAGGTAAGGGGAGAGGAAGAAGCGGCAAGGTCAAAGGAAAAAAAAGCAAAAAAAAAATGTAGCATGAAAGAGATAAAGAAAGCGCTCGAGGCCCACCAAACGCATGTGCTGGCCTGTTCCCGCCAAGAGCGAGCGAGCGAGCGGGCGACCGGCCGAGCGCTCGGCCGGTCGTCCGTAGGGAAACGTTTCCCGCGGGAAATATGGCGCTCTGCTCGATCCGAGTCCGTCCTCCGGGACGCGTTCAGGAGGAAATTAACACTGTGTGGCTACAATCGTGACTATGCGAGCTTCTCGTGGGTTGTGGCGCCCTTTGCTAGCGATCAGGTAGAAATTTTTCTTTGAGAGAAATCTGTAGGTAGCAAGTGACCTTGTAGGCTTCTATTGTTTGGAGCACATGTTGTGTATTTTTGGATCATGCCCACGAAGCTTTACGGAAAATCTTGAGAAAAAAAAAAAGCAACCGACAACAGAAATCCCACCCTAAAAAAATAAATAAATAATCAGAAATCCCTATCTCTCCCGGCCCACCACGCCGCCGCCGCCACCGCCACCAGGCGTCTCGATGGCATCGACGAGGAGGACGAGCAAGTCTGCGGTTGATCGACGAACCTTTTTTCATACCACGGCGCACACCACCGGCCCCGGTTACCTGGAAGAAGAAGACCCAGACGATCTCCTTGATCGGCAAGAGGAAGAGGGCGTGGAGGTTGCTGAACCCCATGACCAGCCGGCGTCCATGTCCATGTGTGCGTTCTTTACTCTTCCTTTCTTCATATTCAACACATACATATCGGTTAGCTGTTGATCAATCATCATCTCAGGTTGGATTCGCCCCTCGCGTCGCCCCCGCGGGCGACCCGGGAGGAAAACCCTAGCCGCCGCCCCTCGAGTCTCCTCCTCCTCTCCCCCTCCTCGCCGCCGTCCATAGCGCCGCAGGGCGAAGCCTGGCCGGCTGGGCGGCGGCGGAGCTTCTCCCTATCCTCTCCGTCTTGGCTGGCGCGAGACAGCGGGATCCAGAGGAACGCCGGGCGAACGTGAGGTCCGGCGGCGCGGCGGGCGGGTCTCCCATCGGCGTCGTACGCGGCGCGGCGGTGGCGACCTGCGTGTCGTGAGGTGGTGACTGCGTTGGCCTGACCGGTGGTCGCGGGTGCCGCCGAATCCAGATCGGATCCATCCGGATCCTTTCTTCGGACTCCGTCGGCCGCCGCGGTGTGGTGATGATCGTCGCTGGCCACGTCGGATCGTTGGATTCGGCGTCTGGAGATCTACAAGGAGTTCTTCTGGATCCTCCTTTCTGGTGGGTTGAGCCCCATGGCTCTTTCATCTTCGCGGGTTTCGGATCGTGGCTTGCCGGATCCGGAGTACACGGAGGTTTGGTGGCATATGATGGGGACCGGAGGAAACTTTGGTCGGCATGTTCGGCCCGGCATCGGCGACGTCACTTGACGCCGTTACCCTTCCCGAAGACGAAAGTCCAAAATTCAGTCTGGATTGGGCGGCGCGGCGGCGGCCTGCGCGTCATATCCTCCATGGAGGCGCCGTCTTGGGAGGAACTACTATTCGGGGGAGAGATGTTGTGGATGGTGGGCTCCGAGTAGCTCCAGCAATGGCGATGGTGTGAAGGTTGCCAGGTGGTGCGGCGTTGTATCTACCGCGTCATTGACGACGAGTGGTGGCGGCATGGTGCAGCTGAATATCGACGATGGATGCGGCTGGATGGACGCGCGCAGGGTGGTTGAGCTGTCTGGCGCCATGGTGGCGTCGACGGCAGGCCTGGCAAGGTCTGTGCGTCAGGACCTGCTCTGGAGATGGATCAGTGGAAGAAGGTGGCGGCAACCTCGGTGAGTGCGCCGGATCGGCGTGTGACCCAGTCCCGATATGTGGCTAGGATGGGCCATCCGACATTAGATGTTAGGATTTGGTGCGATGTCTATTTGGTATTAGGCTCGGACATTCGGCACCACTGCATCAAGGGGGTAGGAGTAGCGACAGATGTTGCCTAGATGGTTGCTTCAGGCTTACTGATATACTACTTTGTAAGGTCTTTCGTGCTTAATAATTAATAAAGTGGCCGTATGCATCATCTAGATGCAGAGACCGGGGGTGCATCCTTTTTTTAAAAAAAAAAATCTATCTACTGTAAATAACTGCGCAGCAGATTCAGGTCCATGTGAAATCGCCTGGCGTGCCTTAGACCTCATGTTCCTCTCGGGACTATGTACTCGAACAGATTGACGTGAACGGACAAGACTGGAGGGCGGCGAATCTACTACGGATAACGAGATCATTACCAAAATAGAATAGGCACGGTGGGTAGTTCTGAGTAGTCCGCATGTAATCTATTGGCATTTTATGCCAGGGATGATTTGTAAATAATTTTACCGGCTTGGCATCTTCTATCTATGATTCCGATACGTCATCTTGACGTATCCTTGAAAAAAAAAGTTCCCACGGGAGGAAAGCGATGACGAAAGATGGGTAGATAGGTACGCCCAACGGATTAAAGAACATAAGAAGCTGTATAACGTACGGGATTATGGCCTTGGGAGATGAAGATGATACTCCTTCCCCCCCCCCCCCCCTTATCCCATCACAGTTGCTCCCTGACGCAACTGCTTTATGCATGCATCCTTGGGTGCAACTCCTGCCACCACCGTGTCTACAGGACCCATGACAATTCTTGATAGAGACGAGGGTCCCGATCTTTCGATGAGATGATAACTATCGATTTGGTGGAGACGACTTTGACGATCCGACTACAAACGTGCACGACGTTGCGCCTTAGCAATCGCTAAACCAATCTCCTGAGGTTACTGACGATGCTGGAAGCACGGTCAGCCTGACCACGAAGGTCTATTCCTGCAAGCAATCGAAGAACGAGCAAGAATATAATAAAGCAATCTGAATATTGCAAATATATATGAAGTATTGATAATGGTGGGGATCCGGAAGCGGTCTTGGTCTGGTCGTTGGACACAAACAAAGTACATGAAGTTGCAATGGCTAACTTTTAACTAAACAAATCCCAAGGAAAAAGCTACTAGATGGATCTACTTATATAGGAGCAAGGGGTGGCGGCCAAGGAGGTGGGAGGACGTCCCAAGGCAGCCTAAAACTAACCCTAGGTTGTACAAGGCTCATGGGCCCAAGTGGAGGTGATGCAACACCTTTGGGCTTGTAGTTTGACTCGGATTCTGCTGCAACATCAGATTGTTTCGTCCGTAACTCAACGCTCCGGACGAATTTGAAGGTGAATCCAATTGGGTTGTAAAGAGCACGAAATCTAGTTTCCAACAAAAAAAGAATCACCCAATTCGGAGTCCGTATGAAAAAGTTGTTGGCGTTTTGAGTCAGGTATGTCTGTGCAGTCCGAATCTGAATCCAGAACGTGAAAGACTTGGACTCTATCTTCTCTTGGCCCAAAAGTGACGTGAGAGAACTTTTTGAACACAACATAAACTTCTCCTTTTCCCTTATCTTCATATGTGGATTGTACAAATGTCCCATACACCTGCAATTAGACAAAACACAAAAGTGTGTGAAGTATTTTTGTTCTGGATAACATAAATAGATTATTGAATAGTTTGCATTAGAAATCACCTGACAAATATGCATGTATGCAATATTTTTGGTCGTATCCAAGGTAGTCATGTTCTCATCATCCTCCCCTTTTTGAAAACAAAGCTGTCCTCGGCGTTGCTTAATCTGAAATGTGGCTAACAAAAGAGACAAGGTGTACATGTTGTATATGTATATGTCATCCAGTTTAACTTCCCTTGATTTTTGCACGTATGACACATGTATACATGAGTAACTTTCATAGTTCATAAAAATTAAAGCCAAAGAATTATCACAAGAAGTAGAAGGCATGAAAATATTAGAACTCAGTTTGCACATATAAGTGAAGCTCTTATTCATTTCAAAAGATTCGCAATGTTCATCATTAAACCATCCCAACTTTGGTGAATAAACCTTACTTATCAAATTTACATGCTACAACATGCTTAAATAAGCAAACATGCAATAAGTCATTGGACACAGAATCATCACCAAGATTGGAGGCCATATCAAAATGATTAAACATTAGTTCTTTTGCATCAACAGTTAATTCAATGGGTGCACTCAAAATTATTGATATTTCAGTTGTTTGATCACATGACGCATTCATGACAGTAACAAGATTCTCTAAAATAGGTGGTGTGCTCAAATCGACAGGTAACTCAATACATGACGCATTCAAGTTAACTAGGCATGCATCATTCTCACGTGAAGTTATATCATCAATACTTTTACTATTACCTTGTGGCAAAGATGTAGCTGATGTAGGTACGGACGTTGACAATGTACCATACCCATGAGATGATGCCGCGCTCATAATCTGAGGTGCAATGATGGAGGAACCCACCGGCGGTGGCGAGCATGAACTGGAATAGTAGTTGTTGTAGTCACCTAATGCATCCTCCTTTATCTGTCTCTCAAAGGTACAAGCACGGACATACATACCAGTAATGCAACGAGGAATATACTGAAATCTTGCCTGAATATCATGGTTCAAACCACCAAAAAATCTATTCATTGTATCATTCTCAGATTCTTCTATGTCACAATGATGCATATAAGATTTGAACTCTTGGTAGTAAGCATGAACAGTGTTGTTGCCTTGTTTAAATTGTTCAAATTTGCGAAGCAATTCACGACGATAATAAGGAGGGAAAAATTGTTGTCTCATTACAGCTTTCAAAACTTTCCAAGTTGTGGGTTGGTTATCAATGTTTTTGTTACAATGTACACTCCACCAAACAAAAGCAAAATCAGTAAATGCTCTAGTGGCTGCTCGCACTCGCTCAAGTTCAGAAAAGTCATGGTGACTAAAAACTTGTTCTACTTCAAGCTCCCAAGCTAGATATGTAGTAGGATTAAATCTACCCTCAAATGACGGTAAAAAGATAACCTGACCATGTGCTTGTGTGTGTTGTCCCAACTCTCGTGATGGTGAAGATGTGTCCGTCGTCCAAGAACTTCTATCTTCGGAACCTGTCATGATTAGTAGAAACAAGAAACAAAATTCAAGAATAATGTTCCTATGAACTACTAGGGTGTGGTGGTAAAGCGCTCACAGTAAAGCAAATATCAATATCTTACAAGTTCTTACCAAGCAACAGGTGGTGACCGGCAACCAACGGTGTCAAATAACTCTGAAGATTGTGTAAAGCGAATGCCAGGGGAACGTACGTATACACAGTGTAGAAATATGTGGAGCTGGGTTGGCTATATATGGTAGCAAAAGATTAGCAATAATCAATTCAGAGATGCAATGTTGAATAAACGCTCAACGACGGTACTGTGCTGGTCCTAGGCTAGACCGAACTAGAGACGCGAGCCTAGAACACTAATGAGGTCACGTCGTAGCACAACTAGCATCAATGAAGGATACTAAGTAGCTCTGGACAGCAAGAAATAAGTAAAGATCACAACGACAGTAAAGATAATGATGTGAAACAACAGCCAAGCAGGATATATCAACAACTTTGTCTCCAACTTTCCTCTGAAAAAGTTTGTGCCGATTTTTTTGATTTTTTTGATTTTTTTTCTGACTTTTTTTCTCTTTTTTTTCTCTTTTTTTCTCTTCTTTTTTTCTCCCTCTTTCCAAAACAAACTAGATAAGACGCAGATTGGATCAAGCGAAGATGTGAACGATCTCAACTATTATTATGACAATGAATGGTGGGTAGCACGTGGTGGAAATTGATGGATGGGTGGTGGACAGCGGAAGAGATAATGATGCAGTGGTGGCGTGACTAATGTGAACAGAACTCGAAACTCTAAACAAACTAGACACTAAGACCAGCAACTCGACACGACGATGCAACCGATAATTCAACTATGCAAGCAATGAAAAGAAAATTGCAAAGGCTCAGACTGGCTTGGACCAAGGATGAATAGATCTAACTCTTTTTTGTGGCTTTTTCTTGGACAATAGGTAAGAAAATAAATCTAATCTAGGAAAATTGGAAATTCTCACCGAGCAACCTGAAAACTGATACCACTTGATAGAGACGAGGGTCCCGATCTTTCGATGAGATGATAACTATCGATTTGGTGGAGACGACTTTGACGATCCGACTACAAACGTGCACGACGTTGCGCCTTAGCAATCGCTAAACCAATCTCCTGAGGTTACTGACGATGCTGGAAGCACGGTCAGCCTGACCACGAAGGTCTATTCCTGCAAGCAATCGAAGAACGAGCAAGAATATGATAAAGCAATCTGAATATTGCAAATATATATGAAGTATTGATAATGGTGGGGATCCGGAAGCGGTCTTGGTCTGGTCGTTGGACACAAACAAAGTACACGAAGTTGCAATGGCTAACTTTTAACTAAACAAATCCCAAGGAAAAAGCTACTAGATGGATCTACTTATATAGGAGCAAGGGGTGGCGGCCAAGGAGGTGGGAGGACGTCCCAAGGCAGCCTAAAACTAACCCTAGGTCGTACAAGGCTCATGGGCCCAAGTGGAGGTGATGCAACACCTTTGGGCTTGTAGTTTGACTCGGATTCTGCTGCAACATCAGATTGTTTCGTCCGTAACTCAACGCTCCGGACGAATTTGAAGGTGAATCCAATTGGGTTGTAAAGAGCACGAAATCTAGTTTCCAACAAAAAAAGAATCACCCAATTCGGAGTCCGTATGAAAAAGTTGTTGGCGTTTTGAGTCAGGTATGTCTGTGCAGTCCGAATCTGAATCCAGAACGTGAAAGACTTGGACTCTATCTTCTCTTGGCCCAAAAGTGACGTGAGAGGACTTTTTGAACACAACATAAACTTCTCCTTTTCCCTTATCTTCATATGTGGATTGTACAAATGTCCCATACACATGCAATTAGACAAAACACAAAAGTGTGTGAAGTATTTTTGTTCTGGATAACATAAATAGATTATTGAATAGTTAGCATTAGAAATCACCTGACAAATATGCATGTATGCAATATTTTTGGTCGTATCCAAGGTAGTCATGTTCTCATCATCTACCAGTAAGTGTGTGCCATTTGCCGTTAGTCCATTCCTAGTAAGTAATTCATCCGCCGTTGTGAATTGTGATATCTTTCTTTTATTTTCACTAAGTAATAACTTGCTTTTGTTCTCTGTAAGTAATTTCATCCCCATCAACTCTTAGATATCGCACACCAAGCAATATGCTAAAATTCTTCTACATGAGTCTGTCAATCTTTGGATCCTCCTATCCCATTAATGTCTATGGAATATTTGCCATTCGGGACTACTTGGACAAGCGACGGAACTGTTGGGTCTAGCCCTAATTCTCTCTTTCTCTGGACTAGCTCTCCTTCTCTTTGTGCACGTCGCTCAAACGAACGGAGAAAGAGGATGATCAGGAAGAGGGTGGACACGGAGATTTTCTGGCGCACGGACGCCCCGCTGCTTGAACAGTGCATTTTTTCTCAGCTCAGACTCCGGCCTGTCGCCGTTACAACGATCACCACGGCGGCTTTATACTCGAGCAAGCGCTAGGACACGACCCCCATGCTCCTACTCGATCGGGCACACATTCTGGTCCGCTTTGGCCGCGTCCACCACGCGCACCGGCATGTGCACGTCGCGGCGAGCCCACACCAGAACTCCACACTTACCCTGCCGGGTTCGCGAACGACCTAACCCTACCTTGACGTGTTGGGTGCACACTCAGGATGTAAATGGTCAGTCCACTGGATGTTGTGGCCTGGCCACCATTTTTTACGTGGGATTACGCAGGAGCCCAGTTAATTTTCATGCGGGACATGTGGCGTCCACATACTGCCATATATATTTACAAAGCTTAGACTGGATAAACTGACATACAAAGGATCACTGGAACAGTGGATAATATTAGCCCACACTGACATAACGATAGCTACTAATTATCACTAGTGAGTTCGAGCTTCATTCAGTAGTCGCCTCTAGAGTAACAAAATCCACAAAGCAGCGGCAACTTAACTAAAAACGCCTATCAAAGCAGCAGAAATATCTCCTGTATGTGAACAAAAAGGAATATGCAACACACTCCCCATCCTCCATATCCCAAAATTAACAGAAAGCACCTAGAGTCCTAGACTCAAAACGGCACCAAATGATAAAACTATCAGCTAAGAGCATCTTCCATTCTTCTGTCAGCTTTGTGTCAGGCGACCTTTGTACACCAAGCTATACTCACTGATCTTTCACTTGATTAATCGGAATCAGAATGGTCCCAGGACTGGCCTCATCTTCGGTCGACTCAACTGATTTTTTCTCCAGAAACATCTCAACCTGCGGTCATTCAAGTTTATTAATAAGTTATTAAGACATACAGTATCATTTAAACGAACAAGGAAGAGTTCGTCAAAGGCCACAAAATCACAGGGAACTATTTAATCTTCGACATGCTCAACTTCGGAATCATGTTGAGAGAATTATCGGCATATGGAAAATGAGATTTCCTATACTGAAAGTTACTTCACATTATCCAAAAGAAAAACAGGTCGACATAACCGTTGCTTGTGCTGTTCTACATAACTTCATACGCCTACACAATGGAGATATGACTTGGCCTAGTAACTCGCTGTCCTGCTCCAATAGCCAGGTTCTTGGCCCATTGGGCGGCGCACCGACGCCGGGGCATGAATATGGTCACCAAACCGGTGACCTTCCTAGGAGGACTGATCGGTTCTTCGTGGGTCCTGTCTCTTAGTCCGAGGTGGCGGACAAGTCCAAGCGGCCGCAAATCTAATTAAGGATAGGATTATGGTCTTAATCATTGATGCAAAATTTAGAAAAATAGTTCCTTCGTCCGAAAATACTTGTCATCAAAATGGATAAATCTAGAACTAAAATACGTCTAGATACATCCCTTTTATCTATTTTGATTTCAAATATTTCCGGACGGTGGGAGTAGAATTTACCAGCCTACTTTTCCTGGGGTTATTGCTTTCTTGAACTAAGAAGCAGCTAGAGAAGGCTCCAGCCAACAACAATAAGCTAGCAGCGAAGAGCTACAGAGCTACTTCAAACAACAACAACAACGACAACGAACAACTACAAAACTAGCAGCGATGGCACGCTCCGGGCTCCGGCGATGGCGCGGACAGCGCCGGGAAGGAGACACAGCGACGTGGCAGCGTGCCCGGGAGGAGCCACGGCGAGGTGCAGGCCCAAGGAAGTACGCATGCAGCAGCATCACATCGAGAGAACGTGTCAGACCCACCCCGACGAGGAATGCTACACTCACGGAGGAATATACATGATCTGAACAATATACTAACAGGCTACGTGATCTCCTAAGTTGAACAGCCTTATCTTGGGGAACCTCTAGATACGCACTTCAACGGTTATTGGATGGACAATAAAAACCGGTTATTAGATGGGATTGGATCATCACCATCGATCTGTCTTCTCGTCGTCCCAAACGTTTCCAGCCGGCTGACTGATTGTGTCAAACACGGTTCCTTCTCTCCAGATGGGATTGGATCATCACCGTCGATCCTCGTCCCAAACGTTTCCAGCGGCCGACTGATGGGCACGAACACGGATCCTTAACTCCAGATCAGACCATCTTCCCACTCTTGGTCTCTTATTAGAAACCTAGAAACCTTTGCCATGAAGAAATAGAAAAGAGAAACCGATAAACGTAGCTGGATTAGTTGGTGTGTAATATGGCGGACATAGATGATGTCGCCATGACGGAACCGGACCTCACGCGACGCCCCATGTCTTCTGTGTGGATCGAAAAGGTGCAAGATTACTTGGTGAGGTACATGACTCGCGGTGACGATGCCGCTATGGTAGCGGTGGCGCCGGAGCCACAGCAGCACACGAGGATGATGCTCATCTTCCTCGCCACCGCCGGCGCCGTCTTTGGGGTGTTCACTCTCTTTTACCTGGAGATTAAATACGCGAAGGATTGGGACTACACGGTGGATATTGCGATCTGGCTATGTGCGTCCTTCGCGGGCAGCCTTATAGGAGTTTCTGCTTTGCTCATCGCAGACTGTCAAGATGGGTTTCAACAAGAGGATCGAAGATTCGCAGATTTCTTGCTCCAGCTGTAGAGCTTAATTAATTCTGTACTCCCTCACAGTGTAAAAAAACGTCTTGTATTAAGTTAAGGAGGTAGTATATATATTTGATAGGATGGAATAGATGATCATCCATGCATGTGCAAGTACCAGTTGACAACATGCATGCATATTTGTTATTTTCACTCTTATGTACCTATATATTGTAAACCACGACGTACGTGCGGGTCCTTCTACACCAACACTTATAAATTGTTCGCCGTGGAGATATCTGACCTCTCCTACACTTGGTTCAAATTCTTACGGTGAAAGCCTACGACCCGGCATCGGGTTGGGCGATGGCGTCGTCCTCGCCGCATCCCCCTTTGGGGCGTCGCTGGGAAGAGCCTTTGATCCTATTCACGCATTTCGTAGGTTGTCCACTCACCTTGCTTGGGCTATTCCGGGGGAAACCCTAGATCATAGTCTCCTGGATCGGACGATGACAGCGTCTTAGGTGCCATTCTCCGTCCCAGGCGCATTGTTTTGGAGCACCTGTTGGCTGGAGGGGCATGAGGTGGAGCGGTGTTTCATCTACCGCAGCAACAACGGTGGATATCGGCGGCGTGGCGTAGTGGAGCCTCGCCGCCAATAGCTAGATGTGAAGGAGACACATGTGTTTGCACTGCCCAAAGTTGCAGCTTCTCCCCCCCCCCCTTCCCCCGCTTTATATGGAAAGCAACAACCGAAACAAAGTACACAGCCGAACGATACATGAGATGAGGTAGCCCTGAAAGAATAGCGATCTCAGGATAACCGGATCACACAGGACCCACGTGACTACACTGCCGAAAGAAAGCACAGAAAGAACTGAGTATAACGCCACGCTACGGCCTGTAACATCTAAACTCCACTACAACGTCCCGAGGAGCGAGAACGGTGCTAAGCATCGTCGCTGTTGAGTCCACACTGGACAAAGGTTTTCCCACGGAACAGAGACACAAAGAGAAGCTCCACAACAACTTCTTTAAGACGAAAGCGGCGCCCGCAAGCATCGTCGTTGTCGGGAACAAAGCGCGGAGGTTTTGCTCGGAAGCTTCCCTCATGACACCACGATGTCTCCAAGACAAGTGTGATGAGTTCAGAACTCCAGATCTGGATTGGGGCGTCACCACTGCCTGAGACAGAGAGCACGCACGAGCCACCCGCCACTCCACCTCTCGCTGCCCACATGACCAAGGGAGAAAGCCACCGTCACCGACATGGCGCCCGACGGAGAGCCAACCATGCGGACCGCCTTCCGAAGCCGTCACCTTGGCATCCAAAGTCCGAAACACCACCAACCGCCCACTTCATAGTGCACTAAGCGCAGTTGGAAGAGCAGAGGCACCACTCCACTCCTAGACCGACATTGGCCACTGAGTCTAGATCAACGCTGGCATGGTCGAAAGCGCCCAGGAATACGTCACTACAATCTAGTGACTCCCGACGGCCTCCACAAAGCAAGCGCCGACCATAGCCCGGTAGCCTTGGCCCAGGCAAGCTCCCACGACACCACGTCCATGGCAAGCGGCATAGATCTATGGTGTATATTTTTACGACAATAGCCACCTTGCACTGTGCCCGTCAGGAGGTGAACCTCGTTGCCGGCAGGCACCACCCCGACCGAGCCCAACCAGCCCTATCCTCAAGGTGCTTGGTTGAGATCTTGGAGGGATGAGTGGAATGCTGCAAGGACCAACATCAGGCTGCGGAATGTATGCTGAGACGAAAACACCTGGCCCGCTTGCAACAACACAGTCTACCAGGCACGTGCTACAGACCACGCGATCTCTCGTGATCGGATGGCTGGCGAGGAGGTTTGCGAGAGACAAACTTCAGCCGGTTGAGTTAAAGGATTTTCCGAGGCCTTAAATTGACATTTATCCGAGAAGGTGTGCATTGGGTACCGACATACTCCTACGACGTTATTACTATCTTTCAGTTACAGAAAAGTATTATCTTCATTCAAAAATAAGTGTTGTTGCTTTAGTCAAATTTGAATTAAAACCTTGACACTTATTTTGAAACGGAAGGTTGGATTAGATCATCACCATCAATCTGTCCTGTACTCGTCCCAAACGTTTCCAGCGGCCGACTGATGGGCACGAACACGGATCCTTAACTCCAGATCACACGATCTTCCCCCTCTTGTTCTCTTATTAGAAACCTACTACTCCCTCCGTTCCTAAATATTTGTCTTTCTAGAGATTTCAATAAGTGACTATATACGGAGCAAAATGAGTGAATCTACACTCTAAAATATGTCTATATACATCCGTATGTGGTAGTCCATTTGAAATCTCTAAAAATACAAATATTTAGGAACAAAGGGAGTAGAAACCTATCCCTTGGAAAAAAAATAGAAAAGAGAAACCGATAAACCTAGCTGGACTACTTGGTGTATAATATGGCGGACATAGAGGGCATCGCCATGGCAGAGCCGGGCCTCGCGTGACGCCCCATGTCTTCGGTGTGGATAGAAAAGGTGCAAGATTACTTGCTTAGATACAGGACCCGCGGTGACGATGCCGCGACGGTGGCGGTGGCGCCGGAGCCACAGCAGCATACCAGGTTGATGCTTATCTTCCTCGTCACCGCCGGCGCCGTCTTGGGTTTTTTCACTTACTTTTACGTGGCGATTAAATACCAGAAGCACTGGGACTATGCGGTGGAAATTGCGTTTTGGGCATCTGTGTTCTTTGCAGGCAGCCTTGCTATGGTTTCTGCTTTTCTCATCGCAGAGTGCAAAGGGGTGTTTCAAGATGAGGAACATCATATGTTAGCAGATTTCTTGCTCCAGGTGTAGATTCTTTAGATAGATATGTAATCATCCATCATCCATGCATGTGTAAACACCAGTTGACTGATACGTACATACTACGGTTTATATTGGTATACATTTTTATTTTATTTTTGATTGAGGGAAGGCATGCAATGGCAGTCGATTCACACATATGTCTGTTTCACTCGTACGCAACTATATATGCGCAGATGAACAAAAGTACGAACAGACTAAAAGTTGCAAGCTTTTCCTATACTTAGCCGGCGGCCGGAGTATGTACGTACCCAAATAATCTGTGCACTTTTAATTATTTTTTTAAACAGGCTTTGGTCCCGGTTTATATTATACTCCCTCCGTCCCGTAATATAAGAAAGTCACTAAACTTTCTTATATTACGGGACGGAGGGAGTATTATAAAGCCACACGGCCACATGCTACAAAGTATTGATGAAATTCTCAACAGCTGATCAAAGGAAAAAAAACATGACAAAGCTAGCTGATCAAAGAATAAATCTGCAGTGATTCCATTCCCACACCGGCGGCGTCTCCTAGTCGTTTGCATCGTTTGCTCGCCAATCCTTTAGGTCAGTAGGATTAAGTCTCCTGGATGTCGCCGGCAAGGCGGTGGCGGCGGCGATTCCAATCCCACACTGGCGGCGTCTCGGAGTCGTTTGCATTGTTTTGCTCATATTCTTGAAATGGTTGTTCATATCATGGAACTATCTGGGAAGAAAACTGGAGCGTCTGCATATTTTTTCCTATGAAACTATCATGGAAACCAGATGCTTATTCTTGAAATGGTTGCTCATATCAAAGAAGAGGCCTCCTTTGGCGCCGTTTTGGAGTTCTTACCCGAGTTCTGTTCTAATTACTAGATGATGTTGTGTTGATGCTGTTCTTCCCAGTTGATGGCAATATGACGTTGACAAGTGTAGTGATTCGGTTTGAAGAAAGAGAGAATAAAGTATCCCTATACATCAGTACATGTGGCTACTAATTTTAATTTTTTTTAGAAATGGAGGAAGACCTCGGCCTCTACATCTGGACGATGCATGCAGCTATTTTATTAATTGTTCATACAAGACCTTACAAAGTAATACAATAGTAAGACTAAAGCCATCGTCTAGGCAACATCTGTCGCTACTCCTATCCAATTGATGAAGGGATGTTGATAGTCTGGGCCTAATACCAAACAGACCTCGCAACCAAACCTACCATCTAAGACCTGAGGTCCCATTCAGGACGCCTACCGGGTATGGGGCACCCACCGGTCCGGCGAACTGCTCAACCAGGACGCCTACCTGGTATGAGGCCGCCACAGCCACCTGCCATCAATCCATCTTCAGAACTGTACTGATGCATCTACCTTGCCCGGTGTAGCTGTCGTCGACGCCACTACGACGCCAGACCGCGTCACCCTCCTGCGCGAGTTCATCTCCGCGCATCGGACGCCGAGTCACCACAGTGCCATGCCGCCGAGATCTGCCGCCATCAATGAGTGAGATGAAGGACTGCTCCACCAAAGAATCTGTCCTCTAGTCCCTCGATCACGTGTGCACCTCCAAGAATGACGCCCCAAAAGGGGGAACGACACTAGAGCGCCGCCGTCATCCGGTCATCCGATCTAGGGTTTTCCCCAGAGGTAGCAGAGAGTGGTCTTGAACTTCTCCATGGTGATGCCTTCAAAAAGGAAACGATGTAGATAGCGTCGCCACTGCCGGCCTTAGCAATAGCCAAAAGCAAGTTTTCACCCAGATCTGTTCGAAGAAATCCAACTCAAACGGTTCCTCAAACGTTTGAGTCTAGTAGTCTGATGGTGCATCTGATGGTGCATCTCTGGGGAATTCTGCTCGGCGGCAGCGAGTTGGGTCGGGACAGGTTAGGGATTTCTGCTCGCGGTTGCGGCTGTGGGGAATTTGGACTTGTTTTTTTCTTTTTTCTTTCTTTCGAGGTAGTACATGAAAGGGCCCAAGGCCCGGCCCGGTTGCGTGTGCTTCGCATCTCCCATTTTTTGTTTTCTCGGAGAGAGAGAGAGTCTCAACTGTTTCGAGATTTCGAGAAAATTTCTGATTCCTAGAATCATGGATTCAAAAAACGTTCGCCGAATTCAAAAACCTTTCTTGAATTCGGAAAATGTTTGCGATTTCAAAATAATGAATATTTTTTTAATTTTAACGACTTTTTTTGTTTTTGAAAAGGAGGTTGCACCGGAAACCATCGCCGGCTGCACCGGCTAGATCAGATATGATCAGAGGCGCCGTCAAACAGTCCACCAGGCCCTCCACGCCGCCTCCACCGATCCGACACCCGATGGCGCGCCGCCGCCGACCGTAGCCACCATCCTTCCCGATACAGTGACGCGCCATGCCTACAGCTGATACCGCCCGAGGCAGGGCCGTTCACCACGTCGCCGCCTGTCGCAGCCATTGCCGTCGCGCCGCATAGATTGGATCGGCCGCGCCACCACGTGTTTAGGGGCCCCGCACCACCCCTAAGACGTGGGAGAGTGGGAGTCCTCGACCACCGCCGTCGGCCTCCGGGCTTAGCCCGGCGGCGGCGGGGGGAGGGGAAGAGGAAGATCGCGCCCTCGGCGGCTAGGGTTTGGGCGCCGCCCGAGTAGCCCTAGCGGGGACGACACGGGGGCAGTTGGACAGGGTCCTCGATAATGTTTGAATTTTTACCCCTGGCTCAATCAATTTGCTTATGGACACTTGATGAGTGAAATCAAGCATCACTTGACATTACTATAGCTTACTCCTGTGAAATTAGTACGTGATCAAAATAGAATAGCTGATAATCTAGCTAATATTGGTCGTTTTGGAGGTAATACCGCTTGTCGGTTAGCATCTCCAATGGCAAGCCTAAAATTTGGATATCTAAAAAACAATTTTAAACTAGATAACGCCTTGCGTGTTATTGCAGGAATCAGTTGCAATATATTTGAAGAGATTTGATTTTATGAAACATGAATATTGGAATTAATGATGTATGAACTAAAACAAAAAATGTATATTATATAGTATTTGATTGTTGTATAGTTAAAAATGCATATTAACACCTGGAAGGTAGCTGGCCTTGCGTGGCGCCCAAGGATTTGGTTACTGGATGGTAAATTTGCTTACCATTGGTTAGTCCTTTATCTCACCACCAACTATAAACACATATATCAAAAGTTTCAATATAGACAGCGGTGTATTGTTAAATGGCCATGGCAACTCTCACATAATAAGAAACTAGTCGTGGGTGTTGTGGTAACGGGTGGAGATCTCTGCAGTACTGCATTTTTTTTAGAAAAGGAGGTTCAACCCCTCGCGTCTGCATCAATCGATGCATGCAACCATCTTTATTAATTATTTCATAAAGATCTGACAACAACATACATCAATCCACCCAAAGCCACCACTCACACCTACAAACTCGATAATATGGAGTGCTCTCACTCCCTATATCTAAAACAGGTGTCCTCGCCGATCCATCCACATAACGTATCGAGACCAACAGCCGGTGCAGCCTACCTAAAGCGCACACCAGATGCTCACGTTTTATAAGCCGCCATCATCATCGGACCACTGACCCATCTTCAGGAGAGATATCTGCATCGTCCTTGTCAGTCTGGACATCCATCGATGCCACCGCCCTGCGCTCATCCGCCCTGACGGGAAGACTCTGGAAGATCTGTCGTGCATAGCACCTGCCAACCAGGCATGACTCAGCATAGCACCTGTCGGCCAGGCATGACTTGACAGCTCCACCGAAGCTCCGTGCAAGACGAAGCCGCTCCACGTCCTGCCTCTGTCTTCCGGCGCTGCTCCACACACGATGCTCCCAAGAGAGAAACGACACCATAGTGCCGCCATCGTTCAATCTGGAAGACCAGATCTAGGGTTTCCCCCAGAACAACACGAGTGGGTCGACAACAGTTACACGACGATGCCTTCATCAAGGTCACGGCGCAGAACGCCACCATCGCCAGGCGTCAGCTCGGTTTTCACCGGCAACCATGTTTCCCCAATTCGTAGCCGGGACTAGATGACGGATCTGGAGATCCGACCACCCAGCCTCAGGCCGACCACCTTCGACGAAGGAGATGACCACCACCGCCATGTCCCGTCTCCATGCCGAGAAGGGCCGTCGGACTCCACCACCGTCAGTAACTTCACCCGACGCCAGGCCACACAGCCACCAATAGCACATCACGGGCACCCCGGGGATGCCTCCCCGACCTGCCTCGGCGCCGATCCAGAAGGCCGAGCGCAAGCAACAAGACGAATCCGGCGAGCAACCAGCAAAACCGTGTGCACCACGGATGTCAGCCCGAAGGGGATCTCGCCCGACTCTGCCTAGCACAGGTGCCATTGCCCCCGCGTCGTCCGGATCCGGCAGATCGACCACCGGCCGCCGTAACCATCACCAGCACGCAGCCCGCCTCGTGCAGCCCTCCACGCCCGCCACCGTGGCAGCCCAGCATCGCCGCGCCCCACACAACGCCGCGTTCCGGCCAGGGTAGATCGCCCCACGGCGATCCTGCCTCGCGAGAAGGAGAAAGCGCCCCGCCGCCGCCCATGCCGGGCGGGCTTCGCCCACCGGCACGCTCTGGCGGCGGCGAGGGGAGGGATGGGGAGGAGGTCATGGTTCGGCGGCGGCTAGGGTTTCCTCCCCTGCCGCCCGTGGGAGCGCCAGAGAAGGTCGCGAAACAAAGGTTGGTTCTATAGTACCGATGACACGTGGGTGCAGAGGTCCACACAATAGCGAATGTACTGCACAGTGCGCTTTTGCAGAGGATGCCCGAATCCCGTGGTAAGTACGGGCAATCCATAACAACTGGTCACGGGTTCAAATCTGCACCTTTTGCATATTTTGTAGGATAAAATTAAGGCATTGTGGGGGGAAAAAGACCTCGACATCGCATTGTGGACGCAGCAGGAAGATGGTGCTCTTCTCGTAGTCGTTTCTCACATTATCTGTTCTAGATATGCGCTAGCTTGTCCGTCAAAATTGATAGAATTCCTGAATTGACCCTTTTGAATAAATAGCATAGGTATTCAAAATTCTTCCATTTTCAAAATTTGCAGGGACTCAAGAATTAGTGCCAACATTTTGTCGAACCGTTGATAAATTACCGTTTCTCCAGATTTCCGGTACTCAATATTTTACATTTTTAAGAAAAGGTCGTGCCGTTTTCCTCGTCAAATATCATGTTCTCAAATGTTGTCTACAAGATCCATTGTTTGGGTTTTAGGTACTAATTAATGTAGTAGCTAGCAAGGAGGTCAAATTTCGCTCAATAGTTTTTGACATTTTTTCTACTAAGGTTTTTTTTACATGGATTATGTGTCTCCTAGTCGTCGTTAGGCCTCCCATACCGCACCTTCATCCTCCATTCCAACAATGCCCCCCCCCCCACGCCGCCCTCACCAGACGAATTGGAGAAGCAACGATGGATAATGTGGTTGGCGCAGGCAAGAAACGATTGATGACGATGTGTTCCGCTAGAGAGAGAGAGAGTGCATGTAGGAGCAGAAGGAGGCGGAGCTACCTCATGAGAGAACCTCGGCTAGAAGTCGGAAGTTCTGATGTGCAAAAGAGATGCCAAGAGAGAACGTAGGAATGCAACAGACATCATCTTCTCGAAGGCCATCGATGAAGAGTGCGCTCGGATGCCGACACAGAGTAGATCAAAATTGGTCCTACAATGGGTGTTGCAACTTGCAAGAGGTTAATCTCTGATTCTGATTCAAAGAGGCTGATGGTGATGTGTCGTGGGGATAATGCCTCCGAGAATTCTCCCACCACCACCTAATTTCGCTCCGTCTTCAGCAGCTACCTTGCCATACACTTGAACAGGTACCTAGTGCCGATTGAGCTAAGTTTCTATTTACTAAGTTAGAACCATAGATGATGAATATCATAAATTAGAACCATAGATGATGATTTTTCCTCTCTCTAGCTAGTAGCTTAAACTACAATGTGCCTCATACCAAGATAGCTAGGGCTTAGGTGTGAGTGCAATCGTTAATTCTTTTTCCTTTCTAAGACCTTTTTTTTACTATTCACACCCACATGTTTCGAGCTTCGGGAGACTGCTTGCTGCATGTGGCATGAGCGAACGGCGGATGCCAAATAATGTGAAGTTTGTTCATGAAGGTGGTACTAGAAATTAATCCTAAGGACGGTACCATAAAATCATTAACCTCACATGTTAGGATGCTCTAATTACAACACTGTTACTTGGAACTAAATCACAATGTTCATTTATTGTTTGCATATAAAAAGTAAAGTCAGGTGCGTGCACAATCTTACTGCAAAAACATATACATGCAAAATTAATTCCTGTCCATAAATTTAGGTGCAACAAGTTTTTGTAGGGCTCATACGAAAGAACGAAATGCGCTCAGGGAATTAACTACTATTAATGAAGACTCCTATTAAGGTCTTCTAGTTAGCGGATTGAAATATTTTGCTTTTCCGTCATACCCTCAAGACCAAAAGCTGCCAAAGGCTATCAGTGGTTCTTGTAGAGGCACATGAGGAAAAGAGATAAAAGTGAAGTGTGGATTCTCCTTCGTTGGTGGGAATGAGAGGGATCGGAAACAAGATGAACTCTTTACGTTAATTTGGGTGAACAGAGAGTTGTTCTTGCAGAGTATTCCGCCACATAACTTCATGCCAAGAATGATAGTCTCGAGTACCAGACAAATCAGGCCTAAAAAATTATGGCTTCAAAGTTTGGGGCAAGGACTTCTATGAACCACTAGTTACTGAAGCATTGAACTTCGTTGGTGCCAACTGAACTCGAAGAAATAGCTTCTAGATGTATTGAATCTTTTTGCATGTATCTTCGACTTTAGCCTTTCTAGTTCAGTTGTCGAGACCTGTTATTCTTGTAATTTGCCTCCGTTGAAAGGGTTGGGTCAGCTTACAGTTGCTTTGTTAGCTTTTCCAATGATGCCATGCTTGTAAGACCTCTTCCACTGGACATGTGCTTTAGCTGAGGTGCTAAACGCATTAAAGAGTTTAGAAGCTAAAGCCCAATGCATAGGTGCCTAACTTGTTGTAGCTAAGATTCCTTTATTTAATCATTTAGCAACTAAACTCCCCCATGCATTGGTGGGCTTAATTCATTTAAGTGTTGTTTCTAAGTTCACGCGCTTGGCATTGTTTCTTCCTGGGGTCCCCAAACTCATCTCTCTCCTATTAGTTACCATACCACATCAGATTTTTCACCTAGATGGCAGCCTTAGCATATGTACAAGGTGGAGCACTGGGAGGGGTCTAATGTGCGCCATTTGGATGGTGATGCTTGTACTTTTTGGGAAGTAAGTTTGTGAGCCAATTTGTTTCTATAATATAAATCAGAGAGGGCGACCCCTCTTTTATTCACACAAAAAGTGCAACAAATTTAGTTTTATATGTGCTTGCAAGCTTGAATAGAAATCAAACATTCCGAGATGCATAGTTGCTCGTTCGTGCAGATCATAGACCTAGTTCACACATACAAATGTCATACCATGACACAAAGTTTGACTGGAGCCAGTGAAACCCGCGTGAGGTGTTTGATGAAGCCTTGCTTAAAAAATCATGACCAATTTTTGATAACTGCACAATAGACTAAATATTACAATTTATTGCACTTTTGAAATAAAGAAAATAATATAAAGGAAACTCGGTACAAATATGTACTCCCTTCATATCACAAATACATGTCATTTTGGATATGTATTTGGTCAAATATAAATTAGAACTTTAAAAGCAAATGTATATACAAATATAAACATTGTTCTAAATATTGAAATAAGGAACTTGTGAACCATATGTTTAGATTTGTCTTGGAATATGTATTTAGAATATTTTTTTTCTTTGTTTCACATATGTATAATAAAAAATCAGTGGTCAAAGGTAAATGTTGAAGACGATTACTTTACAAAACAATACGTATTCATGATATGGACCTGTGGAGAGTAGTACAGTATTTGTGCCTAGCTTGTGATTTATGTTTCTGTCTTATTGGATGACAGGATATATATTTTTTCTAGGAAATACATTGTTAACATAAAATTTTCAATCATGTGAAGTTGTATAGTCCTTCCATTCATAACAGTCAACGAATTTGTCTGCTTTTTCCTTGTTCTGTTAGTACTAGCACTACAATTTTTTCTTTTGCGGGGGAGTATTAGTGTACTACATTGCAATAAGAGTATTAGTGTACTACATTGTAGTAAGAGTTCTTCTAGTTGGATGGACGAGCCTCCGAGTTGTGTCACTAAATTTGTGGACGATTTAATGTTGTTTGAAGTTTAATAAAGCTAGCCATGATGGCCATCACTCAAAAGAGAAAAAAAACTTGTGTATTGATTCGAAATGTTGGTCTAGGCTGGGATTGGGTGGGCCCCATGGCACGATACAACCCGTGGCAAAGCCGGTCCAGGCTTAGGCTGGGCTTGAAAAAGCCTGGTGTTCAACAAGCAAGCCCGAGCCCAGCGCGACACGACACGTTTTTTGCGTTACACACAGTGGCAGAGCCAGGAAAAAAGAATGAGGAGGGCCGAGTGTTGCTGAGCCTCGTCAGGGAGGGCTAACCCACCATAATACACCATTTTGATAGCAAATAATCACTTGTTCAGATGTATATTAGGCTTAAATCAGTTGTATTAGGGGGGGGCAGGGCCCCTGCTGGTCCCCCCCTGTCTCCGCCACTGGTTACACAAGCCCAAGCCTGGCCCGACGCAAAAGCCTTAAGCCCAAGCCCGGCCTGACATGACACATTTTTCCATCACACAAGCCCAAGCCCGACATGATGCAAAAGCCCAAAGCCCGAGGCTCCCCGGTTGGACTTCTGGGCTATCCGCTAGTGCTGCTCAGAATCATCATCATCAGAAAACTAAAAATACTTTTTCCCTCTTGCTTCTAGATCAGGAGCAAAGGGGAAGGGGAAGCTAGAGGATATCATGCAAGAGTTGGCTCTGAAGGAAGAGGATCTTGATGACGTGATCTTCAAGGACGACGATGCCCCTGCGGAGGAAGAACTCAGATGGATGGTATTGGCGCATGTGCACATGGACAAGGGTTTTAGTACCTACTGGTTTTCCGAAACATGTGATCTGCTTGGGATCTAGCAAGACAGGTGAAGATCAAAACCCTAGAAGATAACATATTCCAGATGCAGTTTAACTGCTTAGGGGACTGGGAGAGAGTCACCCAGGGGGGACTGTGGCACTTCAGGGGAAATCCAGTTATCATTGTTCCTTATGACGGTTACTCGAAGACCACATCCATCGAGTTGTTCAAGTTTGAAATCTGGGTGAGGATCATTGATCTGCCGATAGCATATCACGACAAGGTGAAGGCGCTGGCATCAGAGTTGGGCGAGTTTGTGGACTCGGAACCTTCATCCTTCGATTTTGAGGGCAACTTTTACCGGGTGAGGATCAGGCTAGATGTGCGCAATCCACTGAAGAAAGTAACGTCTCTGATCCGCGGTGGAGAGCGGCAGATATTTGCAGTAAAATACGAGCGTCTACCCGACTGGTGCCAAGTATGTGGCATGATGGGCCACGATTTCAAGGAACATGGTGATGGAGTCCACCCTCCTTCGGCGCTGATTTTCAAGAATTTGCGTGCTCCAGCTACCACTGCATGGGGGACGAAACGCCGTAACAGCAACCAGAAGGGCGGGAGGCAATAAGCAGGTCAGAGCAGCAACGGGCAGGAGAAAAGTGCAGGAGCGGAAGAACCGTCGTATGTTGATATGGAAGTGAATGATGAAAACCGTAAGCACAACTCCGACGGGGTGTTGCAGAGTCATAACCCGGGGTACGGGTCTGGAGATAGTGCCAGCGACAAAAAGTGGAGAGACGCCTCTTAGCCCACCTCCAAAACAGGACTCCAAGAGGTCTAAACCAACCCTACAAACTAAGAAGAATCCTGCTGGAGTGCTGAAGAAGATCCTCCCACAGGGCAAAAACTATGATGCTAGATCGGTGGCCTCCTCGGCGGAGGACCGCCGGGCGCAATGAGTTTGTTAAGTTGGAACTGCCGGGGTATTGGCAACGCCCCATCAGTTCAAGAGCTCCGCGAGATAGCGGTATAGTTTGCCCCTAAAGTGCTATGTATAATTGAAACTCGGATAGGGAGGGATAGAGCAGAAAATCTAGCAAACACTTTAGGTTTTGATTCATCATTTGCTGTTGACTCCGCTGGTAGAAGCGGGGGCCTAGTTCTTTTTTGGAATAATGAAATAAAGGTGAAAATTTTGGGCTACTCGAGGTTCCATATTGATGCAAAAATCTGTGATATTGGTTCGCAACCTTGGCGTTTGACATGCTTCTATGGAGAGGCACAAACACATCTTCGCCAAACGTCATGGGACACCCTGAAGGGGTTGGCTGCTCATAGACCCCTCCCATGGGTCTGTTTGGGCGATTTTAACGAAGTGCTAAGACGGGACGAACATGATGGTATAGGTCAGAGATGCCAAGCATAGATGCGAGGCTTTCGTGATGCCGTGGATGTTTGCGGTTTGAATGAATTGGGTTTCCAAGGCAGGATGTGGACGTTCGAGAAGAAAGTGACAGGCAGCACTTACACCAGGGTGAGGCTAGACAAAGCCCTTGCTACGGCAGAATGGAGCTCTCTGTTCCACGGTGCAGCGGTGGAACACCTTAAGGCGGCGACCTCTGATCATTCGCCTATTCTCTTGAAGTTGGAATCCACGGCGAGGCATCAAGCGAGAGAAAAGCTCTTTAGATACGAAGTTATGCGGGACTCTCATGCAGAGTTGAAGCAAACCGTGAGATCGGCATGGGATCCAAATAGCCAAAACCCATCTGTGAGTGCTGTACGAGCAAAGCTAGCATCGTTGGCTAGCAATCTGGGAGAGTGGAGCAAACACACTTTTGGCAGTGTGCGAGGAGAGATCAGAAGTTTGAAAAAAGAGTTAGACAGGCTGAGAAACATAAATGGCAGGACCGGCCCGAGTGCCGCTGAAGTGAAGATAAACGATCGCCTAATCGAGCTGTACCTCCGAGAGGAGTTGATGTGGCGCCAGCGGTCGAGAGTAGATTGGCTATCGGCGGGTGACAAGAATACACATTTTTTTCATCTTAGGGCATCGATGAGACGCAGAAAAAACTTGATCAAGTCTCTACAAAGATAGGACGGACAGCTCACGGATGACCCAACCGAGATGCAACAAATGGCGTGGTAGTTTTATCATATATACCTCGGAGGGGGTACAGGGGATGGAAGAGGTGCTGCAACATGTACTAGCAAAGGTAACAGATGAAATGAATGACAGTCTCATGGCTCCATTTAAGGAAGAGGAAGTTAAAACTGCACTCTTCCAAATGTTTCCCACGAAGGCCCCCGGGCCGGATGGGTACCCAGCCCACTTCTTTCAAAGACACTGGGACATATGTGGGGCCTCGGTCACCAATGCAGTTCTTGGTATTCTAAGGGGTGAAGAAAGTCCCGCATGCATAAATGATACTTTGCTGGTTTTAATACCAAAGGTAGCAAATCCAACACTTTTGACTTAGTTCTGACCCATCAGCCTTTCTAATGTATTTTACAAAATAGCATCGAAGGTACTTTCAAACCGTCTCAAAGTGATCTTACCTGATATCATATAAGAGGCGCAATCGGCCTTTGTTCCGGGGAGGCTCATCACAGACAACATAATCTCAGCCTATGAGTGTCTACATTTTATGAAGAGAAACCGGTCGAAGAATAACAGTTTTTGTGCATTGAAGTTAGATATGATGAAGGCTTATGACAGAGTTGAGTGGAGTTACCTCAAAGCCATTATGGAGAAACTAGGGTTTGCAGCACCATGGGTCTCCATCATTATGAACATGGTATCTTCAGTCTATGAGTGTCTACATTTTATGAAGAGAAACCGGTCGAAGAATAACCGTTTTTGTGCATTGAAGTTAGATATGATGAAGGCTTATGATAGAGTTGAGTGGAGTTACCTCAAAGCCATTATGGAGAAACTAGGGTTTGCAGCACCATGGGTCTCCATCATTATGAACATGGTATCTTCAGTCTCTTTATCAATTTTATTTAATGGCTTGAAACTGGAGGAGTTCAAACCCTCCAGAGGTATTCAGCAGGGAGATCCTATTTCTCCATACCTGTTCTTGTTGGCAGCAGAGGGCCTTTCGTGCCTTTTGAAATCACAAAACCAGTCATCCCAGCTTGGCGGAATTAAGGTGGCACCGACGATACCGTCAGTAAACCACCTATTATTCGCGGATGACAGTCTGCTGTTTTTAGGGCAAGTGTTAATGGAGCTGAAGAGGTATCAAACCTACTGGAGACCTACTATGCGGCATCGGGATAGAGAATAAACAGAGAGAAATCCTCTATATTTTTCAGCAAGGGGTGCCCGGAAATTGTAAGATCGGCAGTGAAAGGCCATCTTCATGTTCCCAATGAATCGTTGAGTGACAAATATTTGGGGTTACCTACGGATGTAGGACACTCCAAAAAGGGGACTTTCAAATATTTAAGTGATAGAATTTGGGAGAAGGTAAAAGGATGGATGGGCAAACTACTGTCAGCAGGAGGGAAGGATGTGCTAATTAAGTCTGTCGCCCAGGCTATACCTGTTTTTTCAATGTCATGTTTCAAACTCCCCAGGAGGCTGTGTGGGAACATAAGTGCCATTATTCAAAAAAATTGGTGGGGTTGCAAACAGGGTAAACGAAAACCAGCATGGGTATCTTGGGAGGTGATGACAAGACCTAAGTATCTGGGAGGTTTGGGCTTCAGAGATCTTGAGCTGTTTAACTTGGCTTTACTGGCGCGACAGGCGTGGAGACTTCTTCAGGAGCCAACCTCCCTGAGTGCGAGGATTTTGAAGGCTTCTTATTATCCTAATGGAATCATCCTCTCGGCAGAATTGGTATCTAGGCCATCATAAATTTGGAGAGCAATATTGGAAGGAAGGGATATTATGAAGCAAGGAATCATTAGCAGAATTGGCAATGGCCAGAGTACAGATATATGGTCAGACAACTGGATACCGAAGAAGGCCTCACGTCGACCGATCTTATCGCTGGTTGCTAACCCACCACGCATGGTGCATGAGCTACTCCTTCCAGCGTTGGCGTCCTGGAATGAAGATCTAGTGAGGAGTGTATTTTTGCCAGTTGATGCGGGCGAAATCCTAAAAATACCTGTATGCATGCGAGATGTTCCTGACTCATGGGCATGGTATCCGGATAAGAAAGGTAATTTCTCGGTTAGCTCAGTCAACCGAATGATCATCAGCACAAAGATAGAAAGGGAGAGTTGGTTAGAAGGGCGCGCGGGCACCTCAAAAACCTCATCAGAAGAGAAGGCTTAGAGCTCTCTCCGGAAGCTGCAAGTTCCGTCCAAAGTTCGAGTGTTCTTATGGAGGCTGGCACGGCATTCATTACCGACAACGGATGTTCTTCGAAACAGAAACATGTCAGTGCAAGATGCATGTCCTCTGTGCGGAGGGGAAGATTCATGGAGACACGCTCTTGTCTCTTGCACTATGGCAAGATGTACACAGGAGAATACCTCGGCTCTTCGGCTGTTGTGTTCAGTGGCATCAAGGATCCTTTGATCCTTGAAGTTTATGCGTGCAAAGAGGCAATGGCCCTGGCAGAAGACCTCAACTCCGGAAGCAGAGGACTACATGCAGCGATTCTACATGAAATATCAGAACGGATGAGTCTTTTTCTTTCTTGCAATTTTGTTTTTGAACGTAGAAATTTTAATTTCGAGGCTCATGATCTCTTCAAGTTTGCTAGTAGTCTTTCGGTTGGTCGTCATGTATGGTTGGGCATGCCTCACGACCTTAACCTTGTACCCACAAACATTTTGTTGGTTTAAATAAAGACCGGCGAGAATTCTAAAAAAAATCAGAAAACTAAAAGAAATATAGAGTTTCAGTACTGTGCCCACAAGTAGCAGAGGCCACGCCACATCCTCTACCGGCCAGGCAGCCGCTGCTGCAACCGCCGTCGACGAGCGGAGCGGCAGCGCACCCCACCTCCCCTGCCCACCCGGCCGCGGCGCCGCATTTTCTTCCCGTCCGGTACTAGCCACGCCCCATCTTCTCCCCGATCCAGCAGCAGCCACATTTCCCCATCTCCTCCCCTGTCCAGCGGCTAGCACCCACGCGTCGCCGTCCGGCCGTCCGGCCGCCGCGTCGGACCTCCTCGCCCGCATCTGCCGCGGCGAGCCGGCGCGCTCGTCCCTACCCCTCGACCTCGAGTGGTAGGCCAACATTCCCTCCATCCGGCCGCCGCGTCGCAGCTTCCCCCATCCGGCAGATGCGGCGTCGCCTCCGCTCCGTCCACGTCCGGCAGCGGCAGCCACGCCCCTGTCCCCGCGCGCACTGTTTCCCACGCATGGCGAGCGGGCGGCGGCCGAAGGGATTTGGGGGTTTCTCCGTTCGCGTGCAGCGGTGGTTGGGATTTGGGGATTTCTCCTTCCGTGCGTCTCTGCACCCTCCTCCTCCTCCTCCTCCCCCACGCCGTGCTCCAACGGCGCCACCTCTGATGGCCGAGGAGCATCCTGCAGATGCAACACCTCGGATGGCCGAGCAGCACAATGCGGCCATCATCACCAGTCCACTGCACGACGACGATCTGCTCGAGAGGATCCTGATCAGCCTCCCCCGCGCCGTGCCCGTCTCCGGCCGCTGGTGCCGCGTCGGGCTTCCTCAAACGCTTCCGTTTCAGCCACCCGTCGTCGCCCCTCGTCGGCGTATTCGTGGACAACAAAAACGAGCGCATCCCCCGCTTCCACACCGGCATCACCACCGGCAACCCCGGCATCGCCTCACCCGCCTTGACAATCTCTGTACAGGGTGGTCAGGGTGGGCCGCGGCCCACACTGGGATTTTGAATGTGCTTTATATACCTACTAGTAAATTGTACGTGCTTTGCACGTCATTTAAATACGTGTGCAAAGTTCAATTCATGGATACACGGCTTGCTCCCTTCAGACATGGCACCTTCGCATGTAAGGCTTCATCAAGTTCATTATTGTAGCCATTCTGTTTTGTATATATGTTGCCTGAAAATAAGGGTTCAGTCCTGTATATAAAGGTTTACATGCTTAGTATTAATATCTCGTACTAAGCTTACTTCTTGAAAACTTCCAACTTCTCCCTGACGCGATTAGTGCACGCGTTGCAGACGCTCTGCCAGTGTGCGTACCTTACCAGTTACATGCATGAATGGATAACCTTAGGCAAGTGAAACTTTTCCTACATTGTATATAGTGATGGTTCTAGAAACCAGTGGTACGTTCATTGGTACTGTAGCTGCGAATCCTGCAATTTTCAACCATCCGATTGACTCTATCAACGGCTCACATTGCTTTTTGGTTTTGAGATCCAAACATTTAAAACTTGTACACTATAGAGTAGTATAGATATCTATAATTGGGCCTGAGAGGAAAAAACAGCCCAGTAACTTATCCAGGGACGAACGCATCACGGCCTGTCCAAGCAGAACCTTCGTCTCGCCCGGTCGCCCCCCTCGCTCAGCGACTCCTCTGCGGCTCTGCTCGACCAAGACACCCAGCCGTCGCGGCTTCGCCGGTCGCCGGCCGGAGCCCGGAGTTCAGCCGTCCAGGAGATGCCCGCCTCCCCTCTTCCCGGCTTCCTGCCCGGCCGCCCGGTCCAGCCGCGCCCCTGCAGACTGCGGTCCCGGCGTCCCGCATCCTCTTTCTGGCGCCCCGCCGGCCCGTCCGCCCCCCTTCAAAGCCCCACCACGGCGGCAAACCCCTGGCCGATTTAAGGTACCCAAATGCCTCAATTTCAGACTTAGGTTTGCTTTTTTTTGCCCCAATTTCATGTACATTTAAGGCTTAAATTTTGCCTCAATTATTTCATTATAGTTGTCTTGAATGAAGCCAACTATCATTTCTTCCTCAATTACTTTCATTCTTTTTTTTTGCATAATCAATTACTTTCATTCTGCACATAATGCCTCAATTTACTTGTGTATTGTGTATTGATAGAAAGTAATTTTTGTTACAGAATTAGTGAAGAATGAAGAGGGCCGGAGACATTGTTTCTCTTTTTCAAAGAGAAGTTATTAAGATAGGGAAGAAGAAGAAGGCAGGGACTATGCCGGATGTGGCCCAAGAGCAAACCCGAGAACTTTTGTGTACGCATGTTGTGATTGAAGAGCAAACTAGATGGTTGATAGTCTTTTGGATGATTGCCTAGTCACGTACATTGAGAGGGACGTTTTCTCCCAGATGAATGAAGATGATATAATTGATACCTTCGTGGCAATGCAAGAGCGTAGGCCAGAAAAATAGTCTTTTTGAACTCGTCAAGGTATGCACTATGGTCTAGGTAGTATTTACTATGTAGGCTTCTTTATGCAAAATTAGAATTTAATTGAGAATTTTAGAGTGTTCATAAGACCATATTGCTTTATGATATTGATAATTAGCTAGCACGTTCATATAACATATTGCTTATGAAAAAAAATTGGGGGGCGGACCACCCTGGTGTCAAATGCTAGCTCCACCACTGCCTCCGGGACTGCTGCAATGGCCACCTCCTCCTCTCCGGATCCGACGGTTCACTGTGCATCTATGACCCGCTCTCCGAGCGGCGTGTGCCCATCGGCCCGCGCACGCATCTTGACCAGCGCTGGAAGTGCCTCGGCGACTGCTTGCTTGACGGCCTTGCCCGCCATATGGTCTCCGTGGAGCAACGCGGCCAACAGACGCATGCCGAGGAGTCCTTGCAGTGGCAGAGCAACTCCAGATTCAATGTACGAGCCGTTGAGTATAACTCCGGCACGCTTGAGTGGCGCGTCCACCCACCCACAGACTGGGTGGACGAAGGTTCAGTTGACGAAATTGCAATTGAAGGCAATGTATGCAGCCGGCCACATATTCTGGGAAACTGATGTCGCCAGATTGCTGGTGCTTGACACGAGCACCATGGAGTCCTCAGAGCACGGTGTCCCATGGGAGATAGTCTCTACCAGTTGGGCCATCGGAGAGCTCCGAGACGGCAAGGGCTGCCTCGTGTGCCTCCAAGGCCTCAATAGCTCCTTCGGCAAAGATGGCCTCATAGTGGAGGAACCTCTCCGCCTGGAAGTCCGGGCACTAAAGAAGGAGGAGGAGGATAAGCAAGGTAAATTTTGTTGCAAGTGCGAGAAGGGTGTCCGGGTGAGCGAGATGCTCCCGGAGGACGCTCGCTCGTGTGTGTAGAGTCCACAAGGTCATCAACGTCTAATGAGTAAGCGTTTAACTCTCCCTACTTTCATTTGTATCAAACATAAATTGCAGTTCAGGCTGGTGACATGTATCTTCTCTTGTACATTTATAGAGACAAAGTGTTCAGATTCCTAGCAAGAACATGGATGGCCGCGAAGGCGCCTCTTCTGGTGGATCGGAATCTGGTAATACTCAATGTAGCTCAGTTCGAAATAGGGGTGGTTTGGTACAGTCAAAATACATGATACAGAAATATATAGAGGGGAAAATTTCAGAGCCTATGTCCCTTGAGTCCTTGACCCATGTTACCTGTATGTGCGCTCCTCCTCTAATTCACTCTATACATTGCAGCATCTCTCCAAAGTCGACTTCAGGTGGAATCCCCTAATGTCAGTGGATCTAGTTGTATTGAGGATGCGTCATGTGATGATGATAACCAGCGTGCATTGGCGTCTCTGGGTATTGGAGATGCAGTACACACAGATGCAACAACAGCAGCAGCCATCAATGCCGTAGATTCTCATGCCAACGGTACCACAAAGACATACCTATTTTTGAAAAAATAAATCTACATACTTCAGATTTATTTTCCTTATAATCTCTACTTATCTGCAGAAGAAGCAACTGGTGGCTGGGCATCTGACAGAAGAACAAAGCTAACTACAACTCTTGAGAAAGTAGCACAAGGTACAATCTGATATCTGTCCCAGTTATGAACAAAAGAATTCACTAAATCCTTCAATTTCAATTTCAAATTGCAATTGCACTTCCAGCAATTTGTCAGTCTCATCACAGTCGGGTCCCAACCTTGTCTCCAATGTAGGATGGAGAAAGGATGTTCCTTATTTTATTTTATTTGTGATGAGGGAAAGGCAACATATATTAGATGTTCCTTATGTTTGTGTTGTGCCTGAAATAGATTCAAGTATATAACATTGTTTCGTACTGCAGAAGTACACATCAGCCAGACTCCTTTTAGTTCAGAGCAACATGATATTGGTGAGAAATCAAGTCAAGATCTGCATGGTGGTAGTGCTAGGATTCAGCCAATGGAAAAGGACCCGTGTCATGATGAACTGACTCTGCAAACGGCTGGTGTTTTCCCTTCTGGAAGCTGTGACGGGGATATTCTAGAAGATAAATCTGAAACCGACAACCTGACAAAGAATACTAGAGAAGATACAGAAATGTTGGAGCAACAGAATAGTGATAAGGCTAACATACAAGTCAGTTGCGCCAACAAAATGAGTGAAGTGCTCTATGATGATAATAACACCTTGGAGAAGAATACAATCTGTGGTGGGAAGGTTACTGTAGAGTGCCACTTGGCCTTGTTACACAATAAAAGTTCAGAAGCTAGGAGTAACGCCATTTCATCTCCAATGCAGAAGGTATTACTAGCACATTGGCACACACAACTGCACGTGCAACATCATTATTCTCTTAGATATACATTTTTATATATGTAGTTCTATTTTTTTTACCAAAAAAGTGATTATAAGTGAGCCAAAAACATAATTATAATATCCTCACTGGTTACATTTTGAATATTTTTTGGTTGCTTTGATTATAACCAGTGGAGAACCAATAAAATTCTAATAGTTTTTGGGAAATTATATGAAAAGCGTAATATCTAACATAAAATTTCGTAACAACTGAAATTCTGTTAATCAATACAATTGAACATATATAGCCACTGATATATGTGGCCAATGAAACACTAGCATTTTTGTTCTTCTATAAATTTCACATAATATTCATCTGATTTTCATGGGATCAATCAAACAGCCTTCTTTTTACTTGTTTTGGTATTTCGTATTTACTTTTCTTGTTCTCATTTGTATTTTTGTATTATGCTCTGTCCTCTCCCTGCTTTCTTCAATCCCGTGGTCACATGCCGATTTCTAGAGGCTACAGCATGGTTTTCAAGTCGCGACTCATGCGAGTCGCTCTGGGGGAGCGACTCGGAAGAAGTCGAGCCTGCGTTGTGACTAGTCGTGACTCAGAGTCGCCAGTCGACACTAAGCTTAGTCGACCATATTTTTGCGACTCATAGACTAGTCGAGCGACTCGAAATCCATGGGCTACAGCCTCCACATTGGTGTCATTTGTATCTCTTTACAGTTCTGTTCTCCATCATATTTTTTTAGAAAAATATCAATTGTGAAACAAACTATCAATATTGTTCAAATAGTGCCATGATTGTCATAACAAAAAGTACACTTGTTAAAGAAGAGCTTGGTCAGCTTTAAAGTCTACAATCTTATGTACATCTATTATTTAAAGTTTGTCAAGAATAATAATCTTATGTAAATGGTAGCGTGTAACTTCACTTGTATTATTTCAAAGTGAACTTTACTTTGGATATGGGATTACGATTGCTCGCATATATGTACATCCTTTTAAAATGTTGCAGAGGCCCTTTGCGTGCCAGAGCCATGTAAATGGTTGCACCATGAGCTATGACAGTAAGAACAATTTAGCCAAGCCTTTTAGGGAAGTCCATGAGCCGAAGAAACGTTTCGCACGGAGATTCGCTGGGTGTCGCGAGGAGTTTTCTTCAAAGAATGAAAGGAAGATTCATGAGGGATCTAGTGCTCACGTCGAGGTCAACACAAAGCAGCCATCCCATACCACATAGTTTACCTCCTGTACCCATGCCTTTCTCTTTCAGAAGTTTATCAGACACACACCAACCGCTTGCCATTTTGTAGCTTTCCACCAATAGGATTAATTGTGTCAGCACCTCTCCTGCCGGTGGACCAGAAGCCCATGAAGAGCCCAGGCCCACACAAGTGGTGGGCCTTCGCACAAGCAACTGACCACGTAAACCGAACAAGCTAGTAAGTGGAGACGACTGGGTCATTTGATAAGGACGGTTTAAGAAGCTCACAGTGCCAGGAGGAAAGTCATCGAAGATCAATCACGGATCATAGTTTATCTAGGCACTCAACCCTAATTAAGCCCCCCAATTCTTGATTCTTCTATTCCGCACAATTGTGCTTGTATAAGCTTGTAACCTGAATCCAGCGTATTTCCTGAACCCTGTCTAGTGAATTCAGTGAGTGAACTAGAGCCCAGTTAACAAAATGCCACTTCAAGGACTGCAGCACGACATTTACAACGGTGGTGTATTTGCATTCTTACATGTTTATCTTCTTTCCCTTTCAAGGATTTGTTTCTCCGCAATTTACTGCAAAACTGTTTTTTTTTCATTCTCGGCAACTTTGAATTTCAGAGACATAAATGTACCAAGCATTACAAGGAACAACATGAGCAGGGGAGAAGAAAGGACATATATATCAACAGAGAGCCTTACACATATGCGCTGGAGACACAGCATTGCAGTCTGCACAAGTCTGAATCTTCTGTGCTTGTGCAGTATTTTTTGCACATGTTCTCTGGATACAGTTGCAGCAGTGTTAAGGGTGAGTTTTTGTGTGTGTGTGTGTGTGTGTGTAACCTGGCATAAATTATGATGTGTAGTGGTTATGTTTAGAGCATGGCTCTAATTCTTCTTCTAGATGCAGATTCTGTTCACTGTGCTGTGTTTTTGCACAAACCACAAACTGAAGCAGATCGATGTTCAGAGTTGATATGGCCCCTTTCCTGAACAAAATTAACTTTTTTGTTGAGGGAAACTAAACCTTTATTTAAACAAAGTTCTCAGAGATTTCTTGTGTGCGGCCCCAGTTTTTTTTCTTTTCAGTTTCCCATGTCCTGAAACTTCCAGAACCGCCCAGCATTTTGCATATCTCCAACAAGTTTACAAGCCTGATTAGTTTTAATTTTGGAATATGTCCGCAAGCCTGATTAGTTTAATTTTGTAGCTTTCGTCCTCTCCCACTAATCTGATAATTTGCTAGACTATTTCTTGTACTAGGTTCTGATGTAACATGAACTGATTTCTTTTGGATCATGTAGATTCTGCAGGCATTTCAATATCTTAAGACAGGTTAGCATCACAAGTTGTTGCCTGTACTGTAGTGAAACAACATTTAATGATCTAGGCACTGCATAATTGTTATACATTCATATTGCAAGCTCCCATATCTTAGAACAGCTGCAGGATGTCAAGGACAAGGATGTGGCTCTGCCACTGAAGAAGCCTAGCAGCAACCGGAGCTTGACTGGTTCGAGAAATTTGGCGCCAGTCCACGTCGAGTTGGCTACATCATAACACCGCACCGCAAAGATGTTCAGTTGACTGTTGCAGGTGTAATATGTCAGGTTCTTGGTAAGGGTGACCAGTGAAGAGTAAGTATGCATAATCTTTGGTTACATTCGCAGCTTCTAGCCTCTGGGCCATGCACAGGTTGTATCGATCCAGTTACAGGAGTGTATGTGGTGGTCGTTTTGTATATGGCTGGAATTATATGAAGTAGTATGCTGAGTTTAACACTGTAGCGTTGCTTAATTACATCAAGTTGGTACTATCATCGTGGATTGTAGCATCGATCAATGTTCAGAATTAATATGGTTCTGCTACTAGTGTTCATTGACTGTCAGCACATTGCTCTTCTGAAACGCAAGTGGACGAACTGTTAAATAGTTTCCTGTGCACCTGTGACGTAGTTTCCCGGCACATTCATCCATGTTTTGGATTTTACCACAGTATTTTATACCTCCTGGCCTTGGTTGCTCAGAGTCTCTAATTTCCTACATGTTTGCATGTTTTGTTACAATTTAGTGAGGTAATTAATGAGAAGTGGATTCAGGTATGATCTATACTTTCATGGCAAATCCCGAACCTCTTTTAAGTCATATGTTTGCACTAAGTTTTTTTAGTTTGTGTCCCAACATATTTTCCTAATTTTATCTTATTGGACAGGTGATATTTGCATAAATCCATCATTGTTCTCAATTATTATTTAAAAAATGGCCACTCATCTTCCTATAGTTCAAGTCCCTTAATCCCTTCCTTGTCCAAGTAGATGCTTGTAGTTGAACCACTCTGATATACGGTATTACTGGATACTTGCTTGTAGTTGTAGATGCTTATGTAAATATAATATCCTGTCGATGTATTTGCGTAATCTTGGATACTTTTGTGTTGGTTACAAGGAAACAAATGAGATTAGAAAACCGTGCGACAATTTTTTTTTGTTACTGATTAGAAATGTGACAAGGTCTGTCCTACTATTGCACAGACGACAAACTGAAGCAGGTCGATGTTCAGAGTTGATACGGCTCTTTTCGTGAAAATATTACGTGGACAAACTTTTTGCAAAGTTCCGAACCACCCAGCACTCTACACCTCTTGGAGAGTCCTTGGTTGGTCTGAACCTGAGCCTGCGGTGACCTTCTGACAGGTTGACAAGTTATTATGGCAGCCGAGAGGGGCACTCAATGAGAGTTAGTAGTTGGATTATGGTCGCAAGCCTGATCGATCAGTCTATCTTGTTGATCAAACTGCCACAGCATATTCCTCTTCTTGAATTTTTCAAATTTTGTTCTGGTATCTTTCTTCATTCATTACTACGTATCTTGACATTTTTTTCCTTTATTCAACAAGAGGATGTACCCTCCGACCTCTGTATCCAGCAATGCACATAGCTGGTTAAGCTTATGAGTTTATGACCAGTGAACTCTTTCAGCTTTTATTTTGTACTCCCTCCGTCCTGAAATGTAAGACGTTTTTTGATACTATCATAATATCAAAAAACGTCTTACATCTCAAGACCGAGGGAGTATTTTTGAAGCTTGGGTTCTCCGGGTAAATCGGGATAATTTGATCAACTGTTTCACTGCAAGTGTGAGACGAAAGAACATTGAACTGATGCGGTCGCTCAAGCAGATGGACTCTCTGTCAGTAGTTGATGCCTGTTTTGTAGCTGCAAGAGATCTACTTAGGCTGCATGTCCAACATGTACTCCCTCTATCCCATCTTTCCCTAATAATAAAGCATGGATTGACTCCGTGGGTTCACCGTCACAATACTACATGGTCTACTGGATCGCCACAAGCACGTGTTGCAGTGTAAAGAGGTCAGCAGGTACATTTTCCTTTTTTCTCGAATAGGCACAAGTATGCATACTATATATTAAAGAAGAAGATGGGTATAGAACCCCTTCCCTTCACGTTGGTGAGTACATGTTAGAAGTTACACGAGATCCAACTCCATTGGTACAAAGCAACTAAACTACTCTCACGCCATCGCCCACCTAGCTAGCGCCCCAAACAAGGCTTCCACGTTTTATTCTAGTAGTCCCGCTTGCCTCCAAAGTCCGGCCCTTGTCAGGTACTTCTTCCGTTTCAAAATAGATAACTCTATTTTATACTAATTTAGTACAAAATAAAGTCATCTACATCTAAAAAAAAAGTAGAGTCATTTATTTTAAAACGGAGGGAGCACGTATATGGCCGCGCGTGCGCGTGGCGCCCAAGAATCTGGTTACTGGACGACAAATTTGCTTACTGTCCGTTAGTCGCTTATATCTCGCCACCCACTATAAACACATGTATCAAAACTTTTGAATATAAACGTCCGTGTAATGTTAAATGGCCATGGCAACTCTCATCGAACAAGAAACTAGTCGTGGTGTTGTGGTAAGGGGAGGAGATCTCTTCACTACTGCATGGTGCAATGGTGCCGATGACATGTGGGCGTAGAGGTCCACACGACAGCGATCGTACTGTGCTTTTGCAGATGATGTCCCAAGTCCCACCCTCGTGGTAGTACATGCCATCCACAACAACTAGTCAAGGGTTCGAATACCCAATCTGCACCTTTTGCATATTCTGTAAGATAAAAGTATGGATTTGTCTAGAACTCAGTCGACTTAGACTTCGTGAAGTCTAAGTCGCATGACGTCATCGTATAAAAGTTGATTGAATGTGACTCCGTTCCTTGTTCTGTGTTCGCTACAGACCACATGGGCTTTTGTTTAGCTGGAGACCACATGGGCTTTTGTTCGGTTGTGTTGCACTCATCCATCGTTGTGTGTTTTTTTTTATTTAGCCACCTAATACATGCATTGCTACACAGTGTAATGGAGCTCCGATTTTGTGGCTAGCTTCGCTCATGTTCCGCTCCTTGCATTCGTGTCATCTTGTTACACCTTTTCTTTTATTATTTAAAAAAATTATTTTATATTTAAAAAAGGAAAGATTTTTTTAATGTAACAAAGAAATAAAAAACAAAAATAAAGAAGAAGACAATTAATTTAGTTGGGTGCAAACAAAGGACATACAACTATGTGCTGTCAAGTAGCGTGCAAATGGATATCAATATTATTTTCGAAGGGAAAAGATAAATTACCCTGTTGTTGTTGCATTAGGCACCATGCAATTGCAATCGGATTGCAACAGTTGTAGTTGCATGTCTACCGGTGGGCCTGCAACTAGCTGACAACCCCCTACCAACCCAGTTGCAGCCGCGTTGTACATCATGCAGTTGCAATCGGCTTTCAACACTTGCAATTGCAACTCTATTGATGGACATGCAAATGGCCGACAACCCCTATCAACCCACTAAAGTCGAGTTGCAACTAGCTGACGAAGCCCCATACCAGCACAGTTGCAGCCACGTTGGGGGCTATGCACTTCAATCAGGTTGCAACACTTGCAGTTGCATGTCTATCAAAGGACATGCAACTAGCCGATAACCTCATAAAAGCATAGTTGCATCCACGTTGGGCGCCATGCAGTTGCAGCCGGGTTGCAACACTTGCAGTTGCATGTCTAGCAAAGGACATGCAACTAGCCGACAACACCATAAAAGCACAGTTGCATCTGCGTTGGGGGCCATGCAGTTGCAGCCGGGTTGCAACACTTGCAGCTGCATGTCTACCAGTGGACATGCAACTAGCCGACAAGCCCCTACAAGCCCAATTGCAGCCGCGTTGGGGGCCATGCAGTTGCAGCCGGGTTGTAACACCTGCAGTTGTATGTCTAGTGGTGGACATCAAACTAGCCGACAACCCCCCTACAAACTCAGTTGCATTCACGTTGGGGGCCATGCAGTTGCAGCCGGGTTTTAACACTTACAATTGCATGTCTAGTGATGGACATCAAACTAGCCAACAATCCCCTACAAGCCCAGTTGCAATCGCATTGGGGACCATCCAGTTGAAAAAAAGGCAACAATGTACTAGGCCATCAACAGAACACACATGTCAACCACACACAAAACTTGATGTCCAAAATCCACAGCTACCAAAACGAATGAGATCTAACTAATTCTCTATTGACAGAGAAAATGACAAATAAAAAATAGCCCAAGAAAAAAAATCGAAAGAAGAAAACAAAAGAATGGACTTTGAAGAAAAGAAAAAAGAAAAAAATAAATGAAATGAAAATAAAAAAGAAAGAAAAGAAAATAAAAATAAGGGAAAACAAACACCTGATGACTCAAAATCCCCCATAAAAAACAGGATAGAGGGGTCAAAAAAGGCTGCACTGCAAAAATAACCGGGATACAACATAAGAAGTCTACAACCCTATCCCACCTGTGTTAAAAAAGAGAGAAGACAACTTGTGATGTGCACCGCTCGCGCGACGCAACTAAGTGTCACGTGAACAAATCCATGAATCGCAACGTGTTTATTTCAGACGACGAAGGACGTGAATGGGACATAATTATTTTCAGAAAACTAGAACAGTATGGAACAGAAAAACAAAAAACTAAAATAAAGAAACAAGAAAAAATAATTACGAGAAAAGATGAAGAAAAAACTATAAAAGAAAAAGGGACAAACATATGAATTGGGGAAAATGCAACATAAAAATGCAAAATAACTAGGCAAAAAAACTAACAAAAAATGGAGACAAGTACAAATAAAAAAATTGGATTGGTTGGTTTCGAAACATATGGAGATGTAGCCATGTGAAGGAGACACACTGGATTGGGGATGTGGCCAGATGCCAAGCCCACCACGCATACCTGCACCCTCCACCAGAAAAAAAAGAAAGAAGAAACACTAAAAGAGGCCGGCTGTATCCCTACAGGGCCTATTTGACAAGAAACAAACATCATGCAACGTTCTTGAAGCACCTGATGATCTAACGACAGGGGAGGGTCGACTGAGACTTTGTAAAAGTATGGCACCGTTGAGAAAAGAAGACCTCGGCATCTCATTGTAGACGCGGCGGGAAATGGCGACTACTCTGCGCCGGCGCACCGGCGCAATCGATTCGGCCGGACACCGCGCGGCCGTTTGATTAGATTATATTTAACCGTCAGATCCCGAATCATTTTCTCCTAATAAAGCGCATCCAGCAAAGGAAAAAAACAAAGCAGCGCCGCCGCCAAGACTCGTCATGGATACCAATGTAGTAGCAAACCTTGAAGAACCGCCGCCCGTCGCCACCCTCGCTACCCTTGCCGTCGGTCACCACCGGTCGCCGCCCTCGCGGCCGCTCGCCGCCCTCGCTGCCCTTGCCGTCGGTCACCACCGGTCGCGGCCGGCGTTTCTCGCCAGCTCCATGCATGCAACAACATGCACTTGTGGTTGCAGCTCCGGGGGAGATGGCTGCAGGTCCGGTGATGCTGGCCGCCGGGTCGCAGCACTTGTCATTCAGCTCGTGATGTACCTCCCCGTGTGCCCGTCCGAGGCTCTTGCTGGTTCCAACAAACAACAATGCCGATTGTAGCAAAAAAGTTTATTGCTTCCAGCAAAAAAAGCTTACCGCTGCCGCCCGATGTCGTCATTGTAGCAAAAATGTTAACTGGATGTAGCTTTTGTGGTTGCTGGTAGCAGCAAAAAAATGACGTGGTTGTAGCAAAAACAAAATAAACATCGGCCAGCCGTTGTGTATGGTGGTAACAAATCCTGTAGCCGGTGGTAGCCAAGGGATCGACCGTAGGCACCGAGATGTGGACAGTGAGCTCGTGGAGAGCCAGGGTTAACTGCACGGTATGAGTGCCATACCAGAGGCTCAACGGGTCAGGGAATATTGCAAAGAACTCGCGATCAGAGATCGGCATCACCACTCAATCCTAGTTGGCGAGAAAGAGATGTCGCAATTCCTCCGTGATGATGGCTGGAGACGCCGTCTTGCCGCCCAACACTGAGATCAGTGCTGAGAGCGAAGGCGGGGCCTCCGAAACTGAGATCGTCATCTGGTAGTAGCCAAAATCCTCCAGCACGTGGCCATAGAGCAGCAACTCCCACTCGAGGTGGTCTTCCTTGCAAAGAAGAGCCGGATGGTCGGCGCTCTTGCACTTGTAGCAGGCAGGCGACATCTTGCAATCAACCAGGTAATGGCCTTCCAGGCCACAGTTGAAACAAACTGTGGCAACAACCCGCGGACCCCTCTGGTCGGGGGCGACCGCCGGCGGGGCGGGATGGGACACAGAGGAGGCCGGACCGGCCGCACCGAAGGTAGGTAGGCCGCCCTTGTTCTTCTTGTTGTTGGCGAACTGCCCGTATGGATGGTTGCAAGCGCCGATACCGGCCATCAGGTGTTGGGGCTGACGTTGGGGAGGGTTGTGCCGGCACAGAGGAGATCCCTCCTGGCGGTTAGACTGCACTGATGAACGGGACCTACGGTCCTGCCGACCCGACCAAGCCGGGGAGCACGAATGCTGCTCACGGTGGGAGGTGTGGCGGTCTCGGACACACCAATGATCAGGAGAGCGGAAGCGCGACCGGTCGCTTGAGCGATCCTCCCGGTCGACCGTCGTAGCCTTCCCTTTAAGGGCCACCGCTCGCATGTCGGCCACTCGCCGGGCCGCCGCGGGAGAGGGTCGACGGGACGAGGAGTCACGGGCGTCATGCCGGTCGGCCGAGCGGCGCTTGGGGCGCGATGCCCCGTCATCGACCTCACACGCCATAAGAAGGGGCGAAAGGGGGCGCGAGCCACCGAGGAGGGGGAGGCCATGGGGGGGGAGCCGCAGCGGAATCGCGGGAGGCGACGCGGAGGGAGAAGCGAGGGGGAAGAGTCTACTGAGCGAATGCCATAAACCACCCGCAAGGCCGGGCCAAGAGGAGTTAAGGGAAGCTGCCGATGCGTCCAGGCCAGATAGGCAGGAGGATGGGCCAGGCCCATTGGGGCCAGCAATTCCAACCAGGCCAATCCCTGCGGCCCACGAACCCATGAGCCTAGCAGACCTCCATAGCCCAACCGCATCGGAGGGCCCAGGCCCAGCACGCACGACCGCATGGGGAGCTGCTAGGGTTTCCCCCTGTACGAACGTGACGCGGCGATCGTAGCTCCGGCAGGCAAGCAGGCGGGGGGTGGGGGGGGCATCACCGCCCTTGCTGCCCAGCCGGAACTGGCGGAAACGGCCTTCATAGATCGTCGGACGGGAGTCCCCAGGTGAGCGGGACAGACAGTCAGGTCGGCGCAGCACCACCGCCCGGCGCAACAAGCTCGCCGCCGCGCCCACATTAGCTTGGCCCCGAATGCCCCACATATATGGCCGAGCACGACGACGGGTCCGCTGTGCAGCCAAAGAGGGGGTAGGAGGAAGGGTAGGTGGGGAGCGTACCTGTGCAACAGCCGGCGTGAGGGCGTGTTCCGGATAGACCGCTACCGGAAGACGGTCACCGAAGCGCCAGTCCTCCCGAAGGGTGCCCGAAGCCACCGCGCAACCGACCTCCCGGTCCTCCTCCTCCTCCAGGTCAGCCCACCGCGGGACCGAAAGGAGGGAGGCGAGGGGAGCGATACCATGCTCCAGGCCAGAGCCGGGAGGCGGGGACGCCGGCGCTGTAGCGGCCCCATGTTGGAGACATGTCGTGGATGGGGGAGCACCGCAGTCCACCATCTAGATCTTGTTTTCAACAGTCACAGTTTCTGCGAAGCAACCTATGGTTGGATGGTTAGAGGGATTGTGGTATCTTCAGTCCACGAGGGTTTAAATCCTGGTGCTCGCATTTGTTCCTGGCTCAGTCTTTCGGAGGTGCTCATAAAGATAGTATGTGCGTTCATAGGGGTGAGTGTATACGCGTGTATATGAGCGCTTGCGTCTGTACTGTGTTAAAAAAAAACAGTAACATTTTCTGTTTTCAATGCATCGATGCACTTGTTTTGCACACGACTTGTGGCTTCCCCTCTCGATGTTTCTCGGCGCCGCCTTTTCCTGGATTGGAACATCATCATCGAACTATCCTGTCCTCGTCCCAAACGTTTCCTGCGGCCGACTGACGGGCACGAACACCGATCCTTAACTCCAGATCAGACGTACGTAAACGGTACTCCCTCTTATTCTGCCTCTTCTTATGTTATCTTATTATTAAAAACCTAGAAATCTTTCCCACATAAAAAAAGAAGAAAAGAGAAACCGATAAACCTAAGTGGATTAATATGGCGTATGTGGTCGTGAAGTCGTGCAATGTTTTTTGTTGGGATGGTACTGTACCTTTTTTTTTTGAGGGGATGGGATGGTACTGTACCTATACGGTATGGTTTATACGGGTTATGCAGGGCTTGAGAATCCACACCACCGTATCTAATACATACTCCTATACTACGTTAATATAGATTGGATTGGAACATCACCATCGATCTGTCCTGGCCCAAAAGTTTCCTGCGGCCGACTGATGGGCACGAACTCGGATCCTTAACTCCAGATCACATGTACGTATACGGTACTCCAGCTTATTCTGCCTCTTTTTATGTTCTCTTATTAATTAAAAACCTAGAAATCTTTCCCGCAGACAAAAAGAAGAAAGAGAAACCGATAAACCTCGGTTGATTACTTGGTGTATAATATGGCGGACATAGAGGACGTCGCCATGGCGGAGCCGGACCTCTTGCGACGCCCCATGATCTCGGTGTGGATAGAAAAGGTGGAAGATTACTTGATGAGGTACAGGATCCGCGGTGACGATGCCGCGACGGTGGCGGTGGTGGCGGAGCCACAACAGCATACCAGGTTGACCCTCATCGTCCTCGTCACCGCCGGCGCCGTCTTTGGTTTTTTCGCTTACTTTTATGCGGCGATTAAATGCGAGAAGGAATCGGTCTACACGGTGACGGTGTTTATCGCGATGTTTCTTTGTGCGGGCTTTGCGTTCGGCCTTGCTATGGTTTCTGTTTTTCTCATCAAAGAGTGCCAAGAGGGGTTTCAGGATGAGCAACATCATAGATTAGCAGATTTCCTGCTCCAGGTGTAGATAGATAGAAATGTAAGCATCCATCATCGATGCATGATATGAGAACTTCCCCTGTTATCATATGTACAAACATTGTACGGTATTATTGGCATGCATCTATTTTTCTGATTGAGGGAAGGCAGGCAATGGTAGTTGATTCACATGCACGCACACATATCAGTTTCACACGTACGCAACTATGCATGCATGTGTCACCACCAGCTACGCCAACAAACGTACGTTTTTATTAACATAATACAGAAGCAAGCGCTCATATACACACGGATACACTCATCCCTATAAACACACACACACACACCCTACCCTTATGAGCATCTCATCATCTTGAAATTTACGAAGTCACCATAGGCACCTCGTCGTCGACGAGACGTCTCTTCCCGCTGAATGCACATCACCGGAAATCCTGAAATAAATTCAGGAATAAACGCGAGCACTAGGTTTGAACCCTGATGGGCTACGTACATACCAAGAGTTGCAAGGCGGTCGGAGTACATACGTACCCAAATAATCTCTGCTCTCTTTTTTCGTCTTCTCAAGAACATGGAAGAGCTTTGCATGTCTTCGAATCAGAGTTTACAGGCGTGAAGGGTAGTCATCGTCATCTGTGGTCGATCGACACCCCTGAGAATCCACCATACAGACATATAGTATTACAAAAGCTACGATCTCGCTAATTTCCACAATGCAAATCCGTCACAAGAGGGGAAGCACTGCAATCTTGTCGAAAATCCGCCTGTTTCATTCTAACGAGATTGACCGCAAGGTAAAAATCACCAAGGAGTCCAATTCCCGGATCGCACCCCCAGAGGTCACAAATGAAAACCGACCGCTGGCGTAAACCTCTGGGACCTGTGTAGGCCAATAATACCAGGGACGAATCCAGGATTTGAGCATGAGGGGGGCGAAGAACAAAAAATCATAATGGGGCAACATCTATAACTATTAAAGTTCTAACTATATAATACCGGCACCGAATTTTAATGACATATTTCGATTTTTGGGATATGATTTGGTATTTTAAATATAAATATATATTTTTGCGCGCGGGGGGGGGGGGGGGGGGATATAAATCTTTACCGCCGAACATATCTAACAAGGCTGGCTGGCAGCGAGGGTGGAGCGGACGGGAGGAAAAGGCGAAAATGGGGCAGCTAGGGTTTGCTCTCGCTGTCCTGCTCCAATAGCCAGGTTCTTGGCCCATTGGGCGGCGCACCGACGCCGGGGCATGAATATGGTCACCAAACCGGTGACCTTCCTAGGAGGACTGATCGGTTCTTCGTGGGTCCTGTCTCTTAGTCCGACGTGGCGGACAAGTCCAAGCGGCCGCAAATCTAATTAAGGATAGGATTATGGTCTCAATCATCGATGCAAAATTTAGAAAAATACTTCCTTCGTCCGAAAATACTTGTCATCAAAATGGATAAATCTAGAACTAAAATACGTCTAGATACATCCCTTTTATCCATTTTGATTTCAAATATTTCCGGACGGAGGGAGTAGAATTTACCAGCCTACTTTTCCTGGGGTTATTGCTTTCTTGAACTAAGGAGCAGCTAGAGAAGGCTCCAGCCAACAACAATAAGCTAGCAGCGAAGAGCTACAGAGCTACTTCAAACAACAACAACAACGACAACGAACAACTACAAAACTAGCAGCGATGGCACGCTCCGGGCTCCGGCGATGGCGCGGACAGCGCCGGGAAGGAGACACAGCGACGTGGCAGCGTGCCCGGGAGGAGCCACGGCGAGGTGCAGGCCCAAGGAAGTACGCATGCAGCAGCATCACATCGAGAGAACGTGTCAGACCCACCCCGACGAGGAATGCTACACTCACGGAGGAATATACATGATCTGAACAATATACTAACAGGCTACGTGATCTCCTAAGTTGAACAGCCTTATCTTGGGGAACCTCTAGATACGCACTTCAACGGTTATTGGATGGACAATAAAAACCGGTTATTAGATGGGATTGGATCATCACCATCGATCTGTCTTCTCGTCGTCCCAAACGTTTCCAGCCGGCTGACTGATTGTGTCAAACACGGTTCCTTCTCTCCAGATGGGATTGGATCATCACCATCGATCCTCGTCCCAAACGTTTCCAGCGGCCGACTGATGGGCACGAACACGGATCCTTAACTCCAGATCAGACCATCTTCCCACTCTTGGTCTCTTATTAGAAACCTAGAAACCTTTGCCATGAAGAAATAGAAAAGAGAAACCGATAAACGTAGCTGGATTAGTTGGTGTGTAATATGGCGGACATAGATGATGTCGCCATGACGGAACCGGACCTCACGCGACGCCCCATGTCTTCTGTGTGGATCGAAAAGGTGCAAGATTACTTGGTGAGGTACATGACTCGCGGTGACGATGCCGCTATGGTAGCGGTGGCGCCGGAGCCACAGCAGCACACGAGGATGATGCTCATCTTCCTCGCCACCGCCGGCGCCGTCTTTGGGGTGTTCACTCTCTTTTACCTGGAGATTAAATACGCGAAGGATTGGGACTACACGGTGGATATTGCGATCTGGCTATGTGCGTCCTTCGCGGGCAGCCTTATAGGAGTTTCTACTTTGCTCATCGCAGACTGTCAAGATGGGTTTCAACAAGAGGATCGAAGATTCGCAGATTTCTTGCTCCAGCTGTAGAGCTTAATTAATTCTGTACTCCCTCACAGTGTAAAAAAACGTCTTGTATTAAGTTAAGGAGGTAGTATATATATTTGATAGGATGGAATAGATGATCATCCATGCATGTGCAAGTACCAGTTGACAACATGCATGCATATTTGTTATTTTCACTCTTATGTACCTATATATTGTAAACCACGACGTACGTGCGGGTCCTTCTACACCAACACTTATAAATTGTTCGCCGTGGAGATATCTGACCTCTCCTACACTTGGTTCAAATTCTTACGGTGAAAGCCTACGACCCGGCATCGGGTTGGGCGATGGCGTCGTCCTCGCCGCATCCCCCTTTGGGGCGTCGCTGGGAAGAGCCTTTGATCCTATTCACGCATTTCGTAGGTTGTCCACTCACCTTGCTTGGGCTATTCCGGGGGAAACCCTAGATCATAGTCTCCTGGATCGGACGATGACAGCGTCTTAGGTGCCATTCTCCGTCCCAGGCGCATTGTTTTGGAGCACCTGTTGGCTGGAGGGGCATGAGGTGGAGCGGTGTTTCATCTACCGCAGCAACAACGGTGGATATCGGCGGCGTGGCGTAGTGGAGCCTCGCCGCCAATAGCTAGATGTGAAGGAGAGACATGTGTTTGCACTGCCCAAAGTTGCAGCTTCTCCCCCCCCCCTTCCCCCGCTTTATATGGAAAGCAACAACCGAAACAAAGTACACAGCCGAACGATACATGAGATGAGGTAGCCCTGAAAGAATAGCGATCTCAGGATAACCGGATCACATAGGACCCACGTGACTACACTGCCGAAAGAAAGCACAGAAAGAACTGAGTATAACGCCACGCTACGGCCTGTAACATCTAAACTCCACTACAACGTCCCGAGGAGCGAGAACGGTGCTAAGCATCGTCGCTGTTGAGTCCACACTGGACAAAGGTTTTCCCACGGAACAGAGACACAAAGAGAAGCTCCACAACAACTTCTTTAAGACGAAAGCGGCGCCCGCAAGCATCGTCGTTGTCGGGAACAAAGCGCGGAGGTTTCGCTCGGAAGCTTCCCTCATGACACCACGATGTCTCCAAGACAAGTGTGATGAGTTCAGAACTCCAGATCTGGATTGGGGCGTCACCACTGCCTGAGACAGAGAGCACGCACGAGCCACCCGCCACTCCACCTCTCGCTGCCCACATGACCAAGGGAGAAAGCCACCGTCACCGACATGGCGCCCGACGGAGAGCCAACCATGCGGACCGCCTTCCGAAGCCGTCACCTCGGCATCCAAAGTCCGAAACACCACCAACCGCCCACTTCATAGTGCACTAAGCGCAGTTGGAAGAGCAGAGGCACCACTCCACTCCTAGACCGACATTGGCCACTGAGTCTAGATCAACGCTGGCATGGTCGAAAGCGCCCAGGAATACGTCACTACAATCTAGTGACTCCCGACGGCCTCCACAAAGCAAGCGCCGACCATAGCCCGGTAGCCTTGGCCCAGGCAAGCTCCCACGACACCACGTCCATGGCAAGCGGCATAGATCTATGGTGTATATTTTTACGACAATAGCCACCTTGCACTGTGCCCGTCAGGAGGTGAACCTCGTTGCCGGCAGGCACCACCCCGACCGAGCCCAACCAGCCCTATCCTCAAGGTGCTTGGTTGAGATCTTGGAGGGATGAGTGGAATGCTGCAAGGACCAACATCAGGCTGCGGAATGTATGCTGAGACGAAAACACCTGGCCCGCTTGCAACAACACAGTCTGCCAGGCACGTGCTACAGACCACGCGATCTCTCGTGATCGGATGGCTGGCGAGGAGGTTTGCGAGAGACAAACTTCAGCCGGTTGAGTTAAAGGATTTTCCGAGGCCTTAAATTGACATTTATCCGAGAAGGTGTGCATTGGGTACCGACATACTCCTACGACGTTATTACTATCTTTCAGTTACAGAAAAGTATTATCTTCATTCAAAAATAAGTGTTGTTGCTTTAGTCAAATTTGAATTAAAACCTTGACACTTATTTTGAAACGGAAGGTTGGATTAGATCATCACCATCAATCTGTCCTGTACTCGTCCCAAACGTTTCCAGCGGCCGACTGATGGGCACGAACACGGATCCTTAACTCCAGATCACACGATCTTCCCCCTCTTGTTCTCTTATTAGAAACCTACTACTCCCTCCGTTCCTAAATATTTGTCTTTCTAGAGATTTCAATAAGTGACTATATACGGAGCAAAATGAGTGAATCTACACTCTAAAATATGTCTATATACATCCGTATGTGGTAGTCCATTTGAAATCTCTAAAAATACAAATATTTAGGAACAAAGGGAGTAGAAACCTATCCCTTGGAAAAAAAATAGAAAAGAGAAACCGATAAACCTAGCTGGACTACTTGGTGTATAATATGGCGGACATAGAGGGCATCGCCATGGCGGAGCCGGGCCTCGCGTGACGCCCCATGTCTTCGGTGTGGATAGAAAAGGTGCAAGATTACTTGCTTAGATACAGGACCCGCGGTGACGATGCCGCGACGGTGGCGGTGGCGCCGGAGCCACAGCAGCATACCAGGTTGATGCTTATCTTCCTCGTCACCGCCGGCGCCGTCTTGGGTTTTTTCACTTACTTTTACGTGGCGATTAAATACCAGAAGCACTGGGACTATGCGGTGGAAATTGCGTTTTGGGCATCTGTGTTCTTTGCAGGCAGCCTTGCTATGGTTTCTGCTTTTCTCATCGCAGAGTGCAAAGGGGTGTTTCAAGATGAGGAACATCATATGTTAGCAGATTTCTTGCTCCAGGTGTAGATTCTTTAGATAGATATGTAATCATCCATCATCCATGCATGTGTAAACACCAGTTGACTGATACGTACATACTACGGTTTATATTGGTATACATTTTTATTTTATTTTTGATTGAGGGAAGGCATGCAATGGCAGTCGATTCACACATATGTCTGTTTCACTCGTACGCAACTATATATGCGCAGATGAACAAAAGTACGAACAGACTAAAAGTTGCAAGCTTTTCCTATACTTAGCCGGCGGCCGGAGTATGTACGTACCCAAATAATCTGTGCACTTTTAATTATTTTTTAAAACAGGCTTTGGTCCCGGTTTATATTATACTCCCTCCGTCCCGTAATATAAGAAAGTCACTAAACTTTCTTATATTACGGGACGGAGGGAGTATTATAAAGCCACACGGCCACATGCTACAAAGTATTGATGAAATTCTCAACAGCTGATCAAAGGAAAAAAAACATGACAAAGCTAGCTGATCAAAGAATAAATCTGCAGTGATTCCATTCCCACACCGGCGGCGTCTCCTAGTCGTTTGCATCGTTTGCTCGCCAATCCTTTAGGTCAGTAGGATTAAGTCTCCTGGATGTCGCCGGCAAGGCGGTGGCGGCGGCGATTCCAATCCCACACTGGCGGCGTCTCGGAGTCGTTTGCATTGTTTTGCTCATATTCTTGAAATGGTTGTTCATATCATGGAACTATCTGGGAAGAAAACTGGAGCGTCTGCATATTTTTTCCTATGAAACTATCATGGAAACCAGATGCTTATTCTTGAAATGGTTGCTCATATCAAAGAAGAGGCCTCCTTTGGCGCCGTTTTGGAGTTCTTACCCGAGTTCTGTTCTAATTACTAGATGATGTTGTGTTGATGCTGTTCTTCCCAGTTGATGGCAATATGACGTTGACAAGTGTAGTGATTCGGTTTGAAGAAAGAGAGAATAAAGTATCCCTATACATCAGTACATGTGGCTACTAATTTTATTTTTTTTTAGAAATGGAGGAAGACCTCGGCCTCTACATCTGGACGATGCATGCAGCTATTTTATTAATTGTTCACACAAGACCTTACAAAGTAATACAATAGTAAGACTAAAGCCATCGTCTAGGCAACATCTGTCGCTACTCCTATCCAATTGATGAAGGGATGTTGATAGTCTGGGCCTAATACCAAACAGACCTCGCAACCAAACCTACCATCTAAGACCTGAGGTCCCATTCAGGACGCCTACCGGGTATGGGGCACCCACCGGTCCGGCGAACTGCTCAACCAGGACGCCTACCTGGTATGAGGCCGCCACAGCCACCTGCCATCAATCCATCTTCAGAACTGTACTGATGCATCTACCTTGCCCGGTGTAGCTGTCGTCGACGCCACTACGACGCCAGACCGCGTCACCCTCCTGCGCGAGTTCATCTCCGCGCATCGGACGCCGAGTCACCACAGTGCCATGCCGCCGAGATCCGCCGCCATCAATGAGTGAGATGAAGGACTGCTCCACCAAAGAATCTGTCCTCTAGTCCCTCGATCACGTGTGCACCTCCAAGAATGACGCCCCAAAAGGGGGAACGACACTAGAGCGCCGCCGTCATCCGGTCATCCGATCTAGGGTTTTCCCCAGAGGTAGCAGAGAGTGGTCTTGAACTTCTCCATGGTGATGCCTTCAAAAAGGAAACGATGTAGATAGCGTCGCCACTGCCGGCCTTAGCAATAGCCAAAAGCAAGTTTTCACCCAGATCTGTTCAAAGAAATCCAACTCAAACGGTTCCTCAAACGTTTGAGTCTAGTAGTCTGATGGTGCATCTGATGGTGCATCTCTGGGGAATTCTGCTCGGCGGCAGCGAGTTGGGTCGGGACAGGTTAGGGATTTCTGCTCGCGGTTGCGGCTGTGGGGAATTCGGACTTGTTTTTTTCTTTTTTCTTTCTTTCGAGGTAGTACATGAAAGGGCCCAAGGCCCGGCCCGGTTGCGTGTGCTTCGCGTATCCCATTTTTTGTTTTCTCGGAGAGAGAGAGAGTTTCAACTGTTTCGAGATTTCAAGAAAAGTTCTGATTCCTAGAATCATGGATTCAAAAAACGTTCGCCGAATTCAAAAACCTTTCTTGAATTCGGAAAATGTTTGCGATTTCAAAATAATGAATATTTTTTTAATTTTAACGACTTTTTTTGTTTTTGAAAAGGAGGTTAAACCTCTGGCCTCTGCATCAATCGATGCATACGACCATCTTTATTTATTATTCAACAAAGGTCTAACAAGAACATACATCAAGCCACCCGAAGCCATCACTCACACCTACAAAACTCGATAATATGGAGTGCTCTCACTCCCCATATCTAAACCGGTGTCGTCGTCAATCCATCCACATAATGTATCGGAACTAAAGCCGGTGTAGCAGACCTAAAGCGTACACCACATGCACACGTTTTAGAAGCCGCGTCATCATCATCGAACTGCTGACCCATCTTCGGGAGAGAGATCCGAATGATCCTTGCCAGTCCATCCATCCTTCGACGCCACCATGGCGCCACCGCCCTGCGCTCGTCCATCCAGACGCGAAGATTCTGGAGGATCTGTCGCGCGTAGCACCTGCCGACTAGGCATGACACAGCGTAGCACCTGCCGGCCAAGTATGACTTTGACATCTCCACCGAAGCTTCATGCAAGACGAAGCCGCTCCACCTCTTGCCTCTATCTTCCAGCGCTGCTCCACAAACGATGCTCCCAGGAGAGAAACGACACCGCAGTGCCGTCATCGTCCGATCTGGAAGACCAGATCTTAGAGTTTCCCCCGGAGCAGCACAAGTGGGTCAACAGAAGTTACACGACGATGCCTTCATCAAGGTAACGACGCAGAACACCGCCATCGCCTGCCATCGGCTCAGTTTTTACCGGCAACTCTGTCTTCCCGACTTGCAGCCGGGACTAGATGAGGGATCTCGAGATCTGACCATCCAGCCTCAGGCCGACCACCTCCAACGGAGGAGATGGCCACCATCGCCGGCTGCACCGGCTAGATCAGATATGATCAGAGGCGCCGTCAAACAGTCCACCAGGCCCTCCACGCCGCCTCCGCCTATCCGACACCCGATGGCGCGCCGCCGCTGACCGTAGCCACCATCCTTCCCGATACAGTGACGCGCCATGCCTACAGCTGATACCGCCCGAGGCAGGGCCGGTCACCACGTCGCCGCCTATCGCAGCCATTGCCGTCGCGCCGCATAGATTGGATCGGCCGCGCCACCACGTGTTTAGGGGCCCCGCATCACCCCTAAGACGTGGGAGAGTGGGAGTCCTCGACCACCGCCGCCGGCCTCCGGGCTTAGCCCGGCGGTGGCGGGGGGAGGGGAAGAGGAAGATCGCGCCCTCGGCGGCTAGGGTTTGGGCGCCGCCCGAGTAGCCCTAGCAGGGACGACACGGGGGCAGTTGGACAGGGTCCTCGATAATGTTTGAATTTTTACCCCTGGCTCAATCAATTTGCTTATGGACACTTGATGAGTGAAATCAAGCATCACTTGACATTACTATAGCTTTCTCCTGTGAAATTAGTACGTGATCAAAATAGAATAGCTGATAATCTAGCTAATATTGGTCGTTTTGGAGGTAATACCGCTTGTCGGTTAGCATCTCCAATGGCAAGCCTAAAATTTGGATATCTAAAAAACAATTTTAAACTAGATAACGCCTTGCGTGTTATTGCAGGAATCAGTTGCAATATATTTGAAGAGATTTGATTTTATGAAACATGAATATTGGAATTAATGATGTATGAACTAAAACAAAAAATGTATATTATATAGTATTTGATTGTTGTATAGTTAAAAATGCATATTAACACCTGGAAGGTAGCTGGCCTTGCGTGGCGCCCAAGGATTTGGTTACTGGATGGTAAATTTGCTTACCATTGGTTAGTCCTTTATCTCACCACCAACTATAAACACATATATCAAAAGTTTCAATATAGACAGCGGTGTATTGTTAAATGGCCATGGCAACTCTCACATAATAAGAAACTAGTCGTGGGTGTTGTGGTAACGGGTGGAGATCTCTGCAGTACTGCATTTTTTTTAGAAAAGGAGGTTCAACCCCTGGCGTCTGCATCAATCGATGCATGCAACCATCTTTATTAATTATTTCATAAAGATCTGACAACAACATACATCAATCCACCCAAAGCCACCACTCACACCTACAAACTCGATAATATGGAGTGCTCTCACTCCCTATATCTAAAACAGGTGTCCTCGCCGATCCATCCACATAACGTATCGAGACCAACAGCCGGTGCAGCCTACCTAAAGCGCACACCAGATGCTCACGTTTTATAAGCCGCCATCATCATCGGACCACTGACCCATCTTCAGGAGAGATATCTGCATCGTCCTTGTCAGTCTGGACATCCGTCGACGCCACCGCCCTGCGCTCATCCGCCCTGACGGGAAGACTCTGGAAGATCTGTCGTGCGTAGCACCTGCCAACCAGGCATGACTCAGCATAGCACCTGTCGGCCAGGCATGACTTGACAGCTCCACCGAAGCTCCGTGCAAGACGAAGCCGCTCCACGTCCTGCCTCTGTCTTCCGGCGCTGCTCCACACACGATGCTCCCAAGAGAGAAACGACACCATAGTGCCGCCATCGTCCGATCTGGAAGACCAGATCTAGGGTTTCCCCCAGAACAACACGAGTGGGTCGACAACAGTTACACGACGATGCCTTCATCAAGGTCACGGCGCAGAATGCCACCATCGCCAGGCGTCAGCTCGGTTTTCACCGGCAACCATGTTTCCCCAATTCGTAGCCGGGACTAGATGACGGATCTGGAGACCCGACCACCCAGCCTCAGGCCGACCACCTTCGACGAAGGAGATGACCACCACCGCCATGTCCCGTCTCCATGCCGAGAAGGGCCGTCGGACTCCACCGCCGTCAGTAACTTCACCCGACGCCAGGCCACACAGCCACCAATAGCACATCACGGGCACCCCGGGGATGCCTCCCCGACCTGCCTCGGCGCCGATCCAGAAGGCCGAGCGCAAGCAACAAGACGAATCCGGCGAACAACCAGCAAAACCGTGTGCACCACGGATGTCAGCCCGAAGGGGATCTCGCCCGACTCTGCCTAGCACAGGTGCCATTGCCCCCGCGTCGTCCGGATCCGGCAGATCGACCACCGGCCGCCGTAACCATCACCAGCACGCAGCCCGCCTCGTGCAGCCCTCCACGCCCGCCACCGTGGCAGCCCAGCATCGCCGCGCCCCACACAACGCCGCGTTCCGGCCAGGGTAGATCGCCCCACGGCGATCCTGCCTCGCGAGAAGGAGAAAGCGCCCCGCCGCCGCCCATGCCGGGCGGGCTTCGCCCACCGGCACGCTCTGGCGGCGGCGAGGGGAGGGATGGGGAGGAGGTCACGGTTCGGCGGCGGCTAGGGTTTCCTCCCCTGCCGCCCGTGGGAGCGCTAGAGAAGGTTGCGAAACAAAGGTTGGTTCTATAGTACCGATGACACGTGGGTGCAGAGGTCCACACAATAGCGAATGTACTGCACAGTGCGCTTTTGCAGAGGATGCCCGAATCCCGTGGTAAGTACGGGCAATCCATAACAACTGGTCACGGGTTCAAATCTGCACCTTTTGCATATTTTGTAGGATAAAATTAAGGCATTGTGGGGGGAAAAAGACCTCGACATCGCATTGTGGACGCAGCAGGAAGATGGTGCTCTTCTCGTAGTCGTTTCTCACATTATCTGTTCTAGATATGCGCTAGCTTGTCCGTCAAAATTGATAGAATTCCTGAATTGACCCTTTTGAATAAATAGCATAGGTATTCAAAATTCTTCCATTTTCAAAATTTGCAGGGACTCAAGAATTAGTGCCAACATTTTGTCGAACTGTTGATAAATTACCGTTTCTCCAGATTTCCGGTACTCAATATTTTACATTTTTAAGAAAAGGTCGTGCCGTTTTCCTCGTCAAATATCATGTTCTCAAATGTTGTCTACAAGATCCATTGTTTGGTTTTTAGGTACTAATTAATGTAGTAGCTAGCAAGGAGGTCAAATTTCGCTCAATAGTTTTTGACATTTTTTCTACTAAGGTTTTTTTACATGGATTCTGTGTCTCCTAGTCGTCGTTAGGCCTCCCATACCGCACCTTCATCCTCCATTCCAACAATGCCCCCCCCCCCCCACGCCGCCCTCACCAGACGAATTGGAGAAGCAACGATGGATAATGTGGTTGGCGCAGGCAAGAAACGATTGATGACGATGTGTTCCGCTAGAGAGAGAGTGCATGTAGGAGCAGAAGGAGGCGGAGCTACCGCATGAGAGAACCTCGGCTAGAAGTCGGAAGTTCTGATGTGCAAAAGAGATGCCAAGAGAGAACGTAGGAATGCAACAGACATCATCTTCTCGAAGGCCATCGATGAAGAGTGCGCTCGGATGCCGACACAGAGTAGATCAAAATTGGTCCTACAATGGGTGTTGCAACTTGCAAGAGGTTAATCTCTGATTCCGATTCAAAGAGGCTGATGGTGATGTGTCGTGGGGATAATGCCTCCGAGAATTCTCCCACCACCACCTAATTTCGCTCCGTCTTCAGCAGCTACCTTGCCATACACTTGAACAGGTACCTAGTGCCGATTGAGCTAAGTTTCTCTTTACTAAGTTAGAACCATAGATGATGAATATCATAAATTAGAACCATATATGATGATTTTTCCTCTCTCTAGCTAGTAGCTTAAACTACAATGTGCCTCATACCAAGATAGCTAGGGCTTAGGTGTGAGTGCAATCGTTAATTCTTTTTCCTTTCTAAGACCTTTTTTTTACTATTCACACCCACATGTTTCGAGCTTCGGGAGACTGCTTGCTGCATGTGGCATGAGCGAACGGCGGATGCCAAATAATGTGAAGTTTGTTCATGAAGGTGGTACTAGAAATTAATCCTAAGGACAGTACCATAAAATCATTAACCTCACATGTTAGGATGCTCTAATTACAACACTGTTACTTGGAACTAAATCACAATGTTCATTTATTGTTTGCATATAAAAAGTAAAGTCAGGTGCGTGCACAATCTTACTGCAAAAACATATACATGCAAAATTAATTCCTGTCCATAAATTTAGGTGCAACAAGTTTTTGTAGGGCTCATACGAAAGAACGAAATGCGCTCAGGGAATTAACTACTATTAATGAAGACTCCTATTAAGGTCTTCTAGTTAGCGGATTGAAATATTTTGCTTTTCCGTCATACCCTCAAGACCAAAAGCTGCCAAAGGCTATCAGTGGTTCTTGTAGAGGCACATGAGGAAAAGAGATAAAAGTGAAGTGTGGATTCTCCTTCGTTGGTGGGAATGAGAGGGATCGGAAACAAGATGAACTCTTTACGTTAATTTGGGTGAACAGAGAGTTGTTCTTGCAGAGTATTCCGCCACATAACTTCATGCCAAGAATGATAGTCTCGAGTACCAGACAAATCAGGCCTAAAAAATTATGGCTTCAAAGGTTTGGGGCAAGGACTTCTATGAACCACTAGTTACTGAAGCATTGAACTTCGTTGGTGCCAACTGAACTCGAAGAAATAGCTTCTAGATGTATTGAATCTTTTTGCATGTATCTTCGACTTTAGCCTTTCTAGTTCAGTTGTCGAGACCTGTTATTCTTGTAATTTGCCTCCGTTGAAAGGGTTGGGTCAGCTTACAGTTGCTTTGTTAGCTTTTCCAATGATGCCATGCTTGTAAGACCTCTTCCACTGGACATGTGCTTTAGCTGAGGTGCTAAACGCATTAAAGAGTTTAGAAGCTAAAGCCCAATGCATAGGTGCCTAACTTGTTGTAGCTAAGATTCCTTTATTTAATCATTTAGCAACTAAACTCCCCCATGCATTGGTGGGCTTAATTCATTTAAGTGTTGTTTCTAAGTTCACGCGCTTGGCATTGTTTCTTCCTGGGGTCCCCAAACTCATCTCTCTCCTATTAGTTACCATACCACATCAGATTTTTCACCTAGATGTCAGCCTTAGCATATGTACAAGGTGGAGCACTGGGAGGGGTCTAATGTGCGCCATTTGGATGGTGATGCTTGTACTTTTTGGGAAGTAAGTTTGTGAGCCAATTTGTTTCTATAATATAAATCAGAGAGGGCGACCCCTCTTTTATTCACACAAAAAGTGCAACAAATTTAGTTTTATATGTGCTTGCAAGCTTGAATAGAAATCAAACATTCCGAGATGCATAGTTGCTGGTTCGTGCAGATCATAGACCTAGTTCACACATACAAATGTCATACCATGACACAAAGTTTGACTGGAGCCAGTGAAACCCGCGTGAGGTGTTTGATGAAGCCTTGCTTAAAAAATCATGACCAATTTTTGATAACTGCACAATAGACTAAATATTACAATTTATTGCACTTTTGAAATAAAGAAAATAATATAAAGGAAACTCGGTACAAATATGTACTCCCTTCATATCACAAATACATGTCGTTTTGGATATGTATTTGGTCAAATATAAATTAGAACTTTAAAAGCAAATGTACATACAAATATAAACATTGTTCTAAATATTGAAATAAGGAACTTGTGAACCATATGTTTAGATTTGTGTTGGAATATGTATTTAGAATATTTTTTTTCTTTGTTTCACATATGTATAATAAAAAATCAGTGGTCAAAGGTAAATGTTGAAGACGATCACTTTACAAAACAATACGTATTCATGATATGGACCTGTGGAGAGTAGTACAGTATTTGTGCCTAGCTTGTGATTTATGTTTCTGTCTTATTGGATGACAGGATATATATTTTTTCTAGGAAATACATTGTTAACATAAAATTTTCAATCATGTGAAGTTGTATAGTCCTTCCATTCATAACAGTCAACGAATTTGTCTGCTTTTTCCTTGTTCTGTTAGTACTAGCACTACAATTTTTTCTTTTGCGGGGGAGTATTAGTGTACTACATTGCAATAAGAGTATTAGTGTACTACATTGTAGTAAGAGTTCTTCTAGTTGGATGGACGAGCCTCCGAGTTGTGTCACTAAATTTGTGGACGATTTAATGTTGTTTGAAGTTTAATAAAGCTAGCCATGATGGCCATCACTCAAAAGAGAAAAAAAACTTGTGTATTGATTCGAAATGTTGGTCTAGGCTGGGATTGGGTGGGCCCCATGGCACGATACAACCCGCGGCAAAGCCGGTCCAGGCTTAGGCTGGGCTTGAAAAAGCCTGGTGTTCAACAAGCAAGCCCGAGCCCAGTGCGACACGACACGTTTTTTGCGTTACACACAGTGGCGGAGCCAGGAAAAAAGAATGAGGAGGGCCGAGTGTTGCTGAGCCTCGTCAGGGAGGGCTAACCCACCATAATACACCATTTTGATAGCAAATAATCACTTGTTCATATGTATATTAGGCTTAAATCAGTTGTATTAGGGGGGGGGGGGCAGGGCCCCTGCTGGTCCCCCCCTGTCTCCGCCACTGGTTACACAAGCCCAAGCCTGGCCCGACGCAAAAGCCTTAAGCCCAAGCCCGGCCTGACATGACACATTTTTCCATCACACAAGCCCAAGCCCGACATGATGCAAAAGCCCAAAGCCCGAGGCTCCCCGGTTGGACTTCTGGGCTATCCGCTAGTGCTGCTCAGAATCATCATCATCAGAAAACTAAAAATACTTTTTCCCTCTTGCTTCTAGATCAGGAGCAAAGGGGAAGGGGAAGCTGGAGGATATCATGCAAGAGTTGGCTCTGAAGGAAGAGGATCTTGATGACGTGATCTTCAAGGACGACGATGCCCCTGCGGAGGAAGAACTCAGATGGATGGTATTGGCGCATGTGCACATGGACAAGGGTTTTAGTACCTACTGGTTTTCCGAAACATGTGATCTGCTTGGGATCTAGCAAGACAGGTGAAGATCAAAACCCTAGAAGATAACATATTCCAGATGCAGTTTAACTGCTTAGGGGACTGGGAGAGAGTCACCCAGGGGGGACTATGGCACTTCAGGGGAAATCCAGTTATCATTGTTCCTTATGACGGTTACTCGAAGACCACATCCATCGAGTTGTTCAAGTTTGAAATCTGGGTGAGGATCATTGATCTGCCGATAGCATATCACGACAAGGTGAAGGCGCTGGCATCAGAGTTGGGCGAGTTTGTGGACTCGGAACCTTCATCCTTCGATTTTGAGGGCAACTTTTACCGGGTGAGGATCAGGCTAGATGTGCGCAATCCACTGAAGAAAGTAACATCTCTGATCCGCGGTGGAGAGCGGCAGATATTTGCAGTAAAATACGAGCGTCTACCCGACTGGTGCCAAGTATGTGGCATGATGGGCCACGATTTCAAGGAACATGGTGATGGAGTCCACCCTCCTTCGGCGCTGATTTTCAAGAATTTGCGTGCTCCAACTACCACTGCATGGGGGACGAAACGCCGTAACAGCAACCAGAAGGGCGGGAGGCAATAAGCAGGTCAGAGCAGCAACGGGCAGGAGAAAAGTGCAGGAGCGGAAGAACCGTCGTATGTTGATATGGAAGTGAATGATGAAAACCGTAAGCACAACTCCGACGGGGTGTTGCAGAGTCATAACCCGGGGTACGGGTCTGGAGATAGTGCCAGCGACAAAAAGTGGAGAGACGCCTCTTAGCCCACCTCCAAAACAGGACTCCAAGAGGTCTAAACCAACCCTACAAACTAAGAAGAATCCTGCTGGAGTGCTGAAGAAGATCCTCCCACAGGGCAAAAACTATGATGCTAGATCGGTGGCCTCCTCGGCGGAGGACCGCCGGGCGCAATGAGTTTGTTAAGTTGGAACTGCCGGGGTATTGGCAACGCCCCGACAGTTCAAGAGCTCCGCGAGATAGCGGTAAAGTTTGCCCCTAAAGTGCTATGTATAATTGAAACTCGGATAGGGAGGGATAGAGCAGAAAATCTAGCAAACACTTTAGGTTTTGATTCATCATTTGCTGTTGACTCCGCTGGTAGAAGCGGGGGCCTAGTTCTTTTTTGGAATAATGAAATAAAGGTGAAAATTTTGGGCTACTCGAGGTTCCATATTGATGCAAAAATCTGTGATATTGGTTCGCAACCTTGGCATTTGACATGCTTCTATGGAGAGGCACAAACACATCTTCGCCAAACGTCATGGGACACCCTGAAGGGGTTGGCTGCTCATAGACCCCTCCCATGGGTCTGTTTGGGCGATTTTAACGAAGTGCTAAGACGGGACGAACATGATGGTACAGGTCAGAGATGCCAAGCATAGATGCAAGGCTTTCGTGATGCCGTGGATGTTTGCGGTTTGAATGAATTGGGTTTCCAAGGCAGGATGTGGACGTTCGAGAAGAAAGTGACAGGCAGCACTTACACCAGGGTGAGGCTAGACAAAGCCCTTGCTACGGCAGAATGGAGCTCTCTGTTCCAGGGTGCAGCGGTGGAACACCTTAAGGCGGCGACCTCTGATCATTCGCCTATTCTCTTGAAGTTGGAATCCACGGCGAGGCATCAAGCGAGAGAAAAGCTCTTTAGATACGAAGTTATGCGGGACTCTCATGCAGAGTTGAAGCAAACCGTGAGATCGGCATGGGATCCAAATAGCCAAAACCCATCTGTGAGTGCTGTACGAGCAAAGCTAGCATCGTTGGCTAGCAATCTGGGAGAGTGGAGCAAACACACTTTTGGCAGTGTGCGAGGAGAGATCAGAAGTTTGAAAAAAGAGTTAGACAGGCTGAGAAACATAAATGGCAGGACCGGCCCGAGTGCCGCTGAAGTGAAGATAAACGATCGCCTAATCGAGCTGTACCTCCGAGAGGAGTTGATGTGGCGCCAGCGGTCGAGAGTAGATTGGCTATCGGCGGGTGACAAGAATACACATTTTTTTTATCTTAGGGCATCGATGAGACGCAGAAAAAACTTGATCAAGTCTCTACAAAGACAGGACGGACAGCTCACGGATGACCCAACCGAGATGCAACAAATGGCGTGGTAGTTTTATCATATATACCTCGGAGGGGGTACAGGGGATGGAAGAGGTGCTGCAACATGTACTAGCAAAGGTAACAGATGAAATGAATGACAGTCTCATGGCTCCATTTAAGGAAGAGGAAGTTAAAACTGCACTCTTCCAAATGTTTCCCACGAAGGCCCCCGGGCCGGATGGGTACCCAGCCCACTTCTTTCAAAGACACTGGGACATATGTGGGGCCTCGGTCACCAATGCAGTTCTTGGTATTCTAAGGGGTGAAGAAAGTCCCGCATGCATAAATGATACTTTGCTGGTTTTAATACCAAAGATAGCAAATCCAACACTTTTGACTCAGTTCTGACCCATCAGCCTTTCTAATGTATTTTACAAAATAGCATCGAAGGTACTTTCAAACCGTCTCAAAGTGATCTTACCTGATATCATATAAGAGGAGCAATCGGCCTTTGTTCCGGGGAGGCTCATCACAGACAACATAATCTCAGCCTATGAGTGTCTACATTTTATGAAGAGAAACCGGTCGAAGAATAACAGTTTTTGTGCATTGAAGTTAGATATGATGAAGGCTTATGACAGAGTTGAGTGGAGTTACCTCAAAGCCATTATGGAGAAACTAGGGTTTGCAGCACCATGGGTCTCCATCATTATGAACATGGTATCTTCAGTCTATGAGTGTCTACATTTTATGAAGAGAAACCGGTCGAAGAATAACCGTTTTTGTGCATTGAAGTTAGATATGATGAAGGCTTATGATAGAGTTGAGTGGAGTTACCTCAAAGCCATTATGGAGAAACTAGGGTTTGCAGCACCATGGGTCTCCATCATTATGAACATGGTATCTTCAGTCTCTTTATCAATTTTATTTAATGGCTTGAAACTGGAGGAGTTCAAACCCTCCAGAGGTATTCAGCAGGGAGATCCTATTTCTCCATACCTGTTCTTGTTGGCAGCAGGGGGCCTTTCGTGCCTTTTGAAATCACAAAACCAGTCATCCCAGCTTGGCGGAATTAAGGTGGCACCGACGATACCGTCAGTAAACCACCTATTATTCGCGGATGACAGTCTGCTGTTTTTAGGGCAAGTGTTAATGGAGCTGAAGAGGTATCAAACCTACTGGAGACCTACTGTGCGGCATCGGGACAGAGAATAAACAGAGAGAAATCCTCTATATTTTTCAGCAAGGGGTGCCCGGAAATTGTAAGATCGGCAGTGAAAGGCCATCTTCATGTTCCCAATGAATCGTTGAGTGACAAATATTTGGGGTTACCTACGGATGTAGGACACTCCAAAAAGGGGACTTTCAAATATTTAAGTGATAGAATTTGGGAGAAGGTAAAAGGATGGATGGGCAAACTACTGTCGGCAGGAGGGAAGGATGTGCTAATTAAGTCCGTCGCCCAGGCTATACCTGTTTTTTCAATGTCATGTTTCAAACTCCCAGGAGGCTGTGTGAGAACATAAGTGCCATTATTCAAAAAAATTGGTGGGGTTGCAAACAGGGTAAACGAAAACCAGCATGGGTATCTTGGGAGGTGATGACAAGACCTAAGTATCTGGGAGGTTTGGGCTTCAGAGATCTTGAGCTATTTAACTTGGCTTTACTGGCGCGACAGGCGTGGAGACTTCTTCAGGAGCCAACCTCCCTGAGTGCGAGGATTTTGAAGGCTTCTTATTATCCTAATGGAATCATCCTCTCGGCAGAATTGGTATCTAGGCCATCATAAATTTGGAGAGCAATATTGGAAGGAAGGGATATTATGAAGCAAGGAATCATTAGCAGAATTGGCAATGGCCAGAGTATAGATATATGGTCAGACAACTGGATACCGAAGAAGGCCTCACGTCGACCGATCTTATCGCTGGTTGCTAACCCACCACGCATGGTGCATGAGCTACTCCTTCCAGCGTTGGCGTCCTGGAATGAAGATCTAGTGAGGAGTGTATTTTTGCCAGTTGATGCGGGCGAAATCCTAAAAATACCTGTATGCATGCGAGATGTTCCTGACTCATGGGCATGGTATCCGGATAAGAAAGGTAATTTCTCGGTTAGCTCAGTCAACCGAATGATCATCAGCACAAAGATAGAAAGGGAGAGTTGGTTAGAAGGGCGCGCGGGCCCCTCAAAAACCTCATCAGAAGAGAAGGCTTAGAGCTCTCTCTGGAAGCTGCAAGTTCCGTCCAAAGTTCGAGTGTTCTTATGGAGGCTGGCACGGCATTCATTACCGACAACGGATGTTCTTCGAAACAGAAACATGTCAGTGCAAGATGCATGTCCTCTGTGCGGAGGGGAAGATTCATGGAGACACGCTCTTGTCTCTTGCACTATGGCAAGATGTACACAAGAGAATACCTCGGCTCTTCGGCTGTTGTGTTCAGTGGCATCACGGATCCTTTGATCCTTGAAGTTTATGCGTGCAAAGAGGCAATGGCCTTGGCAGAAGACCTCAACTCCGGAAGCAGAGGACCACATGCAGCGATTCTACATGAAATATCAGAACGGATGAGTCTTTTTCTTTCTTGCAATTTTGTTTTTGAACGTAGAAATTTTAATTTCGAGGCTCATGATCTCTTCAAGTTTGCTAGTAGTCTTTCGGTTGGTTCGTCATGTATGGTTGGGCATGCCTCACGACCTTAACCTTGTACCCACAAACATTTTGTTGGTTTAAATAAAGACCGGCGAGAATTCTAAAAAAAATCAGAAAACTAAAAGAAATATAGAGTTTCAGTACTGTGCCCACAAGTAGCAGAGGCCACGCCACATCCTCTACCGGCCAGGCAGCCGCTGCTGCAACCGCCGTCGACGAGCGGAGCGGCAGCGCACCCCACCTCCCCTGCCCACCCGGCCGCGGCGCCGCATTTTCTTCCCGTCCGGTACTAGCCACGCCCCATCTTCTCCCCGATCCAGCAGCAGCCACATTTCCCCATCTTCTCCCCTGTCCAGCAGCTAGCACCCATGCGTCGCCGTCCGGCCGTCCGGCCGCCGCGTCGGACCTCCTCGCCCGCATCTGCCGCGGCGAGCCGGCGCGCTCGTCCCTACCCCTCGACCTCGAGTGGTAGGCCAACATTCCTCCATCCGGCCGCCGCGTCGCAGCTTCCCCCATCCGGCAGATGCGGCGTCGCCTCCGCTCCGTCCACGTCCGGCAGCGGCAGCCACGCCCCTGTCCCCGCGCGCACTGTTTCCCACGCATGGCGAGCGGGCGGCGGCCGAAGGGATTTGGGGGTTTCTCCGTTCGCGTGCAGCGGTGGTTGGGATTTGGGGATTTCTCCTTCCGTGCGTCTCTGCACCCTCCTCCTCCTCCTCCTCCCCCACGCCGTGCTCCAACGGCGCCACCTCTGATGGCCGAGGAGCATCCTGCAGATGCAACACCTCGGATGGCCGAGCAGCACAATGCGGCCATCATCACCAGTCCACTGCACGACGACGATCTGCTCGAGAGGATCCTGATCAGCCTCCCCCGCGCCGTGCCCGTCTCCGGCCGCTGGTGCCGCGTCGGGCTTCCTCAAACGCTTCCGTTTCAGCCACCCGTCGTCGCCCCTCGTCGGCGTATTCGTGGACAACAAAAACGAGCGCATCCCCCGCTTCCACACCGGCATCACCACCGGCAACCCCGGCATCGCCTCACCCGCCTTGACGATCTCTGTACAGGGTGGTCAGGGTGGGCCGCGGCCCACACTGGGATTTTGAATGTGCTTTATATACCTACTAGTAAATTGTACGTGCTTTGCACGTCATTTAAATACGTGTGCAAAGTTCAATTCATGGATACACGGCTTGCTCCCTTCAGACATGGCACCTTCGCATGTAAGGCTTCATCAAGTTCATTATTGTAGCCATTCTGTTTTGTATATATGTTGCCTGAAAATAAGGGTTCAGTCCTGTATATAAAGGTTTACATGCTTAGTATTAATATCTCGTACTAAGCTTACTTCTTGAAAACTTCCAACTTCTCCCTGACGCGATTAGTGCACGCGTTGCAGACGCTCTGCCAGTGTGCGTACCTTACCAGTTACATGCATGAATGGATAACCTTAGGCAAGTGAAACTTTTCCTACATTGTATATAGTGATGGTTCTAGAAACCAGTGGTACGTTCATTGGTACTGTAGCTGCGAATCCTGCAATTTTCAACCATCCGATTGACTCTATCAACGGCTCACATTGCTTTTTGGTTTTGAGATCCAAACATTTAAAACTTGTACACTATAGAGTAGTATAGATATCTATAATTGGGCCTGAGAGGAAAAAACAGCCCAGTAACTTATCCAGGGACGAACGCATCACGGCCTGTCCAAGCAGAACCCTCGTCTCGCCCGGTCGCCCCCCTCGCTCAGCGACTCCTCTGCGGCTCTGCTCGACCAAGACACCCAGCCGTCGCGGCTTCGCCGGTCGCCGGCCGGAGCCCGGAGTTCAGCCGTCCAGGAGATGCCCGCCTCCCCTCTTCCCGGCTTCCTGCCCGGCCGCCCGGTCCAGCCGCGCCCCTGCAGACTGCGGTCCCGGCGTCCCGCATCCTCTTTCTGGCGCCCCGCCGGCCCGTCCGCCCCCCTTCAAAGCCCCACCACGGCGGCAAACCCCTGGCCGATTTAAGGTACCCAAATGCCTCAATTTCAGACTTAGGTTTGCTTTTTTTTGCCCCAATTTCATGTACATTTAAGGCTTAAATTTTGCCTCAATTATTTCATTATAGTTGTCTTGAATGAAGCCAACTATCATTTCTTCCTCAATTACTTTCATTCTTTTTTTTTGCATAATCAATTACTTTCATTCTGCACATAATGCCTCAATTTACTTGTGTATTGTGTATTGATAGAAAGTAATTTTTGTTACAGAATTAGTGAAGAATGAAGAGGGCCGGAGACATTGTTTCTCTTTTTCAAAGAGAAGTTATTAAGATAGGGAAGAAGAAGAAGGCAGGGACTATGCCGGATGTGGCCCAAGAGCAAACCCGAGAACTTTTGTGTACGCATGTTGTGATTGAAGAGCAAACTAGATGGTTGATAGTCTTTTGGATGATTGCCTAGTCACGTACATTGAGAGGGACGTTTTCTCCCAGATGAATGAAGATGATATAATTGATACCTTCGTGGCAATGCAAGAGCGTAGGCCAGAAAAATAGTCTTTTTGAACTCGTCAAGGTATGCACTATGGTCTAGGTAGTATTTACTATGTAGGCTTCTTTATGCAAAATTAGAATTTAATTGAGAATTTTACAGTGTTCATAAGACCATATTGCTTTATGATATTGATAATTAGCTAGCACGTTCATATAACATATTGCTTATGAAAAAAAAATTGGGGGGCGGACCACCCTGGTGTCAAATGCTAGCTCCACCACTGCCTCCAGGACTGCTGCAATGGCCACCTCCTCCTCTCCGGATCCGACGGTTCACTGTGCATCTATGACCCGCTCTCCGAGCGGCGTGTGCCCATCGGCCCGCGCACGCATCTTGACCAGCGCTGGAAGTGCCTCGGCGACTGCTTGCTTGACGGCCTTGCCCGCCATATGGTCTCCGTGGAGCAACGCGGCCAACAGACGCATGCCGAGGAGTCCTTGCAGTGGCAGAGCAACTCCAGATTCAATGTACGAGCCGTTGAGTATAACTCCGGCACGCTTGAGTGGCGTGTCCACCCACCCACAGACTGGGTGGACGAAGGTTCAGTTGACGAAATTGCAATTCAAGGCAATGTATGCAGCCGGCCACATATTCTGGGAAACTGATGTCGCCAGATTGCTGGTGCTTGACACGAGCACCATGGAGTCCTCAGAGCACGGTGTCCCATGGGAGATAGTCTCTACCAGTTGGGCCATCGGAGAGCTCCGAGGCGGCAAGGGCTGCCTCGTGTGCCTCCAAGGCCTCAATAGCTCCTTCGGCAAAGATGGCCTCATAGTGGAGGAACCTCTCCGCCTGGAAGTCTGGGCACTAAAGAAGGAGGAGGAGGATAAGCAAGGTAAATTTTGTTGCAAGTGCGAGAAGGGTGTCCGGGTGAGCGAGATGCTCCCGGAGGACGCTCGCTCGTGTGTGTAGAGTCCACAAGGTCATCAACGTCTAATGAGTAAGCGTTTAACTCTCCCTACTTTCATTTGTATCAAACATAAATTGCAGTTCAGGCTGGTGACATGTATCTTCTCTTGTACATTTATAGAGACAAAGTGTTCAGATTCCTAGCAAGAACATGGATGGCCGCGAAGGCGCCTCTTCTGGTGGATCGGAATCTGGTAATACTCAATGTAGCTCAGTTCGAAATAGGGGTGGTTTGGTACAGTCAAAATACATGATACAGAAATATATAGAGGGGAAAATTTCAGAGCCTGTGTCCCTTGAGTCCTTGACCCATGTTACCTGTATGTGCGCTCCTCCTCTAATTCACTCTATACATTGCAGCATCTCTCCAAAGTCAACTTCAGGTGGAATCCCCTAATGTCAGTGGATCTAGTTGTATTGAGGATGCGTCATGTGATGATGATAACCAGCGTGCATTGGCGTCTCTGGGTATTGGAGATGCAGTACACACAGATGCAACAACAGCAGCAGCCATCAATGCCGTAGATTCTCATGCCAACGGTACCACAAAGACATACCTATTTTTGAAAAAATAAATCTACATACTTCAGATTTATTTTCCTTATAATCTCTACTTATCTGCAGAAGAAGCAACTGGTGGCTGGGCATCTGACGGAAGAACAAAGCTAACTACAACTCTTGAGAAAGTAGCACAAGGTACAATCTGATATCTGTCCCAGTTCTGAACAAAAGAATTCACTAAATCCTTCAATTTCAAATTGCAATTGCACTTCCAGCAATTTGTCAGTCTCATCACAGTCGGGTCCCAACCTTGTCTCCAATGTAGGATGGAGAAAGGATGTTCCTTATTTTATTTTATTTGTGATGAGGGAAAGACAACATATATTAGATGTTCCTTATGTTTGTGTTGTGCCTGAAATAGATTCAAGTATATAACATTGTTTCGTACTGCAGAAGTACACATCAGCCAGACTCCTTTGAGTTCAGAGCAACATGATATTGGTGAGAAATCAAGTCAAGATCTGCATGGTGGTAGTGCTAGGATTCAGCCCAATGGAAAAGGACCCGTGTCATGATGAACTGACTCTGCAAACGGCTGGTGTTTTCCCTTCTGGAAGCTGTGACGGGGATATTCTAGAAGATAAATCTGAAACCGACAACCTGACAAAGAATACTAGAGAAGATACTGAAATGTTGGAGCAACAGAATAGTGATAAGGCTAACATACAAGTCAGTTGCGCCAACAAAATGAGTGAACTGCTCTATGATGATAATAACACCTTGGAGAAGAATACAATCTGTGGTGGGAAGGTTACTGTAGAGTGCCACTTGGCCTTGTTACACAATAAAAGTTCAGAAGCTAGGAGTAACGCCATTTCATCTCCAATGCAGAAGGTATTACTAGCACATTGGCACACACAACTGCACGTGCAACATCATTATTCTCTTAGATATACATTTTTATATATGTAGTTCTATTTTTTTTACCAAAAAAGTGATTATAAGTGAGCCAAAAACATAATTATAATATCCTCACTGGTTACATTTTGAATATTTTTTGGTTGCTTTGATTATAACCAGTGGAGAACCAATAAAATTCTAATAGTTTTTGGGAAATTATATGAAAAGCGTAATATTTAACATAAAATTTCGTAACAACTGAAATTCTGTTAATCAATACAATTGAACATATATAGCCACTGATATATGTGGCCAATGAAACACTAGCATTTTTGTTCTTCTATAAACTTCACATAATATTCATCTGATTTTTATGGGATCAATCAAACAGCCTTCTTTTTACTTGTTTTGGTATTTCGTATTTACTTTTCTTGTTCTCATTTGTATTTTTGTATTATGCTCTGTCCTCTCCCTGCTTTCTTCAACCCCGTGGCCACATGCCGATTTCTAGAGGCTACAGCATGGTTTTCGAGTCGCGACTCATGCGAGTCGCTCTGGGGGAGCGACTCGGAAGAAGTCGAGCCTGCGTTGTGACTAGTCGTGACTCAGAGTCGCCAGTCGACACTAAGCTTAGTCGACCATATTTTTGCGACTCATAGACTAGTCGAGCGACTCGAAATCCATGGGCTACAGCCTCCACATTGGTGTCATTTGTATCTCTTTACAGTTCTGTTCTCCATCATATTTGTTTAGAAAAATATCAATTGTGAAACAAACTATCAATATTGTTCAAATAGTGCCATGATTGTCATAACAAAAAGTACACTTGTTAAAGAAGAGCTTGGTCAGCTTTAAAGTCTACAATCTTATGTACATCTATTATTTAAAGTTTGTCAAGAATAATAATCTTATGTAAATGGTAGCGTGTAACTTCACTTGTATTATTTCAAAGTGAACTTTACTTTGGATATGGGATTACGATTGCTCACATATATGTACATCCTTTTAAAATGTTGCAGAGGCCCTTTGCGTGCCAGAGCCATGTAAATGGTTGCACCATGAGCTATGACAGTAAGAACAATTTAGCCAAGCCTTTTAGGGAAGTCCATGAGCCGAAGAAACGTTTCGCATGGAGATTCGCTGGGTGTCGCGAGGAGTTTTCTTCAAAGAATGAAAGGAAGATTCATGAGGGATCTAGTGCTCACGTCGAGGTCAACACAAAGCAGCCATCCCATACCACATAGTTTACCTCCTGTACCCATGCCTTTCTCTTTCAGAAGTTTATCAGACACACACCAACCGCTTGCCATTTTGTAGCTTTCCACCAATAGGATTAATTGTGTCAGCACCTCTCCTGCCGGTGGACCAGAAGCCCATGAAGAGCCCAGGCCCACACAAGTGGTGGGCCTTCGCACAAGCAACTGACCACGTAAACCGAACAAGCTAGTAAGTGGAGACGACTGGGTCATTTGATAAGGACGGTTTAAGAAGCTCACAGTGCCAGGAGGAAAGTCATCGAAGATCAATCACGGATCATAGTTTATCTAGGCACTCAACCCTAATTAAGCCCCCCAATTCTTGATTCTTCTATTCCGCACAATTGTGCTTGTATAAGCTTGTAACCTGAATCCAGCGTATTTCCTGAACCCTGTCTAGTGAATTCAGTGAGTGAACTAGAGCCCAGTTAACAAAATGCCACTTCAAGGACTGCAGCACGACATTTACAACGGTGGTGTATTTGCATTCTTACATGTTTATCTTCTTTCCCTTTCAAGGATTTGTTTCTCCGCAATTTACTGCAAAACTGTTTTTTTTTTCATTCTCGGCAACTTTGAATTTCAGAGACATAAATGTACCAAGCATTACAAGGAACAACATGAGCAGGGGAGAAGAAAGGACATATATATCAACAGAGAGCCTTACACATATGCGCTGGAGACACAGCATTGCAGTCTGCACAAGTCTGAATCTTCTGTGCTTGTGCAGTATTTTTTGCACATGTTCTCTGGATACAGTTGCAGCAGTGTTAAGGGTGAGTTTTTGTGTGTGTGTGTGTGTGTGTGTAACCTGGCATAAATTATGATGTGTAGTGGTTATGTTTAGAGCATGGCTCTAATTCTTCTTCTAGATGCAGATTCTGTTCACTGTGCTGTGTTTTTGCACAAACCACAAACTGAAGCAGATCGATGTTCAGAGTTGATATGGCCCCTTTCCTGAACAAAATTAACTTTTTTGTTGAGGGAAACTAAACCTTTATTTAAACAAAGTTCTCAGAGATTTCTTGTGTGCGGCCCCAGTTTTTTTTTCTTTTCAGTTTCCCATGTCCTGAAACTTCCAGAACCGCCCAGCATTTTGCATATCTCCAACAAGTTTACAAGCCTGATTAGTTTTAATTTAGGAATATGTCCGCAAGCCTGATTAGTTTAATTTTGTAGCTTTCGTCCTCTCCCACTAATCTGATAATTTGCTAGACTATTTCTTGTACTAGGTTCTAATGTAACATGAACTGATTTCTTTTGGATCCTGTAGATTCTGCAGGCATTTCAATATCTTAAGACAGGTTAGCATCACAAGTTGTTGCCTGTACTGTAGTGAAACAACATTTAATGATCTAGGCACTGCATAATTGTTATACATTCATATTGCAAGCTCCCATATCTTAGAACAGCTGCAGGATGTCAAGGACAAGGATGTGGCTCTGCCACTGAACAAGCCTAGCAGCAACCGGAGCTTGACTGGTTCGAGAAATTTGGCGCCAGTCCACGTCGAGTTGGCTACATCATAACACGGCACCGCAAAGATGTTCAGTTGACTGTTGCAGGTGTAATATGTCAGGTTCTTGGTAAGGGTGACCAGTGAAGAGTAAGTATGCATAATCTTTGGTTACATTCGCAGCTTCTAGCCTCTGGGCCATGCACAGGTTGTATCGATCCAGTTACAGGAGTGTATGTGGTGATCGTTTTGTATATGGCTGGAATTATATGAAGTAGTATGCTGAGTTTAACACTGTAGCGTTGCTTAATTACATCAAGTTGGTATTATCATCGTGGATTGTAGGATCGATCAATGTTCAGAATTAATATGGTTCTGCTACTAGTGTTCATTGACTGTCAGCACATTGCTCTTCTGAAACGCAAGTGGACGAACTGTTAAATAGTTTCCTGTGCACCTGTGACGTAGTTTCCCGGCACATTCATCCATGTTTTGGATTTTACCACAGTATTTTATACCTCCTGGCCTTGGTTGGTCAGAGTCTCTAATTTCCTACATGTTTGCATGTTTTGTTACAATTTAGTGAGGTAATTAATGAGAAGTGGATTCAGGTATGATCTATACTTTCATGGCAAATCCCGAACCTCTTTTAAGTCATATGTTTGCACTAAGTTTTTTTAGTTTGTGTCCCAACATATTTTCCTAATTTTATCTTATTGGACAGGTGATATTTGCATAAATCCATCATTGTTCTCAATTATTATTTAAAAAATGGCCACTCATCTTCCTATAGTTCAAGTCCCTTAATCCGTTCCTTGTCCAAGTAGATGCTTGTAGTTGAACCACTCTGATATACAGTATTACTGAATACTTGCTTGTAGTTGTAGATGCTTATGTAAATATAATATCCTGTCGATGTATTTGCGTAATCTTGGATACTTTTGTGTTGGTTACAAGGAAACAAATGAGATTAGAAAACCGTGCGACAATTTTTTTTTGTTACTGATTAGAAATGTGACAAGGTCTGTCCTACTATTGCACAGACGACAAACTGAAGCAGGTCGATGTTCAGAGTTGATACGGCTCTTTTCGTGAAAATATTACGTGGACAAACTTTTTGCAAAGTTCCGAACCACCCAGCACTCTACACCTCTTGGAGAGTCCTTGGTTGGTCTGAACCTGAGCCTGCGGTGACCTTCTGACAGGTTGACAAGTTATTATGGCAGCCGAGAGGGGCACTCAATGAGAGTTAGTAGTTGGATTATGGTCGCAAGCCTGATCGATCAGTCTATCTTGTTGATCAAACTGCCACAGCATATTCCTCTTCTTGAATTTTTCAAATTTTGTTCTGGTATCTTTCTTCATTCATTACTACGTATCTTGACATTTTTTTTCCTTTATTCAACAAGAGGATGTACCCTCCGACCTCTGTATCCAGCAATGCACATAGCTGGTTAAGCTTATGAGTTTATGACCAGTGAACTCTTTCAGCTTTTATTTTGTACTCCCTCCGTCCTGAAATGTAAGACGTTTTTTGATACTATCATAATATCAAAAAACGTTTTACATCTCAAGACGGAGGGAGTATTTTTGAAGCTTGGGTTCTCCGGGTAAATCGGGATAATTTGCTCAACTGTTTCACTGCAAGTGTGAGACGAAAGAACATTGAACTGATGCGGTCGCTCAAGCAGATGGACTCTCTGTCAGTAGTTGATTGCCTGTTTTGTAGCTGCAAGAGATCTACTTAGGCTGCATGTCCAACATGTACTCCCTCTATCCCATCTTTCCCTAATAATAAAACATGGATTGACTCCGTGGGTTCACCGTCACAATACTACATGGTCTACTGGATCGCCACAAGCACGTGTTGCAGTGTAAAGAGGTCAGCAGGTACATTTTCCTTTTTTCTCGAATAGGCACAAGTATGCATACTATATATTAAAGAAGAAGATGGGTATAGAACCCCTTCCCTTCACGTTGGTGAGTACATGTTAGAAGTTACACGAGATCCAACTCCACTGGTACAAAGCAACTAAACTACTCTCACGCCATCGCCCACCTAGCTAGCGCCCCAAACAAGGCTTCCACGTTTTATTCTAGTAGTCCCGCTTGCCTCCAAAGTCCGGCCCTTGTCAGATACTCCTTCCGTTTCAAAATAGATAACTCTATTTTGTACTAATTTAGTATAAAATAAAGTCATCTACATCTAAAAAAAAAGTAGTCATTTATTTTAAAACGGAGGGAGCACGTATATGGCCGCGCGTGCGCGTGGCGCCCAAGAATCTGGTTACTGGACGACAAATTTGCTTACTGTCCGTTAGTCGCTTATATCTCGCCACCCACTATAAACACATGTATCAAAACTTTTGAATATAAACGTCCGTGTAATGTTAAATGGCCATGGCAACTCTCATAGAACAAGAAACTAGTCGTGGTGTTGTGTTAAGGGGAGGAGATCTCTTCACTACTGCATGGTGCAATGGTGCCGATGACATGTGGGCGTAGAGGTCCACACGACAGCGATCGTACTGTGCTTTTGCAGATGATGTCCCAAGTCCCACCCTCGTGGTAGTACATGCCATCCATAACAACTAGTCAAGGGTTCGAATACCCAATTTGCACCTTTTGCATATTCTGTAAGATAAAAGTATGGGTTTGTCTAGAACTCAGTCGACTTAGACTTCGTGAAGTCTAAGTCGCATGACGTCATCGTATAAAAGTTGATTGAATGTGACTCCGTTCCTTGTTCTGTGTTCGCTACAGACCACATGGGCTTTTGTTTAGCTGGAGACCACATGGGCTTTTGTTCGGTTGTGTTGCACTCATCCATCGTTGTGTGTTTTTTTTATTTAGCCACCTAATACATGCATTGCTACACAGTGTAATGGAGCTCCGATTTTGTGGCTAGCTTCGCTCATGTTCCGCTCCTTGCATTCGTGTCATCTTGTTACACCTTTTCTTTTATTATTTAAAATTATTTTATATTTAAAAAAGGAAAGATTTTTTTAATGTAACAAAGAAATAAAAAACAAAAATAAAGAAGAAGACAATTAATTTAGTTGGGTGCAAACAAAGGATATACAACTATGTGCTGTCAACTAGCGTGCAAATGGATATCAATATTATTTTCGAAGGGAAAAGATAAATTACCCCGTTGTTGTTGCATTAGGCGCCATGCAATTGCAATCGGATTGCAACAGTTGTAGTTGCATGTCTACCGGTGGGCCTGCAACTAGCTGACAACCCCCTACCAACCCAGTTGCAGCCGCGTTGTACATCATGCAGTTGCAATCGGCTTTCAACACTTGCAATTGCAACTCTATTGATGGACATGCAAATGGCCGACAACCCCTATCAACCCACTGAAGTCGAGTTGCAACTAGCTGACGAAGCCCCATACCAGCACAGTTGCAGCCACGTTGGGGGCTATGCACTTCAATCAGGTTGCAACACTTGCAGTTGCATGTCTATCAAAGGACATGCAACTAGCCGATAACCTCATAAAAGCATAGTTGCATCCACGTTGGGCGCCATGCAGTTGCAGCCGGGTTGCAACACTTGCAGTTGCATGTCTAGCAAAGGACATGCAACTAGCCGACAACACCATAAAAGCACAGTTGCATCTGCGTTGGGGGCCATGCAGTTGCAGCCGGGTTGCAACACTTGCAGCTGCATGTCTACCAGTGGACATGCAACTAGCCGACAAGCCCCTACAAGCCCAATTGCAGCCGCGTTGGGGGCCATGCAGTTGCAGCCGGGTTGTAACACCTGCAGTTGTATGTCTAGTGGTGGACATCAAACTAGCCGACAACCCCCCTACAAACCCAGTTGCATTCACGTTGGGGGCCATGCAGTTGCAGCCGGGTTTTAACACTTACAATTGCATGTCTAGTGATGGACATCAAACTAGCCAACAATCCCCTACAAGCCCAGTTGCAATCGCATTGGGGACCATCCAGTTGAAAAAAAGGCAACAATGTACTAGGCCATCAACAGAACACACATGTCAACCACACACAAAACTTGATGTCCAAAATCCACAGCTACCAAAACGAATGAGATCTAACTAATTCTCTATTGACAGAGAAAATGACAAATAAAAAATAGCCCAAGAAAAAAAATCGAAAGAAGAAAACAAAAGAATGGACTTTGAAGAAAAGAAAAAAGAAAAAAATAAATGAAATGAAAATAAAAAAGAAAGAAAAGAAAATAAAAATAAGGGAAAACAAACACCTGATGACTCAAAATCCCCCATAAAAAACAGGATAGAGGGGACAAAAAAGGCTGCACTGCAAAAATAACCGGGATACAACATAAGAAGTCTACAACCCTATCCCACCTGTGTTAAAAAAGAGAGAAGACAACTTGTGATGTGCACCGCTCGCGTGACGCAACTAAGTGTCACGTGAACAAATCCATGAATCGCAACGTGTTTATTTCAGACGACGAAGGACGTGAATGGGACATAATTATTTTCAGAAAACTAGAACAGTATGGAACAGAAAAACAAAAAACTAAAATAAAGAAACAAGAAAAAATAATTACGAGAAAAGATGAAGAAAAAACTATAAAAAAAAGGGACAAACATATGAATTGGGGAAAATGCAACATAAAAATGCAAAATAACTAGGCAAAAAAACTAACAAAAAATGGAGACAAGTACAAATAAAAAAATTGGATTGGTTGGTTTCGAAACATATGGAGATGTAGCCATGTGAAGGAGACACACTGGATTGGGGATGTGGCCAGATGCCAAGCCCACCACGCATACCTGCACCCTCCACCAGAAAAAAAAGAAAGAAGAAACACTAAAAGAGGCCGGCTGTATCCCTACAGGGCCTATTTGACAAGAAACAAACATCATGCAACGTTCTTGAAGCACCTGATGATCTAACGACAGGGGAGGGTCGACTGAGACTTTGTAAAAGTATGGCACCGTTGAGAAAAGAAGACCTCGGCATCTCGTTGTAGACGCGGCGGGAAATGGCGACTACTCTGCGCCAGCGCACCGGCGCAATCGATTCGGCCGGACACCGCGCGGCCGTTTGATTAGATTATATTTAACCGTCAGATCCCGAATCATTTTCTCCTAATAAAGCGCATCCAGCAAAGGAAAAAAACAAAGCAGCGCCGCCGCCAAGACTCGTCATGGATACCAATGTAGTAGCAAACCTTGAAGAACCGCCGCCCGTCGCCACCCTCGCTACCCTTGCCGTCGGTCACCACCGGTCGCCGCCCTCGCGGCCGCTCGCCGCCCTCGCTGCCCTTGCCGTCGGTCACCACCGGTCGCGGCCGGCGTTTCTCGCCAGCTCCATGCATGCAACAACATGCACTTGTGGTTGCAGCTCCGGGGGAGATGGCTGCAGGTCCGGTGATGCTAGCCGCCGGGTCGCAGCACTTGTCATTCAGCTCGTGATGTACCTCCCCGTGTGCCCGTCCGAGGCTCTTGCTGGTTCCAACAAACAACAATGCCGATTGTAGCAAAAAAGTTTATTGCTTCCAGCAAAAAAAGCTTACCGCTGCCGCCCGATGTCGTCATTGTAGCAAAAATGTTAACTGGATGTAGCTTTTGTGGTTGCTGGTAGCAGCAAAAAAATGACGTGGTTGTAGCAAAAACAAAATAAACATCGGCCAGCCATTGTGTATGGTGGTAACAAATCCTGTAGCCGGTGGTAGCAAAAAACTTTATAGTTTGCAGCAAAAAACATTGTCGCCCGTCGTCGAGATTGCGTCATCTTCGCGAATTATGTCGCAAAAAAATGTTGTCGCCGGTAGTAGCAAATGAAGCTGCCGGTAGTAGCAAAACAAGACACGGGTTCCAGCAAAAAAATCAGTGACAAAACCTGTTGTTGGTTCTAACAAAAATAATGTCGGTTGTAACATCCCTCGCCACCGTATGTAGCATCTCCCACGGCCGGTTGCAGCACTCCATAAAAAAAAGGAAGAAGCTGTGTATGGACGCATCCATCACGACTGCTGCATCCATGGTTGAAACTTTTTCTGTCAACGTTTGCAGCTTTTTCCTTTTCATAGTGCTTGTTGAAGCTTTTTTCATCTACGGGTGGAAGCTATTTCTGTCAATGGTTTTAGCACTGACTGGCCCCTAGCTTTCGCCATCTCCGGTCGAAACTTTTCAATGATCGGTTGTAGCTTTTTGAGGTGCCGGTTGCAGCTTTGTGGGGTTGCACAGAATTGATTGTAGCACCATGCAGCAAAAAATCAACGCTGGTTCCAGCAAAATTTACCACCGGTTTCAGCAAAAAAATCTCAACAGTTGTAGCGGGGAGCAGTTTGAGATGCGTGGGACTGGGGAGGTAAGGGGAGAGGAAGAAGCGGCAAGGTCAAAGGAAAAAAAAGCAAAAAAAAAATGTAGCATGAAAGAGATAAAGAAAGCGCTCGAGGCCCACCAAACGCATGTGCTGGCCTGTTCCCGCCAAGAGCGAGCGAGCGAGCGGGCGACCGGCCGAGCGCTCGGCCGGTCGTCCGTAGGGAAACGTTTCCCGCGGGAAATATGGCGCTCTGCTCGATCCGAGTCCGTCCTCCGGGACGCGTTCAGGAGGAAATTAACACTGTGTGGCTACAATCGTGACTATGCGAGCTTCTCGTGGGTTGTGGCGCCCTTTGCTAGCGATCAGGTAGAAATTTTTCTTTGAGAGAAATCTGTAGGTAGCAAGTGACCTTGTAGGCTTCTATTGTTTGGAGCACATGTTGTGTATTTTTGGATCATGCCCACGAAGCTTTACGGAAAATCTTGAGAAAAAAAAAAAGCAACCGACAACAGAAATCCCACCCTAAAAAAATAAATAAATAATCAGAAATCCCTATCTCTCCCGGCCCACCACGCCGCCGCCGCCACCGCCACCAGGCGTCTCGATGGCATCGACGAGGAGGACGAGCAAGTCTGCGGTTGATCGACGAACCTTTTTTCATACCACGGCGCACACCACCGGCCCCGGTTACCTGGAAGAAGAAGACCCAGACGATCTCCTTGATCGGCAAGAGGAAGAGGGCGTGGAGGTTGCTGAACCCCATGACCAGCCGGCGTCCATGTCCATGTGTGCGTTCTTTACTCTTCCTTTCTTCATATTCAACACATACATATCGGTTAGCTGTTGATCAATCATCATCTCAGGTTGGATTCGCCCCTCGCGTCGCCCCCGCGGGCGACCCGGGAGGAAAACCCTAGCCGCCGCCCCTCGAGTCTCCTCCTCCTCTCCCCCTCCTCGCCGCCGTCCATAGCGCCGCAGGGCGAAGCCTGGCCGGCTGGGCGGCGGCGGAGCTTCTCCCTATCCTCTCCGTCTTGGCTGGCGCGAGACAGCGGGATCCAGAGGAACGCCGGGCGAACGTGAGGTCCGGCGGCGCGGCGGGCGGGTCTCCCATCGGCGTCGTACGCGGCGCGGCGGTGGCGACCTGCGTGTCGTGAGGTGGTGACTGCGTTGGCCTGACCGGTGGTCGCGGGTGCCGCCGAATCCAGATCGGATCCATCCGGATCCTTTCTTCGGACTCCGTCGGCCGCCGCGGTGTGGTGATGATCGTCGCTGGCCACGTCGGATCGTTGGATTCGGCGTCTGGAGATCTACAAGGAGTTCTTCTGGATCCTCCTTTCTGGTGGGTTGAGCCCCATGGCTCTTTCATCTTCGCGGGTTTCGGATCGTGGCTTGCCGGATCCGGAGTACACGGAGGTTTGGTGGCATATGATGGGGACCGGAGGAAACTTTGGTCGGCATGTTCGGCCCGGCATCGGCGACGTCACTTGACGCCGTTACCCTTCCCGAAGACGAAAGTCCAAAATTCAGTCTGGATTGGGCGGCGCGGCGGCGGCCTGCGCGTCATATCCTCCATGGAGGCGCCGTCTTGGGAGGAACTACTATTCGGGGGAGAGATGTTGTGGATGGTGGGCTCCGAGTAGCTCCAGCAATGGCGATGGTGTGAAGGTTGCCAGGTGGTGCGGCGTTGTATCTACCGCGTCATTGACGACGAGTGGTGGCGGCATGGTGCAGCTGAATATCGACGATGGATGCGGCTGGATGGACGCGCGCAGGGTGGTTGAGCTGTCTGGCGCCATGGTGGCGTCGACGGCAGGCCTGGCAAGGTCTGTGCGTCAGGACCTGCTCTGGAGATGGATCAGTGGAAGAAGGTGGCGGCAACCTCGGTGAGTGCGCCGGATCGGCGTGTGACCCAGTCCCGATATGTGGCTAGGATGGGCCATCCGACATTAGATGTTAGGATTTGGTGCGATGTCTATTTGGTATTAGGCTCGGACATTCGGCACCACTGCATCAAGGGGGTAGGAGTAGCGACAGATGTTGCCTAGATGGTTGCTTCAGGCTTACTGATATACTACTTTGTAAGGTCTTTCGTGCTTAATAATTAATAAAGTGGCCGTATGCATCATCTAGATGCAGAGACCGGGGGTGCATCCTTTTTTTAAAAAAAAAAATCTATCTACTGTAAATAACTGCGCAGCAGATTCAGGTCCATGTGAAATCGCCTGGCGTGCCTTAGACCTCATGTTCCTCTCGGGACTATGTACTCGAACAGATTGACGTGAACGGACAAGACTGGAGGGCGGCGAATCTACTACGGATAACGAGATCATTACCAAAATAGAATAGGCACGGTGGGTAGTTCTGAGTAGTCCGCATGTAATCTATTGGCATTTTATGCCAGGGATGATTTGTAAATAATTTTACCGGCTTGGCATCTTCTATCTATGATTCCGATACGTCATCTTGACGTATCCTTGAAAAAAAAAGTTCCCACGGGAGGAAAGCGATGACGAAAGATGGGTAGATAGGTACGCCCAACGGATTAAAGAACATAAGAAGCTGTATAACGTACGGGATTATGGCCTTGGGAGATGAAGATGATACTCCTTCCCCCCCCCCCTTATCCCATCACAGTTGCTCCCTGACGCAACTGCTTTATGCATGCATCCTTGGGTGCAACTCCTGCCACCACCGTGTCTACAGGACCCATGACAATTCTTGATAGAGACGAGGGTCCCGATCTTTCGATGAGATGATAACTATCGATTTGGTGGAGACGACTTTGACGATCCGACTACAAACGTGCACGACGTTGCGCCTTAGCAATCGCTAAACCAATCTCCTGAGGTTACTGACGATGCTGGAAGCACGGTCAGCCTGACCACGAAGGTCTATTCCTGCAAGCAATCGAAGAACGAGCAAGAATATAATAAAGCAATCTGAATATTGCAAATATATATGAAGTATTGATAATGGTGGGGATCCGGAAGCGGTCTTGGTCTGGTCGTTGGACACAAACAAAGTACATGAAGTTGCAATGGCTAACTTTTAACTAAACAAATCCCAAGGAAAAAGCTACTAGATGGATCTACTTATATAGGAGCAAGGGGTGGCGGCCAAGGAGGTGGGAGGACGTCCCAAGGCAGCCTAAAACTAACCCTAGGTCGTACAAGGCTCATGGGCCCAAGTGGAGGTGATGCAACACCTTTGGGCTTGTAGTTTGACTCGGATTCTGCTGCAACATCAGATTGTTTCGTCCGTAACTCAACGCTCCGGACGAATTTGAAGGTGAATCCAATTGGGTTGTAAAGAGCACGAAATCTAGTTTCCAACAAAAAAAGAATCACCCAATTCGGAGTCCGTATGAAAAAGTTGTTGGCGTTTTGAGTCAGGTATGTCTGTGCAGTCCGAATCTGAATCCAGAACGTGAAAGACTTGGACTCTATCTTCTCTTGGCCCAAAAGTGACGTGAGAGAACTTTTTGAACACAACATAAACTTCTCCTTTTCCCTTATCTTCATATGTGGATTGTACAAATGTCCCATACACCTGCAATTAGACAAAACACAAAAGTGTGTGAAGTATTTTTGTTCTGGATAACATAAATAGATTATTGAATAGTTTGCATTAGAAATCACCTGACAAATATGCATGTATGCAATATTTTTGGTCGTATCCAAGGTAGTCATGTTCTCATCATCCTCCCCTTTTTGAAAACAAAGCTGTCCTCGGCGTTGCTTAATCTGAAATGTGGCTAACAAAAGAGACAAGGTGTACATGTTGTATATGTATATGTCATCCAGTTTAACTTCCCTTGATTTTTGCACGTATGACACATGTATACATGAGTAACTTTCATAGTTCATAAAAATTAAAGCCAAAGAATTATCACAAGAAGTAGAAGGCATGAAAATATTAGAACTCAGTTTGCACATATAAGTGAAGCTCTTATTCATTTCAAAAGATTCGCAATGTTCATCATTAAACCATCCCAACTTTGGTGAATAAACCTTACTTATCAAATTTACATGCTACAACATGCTTAAATAAGCAAACATGCAATAAGTCATTGGACACAGAATCATCACCAAGATTGGAGGCCATATCAAAATGATTAAACATTAGTTCTTTTGCATCAACAGTTAATTCAATGGGTGCACTCAAAATTATTGATATTTCAGTTGTTTGATCACATGACGCATTCATGACAGTAACAAGATTCTCTAAAATAGGTGGTGTGCTCAAATCGACAGGTAACTCAATACATGACGCATTCAAGTTAACTAGGCATGCATCATTCTCACGTGAAGTTATATCATCAATACTTTTACTATTACCTTGTGGCAAAGATGTAGCTGATGTAGGTACGGACGTTGACAATGTACCATACCCATGAGATGATGCCGCGCTCATAATCTGAGGTGCAATGATGGAGGAACCCACCGGCGGTGGCGAGCATGAACTGGAATAGTAGTTGTTGTAGTCACCTAATGCATCCTCCTTTATCTGTCTCTCAAAGGTACAAGCACGGACATACATACCAGTAATGCAACGAGGAATATACTGAAATCTTGCCTGAATATCATGGTTCAAACCACCAAAAAATCTATTCATTGTATCATTCTCAGATTCTTCTATGTCACAATGATGCATATAAGATTTGAACTCTTGGTAGTAAGCATGAACAGTGTTGTTGCCTTGTTTAAATTGTTCAAATTTGCGAAGCAATTCACGACGATAATAAGGAGGGAAAAATTGTTGTCTCATTACAGCTTTCAAAACTTTCCAAGTTGTGGGTTGGTTATCAATGTTTTTGTTACAATGTACACTCCACCAAACAAAAGCAAAATCAGTAAATGCTCTAGTGGCTGCTCGCACTCGCTCAAGTTCAGAAAAGTCATGGTGACTAAAAACTTGTTCTACTTCAAGCTCCCAAGCTAGATATGTAGTAGGATTAAATCTACCCTCAAATGACGGTAAAAAGATAACCTGACCATGTGCTTGTGTGTGTTGTCCCAACTCTCGTGATGGTGAAGATGTGTCCGTCGTCCAAGAACTTCTATCTTCGGAACCTGTCATGATTAGTAGAAACAAGAAACAAAATTCAAGAATAATGTTCCTATGAACTACTAGGGTGTGGTGGTAAAGCGCTCACAGTAAAGCAAATATCAATATCTTACAAGTTCTTACCAAGCAACAGGTGGTGACCGGCAACCAACGGTGTCAAATAACTCTGAAGATTGTGTAAAGCGAATGCCAGGGGAACGTACGTATACACAGTGTAGAAATATGTGGAGCTGGGTTGGCTATATATGGTAGCAAAAGATTAGCAATAATCAATTCAGAGATGCAATGTTGAATAAACGCTCAACGACGGTACTGTGCTGGTCCTAGGCTAGACCGAACTAGAGACGCGAGCCTAGAACACTAATGAGGTCACGTCGTAGCACAACTAGCATCAATGAAGGATACTAAGTAGCTCTGGACAGCAAGAAATAAGTAAAGATCACAACGACAGTAAAGATAATGATGTGAAACAACAGCCAAGCAGGATATATCAACAACTTTGTCTCCAACTTTCCTCTGAAAAAGTTTGTGCCGATTTTTTTGATTTTTTTGATTTTTTTTCTGACTTTTTTTCTCTTTTTTTTCTCTTTTTTTCTCTTCTTTTTTTCTCCCTCTTTCCAAAACAAACTAGATAAGACGCAGATTGGATCAAGCGAAGATGTGAACGATCTCAACTATTATTATGACAATGAATGGTGGGTAGCACGTGGTGGAAATTGATGGATGGGTGGTGGACAGCGGAAGAGATAATGATGCAGTGGTGGCGTGACTAATGTGAACAGAACTCGAAACTCTAAACAAACTAGACACTAAGACCAGCAACTCGACACGACGATGCAACCGATAATTCAACTATGCAAGCAATGAAAAGAAAATTGCAAAGGCTCAGACTGGCTTGGACCAAGGATGAATAGATCTAACTCTTTTTTGTGGCTTTTTCTTGGACAATAGGTAAGAAAATAAATCTAATCTAGGAAAATTGGAAATTCTCACCGAGCAACCTGAAAACTGATACCACTTGATAGAGACGAGGGTCCCGATCTTTCGATGAGATGATAACTATCGATTTGGTGGAGACGACTTTGACGATCCGACTACAAACGTGCACGACGTTGCGCCTTAGCAATCGCTAAACCAATCTCCTGAGGTTACTGACGATGCTGGAAGCACGGTCAGCCTGACCACGAAGGTCTATTCCTGCAAGCAATCGAAGAACGAGCAAGAATATGATAAAGCAATCTGAATATTGCAAATATATATGAAGTATTGATAATGGTGGGGATCCGGAAGCGGTCTTGGTCTGGTCGTTGGACACAAACAAAGTACACGAAGTTGCAATGGCTAACTTTTAACTAAACAAATCCCAAGGAAAAAGCTACTAGATGGATCTACTTATATAGGAGCAAGGGGTGGCGGCCAAGGAGGTGGGAGGACGTCCCAAGGCAGCCTAAAACTAACCCTAGGTCGTACAAGGCTCATGGGCCCAAGTGGAGGTGATGCAACACCTTTGGGCTTGTAGTTTGACTCGGATTCTGCTGCAACATCAGATTGTTTCGTCCGTAACTCAACGCTCCGGACGAATTTGAAGGTGAATCCAATTGGGTTGTAAAGAGCACGAAATCTAGTTTCCAACAAAAAAAGAATCACCCAATTCGGAGTCCGTATGAAAAAGTTGTTGGCGTTTTGAGTCAGGTATGTCTGTGCAGTCCGAATCTGAATCCAGAACGTGAAAGACTTGGACTCTATCTTCTCTTGGCCCAAAAGTGACGTGAGAGGACTTTTTGAACACAACATAAACTTCTCCTTTTCCCTTATCTTCATATGTGGATTGTACAAATGTCCCATACACATGCAATTAGACAAAACACAAAAGTGTGTGAAGTATTTTTGTTCTGGATAACATAAATAGATTATTGAATAGTTAGCATTAGAAATCACCTGACAAATATGCATGTATGCAATATTTTTGGTCGTATCCAAGGTAGTCATGTTCTCATCATCTACCAGTAAGTGTGTGCCATTTGCCGTTAGTCCATTCCTAGTAAGTAATTCATCCGCCGTTGTGAATTGTGATATCTTTCTTTTATTTTCACTAAGTAATAACTTGCTTTTGTTCTCTGTAAGTAATTTCATCCCCATCAACTCTTAGATATCGCACACCAAGCAATATGCTAAAATTCTTCTACATGAGTCTGTCAATCTTTGGATCCTCCTATCCCATTAATGTCTATGGAATATTTGCCATTCGGGACTACTTGGACAAGCGACGGAACTGTTGGGTCTAGCCCTAATTCTCTCTTTCTCTGGACTAGCTCTCCTTCTCTTTGTGCACGTCGCTCAAACGAACGGAGAAAGAGGATGATCAGGAAGAGGGTGGACACGGAGATTTTCTGGCGCACGGACGCCCCGCTGCTTGAACAGTGCATTTTTTCTCAGCTCAGACTCCGGCCTGTCGCCGTTACAACGATCACCACGGCGGCTTTATACTCGAGCAAGCGCTAGGACACGACCCCCATGCTCCTACTCGATCGGGCACACATTCTGGTCCGCTTTGGCCGCGTCCACCACGCGCACCGGCATGTGCACGTCGCGGCGAGCCCACACCAGAACTCCACACTTACCCTGCCGGGTTCGCGAACGACCTAACCCTACCTTGACGTGTTGGGTGCACACTCAGGATGTAAATGGTCAGTCCACTGGATGTTGTGGCCTGGCCACCATTTTTTACGTGGGATTACGCAGGAGCCCAGTTAATTTTCATGCGGGACATGTGGCGTCCACATACTGCCATATATATTTACAAAGCTTAGACTGGATAAACTGACATACAAAGGATCACTGGAACAGTGGATAATATTAGCCCACACTGACATAACGATAGCTACTAATTATCACTAGTGAGTTCGAGCTTCATTCAGTAGTCGCCTCTAGAGTAACAAAATCCACAAAGCAGCGGCAACTTAACTAAAAACGCCTATCAAAGCAGCAGAAATATCTCCTGTATGTGAACAAAAAGGAATATGCAACACACTCCCCATCCTCCATATCCCAAAATTAACAGAAAGCACCTAGAGTCCTAGACTCAAAACGGCACCAAATGATAAAACTATCAGCTAAGAGCATCTTCCATTCTTCTGTCAGCTTTGTGTCAGGCGACCTTTGTACACCAAGCTATACTCACTGATCTTTCACTTGATTAATCGGAATCAGAATGGTCCCAGGACTGGCCTCATCTTCGGTCGACTCAACTGATTTTTTCTCCAGAAACATCTCAACCTGCGGTCATTCAAGTTTATTAATAAGTTATTAAGACATACAGTATCATTTAAACGAACAAGGAAGAGTTCGTCAAAGGCCACAAAATCACAGGGAACTATTTAATCTTCGACATGCTCAACTTCGGAATCATGTTGAGAGAATTATCGGCATATGGAAAATGAGATTTCCTATACTGAAAGTTACTTCACATTATCCAAAAGAAAAACAGGTCGACATAACCGTTGCTTGTGCTGTTCTACATAACTTCATACGCCTACACAATGGAGATATGACTTGGCCTAGTAACTCGCTGTCCTGCTCCAATAGCCAGGTTCTTGGCCCATTGGGCGGCGCACCGACGCCGGGGCATGAATATGGTCACCAAACCGGTGACCTTCCTAGGAGGACTGATCGGTTCTTCGTGGGTCCTGTCTCTTAGTCCGAGGTGGCGGACAAGTCCAAGCGGCCGCAAATCTAATTAAGGATAGGATTATGGTCTTAATCATTGATGCAAAATTTAGAAAAATAGTTCCTTCGTCCGAAAATACTTGTCATCAAAATGGATAAATCTAGAACTAAAATACGTCTAGATACATCCCTTTTATCTATTTTGATTTCAAATATTTCCGGACGGTGGGAGTAGAATTTACCAGCCTACTTTTCCTGGGGTTATTGCTTTCTTGAACTAAGAAGCAGCTAGAGAAGGCTCCAGCCAACAACAATAAGCTAGCAGCGAAGAGCTACAGAGCTACTTCAAACAACAACAACAACGACAACGAACAACTACAAAACTAGCAGCGATGGCACGCTCCGGGCTCCGGCGATGGCGCGGACAGCGCCGGGAAGGAGACACAGCGACGTGGCAGCGTGCCCGGGAGGAGCCACGGCGAGGTGCAGGCCCAAGGAAGTACGCATGCAGCAGCATCACATCGAGAGAACGTGTCAGACCCACCCCGACGAGGAATGCTACACTCACGGAGGAATATACATGATCTGAACAATATACTAACAGGCTACGTGATCTCCTAAGTTGAACAGCCTTATCTTGGGGAACCTCTAGATACGCACTTCAACGGTTATTGGATGGACAATAAAAACCGGTTATTAGATGGGATTGGATCATCACCATCGATCTGTCTTCTCGTCGTCCCAAACGTTTCCAGCCGGCTGACTGATTGTGTCAAACACGGTTCCTTCTCTCCAGATGGGATTGGATCATCACCGTCGATCCTCGTCCCAAACGTTTCCAGCGGCCGACTGATGGGCACGAACACGGATCCTTAACTCCAGATCAGACCATCTTCCCACTCTTGGTCTCTTATTAGAAACCTAGAAACCTTTGCCATGAAGAAATAGAAAAGAGAAACCGATAAACGTAGCTGGATTAGTTGGTGTGTAATATGGCGGACATAGATGATGTCGCCATGACGGAACCGGACCTCACGCGACGCCCCATGTCTTCTGTGTGGATCGAAAAGGTGCAAGATTACTTGGTGAGGTACATGACTCGCGGTGACGATGCCGCTATGGTAGCGGTGGCGCCGGAGCCACAGCAGCACACGAGGATGATGCTCATCTTCCTCGCCACCGCCGGCGCCGTCTTTGGGGTGTTCACTCTCTTTTACCTGGAGATTAAATACGCGAAGGATTGGGACTACACGGTGGATATTGCGATCTGGCTATGTGCGTCCTTCGCGGGCAGCCTTATAGGAGTTTCTGCTTTGCTCATCGCAGACTGTCAAGATGGGTTTCAACAAGAGGATCGAAGATTCGCAGATTTCTTGCTCCAGCTGTAGAGCTTAATTAATTCTGTACTCCCTCACAGTGTAAAAAAACGTCTTGTATTAAGTTAAGGAGGTAGTATATATATTTGATAGGATGGAATAGATGATCATCCATGCATGTGCAAGTACCAGTTGACAACATGCATGCATATTTGTTATTTTCACTCTTATGTACCTATATATTGTAAACCACGACGTACGTGCGGGTCCTTCTACACCAACACTTATAAATTGTTCGCCGTGGAGATATCTGACCTCTCCTACACTTGGTTCAAATTCTTACGGTGAAAGCCTACGACCCGGCATCGGGTTGGGCGATGGCGTCGTCCTCGCCGCATCCCCCTTTGGGGCGTCGCTGGGAAGAGCCTTTGATCCTATTCACGCATTTCGTAGGTTGTCCACTCACCTTGCTTGGGCTATTCCGGGGGAAACCCTAGATCATAGTCTCCTGGATCGGACGATGACAGCGTCTTAGGTGCCATTCTCCGTCCCAGGCGCATTGTTTTGGAGCACCTGTTGGCTGGAGGGGCATGAGGTGGAGCGGTGTTTCATCTACCGCAGCAACAACGGTGGATATCGGCGGCGTGGCGTAGTGGAGCCTCGCCGCCAATAGCTAGATGTGAAGGAGACACATGTGTTTGCACTGCCCAAAGTTGCAGCTTCTCCCCCCCCCCTTCCCCCGCTTTATATGGAAAGCAACAACCGAAACAAAGTACACAGCCGAACGATACATGAGATGAGGTAGCCCTGAAAGAATAGCGATCTCAGGATAACCGGATCACACAGGACCCACGTGACTACACTGCCGAAAGAAAGCACAGAAAGAACTGAGTATAACGCCACGCTACGGCCTGTAACATCTAAACTCCACTACAACGTCCCGAGGAGCGAGAACGGTGCTAAGCATCGTCGCTGTTGAGTCCACACTGGACAAAGGTTTTCCCACGGAACAGAGACACAAAGAGAAGCTCCACAACAACTTCTTTAAGACGAAAGCGGCGCCCGCAAGCATCGTCGTTGTCGGGAACAAAGCGCGGAGGTTTTGCTCGGAAGCTTCCCTCATGACACCACGATGTCTCCAAGACAAGTGTGATGAGTTCAGAACTCCAGATCTGGATTGGGGCGTCACCACTGCCTGAGACAGAGAGCACGCACGAGCCACCCGCCACTCCACCTCTCGCTGCCCACATGACCAAGGGAGAAAGCCACCGTCACCGACATGGCGCCCGACGGAGAGCCAACCATGCGGACCGCCTTCCGAAGCCGTCACCTTGGCATCCAAAGTCCGAAACACCACCAACCGCCCACTTCATAGTGCACTAAGCGCAGTTGGAAGAGCAGAGGCACCACTCCACTCCTAGACCGACATTGGCCACTGAGTCTAGATCAACGCTGGCATGGTCGAAAGCGCCCAGGAATACGTCACTACAATCTAGTGACTCCCGACGGCCTCCACAAAGCAAGCGCCGACCATAGCCCGGTAGCCTTGGCCCAGGCAAGCTCCCACGACACCACGTCCATGGCAAGCGGCATAGATCTATGGTGTATATTTTTACGACAATAGCCACCTTGCACTGTGCCCGTCAGGAGGTGAACCTCGTTGCCGGCAGGCACCACCCCGACCGAGCCCAACCAGCCCTATCCTCAAGGTGCTTGGTTGAGATCTTGGAGGGATGAGTGGAATGCTGCAAGGACCAACATCAGGCTGCGGAATGTATGCTGAGACGAAAACACCTGGCCCGCTTGCAACAACACAGTCTACCAGGCACGTGCTACAGACCACGCGATCTCTCGTGATCGGATGGCTGGCGAGGAGGTTTGCGAGAGACAAACTTCAGCCGGTTGAGTTAAAGGATTTTCCGAGGCCTTAAATTGACATTTATCCGAGAAGGTGTGCATTGGGTACCGACATACTCCTACGACGTTATTACTATCTTTCAGTTACAGAAAAGTATTATCTTCATTCAAAAATAAGTGTTGTTGCTTTAGTCAAATTTGAATTAAAACCTTGACACTTATTTTGAAACGGAAGGTTGGATTAGATCATCACCATCAATCTGTCCTGTACTCGTCCCAAACGTTTCCAGCGGCCGACTGATGGGCACGAACACGGATCCTTAACTCCAGATCACACGATCTTCCCCCTCTTGTTCTCTTATTAGAAACCTACTACTCCCTCCGTTCCTAAATATTTGTCTTTCTAGAGATTTCAATAAGTGACTATATACGGAGCAAAATGAGTGAATCTACACTCTAAAATATGTCTATATACATCCGTATGTGGTAGTCCATTTGAAATCTCTAAAAATACAAATATTTAGGAACAAAGGGAGTAGAAACCTATCCCTTGGAAAAAAAATAGAAAAGAGAAACCGATAAACCTAGCTGGACTACTTGGTGTATAATATGGCGGACATAGAGGGCATCGCCATGGCAGAGCCGGGCCTCGCGTGACGCCCCATGTCTTCGGTGTGGATAGAAAAGGTGCAAGATTACTTGCTTAGATACAGGACCCGCGGTGACGATGCCGCGACGGTGGCGGTGGCGCCGGAGCCACAGCAGCATACCAGGTTGATGCTTATCTTCCTCGTCACCGCCGGCGCCGTCTTGGGTTTTTTCACTTACTTTTACGTGGCGATTAAATACCAGAAGCACTGGGACTATGCGGTGGAAATTGCGTTTTGGGCATCTGTGTTCTTTGCAGGCAGCCTTGCTATGGTTTCTGCTTTTCTCATCGCAGAGTGCAAAGGGGTGTTTCAAGATGAGGAACATCATATGTTAGCAGATTTCTTGCTCCAGGTGTAGATTCTTTAGATAGATATGTAATCATCCATCATCCATGCATGTGTAAACACCAGTTGACTGATACGTACATACTACGGTTTATATTGGTATACATTTTTATTTTATTTTTGATTGAGGGAAGGCATGCAATGGCAGTCGATTCACACATATGTCTGTTTCACTCGTACGCAACTATATATGCGCAGATGAACAAAAGTACGAACAGACTAAAAGTTGCAAGCTTTTCCTATACTTAGCCGGCGGCCGGAGTATGTACGTACCCAAATAATCTGTGCACTTTTAATTATTTTTTTAAACAGGCTTTGGTCCCGGTTTATATTATACTCCCTCCGTCCCGTAATATAAGAAAGTCACTAAACTTTCTTATATTACGGGACGGAGGGAGTATTATAAAGCCACACGGCCACATGCTACAAAGTATTGATGAAATTCTCAACAGCTGATCAAAGGAAAAAAAACATGACAAAGCTAGCTGATCAAAGAATAAATCTGCAGTGATTCCATTCCCACACCGGCGGCGTCTCCTAGTCGTTTGCATCGTTTGCTCGCCAATCCTTTAGGTCAGTAGGATTAAGTCTCCTGGATGTCGCCGGCAAGGCGGTGGCGGCGGCGATTCCAATCCCACACTGGCGGCGTCTCGGAGTCGTTTGCATTGTTTTGCTCATATTCTTGAAATGGTTGTTCATATCATGGAACTATCTGGGAAGAAAACTGGAGCGTCTGCATATTTTTTCCTATGAAACTATCATGGAAACCAGATGCTTATTCTTGAAATGGTTGCTCATATCAAAGAAGAGGCCTCCTTTGGCGCCGTTTTGGAGTTCTTACCCGAGTTCTGTTCTAATTACTAGATGATGTTGTGTTGATGCTGTTCTTCCCAGTTGATGGCAATATGACGTTGACAAGTGTAGTGATTCGGTTTGAAGAAAGAGAGAATAAAGTATCCCTATACATCAGTACATGTGGCTACTAATTTTAATTTTTTTTAGAAATGGAGGAAGACCTCGGCCTCTACATCTGGACGATGCATGCAGCTATTTTATTAATTGTTCATACAAGACCTTACAAAGTAATACAATAGTAAGACTAAAGCCATCGTCTAGGCAACATCTGTCGCTACTCCTATCCAATTGATGAAGGGATGTTGATAGTCTGGGCCTAATACCAAACAGACCTCGCAACCAAACCTACCATCTAAGACCTGAGGTCCCATTCAGGACGCCTACCGGGTATGGGGCACCCACCGGTCCGGCGAACTGCTCAACCAGGACGCCTACCTGGTATGAGGCTGCCACAGCCACCTGCCATCAATCCATCTTCAGAACTGTACTGATGCATCTACCTTGCCCGGTGTAGCTGTCGTCGACGCCACTACGACGCCAGACCGCGTCACCCTCCTGCGCGAGTTCATCTCCGCGCATCGGACGCCGAGTCACCACAGTGCCATGCCGCCGAGATCTGCCGCCATCAATGAGTGAGATGAAGGACTGCTCCACCAAAGAATCTGTCCTCTAGTCCCTCGATCACGTGTGCACCTCCAAGAATGACGCCCCAAAAGGGGGAACGACACTAGAGCGCCGCCGTCATCCGGTCATCCGATCTAGGGTTTTCCCCAGAGGTAGCAGAGAGTGGTCTTGAACTTCTCCATGGTGATGCCTTCAAAAAGGAAACGATGTAGATAGCGTCGCCACTGCCGGCCTTAGCAATAGCCAAAAGCAAGTTTTCACCCAGATCTGTTCGAAGAAATCCAACTCAAACGGTTCCTCAAACGTTTGAGTCTAGTAGTCTGATGGTGCATCTGATGGTGCATCTCTGGGGAATTCTGCTCGGCGGCAGCGAGTTGGGTCGGGACAGGTTAGGGATTTCTGCTCGCGGTTGCGGCTGTGGGGAATTTGGACTTGTTTTTTTCTTTTTTCTTTCTTTCGAGGTAGTACATGAAAGGGCCCAAGGCCCGGCCCGGTTGCGTGTGCTTCGCATCTCCCATTTTTTGTTTTCTCGGAGAGAGAGAGAGTCTCAACTGTTTCGAGATTTCGAGAAAATTTCTGATTCCTAGAATCATGGATTCAAAAAACGTTCGCCGAATTCAAAAACCTTTCTTGAATTCGGAAAATGTTTGCGATTTCAAAATAATGAATATTTTTTTAATTTTAACGACTTTTTTTGTTTTTGAAAAGGAGGTTGCACCGGAAACCATCGCCGGCTGCACCGGCTAGATCAGATATGATCAGAGGCGCCGTCAAACAGTCCACCAGGCCCTCCACGCCGCCTCCACCGATCCGACACCCGATGGCGCGCCGCCGCCGACCGTAGCCACCATCCTTCCCGATACAGTGACGCGCCATGCCTACAGCTGATACCGCCCGAGGCAGGGCCGTTCACCACGTCGCCGCCTGTCGCAGCCATTGCCGTCGCGCCGCATAGATTGGATCGGCCGCGCCACCACGTGTTTAGGGGCCCCGCACCACCCCTAAGACGTGGGAGAGTGGGAGTCCTCGACCACCGCCGTCGGCCTCCGGGCTTAGCCCGGCGGCGGCGGGGGGAGGGGAAGAGGAAGATCGCGCCCTCGGCGGCTAGGGTTTGGGCGCCGCCCGAGTAGCCCTAGCGGGGACGACACGGGGGCAGTTGGACAGGGTCCTCGATAATGTTTGAATTTTTACCCCTGGCTCAATCAATTTGCTTATGGACACTTGATGAGTGAAATCAAGCATCACTTGACATTACTATAGCTTACTCCTGTGAAATTAGTACGTGATCAAAATAGAATAGCTGATAATCTAGCTAATATTGGTCGTTTTGGAGGTAATACCGCTTGTCGGTTAGCATCTCCAATGGCAAGCCTAAAATTTGGATATCTAAAAAACAATTTTAAACTAGATAACGCCTTGCGTGTTATTGCAGGAATCAGTTGCAATATATTTGAAGAGATTTGATTTTATGAAACATGAATATTGGAATTAATGATGTATGAACTAAAACAAAAAATGTATATTATATAGTATTTGATTGTTGTATAGTTAAAAATGCATATTAACACCTGGAAGGTAGCTGGCCTTGCGTGGCGCCCAAGGATTTGGTTACTGGATGGTAAATTTGCTTACCATTGGTTAGTCCTTTATCTCACCACCAACTATAAACACATATATCAAAAGTTTCAATATAGACAGCGGTGTATTGTTAAATGGCCATGGCAACTCTCACATAATAAGAAACTAGTCGTGGGTGTTGTGGTAACGGGTGGAGATCTCTGCAGTACTGCATTTTTTTTAGAAAAGGAGGTTCAACCCCTCGCGTCTGCATCAATCGATGCATGCAACCATCTTTATTAATTATTTCATAAAGATCTGACAACAACATACATCAATCCACCCAAAGCCACCACTCACACCTACAAACTCGATAATATGGAGTGCTCTCACTCCCTATATCTAAAACAGGTGTCCTCGCCGATCCATCCACATAACGTATCGAGACCAACAGCCGGTGCAGCCTACCTAAAGCGCACACCAGATGCTCACGTTTTATAAGCCGCCATCATCATCGGACCACTGACCCATCTTCAGGAGAGATATCTGCATCGTCCTTGTCAGTCTGGACATCCATCGATGCCACCGCCCTGCGCTCATCCGCCCTGACGGGAAGACTCTGGAAGATCTGTCGTGCATAGCACCTGCCAACCAGGCATGACTCAGCATAGCACCTGTCGGCCAGGCATGACTTGACAGCTCCACCGAAGCTCCGTGCAAGACGAAGCCGCTCCACGTCCTGCCTCTGTCTTCCGGCGCTGCTCCACACACGATGCTCCCAAGAGAGAAACGACACCATAGTGCCGCCATCGTTCAATCTGGAAGACCAGATCTAGGGTTTCCCCCAGAACAACACGAGTGGGTCGACAACAGTTACACGACGATGCCTTCATCAAGGTCACGGCGCAGAACGCCACCATCGCCAGGCGTCAGCTCGGTTTTCACCGGCAACCATGTTTCCCCAATTCGTAGCCGGGACTAGATGACGGATCTGGAGATCCGACCACCCAGCCTCAGGCCGACCACCTTCGACGAAGGAGATGACCACCACCGCCATGTCCCGTCTCCATGCCGAGAAGGGCCGTCGGACTCCACCACCGTCAGTAACTTCACCCGACGCCAGGCCACACAGCCACCAATAGCACATCACGGGCACCCCGGGGATGCCTCCCCGACCTGCCTCGGCGCCGATCCAGAAGGCCGAGCGCAAGCAACAAGACGAATCCGGCGAGCAACCAGCAAAACCGTGTGCACCACGGATGTCAGCCCGAAGGGGATCTCGCCCGACTCTGCCTAGCACAGGTGCCATTGCCCCCGCGTCGTCCGGATCCGGCAGATCGACCACCGGCCGCCGTAACCATCACCAGCACGCAGCCCGCCTCGTGCAGCCCTCCACGCCCGCCACCGTGGCAGCCCAGCATCGCCGCGCCCCACACAACGCCGCGTTCCGGCCAGGGTAGATCGCCCCACGGCGATCCTGCCTCGCGAGAAGGAGAAAGCGCCCCGCCGCCGCCCATGCCGGGCGGGCTTCGCCCACCGGCACGCTCTGGCGGCGGCGAGGGGAGGGATGGGGAGGAGGTCATGGTTCGGCGGCGGCTAGGGTTTCCTCCCCTGCCGCCCGTGGGAGCGCCAGAGAAGGTCGCGAAACAAAGGTTGGTTCTATAGTACCGATGACACGTGGGTGCAGAGGTCCACACAATAGCGAATGTACTGCACAGTGCGCTTTTGCAGAGGATGCCCGAATCCCGTGGTAAGTACGGGCAATCCATAACAACTGGTCACGGGTTCAAATCTGCACCTTTTGCATATTTTGTAGGATAAAATTAAGGCATTGTGGGGGGAAAAAGACCTCGACATCGCATTGTGGACGCAGCAGGAAGATGGTGCTCTTCTCGTAGTCGTTTCTCACATTATCTGTTCTAGATATGCGCTAGCTTGTCCGTCAAAATTGATAGAATTCCTGAATTGACCCTTTTGAATAAATAGCATAGGTATTCAAAATTCTTCCATTTTCAAAATTTGCAGGGACTCAAGAATTAGTGCCAACATTTTGTCGAACCGTTGATAAATTACCGTTTCTCCAGATTTCCGGTACTCAATATTTTACATTTTTAAGAAAAGGTCGTGCCGTTTTCCTCGTCAAATATCATGTTCTCAAATGTTGTCTACAAGATCCATTGTTTGGGTTTTAGGTACTAATTAATGTAGTAGCTAGCAAGGAGGTCAAATTTCGCTCAATAGTTTTTGACATTTTTTCTACTAAGGTTTTTTTTACATGGATTATGTGTCTCCTAGTCGTCGTTAGGCCTCCCATACCGCACCTTCATCCTCCATTCCAACAATGCCCCCCCCCCCCCCCACGCCGCCCTCACCAGACGAATTGGAGAAGCAACGATGGATAATGTGGTTGGCGCAGGCAAGAAACGATTGATGACGATGTGTTCCGCTAGAGAGAGAGAGAGTGCATGTAGGAGCAGAAGGAGGCGGAGCTACCTCATGAGAGAACCTCGGCTAGAAGTCGGAAGTTCTGATGTGCAAAAGAGATGCCAAGAGAGAACGTAGGAATGCAACAGACATCATCTTCTCGAAGGCCATCGATGAAGAGTGCGCTCGGATGCCGACACAGAGTAGATCAAAATTGGTCCTACAATGGGTGTTGCAACTTGCAAGAGGTTAATCTCTGATTCTGATTCAAAGAGGCTGATGGTGATGTGTCGTGGGGATAATGCCTCCGAGAATTCTCCCACCACCACCTAATTTCGCTCCGTCTTCAGCAGCTACCTTGCCATACACTTGAACAGGTACCTAGTGCCGATTGAGCTAAGTTTCTATTTACTAAGTTAGAACCATAGATGATGAATATCATAAATTAGAACCATAGATGATGATTTTTCCTCTCTCTAGCTAGTAGCTTAAACTACAATGTGCCTCATACCAAGATAGCTAGGGCTTAGGTGTGAGTGCAATCGTTAATTCTTTTTCCTTTCTAAGACCTTTTTTTTACTATTCACACCCACATGTTTCGAGCTTCGGGAGACTGCTTGCTGCATGTGGCATGAGCGAACGGCGGATGCCAAATAATGTGAAGTTTGTTCATGAAGGTGGTACTAGAAATTAATCCTAAGGACGGTACCATAAAATCATTAACCTCACATGTTAGGATGCTCTAATTACAACACTGTTACTTGGAACTAAATCACAATGTTCATTTATTGTTTGCATATAAAAAGTAAAGTCAGGTGCGTGCACAATCTTACTGCAAAAACATATACATGCAAAATTAATTCCTGTCCATAAATTTAGGTGCAACAAGTTTTTGTAGGGCTCATACGAAAGAACGAAATGCGCTCAGGGAATTAACTACTATTAATGAAGACTCCTATTAAGGTCTTCTAGTTAGCGGATTGAAATATTTTGCTTTTCCGTCATACCCTCAAGACCAAAAGCTGCCAAAGGCTATCAGTGGTTCTTGTAGAGGCACATGAGGAAAAGAGATAAAAGTGAAGTGTGGATTCTCCTTCGTTGGTGGGAATGAGAGGGATCGGAAACAAGATGAACTCTTTACGTTAATTTGGGTGAACAGAGAGTTGTTCTTGCAGAGTATTCCGCCACATAACTTCATGCCAAGAATGATAGTCTCGAGTACCAGACAAATCAGGCCTAAAAAATTATGGCTTCAAAGGTTTGGGGCAAGGACTTCTATGAACCACTAGTTACTGAAGCATTGAACTTCGTTGGTGCCAACTGAACTCGAAGAAATAGCTTCTAGATGTATTGAATCTTTTTGCATGTATCTTCGACTTTAGCCTTTCTAGTTCAGTTGTCGAGACCTGTTATTCTTGTAATTTGCCTCCGTTGAAAGGGTTGGGTCAGCTTACAGTTGCTTTGTTAGCTTTTCCAATGATGCCATGCTTGTAAGACCTCTTCCACTGGACATGTGCTTTAGCTGAGGTGCTAAACGCATTAAAGAGTTTAGAAGCTAAAGCCCAATGCATAGGTGCCTAACTTGTTGTAGCTAAGATTCCTTTATTTAATCATTTAGCAACTAAACTCCCCCATGCATTGGTGGGCTTAATTCATTTAAGTGTTGTTTCTAAGTTCACGCGCTTGGCATTGTTTCTTCCTGGGGTCCCCAAACTCATCTCTCTCCTATTAGTTACCATACCACATCAGATTTTTCACCTAGATGGCAGCCTTAGCATATGTACAAGGTGGAGCACTGGGAGGGGTCTAATGTGCGCCATTTGGATGGTGATGCTTGTACTTTTTGGGAAGTAAGTTTGTGAGCCAATTTGTTTCTATAATATAAATCAGAGAGGGCGACCCCTCTTTTATTCACACAAAAAGTGCAACAAATTTAGTTTTATATGTGCTTGCAAGCTTGAATAGAAATCAAACATTCCGAGATGCATAGTTGCTCGTTCGTGCAGATCATAGACCTAGTTCACACATACAAATGTCATACCATGACACAAAGTTTGACTGGAGCCAGTGAAACCCGCGTGAGGTGTTTGATGAAGCCTTGCTTAAAAAATCATGACCAATTTTTGATAACTGCACAATAGACTAAATATTACAATTTATTGCACTTTTGAAATAAAGAAAATAATATAAAGGAAACTCGGTACAAATATGTACTCCCTTCATATCACAAATACATGTCATTTTGGATATGTATTTGGTCAAATATAAATTAGAACTTTAAAAGCAAATGTATATACAAATATAAACATTGTTCTAAATATTGAAATAAGGAACTTGTGAACCATATGTTTAGATTTGTCTTGGAATATGTATTTAGAATATTTTTTTTCTTTGTTTCACATATGTATAATAAAAAATCAGTGGTCAAAGGTAAATGTTGAAGACGATTACTTTACAAAACAATACGTATTCATGATATGGACCTGTGGAGAGTAGTACAGTATTTGTGCCTAGCTTGTGATTTATGTTTCTGTCTTATTGGATGACAGGATATATATTTTTTCTAGGAAATACATTGTTAACATAAAATTTTCAATCATGTGAAGTTGTATAGTCCTTCCATTCATAACAGTCAACGAATTTGTCTGCTTTTTCCTTGTTCTGTTAGTACTAGCACTACAATTTTTTCTTTTGCGGGGGAGTATTAGTGTACTACATTGCAATAAGAGTATTAGTGTACTACATTGTAGTAAGAGTTCTTCTAGTTGGATGGACGAGCCTCCGAGTTGTGTCACTAAATTTGTGGACGATTTAATGTTGTTTGAAGTTTAATAAAGCTAGCCATGATGGCCATCACTCAAAAGAGAAAAAAAACTTGTGTATTGATTCGAAATGTTGGTCTAGGCTGGGATTGGGTGGGCCCCATGGCACGATACAACCCGTGGCAAAGCCGGTCCAGGCTTAGGCTGGGCTTGAAAAAGCCTGGTGTTCAACAAGCAAGCCCGAGCCCAGCGCGACACGACACGTTTTTTGCGTTACACACAGTGGCAGAGCCAGGAAAAAAGAATGAGGAGGGCCGAGTGTTGCTGAGCCTCGTCAGGGAGGGCTAACCCACCATAATACACCATTTTGATAGCAAATAATCACTTGTTCAGATGTATATTAGGCTTAAATCAGTTGTATTAGGGGGGGGCAGGGCCCCTGCTGGTCCCCCCCTGTCTCCGCCACTGGTTACACAAGCCCAAGCCTGGCCCGACGCAAAAGCCTTAAGCCCAAGCCCGGCCTGACATGACACATTTTTCCATCACACAAGCCCAAGCCCGACATGATGCAAAAGCCCAAAGCCCGAGGCTCCCCGGTTGGACTTCTGGGCTATCCGCTAGTGCTGCTCAGAATCATCATCATCAGAAAACTAAAAATACTTTTTCCCTCTTGCTTCTAGATCAGGAGCAAAGGGGAAGGGGAAGCTAGAGGATATCATGCAAGAGTTGGCTCTGAAGGAAGAGGATCTTGATGACGTGATCTTCAAGGACGACGATGCCCCTGCGGAGGAAGAACTCAGATGGATGGTATTGGCGCATGTGCACATGGACAAGGGTTTTAGTACCTACTGGTTTTCCGAAACATGTGATCTGCTTGGGATCTAGCAAGACAGGTGAAGATCAAAACCCTAGAAGATAACATATTCCAGATGCAGTTTAACTGCTTAGGGGACTGGGAGAGAGTCACCCAGGGGGGACTGTGGCACTTCAGGGGAAATCCAGTTATCATTGTTCCTTATGACGGTTACTCGAAGACCACATCCATCGAGTTGTTCAAGTTTGAAATCTGGGTGAGGATCATTGATCTGCCGATAGCATATCACGACAAGGTGAAGGCGCTGGCATCAGAGTTGGGCGAGTTTGTGGACTCGGAACCTTCATCCTTCGATTTTGAGGGCAACTTTTACCGGGTGAGGATCAGGCTAGATGTGCGCAATCCACTGAAGAAAGTAACGTCTCTGATCCGCGGTGGAGAGCGGCAGATATTTGCAGTAAAATACGAGCGTCTACCCGACTGGTGCCAAGTATGTGGCATGATGGGCCACGATTTCAAGGAACATGGTGATGGAGTCCACCCTCCTTCGGCGCTGATTTTCAAGAATTTGCGTGCTCCAGCTACCACTGCATGGGGGACGAAACGCCGTAACAGCAACCAGAAGGGCGGGAGGCAATAAGCAGGTCAGAGCAGCAACGGGCAGGAGAAAAGTGCAGGAGCGGAAGAACCGTCGTATGTTGATATGGAAGTGAATGATGAAAACCGTAAGCACAACTCCGACGGGGTGTTGCAGAGTCATAACCCGGGGTACGGGTCTGGAGATAGTGCCAGCGACAAAAAGTGGAGAGACGCCTCTTAGCCCACCTCCAAAACAGGACTCCAAGAGGTCTAAACCAACCCTACAAACTAAGAAGAATCCTGCTGGAGTGCTGAAGAAGATCCTCCCACAGGGCAAAAACTATGATGCTAGATCGGTGGCCTCCTCGGCGGAGGACCGCCGGGCGCAATGAGTTTGTTAAGTTGGAACTGCCGGGGTATTGGCAACGCCCCATCAGTTCAAGAGCTCCGCGAGATAGCGGTATAGTTTGCCCCTAAAGTGCTATGTATAATTGAAACTCGGATAGGGAGGGATAGAGCAGAAAATCTAGCAAACACTTTAGGTTTTGATTCATCATTTGCTGTTGACTCCGCTGGTAGAAGCGGGGGCCTAGTTCTTTTTTGGAATAATGAAATAAAGGTGAAAATTTTGGGCTACTCGAGGTTCCATATTGATGCAAAAATCTGTGATATTGGTTCGCAACCTTGGCGTTTGACATGCTTCTATGGAGAGGCACAAACACATCTTCGCCAAACGTCATGGGACACCCTGAAGGGGTTGGCTGCTCATAGACCCCTCCCATGGGTCTGTTTGGGCGATTTTAACGAAGTGCTAAGACGGGACGAACATGATGGTATAGGTCAGAGATGCCAAGCATAGATGCGAGGCTTTCGTGATGCCGTGGATGTTTGCGGTTTGAATGAATTGGGTTTCCAAGGCAGGATGTGGACGTTCGAGAAGAAAGTGACAGGCAGCACTTACACCAGGGTGAGGCTAGACAAAGCCCTTGCTACGGCAGAATGGAGCTCTCTGTTCCACGGTGCAGCGGTGGAACACCTTAAGGCGGCGACCTCTGATCATTCGCCTATTCTCTTGAAGTTGGAATCCACGGCGAGGCATCAAGCGAGAGAAAAGCTCTTTAGATACGAAGTTATGCGGGACTCTCATGCAGAGTTGAAGCAAACCGTGAGATCGGCATGGGATCCAAATAGCCAAAACCCATCTGTGAGTGCTGTACGAGCAAAGCTAGCATCGTTGGCTAGCAATCTGGGAGAGTGGAGCAAACACACTTTTGGCAGTGTGCGAGGAGAGATCAGAAGTTTGAAAAAAGAGTTAGACAGGCTGAGAAACATAAATGGCAGGACCGGCCCGAGTGCCGCTGAAGTGAAGATAAACGATCGCCTAATCGAGCTGTACCTCCGAGAGGAGTTGATGTGGCGCCAGCGGTCGAGAGTAGATTGGCTATCGGCGGGTGACAAGAATACACATTTTTTTCATCTTAGGGCATCGATGAGACGCAGAAAAAACTTGATCAAGTCTCTACAAAGATAGGACGGACAGCTCACGGATGACCCAACCGAGATGCAACAAATGGCGTGGTAGTTTTATCATATATACCTCGGAGGGGGTACAGGGGATGGAAGAGGTGCTGCAACATGTACTAGCAAAGGTAACAGATGAAATGAATGACAGTCTCATGGCTCCATTTAAGGAAGAGGAAGTTAAAACTGCACTCTTCCAAATGTTTCCCACGAAGGCCCCCGGGCCGGATGGGTACCCAGCCCACTTCTTTCAAAGACACTGGGACATATGTGGGGCCTCGGTCACCAATGCAGTTCTTGGTATTCTAAGGGGTGAAGAAAGTCCCGCATGCATAAATGATACTTTGCTGGTTTTAATACCAAAGGTAGCAAATCCAACACTTTTGACTTAGTTCTGACCCATCAGCCTTTCTAATGTATTTTACAAAATAGCATCGAAGGTACTTTCAAACCGTCTCAAAGTGATCTTACCTGATATCATATAAGAGGCGCAATCGGCCTTTGTTCCGGGGAGGCTCATCACAGACAACATAATCTCAGCCTATGAGTGTCTACATTTTATGAAGAGAAACCGGTCGAAGAATAACAGTTTTTGTGCATTGAAGTTAGATATGATGAAGGCTTATGACAGAGTTGAGTGGAGTTACCTCAAAGCCATTATGGAGAAACTAGGGTTTGCAGCACCATGGGTCTCCATCATTATGAACATGGTATCTTCAGTCTATGAGTGTCTACATTTTATGAAGAGAAACCGGTCGAAGAATAACCGTTTTTGTGCATTGAAGTTAGATATGATGAAGGCTTATGATAGAGTTGAGTGGAGTTACCTCAAAGCCATTATGGAGAAACTAGGGTTTGCAGCACCATGGGTCTCCATCATTATGAACATGGTATCTTCAGTCTCTTTATCAATTTTATTTAATGGCTTGAAACTGGAGGAGTTCAAACCCTCCAGAGGTATTCAGCAGGGAGATCCTATTTCTCCATACCTGTTCTTGTTGGCAGCAGAGGGCCTTTCGTGCCTTTTGAAATCACAAAACCAGTCATCCCAGCTTGGCGGAATTAAGGTGGCACCGACGATACCGTCAGTAAACCACCTATTATTCGCGGATGACAGTCTGCTGTTTTTAGGGCAAGTGTTAATGGAGCTGAAGAGGTATCAAACCTACTGGAGACCTACTATGCGGCATCGGGATAGAGAATAAACAGAGAGAAATCCTCTATATTTTTCAGCAAGGGGTGCCCGGAAATTGTAAGATCGGCAGTGAAAGGCCATCTTCATGTTCCCAATGAATCGTTGAGTGACAAATATTTGGGGTTACCTACGGATGTAGGACACTCCAAAAAGGGGACTTTCAAATATTTAAGTGATAGAATTTGGGAGAAGGTAAAAGGATGGATGGGCAAACTACTGTCAGCAGGAGGGAAGGATGTGCTAATTAAGTCTGTCGCCCAGGCTATACCTGTTTTTTCAATGTCATGTTTCAAACTCCCCAGGAGGCTGTGTGGGAACATAAGTGCCATTATTCAAAAAAATTGGTGGGGTTGCAAACAGGGTAAACGAAAACCAGCATGGGTATCTTGGGAGGTGATGACAAGACCTAAGTATCTGGGAGGTTTGGGCTTCAGAGATCTTGAGCTGTTTAACTTGGCTTTACTGGCGCGACAGGCGTGGAGACTTCTTCAGGAGCCAACCTCCCTGAGTGCGAGGATTTTGAAGGCTTCTTATTATCCTAATGGAATCATCCTCTCGGCAGAATTGGTATCTAGGCCATCATAAATTTGGAGAGCAATATTGGAAGGAAGGGATATTATGAAGCAAGGAATCATTAGCAGAATTGGCAATGGCCAGAGTACAGATATATGGTCAGACAACTGGATACCGAAGAAGGCCTCACGTCGACCGATCTTATCGCTGGTTGCTAACCCACCACGCATGGTGCATGAGCTACTCCTTCCAGCGTTGGCGTCCTGGAATGAAGATCTAGTGAGGAGTGTATTTTTGCCAGTTGATGCGGGCGAAATCCTAAAAATACCTGTATGCATGCGAGATGTTCCTGACTCATGGGCATGGTATCCGGATAAGAAAGGTAATTTCTCGGTTAGCTCAGTCAACCGAATGATCATCAGCACAAAGATAGAAAGGGAGAGTTGGTTAGAAGGGCGCGCGGGCACCTCAAAAACCTCATCAGAAGAGAAGGCTTAGAGCTCTCTCCGGAAGCTGCAAGTTCCGTCCAAAGTTCGAGTGTTCTTATGGAGGCTGGCACGGCATTCATTACCGACAACGGATGTTCTTCGAAACAGAAACATGTCAGTGCAAGATGCATGTCCTCTGTGCGGAGGGGAAGATTCATGGAGACACGCTCTTGTCTCTTGCACTATGGCAAGATGTACACAGGAGAATACCTCGGCTCTTCGGCTGTTGTGTTCAGTGGCATCAAGGATCCTTTGATCCTTGAAGTTTATGCGTGCAAAGAGGCAATGGCCCTGGCAGAAGACCTCAACTCCGGAAGCAGAGGACTACATGCAGCGATTCTACATGAAATATCAGAACGGATGAGTCTTTTTCTTTCTTGCAATTTTGTTTTTGAACGTAGAAATTTTAATTTCGAGGCTCATGATCTCTTCAAGTTTGCTAGTAGTCTTTCGGTTGGTCGTCATGTATGGTTGGGCATGCCTCACGACCTTAACCTTGTACCCACAAACATTTTGTTGGTTTAAATAAAGACCGGCGAGAATTCTAAAAAAAATCAGAAAACTAAAAGAAATATAGAGTTTCAGTACTGTGCCCACAAGTAGCAGAGGCCACGCCACATCCTCTACCGGCCAGGCAGCCGCTGCTGCAACCGCCGTCGACGAGCGGAGCGGCAGCGCACCCCACCTCCCCTGCCCACCCGGCCGCGGCGCCGCATTTTCTTCCCGTCCGGTACTAGCCACGCCCCATCTTCTCCCCGATCCAGCAGCAGCCACATTTCCCCATCTCCTCCCCTGTCCAGCGGCTAGCACCCACGCGTCGCCGTCCGGCCGTCCGGCCGCCGCGTCGGACCTCCTCGCCCGCATCTGCCGCGGCGAGCCGGCGCGCTCGTCCCTACCCCTCGACCTCGAGTGGTAGGCCAACATTCCCTCCATCCGGCCGCCGCGTCGCAGCTTCCCCCATCCGGCAGATGCGGCGTCGCCTCCGCTCCGTCCACGTCCGGCAGCGGCAGCCACGCCCCTGTCCCCGCGCGCACTGTTTCCCACGCATGGCGAGCGGGCGGCGGCCGAAGGGATTTGGGGGTTTCTCCGTTCGCGTGCAGCGGTGGTTGGGATTTGGGGATTTCTCCTTCCGTGCGTCTCTGCACCCTCCTCCTCCTCCTCCTCCCCCACGCCGTGCTCCAACGGCGCCACCTCTGATGGCCGAGGAGCATCCTGCAGATGCAACACCTCGGATGGCCGAGCAGCACAATGCGGCCATCATCACCAGTCCACTGCACGACGACGATCTGCTCGAGAGGATCCTGATCAGCCTCCCCCGCGCCGTGCCCGTCTCCGGCCGCTGGTGCCGCGTCGGGCTTCCTCAAACGCTTCCGTTTCAGCCACCCGTCGTCGCCCCTCGTCGGCGTATTCGTGGACAACAAAAACGAGCGCATCCCCCGCTTCCACACCGGCATCACCACCGGCAACCCCGGCATCGCCTCACCCGCCTTGACGATCTCTGTACAGGGTGGTCAGGGTGGGCCGCGGCCCACACTGGGATTTTGAATGTGCTTTATATACCTACTAGTAAATTGTACGTGCTTTGCACGTCATTTAAATACGTGTGCAAAGTTCAATTCATGGATACACGGCTTGCTCCCTTCAGACATGGCACCTTCGCATGTAAGGCTTCATCAAGTTCATTATTGTAGCCATTCTGTTTTGTATATATGTTGCCTGAAAATAAGGGTTCAGTCCTGTATATAAAGGTTTACATGCTTAGTATTAATATCTCGTACTAAGCTTACTTCTTGAAAACTTCCAACTTCTCCCTGACGCGATTAGTGCACGCGTTGCAGACGCTCTGCCAGTGTGCGTACCTTACCAGTTACATGCATGAATGGATAACCTTAGGCAAGTGAAACTTTTCCTACATTGTATATAGTGATGGTTCTAGAAACCAGTGGTACGTTCATTGGTACTGTAGCTGCGAATCCTGCAATTTTCAACCATCCGATTGACTCTATCAACGGCTCACATTGCTTTTTGGTTTTGAGATCCAAACATTTAAAACTTGTACACTATAGAGTAGTATAGATATCTATAATTGGGCCTGAGAGGAAAAAACAGCCCAGTAACTTATCCAGGGACGAACGCATCACGGCCTGTCCAAGCAGAACCCTCGTCTCGCCCGGTCGCCCCCCTCGCTCAGCGACTCCTCTGCGGCTCTGCTCGACCAAGACACCCAGCCGTCGCGGCTTCGCCGGTCGCCGGCCGGAGCCCGGAGTTCAGCCGTCCAGGAGATGCCCGCCTCCCCTCTTCCCGGCTTCCTGCCCGGCCGCCCGGTCCAGCCGCGCCCCTGCAGACTGCGGTCCCGGCGTCCCGCATCCTCTTTCTGGCGCCCCGCCGGCCCGTCCGCCCCCCTTCAAAGCCCCACCACGGCGGCAAACCCCTGGCCGATTTAAGGTACCCAAATGCCTCAATTTCAGACTTAGGTTTGCTTTTTTTTGCCCCAATTTCATGTACATTTAAGGCTTAAATTTTGCCTCAATTATTTCATTATAGTTGTCTTGAATGAAGCCAACTATCATTTCTTCCTCAATTACTTTCATTCTTTTTTTTTGCATAATCAATTACTTTCATTCTGCACATAATGCCTCAATTTACTTGTGTATTGTGTATTGATAGAAAGTAATTTTTGTTACAGAATTAGTGAAGAATGAAGAGGGCCGGAGACATTGTTTCTCTTTTTCAAAGAGAAGTTATTAAGATAGGGAAGAAGAAGAAGGCAGGGACTATGCCGGATGTGGCCCAAGAGCAAACCCGAGAACTTTTGTGTACGCATGTTGTGATTGAAGAGCAAACTAGATGGTTGATAGTCTTTTGGATGATTGCCTAGTCACGTACATTGAGAGGGACGTTTTCTCCCAGATGAATGAAGATGATATAATTGATACCTTCGTGGCAATGCAAGAGCGTAGGCCAGAAAAATAGTCTTTTTGAACTCGTCAAGGTATGCACTATGGTCTAGGTAGTATTTACTATGTAGGCTTCTTTATGCAAAATTAGAATTTAATTGAGAATTTTAGAGTGTTCATAAGACCATATTGCTTTATGATATTGATAATTAGCTAGCACGTTCATATAACATATTGCTTATGAAAAAAAATTGGGGGGCGGACCACCCTGGTGTCAAATGCTAGCTCCACCACTGCCTCCGGGACTGCTGCAATGGCCACCTCCTCCTCTCCGGATCCGACGGTTCACTGTGCATCTATGACCCGCTCTCCGAGCGGCGTGTGCCCATCGGCCCGCGCACGCATCTTGACCAGCGCTGGAAGTGCCTCGGCGACTGCTTGCTTGACGGCCTTGCCCGCCATATGGTCTCCGTGGAGCAACGCGGCCAACAGACGCATGCCGAGGAGTCCTTGCAGTGGCAGAGCAACTCCAGATTCAATGTACGAGCCGTTGAGTATAACTCCGGCACGCTTGAGTGGCGCGTCCACCCACCCACAGACTGGGTGGACGAAGGTTCAGTTGACGAAATTGCAATTGAAGGCAATGTATGCAGCCGGCCACATATTCTGGGAAACTGATGTCGCCAGATTGCTGGTGCTTGACACGAGCACCATGGAGTCCTCAGAGCACGGTGTCCCATGGGAGATAGTCTCTACCAGTTGGGCCATCGGAGAGCTCCGAGACGGCAAGGGCTGCCTCGTGTGCCTCCAAGGCCTCAATAGCTCCTTCGGCAAAGATGGCCTCATAGTGGAGGAACCTCTCCGCCTGGAAGTCCGGGCACTAAAGAAGGAGGAGGAGGATAAGCAAGGTAAATTTTGTTGCAAGTGCGAGAAGGGTGTCCGGGTGAGCGAGATGCTCCCGGAGGACGCTCGCTCGTGTGTGTAGAGTCCACAAGGTCATCAACGTCTAATGAGTAAGCGTTTAACTCTCCCTACTTTCATTTGTATCAAACATAAATTGCAGTTCAGGCTGGTGACATGTATCTTCTCTTGTACATTTATAGAGACAAAGTGTTCAGATTCCTAGCAAGAACATGGATGGCCGCGAAGGCGCCTCTTCTGGTGGATCGGAATCTGGTAATACTCAATGTAGCTCAGTTCGAAATAGGGGTGGTTTGGTACAGTCAAAATACATGATACAGAAATATATAGAGGGGAAAATTTCAGAGCCTATGTCCCTTGAGTCCTTGACCCATGTTACCTGTATGTGCGCTCCTCCTCTAATTCACTCTATACATTGCAGCATCTCTCCAAAGTCGACTTCAGGTGGAATCCCCTAATGTCAGTGGATCTAGTTGTATTGAGGATGCGTCATGTGATGATGATAACCAGCGTGCATTGGCGTCTCTGGGTATTGGAGATGCAGTACACACAGATGCAACAACAGCAGCAGCCATCAATGCCGTAGATTCTCATGCCAACGGTACCACAAAGACATACCTATTTTTGAAAAAATAAATCTACATACTTCAGATTTATTTTCCTTATAATCTCTACTTATCTGCAGAAGAAGCAACTGGTGGCTGGGCATCTGACAGAAGAACAAAGCTAACTACAACTCTTGAGAAAGTAGCACAAGGTACAATCTGATATCTGTCCCAGTTATGAACAAAAGAATTCACTAAATCCTTCAATTTCAATTTCAAATTGCAATTGCACTTCCAGCAATTTGTCAGTCTCATCACAGTCGGGTCCCAACCTTGTCTCCAATGTAGGATGGAGAAAGGATGTTCCTTATTTTATTTTATTTGTGATGAGGGAAAGGCAACATATATTAGATGTTCCTTATGTTTGTGTTGTGCCTGAAATAGATTCAAGTATATAACATTGTTTCGTACTGCAGAAGTACACATCAGCCAGACTCCTTTTAGTTCAGAGCAACATGATATTGGTGAGAAATCAAGTCAAGATCTGCATGGTGGTAGTGCTAGGATTCAGCCAATGGAAAAGGACCCGTGTCATGATGAACTGACTCTGCAAACGGCTGGTGTTTTCCCTTCTGGAAGCTGTGACGGGGATATTCTAGAAGATAAATCTGAAACCGACAACCTGACAAAGAATACTAGAGAAGATACAGAAATGTTGGAGCAACAGAATAGTGATAAGGCTAACATACAAGTCAGTTGCGCCAACAAAATGAGTGAAGTGCTCTATGATGATAATAACACCTTGGAGAAGAATACAATCTGTGGTGGGAAGGTTACTGTAGAGTGCCACTTGGCCTTGTTACACAATAAAAGTTCAGAAGCTAGGAGTAACGCCATTTCATCTCCAATGCAGAAGGTATTACTAGCACATTGGCACACACAACTGCACGTGCAACATCATTATTCTCTTAGATATACATTTTTATATATGTAGTTCTATTTTTTTTACCAAAAAAGTGATTATAAGTGAGCCAAAAACATAATTATAATATCCTCACTGGTTACATTTTGAATATTTTTTGGTTGCTTTGATTATAACCAGTGGAGAACCAATAAAATTCTAATAGTTTTTGGGAAATTATATGAAAAGCGTAATATCTAACATAAAATTTCGTAACAACTGAAATTCTGTTAATCAATACAATTGAACATATATAGCCACTGATATATGTGGCCAATGAAACACTAGCATTTTTGTTCTTCTATAAATTTCACATAATATTCATCTGATTTTCATGGGATCAATCAAACAGCCTTCTTTTTACTTGTTTTGGTATTTCGTATTTACTTTTCTTGTTCTCATTTGTATTTTTGTATTATGCTCTGTCCTCTCCCTGCTTTCTTCAATCCCGTGGTCACATGCCGATTTCTAGAGGCTACAGCATGGTTTTCAAGTCGCGACTCATGCGAGTCGCTCTGGGGGAGCGACTCGGAAGAAGTCGAGCCTGCGTTGTGACTAGTCGTGACTCAGAGTCGCCAGTCGACACTAAGCTTAGTCGACCATATTTTTGCGACTCATAGACTAGTCGAGCGACTCGAAATCCATGGGCTACAGCCTCCACATTGGTGTCATTTGTATCTCTTTACAGTTCTGTTCTCCATCATATTTTTTTAGAAAAATATCAATTGTGAAACAAACTATCAATATTGTTCAAATAGTGCCATGATTGTCATAACAAAAAGTACACTTGTTAAAGAAGAGCTTGGTCAGCTTTAAAGTCTACAATCTTATGTACATCTATTATTTAAAGTTTGTCAAGAATAATAATCTTATGTAAATGGTAGCGTGTAACTTCACTTGTATTATTTCAAAGTGAACTTTACTTTGGATATGGGATTACGATTGCTCGCATATATGTACATCCTTTTAAAATGTTGCAGAGGCCCTTTGCGTGCCAGAGCCATGTAAATGGTTGCACCATGAGCTATGACAGTAAGAACAATTTAGCCAAGCCTTTTAGGGAAGTCCATGAGCCGAAGAAACGTTTCGCACGGAGATTCGCTGGGTGTCGCGAGGAGTTTTCTTCAAAGAATGAAAGGAAGATTCATGAGGGATCTAGTGCTCACGTCGAGGTCAACACAAAGCAGCCATCCCATACCACATAGTTTACCTCCTGTACCCATGCCTTTCTCTTTCAGAAGTTTATCAGACACACACCAACCGCTTGCCATTTTGTAGCTTTCCACCAATAGGATTAATTGTGTCAGCACCTCTCCTGCCGGTGGACCAGAAGCCCATGAAGAGCCCAGGCCCACACAAGTGGTGGGCCTTCGCACAAGCAACTGACCACGTAAACCGAACAAGCTAGTAAGTGGAGACGACTGGGTCATTTGATAAGGACGGTTTAAGAAGCTCACAGTGCCAGGAGGAAAGTCATCGAAGATCAATCACGGATCATAGTTTATCTAGGCACTCAACCCTAATTAAGCCCCCCAATTCTTGATTCTTCTATTCCGCACAATTGTGCTTGTATAAGCTTGTAACCTGAATCCAGCGTATTTCCTGAACCCTGTCTAGTGAATTCAGTGAGTGAACTAGAGCCCAGTTAACAAAATGCCACTTCAAGGACTGCAGCACGACATTTACAACGGTGGTGTATTTGCATTCTTACATGTTTATCTTCTTTCCCTTTCAAGGATTTGTTTCTCCGCAATTTACTGCAAAACTGTTTTTTTTTCATTCTCGGCAACTTTGAATTTCAGAGACATAAATGTACCAAGCATTACAAGGAACAACATGAGCAGGGGAGAAGAAAGGACATATATATCAACAGAGAGCCTTACACATATGCGCTGGAGACACAGCATTGCAGTCTGCACAAGTCTGAATCTTCTGTGCTTGTGCAGTATTTTTTGCACATGTTCTCTGGATACAGTTGCAGCAGTGTTAAGGGTGAGTTTTTGTGTGTGTGTGTGTGTGTGTGTAACCTGGCATAAATTATGATGTGTAGTGGTTATGTTTAGAGCATGGCTCTAATTCTTCTTCTAGATGCAGATTCTGTTCACTGTGCTGTGTTTTTGCACAAACCACAAACTGAAGCAGATCGATGTTCAGAGTTGATATGGCCCCTTTCCTGAACAAAATTAACTTTTTTGTTGAGGGAAACTAAACCTTTATTTAAACAAAGTTCTCAGAGATTTCTTGTGTGCGGCCCCAGTTTTTTTTCTTTTCAGTTTCCCATGTCCTGAAACTTCCAGAACCGCCCAGCATTTTGCATATCTCCAACAAGTTTACAAGCCTGATTAGTTTTAATTTTGGAATATGTCCGCAAGCCTGATTAGTTTAATTTTGTAGCTTTCGTCCTCTCCCACTAATCTGATAATTTGCTAGACTATTTCTTGTACTAGGTTCTGATGTAACATGAACTGATTTCTTTTGGATCATGTAGATTCTGCAGGCATTTCAATATCTTAAGACAGGTTAGCATCACAAGTTGTTGCCTGTACTGTAGTGAAACAACATTTAATGATCTAGGCACTGCATAATTGTTATACATTCATATTGCAAGCTCCCATATCTTAGAACAGCTGCAGGATGTCAAGGACAAGGATGTGGCTCTGCCACTGAAGAAGCCTAGCAGCAACCGGAGCTTGACTGGTTCGAGAAATTTGGCGCCAGTCCACGTCGAGTTGGCTACATCATAACACCGCACCGCAAAGATGTTCAGTTGACTGTTGCAGGTGTAATATGTCAGGTTCTTGGTAAGGGTGACCAGTGAAGAGTAAGTATGCATAATCTTTGGTTACATTCGCAGCTTCTAGCCTCTGGGCCATGCACAGGTTGTATCGATCCAGTTACAGGAGTGTATGTGGTGGTCGTTTTGTATATGGCTGGAATTATATGAAGTAGTATGCTGAGTTTAACACTGTAGCGTTGCTTAATTACATCAAGTTGGTACTATCATCGTGGATTGTAGCATCGATCAATGTTCAGAATTAATATGGTTCTGCTACTAGTGTTCATTGACTGTCAGCACATTGCTCTTCTGAAACGCAAGTGGACGAACTGTTAAATAGTTTCCTGTGCACCTGTGACGTAGTTTCCCGGCACATTCATCCATGTTTTGGATTTTACCACAGTATTTTATACCTCCTGGCCTTGGTTGCTCAGAGTCTCTAATTTCCTACATGTTTGCATGTTTTGTTACAATTTAGTGAGGTAATTAATGAGAAGTGGATTCAGGTATGATCTATACTTTCATGGCAAATCCCGAACCTCTTTTAAGTCATATGTTTGCACTAAGTTTTTTTAGTTTGTGTCCCAACATATTTTCCTAATTTTATCTTATTGGACAGGTGATATTTGCATAAATCCATCATTGTTCTCAATTATTATTTAAAAAATGGCCACTCATCTTCCTATAGTTCAAGTCCCTTAATCCCTTCCTTGTCCAAGTAGATGCTTGTAGTTGAACCACTCTGATATACGGTATTACTGGATACTTGCTTGTAGTTGTAGATGCTTATGTAAATATAATATCCTGTCGATGTATTTGCGTAATCTTGGATACTTTTGTGTTGGTTACAAGGAAACAAATGAGATTAGAAAACCGTGCGACAATTTTTTTTTGTTACTGATTAGAAATGTGACAAGGTCTGTCCTACTATTGCACAGACGACAAACTGAAGCAGGTCGATGTTCAGAGTTGATACGGCTCTTTTCGTGAAAATATTACGTGGACAAACTTTTTGCAAAGTTCCGAACCACCCAGCACTCTACACCTCTTGGAGAGTCCTTGGTTGGTCTGAACCTGAGCCTGCGGTGACCTTCTGACAGGTTGACAAGTTATTATGGCAGCCGAGAGGGGCACTCAATGAGAGTTAGTAGTTGGATTATGGTCGCAAGCCTGATCGATCAGTCTATCTTGTTGATCAAACTGCCACAGCATATTCCTCTTCTTGAATTTTTCAAATTTTGTTCTGGTATCTTTCTTCATTCATTACTACGTATCTTGACATTTTTTTCCTTTATTCAACAAGAGGATGTACCCTCCGACCTCTGTATCCAGCAATGCACATAGCTGGTTAAGCTTATGAGTTTATGACCAGTGAACTCTTTCAGCTTTTATTTTGTACTCCCTCCGTCCTGAAATGTAAGACGTTTTTTGATACTATCATAATATCAAAAAACGTCTTACATCTCAAGACCGAGGGAGTATTTTTGAAGCTTGGGTTCTCCGGGTAAATCGGGATAATTTGATCAACTGTTTCACTGCAAGTGTGAGACGAAAGAACATTGAACTGATGCGGTCGCTCAAGCAGATGGACTCTCTGTCAGTAGTTGATGCCTGTTTTGTAGCTGCAAGAGATCTACTTAGGCTGCATGTCCAACATGTACTCCCTCTATCCCATCTTTCCCTAATAATAAAGCATGGATTGACTCCGTGGGTTCACCGTCACAATACTACATGGTCTACTGGATCGCCACAAGCACGTGTTGCAGTGTAAAGAGGTCAGCAGGTACATTTTCCTTTTTTCTCGAATAGGCACAAGTATGCATACTATATATTAAAGAAGAAGATGGGTATAGAACCCCTTCCCTTCACGTTGGTGAGTACATGTTAGAAGTTACACGAGATCCAACTCCATTGGTACAAAGCAACTAAACTACTCTCACGCCATCGCCCACCTAGCTAGCGCCCCAAACAAGGCTTCCACGTTTTATTCTAGTAGTCCCGCTTGCCTCCAAAGTCCGGCCCTTGTCAGGTACTTCTTCCGTTTCAAAATAGATAACTCTATTTTATACTAATTTAGTACAAAATAAAGTCATCTACATCTAAAAAAAAAGTAGAGTCATTTATTTTAAAACGGAGGGAGCACGTATATGGCCGCGCGTGCGCGTGGCGCCCAAGAATCTGGTTACTGGACGACAAATTTGCTTACTGTCCGTTAGTCGCTTATATCTCGCCACCCACTATAAACACATGTATCAAAACTTTTGAATATAAACGTCCGTGTAATGTTAAATGGCCATGGCAACTCTCATCGAACAAGAAACTAGTCGTGGTGTTGTGGTAAGGGGAGGAGATCTCTTCACTACTGCATGGTGCAATGGTGCCGATGACATGTGGGCGTAGAGGTCCACACGACAGCGATCGTACTGTGCTTTTGCAGATGATGTCCCAAGTCCCACCCTCGTGGTAGTACATGCCATCCACAACAACTAGTCAAGGGTTCGAATACCCAATCTGCACCTTTTGCATATTCTGTAAGATAAAAGTATGGATTTGTCTAGAACTCAGTCGACTTAGACTTCGTGAAGTCTAAGTCGCATGACGTCATCGTATAAAAGTTGATTGAATGTGACTCCGTTCCTTGTTCTGTGTTCGCTACAGACCACATGGGCTTTTGTTTAGCTGGAGACCACATGGGCTTTTGTTCGGTTGTGTTGCACTCATCCATCGTTGTGTGTTTTTTTTTATTTAGCCACCTAATACATGCATTGCTACACAGTGTAATGGAGCTCCGATTTTGTGGCTAGCTTCGCTCATGTTCCGCTCCTTGCATTCGTGTCATCTTGTTACACCTTTTCTTTTATTATTTAAAAAAATTATTTTATATTTAAAAAAGGAAAGATTTTTTTAATGTAACAAAGAAATAAAAAACAAAAATAAAGAAGAAGACAATTAATTTAGTTGGGTGCAAACAAAGGACATACAACTATGTGCTGTCAAGTAGCGTGCAAATGGATATCAATATTATTTTCGAAGGGAAAAGATAAATTACCCTGTTGTTGTTGCATTAGGCACCATGCAATTGCAATCGGATTGCAACAGTTGTAGTTGCATGTCTACCGGTGGGCCTGCAACTAGCTGACAACCCCCTACCAACCCAGTTGCAGCCGCGTTGTACATCATGCAGTTGCAATCGGCTTTCAACACTTGCAATTGCAACTCTATTGATGGACATGCAAATGGCCGACAACCCCTATCAACCCACTGAAGTCGAGTTGCAACTAGCTGACGAAGCCCCATACCAGCACAGTTGCAGCCACGTTGGGGGCTATGCACTTCAATCAGGTTGCAACACTTGCAGTTGCATGTCTATCAAAGGACATGCAACTAGCCGATAACCTCATAAAAGCATAGTTGCATCCACGTTGGGCGCCATGCAGTTGCAGCCGGGTTGCAACACTTGCAGTTGCATGTCTAGCAAAGGACATGCAACTAGCCGACAACACCATAAAAGCACAGTTGCATCTGCGTTGGGGGCCATGCAGTTGCAGCCGGGTTGCAACACTTGCAGCTGCATGTCTACCAGTGGACATGCAACTAGCCGACAAGCCCCTACAAGCCCAATTGCAGCCGCGTTGGGGGCCATGCAGTTGCAGCCGGGTTGTAACACCTGCAGTTGTATGTCTAGTGGTGGACATCAAACTAGCCGACAACCCCCCTACAAACTCAGTTGCATTCACGTTGGGGGCCATGCAGTTGCAGCCGGGTTTTAACACTTACAATTGCATGTCTAGTGATGGACATCAAACTAGCCAACAATCCCCTACAAGCCCAGTTGCAATCGCATTGGGGACCATCCAGTTGAAAAAAAGGCAACAATGTACTAGGCCATCAACAGAACACACATGTCAACCACACACAAAACTTGATGTCCAAAATCCACAGCTACCAAAACGAATGAGATCTAACTAATTCTCTATTGACAGAGAAAATGACAAATAAAAAATAGCCCAAGAAAAAAAATCGAAAGAAGAAAACAAAAGAATGGACTTTGAAGAAAAGAAAAAAGAAAAAAATAAATGAAATGAAAATAAAAAAGAAAGAAAAGAAAATAAAAATAAGGGAAAACAAACACCTGATGACTCAAAATCCCCCATAAAAAACAGGATAGAGGGGTCAAAAAAGGCTGCACTGCAAAAATAACCGGGATACAACATAAGAAGTCTACAACCCTATCCCACCTGTGTTAAAAAAGAGAGAAGACAACTTGTGATGTGCACCGCTCGCGCGACGCAACTAAGTGTCACGTGAACAAATCCATGAATCGCAACGTGTTTATTTCAGACGACGAAGGACGTGAATGGGACATAATTATTTTCAGAAAACTAGAACAGTATGGAACAGAAAAACAAAAAACTAAAATAAAGAAACAAGAAAAAATAATTACGAGAAAAGATGAAGAAAAAACTATAAAAGAAAAAGGGACAAACATATGAATTGGGGAAAATGCAACATAAAAATGCAAAATAACTAGGCAAAAAAACTAACAAAAAATGGAGACAAGTACAAATAAAAAAATTGGATTGGTTGGTTTCGAAACATATGGAGATGTAGCCATGTGAAGGAGACACACTGGATTGGGGATGTGGCCAGATGCCAAGCCCACCACGCATACCTGCACCCTCCACCAGAAAAAAAAGAAAGAAGAAACACTAAAAGAGGCCGGCTGTATCCCTACAGGGCCTATTTGACAAGAAACAAACATCATGCAACGTTCTTGAAGCACCTGATGATCTAACGACAGGGGAGGGTCGACTGAGACTTTGTAAAAGTATGGCACCGTTGAGAAAAGAAGACCTCGGCATCTCATTGTAGACGCGGCGGGAAATGGCGACTACTCTGCGCCGGCGCACCGGCGCAATCGATTCGGCCGGACACCGCGCGGCCGTTTGATTAGATTATATTTAACCGTCAGATCCCGAATCATTTTCTCCTAATAAAGCGCATCCAGCAAAGGAAAAAAACAAAGCAGCGCCGCCGCCAAGACTCGTCATGGATACCAATGTAGTAGCAAACCTTGAAGAACCGCCGCCCGTCGCCACCCTCGCTACCCTTGCCGTCGGTCACCACCGGTCGCCGCCCTCGCGGCCGCTCGCCGCCCTCGCTGCCCTTGCCGTCGGTCACCACCGGTCGCGGCCGGCGTTTCTCGCCAGCTCCATGCATGCAACAACATGCACTTGTGGTTGCAGCTCCGGGGGAGATGGCTGCAGGTCCGGTGATGCTGGCCGCCGGGTCGCAGCACTTGTCATTCAGCTCGTGATGTACCTCCCCGTGTGCCCGTCCGAGGCTCTTGCTGGTTCCAACAAACAACAATGCCGATTGTAGCAAAAAAGTTTATTGCTTCCAGCAAAAAAAGCTTACCGCTGCCGCCCGATGTCGTCATTGTAGCAAAAATGTTAACTGGATGTAGCTTTTGTGGTTGCTGGTAGCAGCAAAAAAATGACGTGGTTGTAGCAAAAACAAAATAAACATCGGCCAGCCGTTGTGTATGGTGGTAACAAATCCTGTAGCCGGTGGTAGCCAAGGGATCGACCGTAGGCACCGAGATGTGGACAGTGAGCTCGTGGAGAGCCAGGGTTAACTGCACGGTATGAGTGCCATACCAGAGGCTCAACGGGTCAGGGAATATTGCAAAGAACTCGCGATCAGAGATCGGCATCACCACTCAATCCTAGTTGGCGAGAAAGAGATGTCGCAATTCCTCCGTGATGATGGCTGGAGACGCCGTCTTGCCGCCCAACACTGAGATCAGTGCTGAGAGCGAAGGCGGGGCCTCCGAAACTGAGATCGTCATCTGGTAGTAGCCAAAATCCTCCAGCACGTGGCCATAGAGCAGCAACTCCCACTCGAGGTGGTCTTCCTTGCAAAGAAGAGCCGGATGGTCGGCGCTCTTGCACTTGTAGCAGGCAGGCGACATCTTGCAATCAACCAGGTAATGGCCTTCCAGGCCACAGTTGAAACAAACTGTGGCAACAACCCGCGGACCCCTCTGGTCGGGGGCGACCGCCGGCGGGGCGGGATGGGACACAGAGGAGGCCGGACCGGCCGCACCGAAGGTAGGTAGGCCGCCCTTGTTCTTCTTGTTGTTGGCGAACTGCCCGTATGGATGGTTGCAAGCGCCGATACCGGCCATCAGGTGTTGGGGCTGACGTTGGGGAGGGTTGTGCCGGCACAGAGGAGATCCCTCCTGGCGGTTAGACTGCACTGATGAACGGGACCTACGGTCCTGCCGACCCGACCAAGCCGGGGAGCACGAATGCTGCTCACGGTGGGAGGTGTGGCGGTCTCGGACACACCAATGATCAGGAGAGCGGAAGCGCGACCGGTCGCTTGAGCGATCCTCCCGGTCGACCGTCGTAGCCTTCCCTTTAAGGGCCACCGCTCGCATGTCGGCCACTCGCCGGGCCGCCGCGGGAGAGGGTCGACGGGACGAGGAGTCACGGGCGTCATGCCGGTCGGCCGAGCGGCGCTTGGGGCGCGATGCCCCGTCATCGACCTCACACGCCATAAGAAGGGGCGAAAGGGGGCGCGAGCCACCGAGGAGGGGGAGGCCATGGGGGGGGGAGCCGCAGCGGAATCGCGGGAGGCGACGCGGAGGGAGAAGCGAGGGGGAAGAGTCTACTGAGCGAATGCCATAAACCACCCGCAAGGCCGGGCCAAGAGGAGTTAAGGGAAGCTGCCGATGCGTCCAGGCCAGATAGGCAGGAGGATGGGCCAGGCCCATTGGGGCCAGCAATTCCAACCAGGCCAATCCCTGCGGCCCACGAACCCATGAGCCTAGCAGACCTCCATAGCCCAACCGCATCGGAGGGCCCAGGCCCAGCACGCACGACCGCATGGGGAGCTGCTAGGGTTTCCCCCTGTACGAACGTGACGCGGCGATCGTAGCTCCGGCAGGCAAGCAGGCGGGGGGTGGGGGGGGCATCACCGCCCTTGCTGCCCAGCCGGAACTGGCGGAAACGGCCTTCATAGATCGTCGGAGGGGAGTCCCCAGGTGAGCGGGACAGACAGTCAGGTCGGCGCAGCACCACCGCCCGGCGCAACAAGCTCGCCGCCGCGCCCACATTAGCTTGGCCCCGAATGCCCCACATATATGGCCGAGCACGACGACGGGTCCGCTGTGCAGCCAAAGAGGGGGTAGGAGGAAGGGTAGGTGGGGAGCGTACCTGTGCAACAGCCGGCGTGAGGGCGTGTTCCGGATAGACCGCTACCGGAAGACGGTCACCGAAGCGCCAGTCCTCCCGAAGGGTGCCCGAAGCCACCGCGCAACCGACCTCCCGGTCCTCCTCCTCCTCCAGGTCAGCCCACCGCGGGACCGAAAGGAGGGAGGCGAGGGGAGCGATACCATGCTCCAGGCCAGAGCCGGGAGGCGGGGACGCCGGCGCTGTAGCGGCCCCATGTTGGAGACATGTCGTGGATGGGGGAGCACCGCAGTCCACCATCTAGATCTTGTTTTCAACAGTCACAGTTTCTGCGAAGCAACCTATGGTTGGATGGTTAGAGGGATTGTGGTATCTTCAGTCCACGAGGGTTTAAATCCTGGTGCTCGCATTTGTTCCTGGCTCAGTCTTTCGGAGGTGCTCATAAAGATAGTATGTGCGTTCATAGGGGTGAGTGTATACGCGTGTATATGAGCGCTTGCGTCTGTACTGTGTTAAAAAAAAACAGTAACATTTTCTGTTTTCAATGCATCGATGCACTTGTTTTGCACACGACTTGTGGCTTCCCCTCTCGATGTTTCTCGGCGCCGCCTTTTCCTGGATTGGAACATCATCATCGAACTATCCTGTCCTCGTCCCAAACGTTTCCTGCGGCCGACTGACGGGCACGAACACCGATCCTTAACTCCAGATCAGACGTACGTAAACGGTACTCCCTCTTATTCTGCCTCTTCTTATGTTATCTTATTATTAAAAACCTAGAAATCTTTCCCACATAAAAAAAGAAGAAAAGAGAAACCGATAAACCTAAGTGGATTAATATGGCGTATGTGGTCGTGAAGTCGTGCAATGTTTTTTGTTGGGATGGTACTGTACCTTTTTTTTTTGAGGGGATGGGATGGTACTGTACCTATACGGTATGGTTTATACGGGTTATGCAGGGCTTGAGAATCCACACCACCGTATCTAATACATACTCCTATACTACGTTAATATAGATTGGATTGGAACATCACCATCGATCTGTCCTGGCCCAAAAGTTTCCTGCGGCCGACTGATGGGCACGAACTCGGATCCTTAACTCCAGATCACACGTACGTATACGGTACTCCAGCTTATTCTGCCTCTTTTTATGTTCTCTTATTAATTAAAAACCTAGAAATCTTTCCCGCAGACAAAAAGAAGAAAGAGAAACCGATAAACCTCGGTTGATTACTTGGTGTATAATATGGCGGACATAGAGGACGTCGCCATGGCGGAGCCGGACCTCTTGCGACGCCCCATGATCTCGGTGTGGATAGAAAAGGTGGAAGATTACTTGATGAGGTACAGGATCCGCGGTGACGATGCCGCGACGGTGGCGGTGGTGGCGGAGCCACAACAGCATACCAGGTTGACCCTCATCGTCCTCGTCACCGCCGGCGCCGTCTTTGGTTTTTTCGCTTACTTTTATGCGGCGATTAAATGCGAGAAGGAATCGGTCTACACGGTGACGGTGTTTATCGCGATGTTTCTTTGTGCGGGCTTTGCGTTCGGCCTTGCTATGGTTTCTGTTTTTCTCATCAAAGAGTGCCAAGAGGGGTTTCAGGATGAGCAACATCATAGATTAGCAGATTTCCTGCTCCAGGTGTAGATAGATAGAAATGTAAGCATCCATCATCGATGCATGATATGAGAACTTCCCCTGTTATCATATGTACAAACATTGTACGGTATTATTGGCATGCATCTATTTTTCTGATTGAGGGAAGGCAGGCAATGGTAGTTGATTCACATGCACGCACACATATCAGTTTCACACGTACGCAACTATGCATGCATGTGTCACCACCAGCTACGCCAACAAACGTACGTTTTTATTAACATAATACAGAAGCAAGCGCTCATATACACACGGATACACTCATCCCTATAAACACACACACACACACCCTACCCTTATGAGCATCTCATCATCTTGAAATTTACGAAGTCACCATAGGCACCTCGTCGTCGACGAGACGTCTCTTCCCGCTGAATGCACATCACCGGAAATCCTGAAATAAATTCAGGAATAAACGCGAGCACTAGGTTTGAACCCTGATGGGCTACGTACATACCAAGAGTTGCAAGGCGGTCGGAGTACATACGTACCCAAATAATCTCTGCTCTCTTTTTTCGTCTTCTCAAGAACATGGAAGAGCTTTGCATGTCTTCGAATCAGAGTTTACAGGCGTGAAGGGTAGTCATCGTCATCTGTGGTCGATCGACACCCCTGAGAATCCACCATACAGACATATAGTATTACAAAAGCTACGATCTCGCTAATTTCCACAATGCAAATCCGTCACAAGAGGGGAAGCACTGCAATCTTGTCGAAAATCCGCCTGTTTCATTCTAACGAGATTGACCGCAAGGTAAAAATCACCAAGGAGTCCAATTCCCGGATCGCACCCCCAGAGGTCACAAATGAAAACCGACCGCTGGCGTAAACCTCTGGGACCTGTGTAGGCCAATAATACCAGGGACGAATCCAGGATTTGAGCATGAGGGGGGCGAAGAACAAAAAATCATAATGGGGCAACATCTATAACTATTAAAGTTCTAACTATATAATACCGGCACCGAATTTTAATGACATATTTCGATTTTTGGGATATGATTTGGTATTTTAAATATAAATATATATTTTTGCGCGCGGGGGGGGGGGGGGGGGATATAAATCTTTACCGCCGAACATATCTAACAAGGCTGGCTGGCAGCGAGGGTGGAGCGGACGGGAGGAAAAGGCGAAAATGGGGCAGCTAGGGTTTGCTCTCGCTGTCCTGCTCCAATAGCCAGGTTCTTGGCCCATTGGGCGGCGCACCGACGCCGGGGCATGAATATGGTCACCAAACCGGTGACCTTCCTAGGAGGACTGATCGGTTCTTCGTGGGTCCTGTCTCTTAGTCCGACGTGGCGGACAAGTCCAAGCGGCCGCAAATCTAATTAAGGATAGGATTATGGTCTCAATCATCGATGCAAAATTTAGAAAAATACTTCCTTCGTCCGAAAATACTTGTCATCAAAATGGATAAATCTAGAACTAAAATACGTCTAGATACATCCCTTTTATCCATTTTGATTTCAAATATTTCCGGACGGAGGGAGTAGAATTTACCAGCCTACTTTTCCTGGGGTTATTGCTTTCTTGAACTAAGGAGCAGCTAGAGAAGGCTCCAGCCAACAACAATAAGCTAGCAGCGAAGAGCTACAGAGCTACTTCAAACAACAACAACAACGACAACGAACAACTACAAAACTAGCAGCGATGGCACGCTCCGGGCTCCGGCGATGGCGCGGACAGCGCCGGGAAGGAGACACAGCGACGTGGCAGCGTGCCCGGGAGGAGCCACGGCGAGGTGCAGGCCCAAGGAAGTACGCATGCAGCAGCATCACATCGAGAGAACGTGTCAGACCCACCCCGACGAGGAATGCTACACTCACGGAGGAATATACATGATCTGAACAATATACTAACAGGCTACGTGATCTCCTAAGTTGAACAGCCTTATCTTGGGGAACCTCTAGATACGCACTTCAACGGTTATTGGATGGACAATAAAAACCGGTTATTAGATGGGATTGGATCATCACCATCGATCTGTCTTCTCGTCGTCCCAAACGTTTCCAGCCGGCTGACTGATTGTGTCAAACACGGTTCCTTCTCTCCAGATGGGATTGGATCATCACCATCGATCCTCGTCCCAAACGTTTCCAGCGGCCGACTGATGGGCACGAACACGGATCCTTAACTCCAGATCAGACCATCTTCCCACTCTTGGTCTCTTATTAGAAACCTAGAAACCTTTGCCATGAAGAAATAGAAAAGAGAAACCGATAAACGTAGCTGGATTAGTTGGTGTGTAATATGGCGGACATAGATGATGTCGCCATGACGGAACCGGACCTCACGCGACGCCCCATGTCTTCTGTGTGGATCGAAAAGGTGCAAGATTACTTGGTGAGGTACATGACTCGCGGTGACGATGCCGCTATGGTAGCGGTGGCGCCGGAGCCACAGCAGCACACGAGGATGATGCTCATCTTCCTCGCCACCGCCGGCGCCGTCTTTGGGGTGTTCACTCTCTTTTACCTGGAGATTAAATACGCGAAGGATTGGGACTACACGGTGGATATTGCGATCTGGCTATGTGCGTCCTTCGCGGGCAGCCTTATAGGAGTTTCTACTTTGCTCATCGCAGACTGTCAAGATGGGTTTCAACAAGAGGATCGAAGATTCGCAGATTTCTTGCTCCAGCTGTAGAGCTTAATTAATTCTGTACTCCCTCACAGTGTAAAAAAACGTCTTGTATTAAGTTAAGGAGGTAGTATATATATTTGATAGGATGGAATAGATGATCATCCATGCATGTGCAAGTACCAGTTGACAACATGCATGCATATTTGTTATTTTCACTCTTATGTACCTATATATTGTAAACCACGACGTACGTGCGGGTCCTTCTACACCAACACTTATAAATTGTTCGCCGTGGAGATATCTGACCTCTCCTACACTTGGTTCAAATTCTTACGGTGAAAGCCTACGACCCGGCATCGGGTTGGGCGATGGCGTCGTCCTCGCCGCATCCCCCTTTGGGGCGTCGCTGGGAAGAGCCTTTGATCCTATTCACGCATTTCGTAGGTTGACCACTCACCTTGCTTGGGCTATTCCGGGGGAAACCCTAGATCATAGTCTCCTGGATCGGACGATGACAGCGTCTTAGGTGCCATTCTCCGTCCCAGGCGCATTGTTTTGGAGCACCTGTTGGCTGGAGGGGCATGAGGTGGAGCGGTGTTTCATCTACCGCAGCAACAACGGTGGATATCGGCGGCGTGGCGTAGTGGAGCCTCGCCGCCAATAGCTAGATGTGAAGGAGAGACATGTGTTTGCACTGCCCAAAGTTGCAGCTTCTCCCCCCCCCCCTTCCCCCGCTTTATATGGAAAGCAACAACCGAAACAAAGTACACAGCCGAACGATACATGAGATGAGGTAGCCCTGAAAGAATAGCGATCTCAGGATAACCGGATCACATAGGACCCACGTGACTACACTGCCGAAAGAAAGCACAGAAAGAACTGAGTATAACGCCACGCTACGGCCTGTAACATCTAAACTCCACTACAACGTCCCGAGGAGCGAGAACGGTGCTAAGCATCGTCGCTGTTGAGTCCACACTGGACAAAGGTTTTCCCACGGAACAGAGACACAAAGAGAAGCTCCACAACAACTTCTTTAAGACGAAAGCGGCGCCCGCAAGCATCGTCGTTGTCGGGAACAAAGCGCGGAGGTTTCGCTCGGAAGCTTCCCTCATGACACCACGATGTCTCCAAGACAAGTGTGATGAGTTCAGAACTCCAGATCTGGATTGGGGCGTCACCACTGCCTGAGACAGAGAGCACGCACGAGCCACCCGCCACTCCACCTCTCGCTGCCCACATGACCAAGGGAGAAAGCCACCGTCACCGACATGGCGCCCGACGGAGAGCCAACCATGCGGACCGCCTTCCGAAGCCGTCACCTCGGCATCCAAAGTCCGAAACACCACCAACCGCCCACTTCATAGTGCACTAAGCGCAGTTGGAAGAGCAGAGGCACCACTCCACTCCTAGACCGACATTGGCCACTGAGTCTAGATCAACGCTGGCATGGTCGAAAGCGCCCAGGAATACGTCACTACAATCTAGTGACTCCCGACGGCCTCCACAAAGCAAGCGCCGACCATAGCCCGGTAGCCTTGGCCCAGGCAAGCTCCCACGACACCACGTCCATGGCAAGCGGCATAGATCTATGGTGTATATTTTTACGACAATAGCCACCTTGCACTGTGCCCGTCAGGAGGTGAACCTCGTTGCCGGCAGGCACCACCCCGACCGAGCCCAACCAGCCCTATCCTCAAGGTGCTTGGTTGAGATCTTGGAGGGATGAGTGGAATGCTGCAAGGACCAACATCAGGCTGCGGAATGTATGCTGAGACGAAAACACCTGGCCCGCTTGCAACAACACAGTCTGCCAGGCACGTGCTACAGACCACGCGATCTCTCGTGATCGGATGGCTGGCGAGGAGGTTTGCGAGAGACAAACTTCAGCCGGTTGAGTTAAAGGATTTTCCGAGGCCTTAAATTGACATTTATCCGAGAAGGTGTGCATTGGGTACCGACATACTCCTACGACGTTATTACTATCTTTCAGTTACAGAAAAGTATTATCTTCATTCAAAAATAAGTGTTGTTGCTTTAGTCAAATTTGAATTAAAACCTTGACACTTATTTTGAAACGGAAGGTTGGATTAGATCATCACCATCAATCTGTCCTGTACTCGTCCCAAACGTTTCCAGCGGCCGACTGATGGGCACGAACACGGATCCTTAACTCCAGATCACACGATCTTCCCCCTCTTGTTCTCTTATTAGAAACCTACTACTCCCTCCGTTCCTAAATATTTGTCTTTCTAGAGATTTCAATAAGTGACTATATACGGAGCAAAATGAGTGAATCTACACTCTAAAATATGTCTATATACATCCGTATGTGGTAGTCCATTTGAAATCTCTAAAAATACAAATATTTAGGAACAAAGGGAGTAGAAACCTATCCCTTGGAAAAAAAATAGAAAAGAGAAACCGATAAACCTAGCTGGACTACTTGGTGTATAATATGGCGGACATAGAGGGCATCGCCATGGCGGAGCCGGGCCTCGCGTGACGCCCCATGTCTTCGGTGTGGATAGAAAAGGTGCAAGATTACTTGCTTAGATACAGGACCCGCGGTGACGATGCCGCGACGGTGGCGGTGGCGCCGGAGCCACAGCAGCATACCAGGTTGATGCTTATCTTCCTCGTCACCGCCGGCGCCGTCTTGGGTTTTTTCACTTACTTTTACGTGGCGATTAAATACCAGAAGCACTGGGACTATGCGGTGGAAATTGCGTTTTGGGCATCTGTGTTCTTTGCAGGCAGCCTTGCTATGGTTTCTGCTTTTCTCATCGCAGAGTGCAAAGGGGTGTTTCAAGATGAGGAACATCATATGTTAGCAGATTTCTTGCTCCAGGTGTAGATTCTTTAGATAGATATGTAATCATCCATCATCCATGCATGTGTAAACACCAGTTGACTGATACGTACATACTACGGTTTATATTGGTATACATTTTTATTTTATTTTTGATTGAGGGAAGGCATGCAATGGCAGTCGATTCACACATATGTCTGTTTCACTCGTACGCAACTATATATGCGCAGATGAACAAAAGTACGAACAGACTAAAAGTTGCAAGCTTTTCCTATACTTAGCCGGCGGCCGGAGTATGTACGTACCCAAATAATCTGTGCACTTTTAATTATTTTTTAAAACAGGCTTTGGTCCCGGTTTATATTATACTCCCTCCGTCCCGTAATATAAGAAAGTCACTAAACTTTCTTATATTACGGGACGGAGGGAGTATTATAAAGCCACACGGCCACATGCTACAAAGTATTGATGAAATTCTCAACAGCTGATCAAAGGAAAAAAAACATGACAAAGCTAGCTGATCAAAGAATAAATCTGCAGTGATTCCATTCCCACACCGGCGGCGTCTCCTAGTCGTTTGCATCGTTTGCTCGCCAATCCTTTAGGTCAGTAGGATTAAGTCTCCTGGATGTCGCCGGCAAGGCGGTGGCGGCGGCGATTCCAATCCCACACTGGCGGCGTCTCGGAGTCGTTTGCATTGTTTTGCTCATATTCTTGAAATGGTTGTTCATATCATGGAACTATCTGGGAAGAAAACTGGAGCGTCTGCATATTTTTTCCTATGAAACTATCATGGAAACCAGATGCTTATTCTTGAAATGGTTGCTCATATCAAAGAAGAGGCCTCCTTTGGCGCCGTTTTGGAGTTCTTACCCGAGTTCTGTTCTAATTACTAGATGATGTTGTGTTGATGCTGTTCTTCCCAGTTGATGGCAATATGACGTTGACAAGTGTAGTGATTCGGTTTGAAGAAAGAGAGAATAAAGTATCCCTATACATCAGTACATGTGGCTACTAATTTTAATTTTTTTTAGAAATGGAGGAAGACCTCGGCCTCTACATCTGGACGATGCATGCAGCTATTTTATTAATTGTTCACACAAGACCTTACAAAGTAATACAATAGTAAGACTAAAGCCATCGTCTAGGCAACATCTGTCGCTACTCCTATCCAATTGATGAAGGGATGTTGATAGTCTGGGCCTAATACCAAACAGACCTCGCAACCAAACCTACCATCTAAGACCTGAGGTCCCATTCAGGACGCCTACCGGGTATGGGGCACCCACCGGTCCGGCGAACTGCTCAACCAGGACGCCTACCTGGTATGAGGCCGCCACAGCCACCTGCCATCAATCCATCTTCAGAACTGTACTGATGCATCTACCTTGCCCGGTGTAGCTGTCGTCGACGCCACTACGACGCCAGACCGCGTCACCCTCCTGCGCGAGTTCATCTCCGCGCATCGGACGCCGAGTCACCACAGTGCCATGCCGCCGAGATCCGCCGCCATCAATGAGTGAGATGAAGGACTGCTCCACCAAAGAATCTGTCCTCTAGTCCCTCGATCACGTGTGCACCTCCAAGAATGACGCCCCAAAAGGGGGAACGACACTAGAGCGCCGCCGTCATCCGGTCATCCGATCTAGGGTTTTCCCCAGAGGTAGCAGAGAGTGGTCTTGAACTTCTCCATGGTGATGCCTTCAAAAAGGAAACGATGTAGATAGCGTCGCCACTGCCGGCCTTAGCAATAGCCAAAAGCAAGTTTTCACCCAGATCTGTTCAAAGAAATCCAACTCAAACGGTTCCTCAAACGTTTGAGTCTAGTAGTCTGATGGTGCATCTGATGGTGCATCTCTGGGGAATTCTGCTCGGCGGCAGCGAGTTGGGTCGGGACAGGTTAGGGATTTCTGCTCGCGGTTGCGGCTGTGGGGAATTCGGACTTGTTTTTTTCTTTTTTCTTTCTTTCGAGGTAGTACATGAAAGGGCCCAAGGCCCGGCCCGGTTGCGTGTGCTTCGCGTATCCCATTTTTTGTTTTCTCGGAGAGAGAGAGAGTTTCAACTGTTTCGAGATTTCAAGAAAAGTTCTGATTCCTAGAATCATGGATTCAAAAAACGTTCGCCGAATTCAAAAACCTTTCTTGAATTCGGAAAATGTTTGCGATTTCAAAATAATGAATATTTTTTTAATTTTAACGACTTTTTTTGTTTTTGAAAAGGAGGTTAAACCTCTGGCCTCTGCATCAATCGATGCATACGACCATCTTTATTTATTATTCAACAAAGGTCTAACAAGAACATACATCAAGCCACCCGAAGCCATCACTCACACCTACAAAACTCGATAATATGGAGTGCTCTCACTCCCCATATCTAAACCGGTGTCGTCGTCAATCCATCCACATAATGTATCGGAACTAAAGCCGGTGTAGCAGACCTAAAGCGTACACCACATGCACACGTTTTAGAAGCCGCGTCATCATCATCGAACTGCTGACCCATCTTCGGGAGAGAGATCCGAATGATCCTTGCCAGTCCATCCATCCTTCGACGCCACCATGGCGCCACCGCCCTGCGCTCGTCCATCCAGACGCGAAGATTCTGGAGGATCTGTCGCGCGTAGCACCTGCCGACTAGGCATGACACAGCGTAGCACCTGCCGGCCAGGTATGACTTTGACATCTCCACCGAAGCTTCATGCAAGACGAAGCCGCTCCACCTCTTGCCTCTATCTTCCAGCGCTGCTCCACAAACGATGCTCCCAGGAGAGAAACGACACCGCAGTGCCGTCATCGTCCGATCTGGAAGACCAGATCTTAGAGTTTCCCCCGGAGCAGCACAAGTGGGTCAACAGAAGTTACACGACGATGCCTTCATCAAGGTAACGACGCAGAACACCGCCATCGCCTGCCATCGGCTCAGTTTTTACCGGCAACTCTGTCTTCCCGACTTGCAGCCGGGACTAGATGAGGGATCTCGAGATCTGACCATCCAGCCTCAGGCCGACCACCTCCAACGGAGGAGATGGCCACCATCGCCGGCTGCACCGGCTAGATCAGATATGATCAGAGGCGCCGTCAAACAGTCCACCAGGCCCTCCACGCCGCCTCCGCCTATCCGACACCCGATGGCGCGCCGCCGCTGACCGTAGCCACCATCCTTCCCGATACAGTGACGCGCCATGCCTACAGCTGATACCGCCCGAGGCAGGGCCGGTCACCACGTCGCCGCCTATCGCAGCCATTGCCGTCGCGCCGCATAGATTGGATCGGCCGCGCCACCACGTGTTTAGGGGCCCCGCATCACCCCTAAGACGTGGGAGAATGGGAGTCCTCGACCACCGCCGCCGGCCTCCGGGCTTAGCCCGGCGGTGGCGGGGGGAGGGGAAGAGGAAGATCGCGCCCTCGGCGGCTAGGGTTTGGGCGCCGCCCGAGTAGCCCTAGCAGGGACGACACGGGGGCAGTTGGACAGGGTCCTCGATAATGTTTGAATTTTTACCCCTGGCTCAATCAATTTGCTTATGGACACTTGATGAGTGAAATCAAGCATCACTTGACATTACTATAGCTTTCTCCTGTGAAATTAGTACGTGATCAAAATAGAATAGCTGATAATCTAGCTAATATTGGTCGTTTTGGAGGTAATACCGCTTGTCGGTTAGCATCTCCAATGGCAAGCCTAAAATTTGGATATCTAAAAAACAATTTTAAACTAGATAACGCCTTGCGTGTTATTGCAGGAATCAGTTGCAATATATTTGAAGAGATTTGATTTTATGAAACATGAATATTGGAATTAATGATGTATGAACTAAAACAAAAAATGTATATTATATAGTATTTGATTGTTGTATAGTTAAAAATGCATATTAACACCTGGAAGGTAGCTGGCCTTGCGTGGCGCCCAAGGATTTGGTTACTGGATGGTAAATTTGCTTACCATTGGTTAGTCCTTTATCTCACCACCAACTATAAACACATATATCAAAAGTTTCAATATAGACAGCGGTGTATTGTTAAATGGCCATGGCAACTCTCACATAATAAGAAACTAGTCGTGGGTGTTGTGGTAACGGGTGGAGATCTCTGCAGTACTGCATTTTTTTTAGAAAAGGAGGTTCAACCCCTGGCGTCTGCATCAATCGATGCATGCAACCATCTTTATTAATTATTTCATAAAGATCTGACAACAACATACATCAATCCACCCAAAGCCACCACTCACACCTACAAACTCGATAATATGGAGTGCTCTCACTCCCTATATCTAAAACAGGTGTCCTCGCCGATCCATCCACATAACGTATCGAGACCAACAGCCGGTGCAGCCTACCTAAAGCGCACACCAGATGCTCACGTTTTATAAGCCGCCATCATCATCGGACCACTGACCCATCTTCAGGAGAGATATCTGCATCGTCCTTGTCAGTCTGGACATCCGTCGACGCCACCGCCCTGCGCTCATCCGCCCTGACGGGAAGACTCTGGAAGATCTGTCGTGCGTAGCACCTGCCAACCAGGCATGACTCAGCATAGCACCTGTCGGCCAGGCATGACTTGACAGCTCCACCGAAGCTCCGTGCAAGACGAAGCCGCTCCACGTCCTGCCTCTGTCTTCCGGCGCTGCTCCACACACGATGCTCCCAAGAGAGAAACGACACCATAGTGCCGCCATCGTCCGATCTGGAAGACCAGATCTAGGGTTTCCCCCAGAACAACACGAGTGGGTCGACAACAGTTACACGACGATGCCTTCATCAAGGTCACGGCGCAGAATGCCACCATCGCCAGGCGTCAGCTCGGTTTTCACCGGCAACCATGTTTCCCCAATTCGTAGCCGGGACTAGATGACGGATCTGGAGACCCGACCACCCAGCCTCAGGCCGACCACCTTCGACGAAGGAGATGACCACCACCGCCATGTCCCGTCTCCATGCCGAGAAGGGCCGTCGGACTCCACCGCCGTCAGTAACTTCACCCGACGCCAGGCCACACAGCCACCAATAGCACATCACGGGCACCCCGGGGATGCCTCCCCGACCTGCCTCGGCGCCGATCCAGAAGGCCGAGCGCAAGCAACAAGACGAATCCGGCGAACAACCAGCAAAACCGTGTGCACCACGGATGTCAGCCCGAAGGGGATCTCGCCCGACTCTGCCTAGCACAGGTGCCATTGCCCCCGCGTCGTCCGGATCCGGCAGATCGACCACCGGCCGCCGTAACCATCACCAGCACGCAGCCCGCCTCGTGCAGCCCTCCACGCCCGCCACCGTGGCAGCCCAGCATCGCCGCGCCCCACACAACGCCGCGTTCCGGCCAGGGTAGATCGCCCCACGGCGATCCTGCCTCGCGAGAAGGAGAAAGCGCCCCGCCGCCGCCCATGCCGGGCGGGCTTCGCCCACCGGCACGCTCTGGCGGCGGCGAGGGGAGGGATGGGGAGGAGGTCACGGTTCGGCGGCGGCTAGGGTTTCCTCCCCTGCCGCCCGTGGGAGCGCTAGAGAAGGTCGCGAAACAAAGGTTGGTTCTATAGTACCGATGACACGTGGGTGCAGAGGTCCACACAATAGCGAATGTACTGCACAGTGCGCTTTTGCAGAGGATGCCCGAATCCCGTGGTAAGTACGGGCAATCCATAACAACTGGTCACGGGTTCAAATCTGCACCTTTTGCATATTTTGTAGGATAAAATTAAGGCATTGTGGGGGGAAACAGACCTCGACATCGCATTGTGGACGCAGCAGGAAGATGGTGCTCTTCTCGTAGTCGTTTCTCACATTATCTGTTCTAGATATGCGCTAGCTTGTCCGTCAAAATTGATAGAATTCCTGAATTGACCCTTTTGAATAAATAGCATAGGTATTCAAAATTCTTCCATTTTCAAAATTTGCAGGGACTCAAGAATTAGTGCCAACATTTTGTCGAACTGTTGATAAATTACCGTTTCTCCAGATTTCCGGTACTCAATATTTTACATTTTTAAGAAAAGGTCGTGCCGTTTTCCTCGTCAAATATCATGTTCTCAAATGTTGTCTACAAGATCCATTGTTTGGTTTTTAGGTACTAATTAATGTAGTAGCTAGCAAGGAGGTCAAATTTCGCTCAATAGTTTTTGACATTTTTTCTACTAAGGTTTTTTTACATGGATTCTGTGTCTCCTAGTCGTCGTTAGGCCTCCCATACCGCACCTTCATCCTCCATTCCAACAATGCCCCCCCCCCCACGCCGCCCTCACCAGACGAATTGGAGAAGCAACGATGGATAATGTGGTTGGCGCAGGCAAGAAACGATTGATGACGATGTGTTCCGCTAGAGAGAGAGTGCATGTAGGAGCAGAAGGAGGCGGAGCTACCGCATGAGAGAACCTCGGCTAGAAGTCGGAAGTTCTGATGTGCAAAAGAGATGCCAAGAGAGAACGTAGGAATGCAACAGACATCATCTTCTCGAAGGCCATCGATGAAGAGTGCGCTCGGATGCCGACACAGAGTAGATCAAAATTGGTCCTACAATGGGTGTTGCAACTTGCAAGAGGTTAATCTCTGATTCCGATTCAAAGAGGCTGATGGTGATGTGTCGTGGGGATAATGCCTCCGAGAATTCTCCCACCACCACCTAATTTCGCTCCGTCTTCAGCAGCTACCTTGCCATACACTTGAACAGGTACCTAGTGCCGATTGAGCTAAGTTTCTCTTTACTAAGTTAGAACCATAGATGATGAATATCATAAATTAGAACCATATATGATGATTTTTCCTCTCTCTAGCTAGTAGCTTAAACTACAATGTGCCTCATACCAAGATAGCTAGGGCTTAGGTGTGAGTGCAATCGTTAATTCTTTTTCCTTTCTAAGACCTTTTTTTTACTATTCACACCCACATGTTTCGAGCTTCGGGAGACTGCTTGCTGCATGTGGCATGAGCGAACGGCGGATGCCAAATAATGTGAAGTTTGTTCATGAAGGTGGTACTAGAAATTAATCCTAAGGACAGTACCATAAAATCATTAACCTCACATGTTAGGATGCTCTAATTACAACACTGTTACTTGGAACTAAATCACAATGTTCATTTATTGTTTGCATATAAAAAGTAAAGTCAGGTGCGTGCACAATCTTACTGCAAAAACATATACATGCAAAATTAATTCCTGTCCATAAATTTAGGTGCAACAAGTTTTTGTAGGGCTCATACGAAAGAACGAAATGCGCTCAGGGAATTAACTACTATTAATGAAGACTCCTATTAAGGTCTTCTAGTTAGCGGATTGAAATATTTTGCTTTTCCGTCATACCCTCAAGACCAAAAGCTGCCAAAGGCTATCAGTGGTTCTTGTAGAGGCACATGAGGAAAAGAGATAAAAGTGAAGTGTGGATTCTCCTTCGTTGGTGGGAATGAGAGGGATCGGAAACAAGATGAACTCTTTACGTTAATTTGGGTGAACAGAGAGTTGTTCTTGCAGAGTATTCCGCCACATAACTTCATGCCAAGAATGATAGTCTCGAGTACCAGACAAATCAGGCCTAAAAAATTATGGCTTCAAAGGTTTGGGGCAAGGACTTCTATGAACCACTAGTTACTGAAGCATTGAACTTCGTTGGTGCCAACTGAACTCGAAGAAATAGCTTCTAGATGTATTGAATCTTTTTGCATGTATCTTCGACTTTAGCCTTTCTAGTTCAGTTGTCGAGACCTGTTATTCTTGTAATTTGCCTCCGTTGAAAGGGTTGGGTCAGCTTACAGTTGCTTTGTTAGCTTTTCCAATGATGCCATGCTTGTAAGACCTCTTCCACTGGACATGTGCTTTAGCTGAGGTGCTAAACGCATTAAAGAGTTTAGAAGCTAAAGCCCAATGCATAGGTGCCTAACTTGTTGTAGCTAAGATTCCTTTATTTAATCATTTAGCAACTAAACTCCCCCATGCATTGGTGGGCTTAATTCATTTAAGTGTTGTTTCTAAGTTCACGCGCTTGGCATTGTTTCTTCCTGGGGTCCCCAAACTCATCTCTCTCCTATTAGTTACCATACCACATCAGATTTTTCACCTAGATGTCAGCCTTAGCATATGTACAAGGTGGAGCACTGGGAGGGGTCTAATGTGCGCCATTTGGATGGTGATGCTTGTACTTTTTGGGAAGTAAGTTTGTGAGCCAATTTGTTTCTATAATATAAATCAGAGAGGGCGACCCCTCTTTTATTCACACAAAAAGTGCAACAAATTTAGTTTTATATGTGCTTGCAAGCTTGAATAGAAATCAAACATTCCGAGATGCATAGTTGCTGGTTCGTGCAGATCATAGACCTAGTTCACACATACAAATGTCATACCATGACACAAAGTTTGACTGGAGCCAGTGAAACCCGCGTGAGGTGTTTGATGAAGCCTTGCTTAAAAAATCATGACCAATTTTTGATAACTGCACAATAGACTAAATATTACAATTTATTGCACTTTTGAAATAAAGAAAATAATATAAAGGAAACTCGGTACAAATATGTACTCCCTTCATATCACAAATACATGTCGTTTTGGATATGTATTTGGTCAAATATAAATTAGAACTTTAAAAGCAAATGTACATACAAATATAAACATTGTTCTAAATATTGAAATAAGGAACTTGTGAACCATATGTTTAGATTTGTGTTGGAATATGTATTTAGAATATTTTTTTTCTTTGTTTCACATATGTATAATAAAAAATCAGTGGTCAAAGGTAAATGTTGAAGACGATCACTTTACAAAACAATACGTATTCATGATATGGACCTGTGGAGAGTAGTACAGTATTTGTGCCTAGCTTGTGATTTATGTTTCTGTCTTATTGGATGACAGGATATATATTTTTTCTAGGAAATACATTGTTAACATAAAATTTTCAATCATGTGAAGTTGTATAGTCCTTCCATTCATAACAGTCAACGAATTTGTCTGCTTTTTCCTTGTTCTGTTAGTACTAGCACTACAATTTTTTCTTTTGCGGGGGAGTATTAGTGTACTACATTGCAATAAGAGTATTAGTGTACTACATTGTAGTAAGAGTTCTTCTAGTTGGATGGACGAGCCTCCGAGTTGTGTCACTAAATTTGTGGACGATTTAATGTTGTTTGAAGTTTAATAAAGCTAGCCATGATGGCCATCACTCAAAAGAGAAAAAAAACTTGTGTATTGATTCGAAATGTTGGTCTAGGCTGGGATTGGGTGGGCCCCATGGCACGATACAACCCGCGGCAAAGCCGGTCCAGGCTTAGGCTGGGCTTGAAAAAGCCTGGTGTTCAACAAGCAAGCCCGAGCCCAGTGCGACACGACACGTTTTTTGCGTTACACACAGTGGCGGAGCCAGGAAAAAAGAATGAGGAGGGCCGAGTGTTGCTGAGCCTCGTCAGGGAGGGCTAACCCACCATAATACACCATTTTGATAGCAAATAATCACTTGTTCATATGTATATTAGGCTTAAATCAGTTGTATTAGGGGGGGGGCAGGGCCCCTGCTGGTCCCCCCCTGTCTCCGCCACTGGTTACACAAGCCCAAGCCTGGCCCGACGCAAAAGCCTTAAGCCCAAGCCCGGCCTGACATGACACATTTTTCCATCACACAAGCCCAAGCCCGACATGATGCAAAAGCCCAAAGCCCGAGGCTCCCCGGTTGGACTTCTGGGCTATCCGCTAGTGCTGCTCAGAATCATCATCATCAGAAAACTAAAAATACTTTTTCCCTCTTGCTTCTAGATCAGGAGCAAAGGGGAAGGGGAAGCTGGAGGATATCATGCAAGAGTTGGCTCTGAAGGAAGAGGATCTTGATGACGTGATCTTCAAGGACGACGATGCCCCTGCGGAGGAAGAACTCAGATGGATGGTATTGGCGCATGTGCACATGGACAAGGGTTTTAGTACCTACTGGTTTTCCGAAACATGTGATCTGCTTGGGATCTAGCAAGACAGGTGAAGATCAAAACCCTAGAAGATAACATATTCCAGATGCAGTTTAACTGCTTAGGGGACTGGGAGAGAGTCACCCAGGGGGGACTATGGCACTTCAGGGGAAATCCAGTTATCATTGTTCCTTATGACGGTTACTCGAAGACCACATCCATCGAGTTGTTCAAGTTTGAAATCTGGGTGAGGATCATTGATCTGCCGATAGCATATCACGACAAGGTGAAGGCGCTGGCATCAGAGTTGGGCGAGTTTGTGGACTCGGAACCTTCATCCTTCGATTTTGAGGGCAACTTTTACCGGGTGAGGATCAGGCTAGATGTGCGCAATCCACTGAAGAAAGTAACATCTCTGATCCGCGGTGGAGAGCGGCAGATATTTGCAGTAAAATACGAGCGTCTACCCGACTGGTGCCAAGTATGTGGCATGATGGGCCACGATTTCAAGGAACATGGTGATGGAGTCCACCCTCCTTCGGCGCTGATTTTCAAGAATTTGCGTGCTCCAACTACCACTGCATGGGGGACGAAACGCCGTAACAGCAACCAGAAGGGCGGGAGGCAATAAGCAGGTCAGAGCAGCAACGGGCAGGAGAAAAGTGCAGGAGCGGAAGAACCGTCGTATGTTGATATGGAAGTGAATGATGAAAACCGTAAGCACAACTCCGACGGGGTGTTGCAGAGTCATAACCCGGGGTACGGGTCTGGAGATAGTGCCAGCGACAAAAAGTGGAGAGACGCCTCTTAGCCCACCTCCAAAACAGGACTCCAAGAGGTCTAAACCAACCCTACAAACTAAGAAGAATCCTGCTGGAGTGCTGAAGAAGATCCTCCCACAGGGCAAAAACTATGATGCTAGATCGGTGGCCTCCTCGGCGGAGGACCGCCGGGCGCAATGAGTTTGTTAAGTTGGAACTGCCGGGGTATTGGCAACGCCCCGACAGTTCAAGAGCTCCGCGAGATAGCGGTAAAGTTTGCCCCTAAAGTGCTATGTATAATTGAAACTCGGATAGGGAGGGATAGAGCAGAAAATCTAGCAAACACTTTAGGTTTTGATTCATCATTTGCTGTTGACTCCGCTGGTAGAAGCGGGGGCCTAGTTCTTTTTTGGAATAATGAAATAAAGGTGAAAATTTTGGGCTACTCGAGGTTCCATATTGATGCAAAAATCTGTGATATTGGTTCGCAACCTTGGCATTTGACATGCTTCTATGGAGAGGCACAAACACATCTTCGCCAAACGTCATGGGACACCCTGAAGGGGTTGGCTGCTCATAGACCCCTCCCATGGGTCTGTTTGGGCGATTTTAACGAAGTGCTAAGACGGGACGAACATGATGGTACAGGTCAGAGATGCCAAGCATAGATGCAAGGCTTTCGTGATGCCGTGGATGTTTGCGGTTTGAATGAATTGGGTTTCCAAGGCAGGATGTGGACGTTCGAGAAGAAAGTGACAGGCAGCACTTACACCAGGGTGAGGCTAGACAAAGCCCTTGCTACGGCAGAATGGAGCTCTCTGTTCCAGGGTGCAGCGGTGGAACACCTTAAGGCGGCGACCTCTGATCATTCGCCTATTCTCTTGAAGTTGGAATCCACGGCGAGGCATCAAGCGAGAGAAAAGCTCTTTAGATACGAAGTTATGCGGGACTCTCATGCAGAGTTGAAGCAAACCGTGAGATCGGCATGGGATCCAAATAGCCAAAACCCATCTGTGAGTGCTGTACGAGCAAAGCTAGCATCGTTGGCTAGCAATCTGGGAGAGTGGAGCAAACACACTTTTGGCAGTGTGCGAGGAGAGATCAGAAGTTTGAAAAAAGAGTTAGACAGGCTGAGAAACATAAATGGCAGGACCGGCCCGAGTGCCGCTGAAGTGAAGATAAACGATCGCCTAATCGAGTTGTACCTCCGAGAGGAGTTGATGTGGCGCCAGCGGTCGAGAGTAGATTGGCTATCGGCGGGTGACAAGAATACACATTTTTTTTATCTTAGGGCATCGATGAGACGCAGAAAAAACTTGATCAAGTCTCTACAAAGACAGGACGGACAGCTCACGGATGACCCAACCGAGATGCAACAAATGGCGTGGTAGTTTTATCATATATACCTCGGAGGGGGTACAGGGGATGGAAGAGGTGCTGCAACATGTACTAGCAAAGGTAACAGATGAAATGAATGACAGTCTCATGGCTCCATTTAAGGAAGAGGAAGTTAAAACTGCACTCTTCCAAATGTTTCCCACGAAGGCCCCCGGGCCGGATGGGTACCCAGCCCACTTCTTTCAAAGACACTGGGACATATGTGGGGCCTCGGTCACCAATGCAGTTCTTGGTATTCTAAGGGGTGAAGAAAGTCCCGCATGCATAAATGATACTTTGCTGGTTTTAATACCAAAGATAGCAAATCCAACACTTTTGACTCAGTTCTGACCCATCAGCCTTTCTAATGTATTTTACAAAATAGCATCGAAGGTACTTTCAAACCGTCTCAAAGTGATCTTACCTGATATCATATAAGAGGAGCAATCGGCCTTTGTTCCGGGGAGGCTCATCACAGACAACATAATCTCAGCCTATGAGTGTCTACATTTTATGAAGAGAAACCGGTCGAAGAATAACAGTTTTTGTGCATTGAAGTTAGATATGATGAAGGCTTATGACAGAGTTGAGTGGAGTTACCTCAAAGCCATTATGGAGAAACTAGGGTTTGCAGCACCATGGGTCTCCATCATTATGAACATGGTATCTTCAGTCTATGAGTGTCTACATTTTATGAAGAGAAACCGGTCGAAGAATAACCGTTTTTGTGCATTGAAGTTAGATATGATGAAGGCTTATGATAGAGTTGAGTGGAGTTACCTCAAAGCCATTATGGAGAAACTAGGGTTTGCAGCACCATGGGTCTCCATCATTATGAACATGGTATCTTCAGTCTCTTTATCAATTTTATTTAATGGCTTGAAACTGGAGGAGTTCAAACCCTCCAGAGGTATTCAGCAGGGAGATCCTATTTCTCCATACCTGTTCTTGTTGGCAGCAGGGGGCCTTTCGTGCCTTTTGAAATCACAAAACCAGTCATCCCAGCTTGGCGGAATTAAGGTGGCACCGACGATACCGTCAGTAAACCACCTATTATTCGCGGATGACAGTCTGCTGTTTTTAGGGCAAGTGTTAATGGAGCTGAAGAGGTATCAAACCTACTGGAGACCTACTGTGCAGCATCGGGACAGAGAATAAACAGAGAGAAATCCTCTATATTTTTCAGCAAGGGGTGCCCGGAAATTGTAAGATCGGCAGTGAAAGGCCATCTTCATGTTCCCAATGAATCGTTGAGTGACAAATATTTGGGGTTACCTACGGATGTAGGACACTCCAAAAAGGGGACTTTCAAATATTTAAGTGATAGAATTTGGGAGAAGGTAAAAGGATGGATGGGCAAACTACTGTCGGCAGGAGGGAAGGATGTGCTAATTAAGTCCGTCGCCCAGGCTATACCTGTTTTTTCAATGTCATGTTTCAAACTCCCAGGAGGCTGTGTGAGAACATAAGTGCCATTATTCAAAAAAATTGGTGGGGTTGCAAACAGGGTAAACGAAAACCAGCATGGGTATCTTGGGAGGTGATGACAAGACCTAAGTATCTGGGAGGTTTGGGCTTCAGAGATCTTGAGCTATTTAACTTGGCTTTACTGGCGCGACAGGCGTGGAGACTTCTTCAGGAGCCAACCTCCCTGAGTGCGAGGATTTTGAAGGCTTCTTATTATCCTAATGGAATCATCCTCTCGGCAGAATTGGTATCTAGGCCATCATAAATTTGGAGAGCAATATTGGAAGGAAGGGATATTATGAAGCAAGGAATCATTAGCAGAATTGGCAATGGCCAGAGTATAGATATATGGTCAGACAACTGGATACCGAAGAAGGCCTCACGTCGACCGATCTTATCGCTGGTTGCTAACCCACCACGCATGGTGCATGAGCTACTCCTTCCAGCGTTGGCGTCCTGGAATGAAGATCTAGTGAGGAGTGTATTTTTGCCAGTTGATGCGGGCGAAATCCTAAAAATACCTGTATGCATGCGAGATGTTCCTGACTCATGGGCATGGTATCCGGATAAGAAAGGTAATTTCTCGGTTAGCTCAGTCAACCGAATGATCATCAGCACAAAGATAGAAAGGGAGAGTTGGTTAGAAGGGCGCGCGGGCCCCTCAAAAACCTCATCAGAAGAGAAGGCTTAGAGCTCTCTCTGGAAGCTGCAAGTTCCGTCCAAAGTTCGAGTGTTCTTATGGAGGCTGGCACGGCATTCATTACCGACAACGGATGTTCTTCGAAACAGAAACATGTCAGTGCAAGATGCATGTCCTCTGTGCGGAGGGGAAGATTCATGGAGACACGCTCTTGTCTCTTGCACTATGGCAAGATGTACACAAGAGAATACCTCGGCTCTTCGGCTGTTGTGTTCAGTGGCATCACGGATCCTTTGATCCTTGAAGTTTATGCGTGCAAAGAGGCAATGGCCTTGGCAGAAGACCTCAACTCCGGAAGCAGAGGACCACATGCAGCGATTCTACATGAAATATCAGAACGGATGAGTCTTTTTCTTTCTTGCAATTTTGTTTTTGAACGTAGAAATTTTAATTTCGAGGCTCATGATCTCTTCAAGTTTGCTAGTAGTCTTTCGGTTGGTCGTCATGTATGGTTGGGCATGCCTCACGACCTTAACCTTGTACCCACAAACATTTTGTTGGTTTAAATAAAGACCGGCGAGAATTCTAAAAAAAATCAGAAAACTAAAAGAAATATAGAGTTTCAGTACTGTGCCCACAAGTAGCAGAGGCCACGCCACATCCTCTACCGGCCAGGCAGCCGCTGCTGCAACCGCCGTCGACGAGCGGAGCGGCAGCGCACCCCACCTCCCCTGCCCACCCGGCCGCGGCGCCGCATTTTCTTCCCGTCCGGTACTAGCCACGCCCCATCTTCTCCCCGATCCAGCAGCAGCCACATTTCCCCATCTTCTCCCCTGTCCAGCAGCTAGCACCCATGCGTCGCCGTCCGGCCGTCCGGCCGCCGCGTCGGACCTCCTCGCCCGCATCTGCCGCGGCGAGCCGGCGCGCTCGTCCCTACCCCTCGACCTCGAGTGGTAGGCCAACATTCCTCCATCCGGCCGCCGCGTCGCAGCTTCCCCCATCCGGCAGATGCGGCGTCGCCTCCGCTCCGTCCACGTCCGGCAGCGGCAGCCACGCCCCTGTCCCCGCGCGCACTGTTTCCCACGCATGGCGAGCGGGCGGCGGCCGAAGGGATTTGGGGGTTTCTCCGTTCGCGTGCAGCGGTGGTTGGGATTTGGGGATTTCTCCTTCCGTGCGTCTCTGCACCCTCCTCCTCCTCCTCCTCCCCCACGCCGTGCTCCAACGGCGCCACCTCTGATGGCCGAGGAGCATCCTGCAGATGCAACACCTCGGATGGCCGAGCAGCACAATGCGGCCATCATCACCAGTCCACTGCACGACGACGATCTGCTCGAGAGGATCCTGATCAGCCTCCCCCGCGCCGTGCCCGTCTCCGGCCGCTGGTGCCGCGTCGGGCTTCCTCAAACGCTTCCGTTTCAGCCACCCGTCGTCGCCCCTCGTCGGCGTATTCGTGGACAACAAAAACGAGCGCATCCCCCGCTTCCACACCGGCATCACCACCGGCAACCCCGGCATCGCCTCACCCGCCTTGACGATCTCTGTACAGGGTGGTCAGGGTGGGCCGCGGCCCACACTGGGATTTTGAATGTGCTTTATATACCTACTAGTAAATTGTACGTGCTTTGCACGTCATTTAAATACGTGTGCAAAGTTCAATTCATGGATACACGGCTTGCTCCCTTCAGACATGGCACCTTCGCATGTAAGGCTTCATCAAGTTCATTATTGTAGCCATTCTGTTTTGTATATATGTTGCCTGAAAATAAGGGTTCAGTCCTGTATATAAAGGTTTACATGCTTAGTATTAATATCTCGTACTAAGCTTACTTCTTGAAAACTTCCAACTTCTCCCTGACGCGATTAGTGCACGCGTTGCAGACGCTCTGCCAGTGTGCGTACCTTACCAGTTACATGCATGAATGGATAACCTTAGGCAAGTGAAACTTTTCCTACATTGTATATAGTGATGGTTCTAGAAACCAGTGGTACGTTCATTGGTACTGTAGCTGCGAATCCTGCAATTTTCAACCATCCGATTGACTCTATCAACGGCTCACATTGCTTTTTGGTTTTGAGATCCAAACATTTAAAACTTGTACACTATAGAGTAGTATAGATATCTATAATTGGGCCTGAGAGGAAAAAACAGCCCAGTAACTTATCCAGGGACGAACGCATCACGGCCTGTCCAAGCAGAACCCTCGTCTCGCCCGGTCGCCCCCCTCGCTCAGCGACTCCTCTGCGGCTCTGCTCGACCAAGACACCCAGCCGTCGCGGCTTCGCCGGTCGCCGGCCGGAGCCCGGAGTTCAGCCGTCCAGGAGATGCCCGCCTCCCCTCTTCCCGGCTTCCTGCCCGGCCGCCCGGTCCAGCCGCGCCCCTGCAGACTGCGGTCCCGGCGTCCCGCATCCTCTTTCTGGCGCCCCGCCGGCCCGTCCGCCCCCCTTCAAAGCCCCACCACGGCGGCAAACCCCTGGCCGATTTAAGGTACCCAAATGCCTCAATTTCAGACTTAGGTTTGCTTTTTTTTGCCCCAATTTCATGTACATTTAAGGCTTAAATTTTGCCTCAATTATTTCATTATAGTTGTCTTGAATGAAGCCAACTATCATTTCTTCCTCAATTACTTTCATTCTTTTTTTTTGCATAATCAATTACTTTCATTCTGCACATAATGCCTCAATTTACTTGTGTATTGTGTATTGATAGAAAGTAATTTTTGTTACAGAATTAGTGAAGAATGAAGAGGGCCGGAGACATTGTTTCTCTTTTTCAAAGAGAAGTTATTAAGATAGGGAAGAAGAAGAAGGCAGGGACTATGCCGGATGTGGCCCAAGAGCAAACCCGAGAACTTTTGTGTACGCATGTTGTGATTGAAGAGCAAACTAGATGGTTGATAGTCTTTTGGATGATTGCCTAGTCACGTACATTGAGAGGGACGTTTTCTCCCAGATGAATGAAGATGATATAATTGATACCTTCGTGGCAATGCAAGAGCGTAGGCCAGAAAAATAGTCTTTTTGAACTCGTCAAGGTATGCACTATGGTCTAGGTAGTATTTACTATGTAGGCTTCTTTATGCAAAATTAGAATTTAATTGAGAATTTTACAGTGTTCATAAGACCATATTGCTTTATGATATTGATAATTAGCTAGCACGTTCATATAACATATTGCTTATGAAAAAAAAATTGGGGGGCGGACCACCCTGGTGTCAAATGCTAGCTCCACCACTGCCTCCAGGACTGCTGCAATGGCCACCTCCTCCTCTCCGGATCCGACGGTTCACTGTGCATCTATGACCCGCTCTCCGAGCGGCGTGTGCCCATCGGCCCGCGCACGCATCTTGACCAGCGCTGGAAGTGCCTCGGCGACTGCTTGCTTGACGGCCTTGCCCGCCATATGGTCTCCGTGGAGCAACGCGGCCAACAGACGCATGCCGAGGAGTCCTTGCAGTGGCAGAGCAACTCCAGATTCAATGTACGAGCCGTTGAGTATAACTCCGGCACGCTTGAGTGGCGTGTCCACCCACCCACAGACTGGGTGGACGAAGGTTCAGTTGACGAAATTGCAATTCAAGGCAATGTATGCAGCCGGCCACATATTCTGGGAAACTGATGTCGCCAGATTGCTGGTGCTTGACACGAGCACCATGGAGTCCTCAGAGCACGGTGTCCCATGGGAGATAGTCTCTACCAGTTGGGCCATCGGAGAGCTCCGAGGCGGCAAGGGCTGCCTCGTGTGCCTCCAAGGCCTCAATAGCTCCTTCGGCAAAGATGGCCTCATAGTGGAGGAACCTCTCCGCCTGGAAGTCTGGGCACTAAAGAAGGAGGAGGAGGATAAGCAAGGTAAATTTTGTTGCAAGTGCGAGAAGGGTGTCCGGGTGAGCGAGATGCTCCCGGAGGACGCTCGCTCGTGTGTGTAGAGTCCACAAGGTCATCAACGTCTAATGAGTAAGCGTTTAACTCTCCCTACTTTCATTTGTATCAAACATAAATTGCAGTTCAGGCTGGTGACATGTATCTTCTCTTGTACATTTATAGAGACAAAGTGTTCAGATTCCTAGCAAGAACATGGATGGCCGCGAAGGCGCCTCTTCTGGTGGATCGGAATCTGGTAATACTCAATGTAGCTCAGTTCGAAATAGGGGTGGTTTGGTACAGTCAAAATACATGATACAGAAATATATAGAGGGGAAAATTTCAGAGCCTATGTCCCTTGAGTCCTTGACCCATGTTACCTGTATGTGCGCTCCTCCTCTAATTCACTCTATACATTGCAGCATCTCTCCAAAGTCAACTTCAGGTGGAATCCCCTAATGTCAGTGGATCTAGTTGTATTGAGGATGCGTCATGTGATGATGATAACCAGCGTGCATTGGCGTCTCTGGGTATTGGAGATGCAGTACACACAGATGCAACAACAGCAGCAGCCATCAATGCCGTAGATTCTCATGCCAACGGTACCACAAAGACATACCTATTTTTGAAAAAATAAATCTACATACTTCAGATTTATTTTCCTTATAATCTCTACTTATCTGCAGAAGAAGCAACTGGTGGCTGGGCATCTGACGGAAGAACAAAGCTAACTACAACTCTTGAGAAAGTAGCACAAGGTACAATCTGATATCTGTCCCAGTTATGAACAAAAGAATTCACTAAATCCTTCAATTTCAAATTGCAATTGCACTTCCAGCAATTTGTCAGTCTCATCACAGTCGGGTCCCAACCTTGTCTCCAATGTAGGATGGAGAAAGGATGTTCCTTATTTTATTTTATTTGTGATGAGGGAAAGACAACATATATTAGATGTTCCTTATGTTTGTGTTGTGCCTGAAATAGATTCAAGTATATAACATTGTTTCGTACTGCAGAAGTACACATCAGCCAGACTCCTTTGAGTTCAGAGCAACATGATATTGGTGAGAAATCAAGTCAAGATCTGCATGGTGGTAGTGCTAGGATTCAGCCCAATGGAAAAGGACCCGTGTCATGATGAACTGACTCTGCAAACGGCTGGTGTTTTCCCTTCTGGAAGCTGTGACGGGGATATTCTAGAAGATAAATCTGAAACCGACAACCTGACAAAGAATACTAGAGAAGATACTGAAATGTTGGAGCAACAGAATAGTGATAAGGCTAACATACAAGTCAGTTGCGCCAACAAAATGAGTGAACTGCTCTATGATGATAATAACACCTTGGAGAAGAATACAATCTGTGGTGGGAAGGTTACTGTAGAGTGCCACTTGGCCTTGTTACACAATAAAAGTTCAGAAGCTAGGAGTAACGCCATTTCATCTCCAATGCAGAAGGTATTACTAGCACATTGGCACACACAACTGCACGTGCAACATCATTATTCTCTTAGATATACATTTTTATATATGTAGTTCTATTTTTTTTACCAAAAAAGTGATTATAAGTGAGCCAAAAACATAATTATAATATCCTCACTGGTTACATTTTGAATATTTTTTGGTTGCTTTGATTATAACCAGTGGAGAACCAATAAAATTCTAATAGTTTTTGGGAAATTATATGAAAAGCGTAATATTTAACATAAAATTTCGTAACAACTGAAATTCTGTTAATCAATACAATTGAACATATATAGCCACTGATATATGTGGCCAATGAAACACTAGCATTTTTGTTCTTCTATAAACTTCACATAATATTCATCTGATTTTTATGGGATCAATCAAACAGCCTTCTTTTTACTTGTTTTGGTATTTCGTATTTACTTTTCTTGTTCTCATTTGTATTTTTGTATTATGCTCTGTCCTCTCCCTGCTTTCTTCAACCCCGTGGCCACATGCCGATTTCTAGAGGCTACAGCATGGTTTTCGAGTCGCGACTCATGCGAGTCGCTCTGGGGGAGCGACTCGGAAGAAGTCGAGCCTGCGTTGTGACTAGTCGTGACTCAGAGTCGCCAGTCGACACTAAGCTTAGTCGACCATATTTTTGCGACTCATAGACTAGTCGAGCGACTCGAAATCCATGGGCTAC